>NC_044553.1:87027527-87756277 GCF_007565055.1 Rhinopithecus roxellana | reverse complement strand
TTGGCAGGTGTCTGTGTGGAGGGGGACTGGGTGATGGGGAAAGTGGAAGGGTGGCGAAGTGGAGAGAGAAGAGGATATGGGAGTGAACAGATAAAAAAGAAACATTTAAAGGAATCATTTTGGAGGTTAAAAAAATAACTCTAGGTGTGAAGGACTATACCATTTCCTGAAACTTCATAACTGCTTCCCTCTAGCAACTGCTTCCCTCTAGCAAAACCTGATTCCATGTGTTATCAGTCAATTGTGCTTTGTTCTGTAATCTCAATTACACAGCGCCCAGTAAGAACAACAAATACATTGCACAAACACATCTTTGTGGTAACACCACAATGAAGAATTCTGTAAGAAATGTGGAATGAGTTTGCTAGGGCTGCCATAAGAAAATACTACAGACAAGGGGGCTTAAACAACAGAAATGTATTTGCTCGCAGTTCTGGAGGCTAAAAGTCCAAGCGCAAAGCGTGGTAAGGTTCGGTTTGTTCTGAGGCCTCTCCTTGGCTTGCAGATGGCTGCCTTCTCGCTGGGACCCCACAGTCTTTCATCCATGCCTGTAAACATGTCTGTTGTCTCTCTCTGTCCAAATTTCCTCTTATGAGGATACCAATCATATTGTATTAGGGCCCACTCTAACACTTCATTTTCACTTAGTCATGCCTTTAAAGAACTTATCTCCAAATATAGTTACATTCTAAGGTAGTGCAGGTTAGGACTTCAACATAGGAATTTTATGGGGACACGATTTAGCCCATAACAAATGTTTGGAGACTGTTCATTCTATACGGCATGACTATGACGCTAATCACACACTTAGATATTAAGGGTGTCTCCTCATTGACCCTGAGAAGTTTTATTATCTATAGAAATTGAGTGTCATGCCTTGGGCTGAGAACTTATCAGATGAAATGCCTTTAAAAGAAAGTATTTGGCCGGGCACGGTGGCTCAAGCCTGTAATCCCAGCACTTTGGGAGGCCGAGACGGGCGGATCACGAGGTCAGGAGATCAAGACCATCCTGGCTAACACAGCGAAACCCCGTCTCTACTAAAAAATACAAAAAAAAAAAAAAACTAGCCAGGCAAGGTGGCGGGCGCCTGTAGTCCCAGCTACTCGGGAGGCTGAGGCAGGAGAATGGCGTGAACCCGGGAAGTGGAGCTTGCAGTGAGCTGAGATAGAGCCACTGCACTCCAGCCTGGGCGACAGAGCAAGACTCTGTCTCAAAAAAAAAAAAAAAAGAAAGTATTTGATTCCTCCCTTTCTTGTTAGGCACGAGCCAGGTGAAGCAAGAATAGGAGACCCCAAACTTCCTGTTTTCATTGTGTAGACAGCTCTACTGCAAAGATGGTCAATGTGCCTAAAACCAGAAGAGCTTTCTGTAAGAAGTATGGCAAGCATCAGCCTTACAAAGGACCCCAGAATAAGGGCAAGGATTCCCCCTATGCCCAGGGGAAGATGCGCTGTGATCAGAAGCAGAGTGGCAATGGTGGGCAGACAAAACTGATTTTCTGGAAGAAGGCTGAAACTACCCAGAAGATTGTGCTAAGGCTGGAATGTAGTGAGCTTAACTGCAGATCCAAGGGGATGCTGGCCATTCAGAAATGCAAACATTTGTTTTTTTTAAGACAGGGCCTCACTCTGTTGCTCAGGCTGGAGTGCAATCATGGCTCACTGCAGCCTTGACCTCCCTAGCTCAAGCAATCCTCCAACCTCAGCCTCTCAAGTAGCTGGGTCTACAGGTACACACCATTATTCTTGGCTAACTTTATTTATTTTTTGTAAAGGTAAGGGCTCACTATGTTGCCCATGCTGGCCTTGAATCCCTGGGCTCAAGTGGTCCTCCCACCTCAGCGTCCCAAAGCACTGGGATAATAGGCATCAGCCACCACACCTGGCTGAGATTTTTTGGTGCTGTTTTTTTCATTTTGAGGAGAAAACGTTGAAGCTATAGAAAAATTACCTGTTTGTACCCCAAACCTCAGCATCATGCAATCTATGCAGGTAATGAACCTGCACATGTACCTGAATCTAAAATAAAAGTTGAAAAAATAAAAATAAAAATTACCAGTAGGAAAATTAATACAGTGATATTCTTACTTCAAAAAAATCTTTTGCTGACTTAAAGAATTTTGAAGGTCCCATTTCTCTTTCAAACTGCCTTTTTGTCTTGTTTTTACAGGAATTAATTTTCATAGGTGGGAGGTCCTGCAAGGGTTTGCAATATTTGCAGAAGCTGCTAATGCTGTAGAAACAGGTGCAGTGGCTGAGCATGGCTGAAAGGAGGTGGCAAGGAGAGATCACTGGTCAAGGTAGAGAGGGTGGGTGAATGTCAAACTGTCCCTCACCTAAAATGCCTTGTGTATTTCCTGTGGCACCCCTTCCTTTGCTCTTCCCTAGATCCGTTAGCATTTGTCAGGCATCTAACAAAAATGGGCTTGGCAACTGCAAATACACAGGTGAGAGATATCATCAACTCCCTGCCTGTGTGGCTTTACAGTTCAGCTGGGTTAGCTACTAAAAAAAAATGATTCAAAAAAACATAGTCCCTTCCTTCTAAGCAGAGAGGTCCCTAAAGGGGTCATAACCAGTAAATCTCAGTCTCCAGAAAAAGACTTAAAAGATTGTAGGTTGGGTGTAGTGGCTCACACCTGCAATCTCAGCACTTTGGGAGGCTGAAGTGGGAGGATCAGTTGAGTCCAGATGTTTGAGACCAGCCTGAGCAGTAGTGAGACCTCACCTCTACAGAAAAATTAGCTGGGCCCCCATGGTGGCATGCACCAAGAGGCTGAGGCAGGAAGATTGTTTGAGCCCAGGAGGCAGAGGTTACAGTGAGCCGTGATTATTCCACTAAACTCCAACCTGGGCAACAGAGTGAGACTCTGTCCCCCCTGCCCTCCAAAAAAGGATTGCAGTATAAAACTTTTATGAACTGAAGTAAAACTCCTTTCTATCTCTCCATATGCACACACTCAAATGAATCAGAAATATGAATTTTAGATCTTCCTTTAATGACCTCAGCAGTGAAAAACAAACAAGAAAAAGCATCGTTTACACATGCTCCCTGCTCCATTAGATGATAAACCACTTGGGGATAAGAAACAGGAGGTGGGCCGGGCGCCGTGGCTCACGCCTGTAATCCCAGCACTTTGGGAGGCCGAGGCGGGTGGATCACAAGATCAGGAGATCGAGACCACCCTGGCTAACACAGTGAAACCCCGTCCCTACTAAAAACATAAAAAAAAAATTAGCCGGGCGTGGTGGTGGGCGCCTGTAGTCACAGCTACTTGGGAGGCTGAGGCAGGAGAATGGCGTGAACCTGGGAGGTGGAGCTTGCAGTGAGCCAAGATCATGTCACTGCAATCCAGCCTGGGCGACAGAGTGAGACTCTGTCTCAAAAAAAAAAAAAAAAAAGGGAAACAGGATGTGTACTCTATAGCCCCGTGCATTCTTTGCATGAAGCAGATACTTGGTATATATTCACTGATTGGATCCGAATCTCCAAGAGGAAAGATAATTTAACCAAAACCACTACGGTCCTTAAAAAACGTCATCACTGTGTCAGACTGTGGAAGGAGGTGAGGCCTGATAACTCGATAGAAAGCCCAGGTGACTGTAGGGAAGATGGAACTCCTTTTTCTTCAAGGGCATCTAGAAGTCTTTGCTCTTTTTTAAGTAATGAGTTGGAGACAAGGGTCTGACAATGAGTTCCACCTGCCCTTCCTGCTGCCACTCCAAGGTATGGACTTGAGTAGCCGATAGCTGAGGTGTAATGGCTTTGTGGCCTACTCTCCATCAGTAGTAATCCAGGGTAACCCAGGGCTGTCTCTGAAACTGCCAGACTCAGAGTTAAATCCAATCAATTCAACAGATACTTACTGTGTTGATCATAATAACAGATATCACAGTTGTTGTTATTCAACAGATATTTATTGTGTTACAGAAGAGTGCTCGTTTAGATTATAATTAGAGAAGAGCCCAGGAATCGGGAGAGGTAGCTTGGAAGAAGATTAGCTTTTAAATGTTGAAGATTTCTCTCTAAGATCTAGGCACAGAGTCCCAAAATAATAAGCAGAACCTAAGCTGTTAGATGAGAAAATGTAAGTCTAAAAAGCTGGGATGCGGCCGGGCGCGATGGCTCATGCCTGTAATCCCAGCACTTTGGGAGGCTGAGGCGGGCAGATCACAAGGTCAGGAGATGGAGACCATCCTGGCTAACGCAGTGAAACCCTGTCTCTATGAAAAACACACAAAAAATTAGCCAGGCCTGGCAGCGTGCGCCTGTAGTCCCAGCTGCTGGGGAGGCTGAGGCAGAAGAATGGCGTGAACCCGGGAGGCGGAGCTTGCGGTGAGCCGAGCTCGCACCACTGCACTCCAGCCTGGGCGACACAGCGAGACTATGTCTCAAAAAATAAAAATAGCTGGGATGCTCACCATTCCACACTGGTTATTTGATGATTAGTGTGGTCTGAACGTGGACAGTATTTCCTTGATCAGTGACAGTTTTAGGTATAGGTATGTGACCCAATGCTGGTCAATAAGAAACGAAAAGAACCAATGTGGGAAGGCAGGGAGGGGACAGCAAAAGAGAAGGTTTCCCAGAAAGGTTAATACTGATAAAATGCTCCTCCATCACTGTTATATTTCAGATAATAGCCACCACTTGAACACTCTAAGAAGAAAAGAATTTAATTCAGGAAATTAGGTGCTTGAAAATTCACTGGTAGGCTAAAGGAGCAGGTCTTAGGCTATGTTTCCAGCAATAACCAGCAGAACATTGCAGAAATGTCTGCTAAAGAAGCTGCTACCTGTGTCCCCATCAAGAAGCTGGAGGGACCAGGAAGCCACCACAGCAGGTGTGGCTCCAGAATGACACCTGCGGAAGTCCTGTGCCCCTGTGCCCATATTTGTAAGGAAACAGCAGACAACACAGACCACAGCCTCCTTCCAAATCTCAAGCAGGTGCAACTGATGTGCATTCTTCTGTGTGAAGAGTCCTACCTACTAGTCTGTTAGCGGAACACTCCTGCCCCTGTTCACTCCCACTCCTCACTCCGTCCCAGGAGAGGTGAGTGAGGTATCTAACTGGCAAGTGTGGAAGAAGAAACTTGACATGCATGGACCCATCCCCTTCTCTTCTCTTTTCTGCCCACAGGGAGTATGCTTTCTGCCCTAGACAGACGTTTCCCCTGCAGGAGATGAATATCTGGAGTTACCCATGACTGGGTGGGAAAATCGGCCTGATATTGGGGTTTAGTATTAGGAAGCTCACTTGCCTACAGATAATGCTAATATCAGAGTTACCAGAAATAAGGATAATATTTTGATCACCATATGCCAACTCCTCCTACCCCCACCCTTCTTTTTTCACTGATTCAAGAATCTGGTGAAGAAACTAGGGCTAGAGAAATGGAATCAAACTCTCCTGTGCTGCTAGATAACACCAGGCACTTGGTCTGTCATGAGGCCTCCTGCTTTATTTTATTTTACTTTATTTTATTATTTTATTGAGATGGAGTTTTGCTCTTGCAGTTCAGGCTGCAGTGCAATGGCACTATCTCAGCTCACTGCAACCTCCGCCTCCCAGGTTCAAGCAATTCTGTTGCCTCAGCCTCCTGAGTAGCTGGGACTACAGGCATGCACCACCACGCCTGGCTAATTTTGTATTTTTAGTAGACACAGGGTTTCACCATGTTGGTCAGGCTGGTCTCGAACTCCCGATCTCAGGTGATCCACCTGCTTTGGCCTCCCAAAGTGCTGGGATTACAGGTGTGAGCCACTGCACCCTGCTTACTACTTTATAACTCTCACAGTTTTCGCAGCATTTCACACCTATATCTCATATGATCCTCTCAACAACCTGTTCACAGAGGCAGAATGGGCATTATTAGGTGAGGATCTCATGCTGCAACTCTTAGTGTTCATAACCTGTTCCATATCATGATACACATAGGAAACTGAAAAAAAAAACACATATGTGCACACATACACACATACACTCACACACGCATCTCACTATGGAAAAAGTATGAGGCTGCTGGCACCAGAGGTATTTAATCCAGAGGTTCTAGCTGCTCTAGGCCTTGCATTGAGAGGCTCAATATCTTATCATACCTGTAACCCACTCCCTGCCCACCAGTTAGGAAGTTCTGGCTTGAAGAAGCGTGCTAATTAGTTCAAGGCCACAAGGTTAATATATTAATAGTTGACCCTTGAATAACACAGGGATAAGGGCACCAACTCCTGTGCAGTAAGAACTTCACATATAACTTTTAACTCCCCCAAAACTTAACTACTAATGGCCTACTGTTGACTGGAAACCTTACCAATATTATAAACAACCAATTAACCAATTTTGTATGTCTTACGTACTTATATACAATAAAGTATATATACTTATATACAATAAAGCTTATATACAATAAGCTAGAGGAAAGAAAATGTTATTAATTATAGGCCTTGCATGGTGGCTCACACCTGTAATCCCAGCACTTTGGGAGGCCAAGGCAGGAGAATCACTTGAGTCTAGGAGTTTGAGGCCAGCCTGGGCAACACAGTAAGTCTCCATCTCTACAAAATAAAAAATAAAAAAAATTGGGCACGGTGGCCCAACACTTTGGGAGGCCGAGGTGGGCAGATCACCTGAGGTCAGGAGTTTGAGACCAGCCTGGCCAACATGGTGAAACTCCATCTCTACTGAAAATAGGAAAATTAGCCAGACATGGTGGCTGGCACCTGTAATCCCAGCTATGTGGAAGGCTGAAGAAGGAGAATCACTTGAACCTGGGAGGCTGAGGTTGCAGCGAGCCGAGAACATGCCACTGCACTCCAGCCTGTGTGACAGAGTGAGACTCTATCTAAAAAAAAAAAAAAAAAATTAATTAAAAAAAAAAAATTAGCTGGGTGTGGTGGTATGCACCTATAGTTGCAGCTACTCCAGAGGCTGAGACAGAAGGATCACTTGAGCCCATGAGTTCAAGGCTTCAGTGAGCTATGATTGTGTCACTGCAGTCCAGCCTGCATGACAGAGCAAGACTCTGTCAAGAAAGAAAGGAAGGAGGAAGGGAGGAAGGAAAGAAGAAGGGAAGGAAGGAAGGAGGAAGGGAGGGAGGGAAGGAAGGAAGGAGAAAGAGAAAATATATTTATATTCATTACGTGGATGTGGATCATCACTTCCACTTCATCCTTATCATGTTCATGTTGAGTAGGCAGGCTGAGAAGGAGGAGGCGGAAGAGGAGATTTGGTATTCTTGTCTCTGGGGTGGCAAGGCAAAAGAAAATTCACATATAAGTGGACCATGCAGTTCAAACCTGTGTTGTTTAAAGGCTAATTGTATACAGAAATTTGAGCTCAGATCCTCTGAGTCCAAATCCAAAGAATCTCAAACACAGTCTGAAGTGGAAGAGGCATTTGTTACCTGCACACATCCCCACTATAGCTTACTAGGTCAGGGAA
Organism: Rhinopithecus roxellana; assembly: GCF_007565055.1. Taxonomy (NCBI): domain Eukaryota; kingdom Metazoa; phylum Chordata; class Mammalia; order Primates; family Cercopithecidae; genus Rhinopithecus; species Rhinopithecus roxellana. The sequence continues at coordinate 87,748,831 of NC_044553.1, read as the reverse complement.
GATTCAAAGGGATGTCCTCTCCTTCTGGCCGACATCTACCAGGCCAATCTCTATCTAGAGATGCAACCTGCCTCCTGTCAGGTCTCTTCCTTTCTGAGCCAGAGCAGGTTTTTCTAGTTACCTTCTGGAGAGGGGAAATCAGAGGAGTCTGCATGAAGGCTCATGATCTGGGTAGTCCTCTGCTGACCTGGAAATCCACTATGGGGTGGGCAGTGCCTATTACATAACCAAGATGTTGTCCCCACTTCTGAATACAAGCTAAGCCCCCCGTCCAATGTGGTCAGGAGAGTAGATACTTCACTAAATAAAAATATCTACAAGGGGAACGAGGGAAAATGGTAAAAGCATACCTTAAACTTTCAATTTTAACTTAAAACATATAAAGGTAAGTTTAGGTACCTTTTTCTTCAAGGGTAGGATCAAGGCATTTTCTTGGAGCAGGTATCTGTTAATTGGAGTTCTGCTTTATCTTTCTTGCATTAACTGTATCTACAGTTTATTTTTTTGAGAGAGTCTTGCTCTGTCGCCAGGTTGGAGTACAGTGGTGCGATCTCAGCTCACTGCAACCTCTGCCTCCCAGATTCAAGCAATTCTCCTGCCTCAGCCTCCCGAGTAGCTGGGATCACAGGTGCCTGACACCGTGTCCGGCTAATTTTTGTAATTTTAGTAGAGACGGGGTTTCACCATATTGGCCAAGCTGGTCTTGATCTCTCGACCTGGTGATCTACCCACCTCGGCCTCCCAAAGTGTTGGGATTACAGGCGTGAGCCACCGCGCCTGGCCTACAGTTTATTTATTCTACAAATATGTGTTGTGTTCCTACTATGTGCCAGGCATAATTTAGGTGATAAGGACAGCAGTGAACAACACAGTCTCTGCACTCACAGAGCTTACTTTCTATTGGAATCTACCATACATTCCAGTTTGGGTTTCTTTAGAGTAGAATGAGAACTTCAACACACAGGGCAATCCAAGCCTTACTCTACATTACCGAGAATTACCCTAAAATGTTTATGATTTTTTTGCTAGTCTTCATCACATGTCTTTCCCATACTAATTCAACAGCAATTTTTGTGTGTAACTTGTTTTTATCAAATCTTTCCAAAGCATACAACTCCAGTTTTTATAGGAACAAAAACTCATTTTTGCTCTCACATTTCATTGGTTTTCATAATTAAATTGCATAATCAGAATTGCAAGTACAATGGGCAGATGTGGGTTGGGAACCAATAGCCCTGGCCTCTGGTGAGCACTTAGCTCAATTTGTGGGAACAGAAGTACCTGAGAGTACCTCTACTAGTTGGGTATCTGGTACGCCATGGGCATTAGCGGGTTCTATAGAGGCAACAGGGAGCATCTGCTAACCGGATATTTGGTTAGGTGGAGTTTTGCTTCAAGAGCTTCTGGCATATTGACCCACCTCTCTTCTCCAGACCAAATGCCACTCTTCTATTGAAGCATACAAGTACTTATTCTAAAGCTTTACAAAGGTGGAGGAAACAAGACATACCTTTGTTTAGCTACATTTTGTTTTTTATAATATTCATAAAGATGACGATATGTTTCTGTGCTGCCTTTTGTGTGCTGTCTTATGTGAATGTCCTCCTTTTCTCTGCAGTCCTCTCTTACATATGGCCCTCGTCAGGCGCCCCAGGCATACCACTTCCCTTAGGATAATGCAGTCCAAGCCCTGCAGTCCCTTCTTTTATTTATTTATTTATTTATTTATTTATTTATTTATTTATTTAAGACAGAGTCTCACTCTGTCGCCTAGGCTGGAGTGCAGTGGTGCGATCTCAGCTCACTGCAAGCTCTGCCTCCCGGGTTCATGCCATTCTTCTGCCTCAGACTCTCGAGTAGCTGGGACTACAGGCGCCCGCCACCACGCCCGGCTAATTTTTTGTATTTTTAGTAGAGACGGGGTTTCACCATGTTAACCAGGATGGTCTCGATCTCCTGACCTCATGATCCGCCTGCCTCGGCCTCCCAAAGTGCATGAACCACTGCGCCTGGCCTGTCCCTTCTTGATCCTCACTGGGATCACTGCATTTTCCCTTAGCTCAGGCTTTTGCTGGCTCTGTAGAGGCAAGAGGTAAATTCCGACACATGAACAGGGCTAAAGAAGGAGAAGCAGGAGAACGTTGGCTTCTTTCCATCTGAAGGCAAATGTACATCACCACCACCAAATAATGTAGATTTCTTCAGAAAACCCTCTGCTCTGGTCTTCTTTACTTTTCATGAAAAATGCATATTTCTCTTATTATTATAGCTTGGCCGCCATATTCCTGGCTGAATTTCATGACAAAGAGCCCCCTTCCCACACACACATTAACTGAAAATGCCCCCACACTGGGAACAATTTAGGATCAAAGGCACAGTGTTCAAATAGCATACACGGATGTCAAAACTTCTCCCGTAGAGGTGGATCATTCAGTTCATTCTCTCCAACAGAGCTCCCGCTCTACAGGAGAGCCAGTTGCCCTCCCTTTTGTAAAGGGATAAGAAGAGAATATGCGCCTGTTTATCCTGACAACACAACAGAGCAAGCCATGTTAGAGAAAAACAGGAAAAATAATGATGCTAAGAAGTCAATGATAAAGACTGTTCCATGCTCCACAGTGTTCCTTAGATGACAATGAGGTGGCAGAGATCATTTAATCCAACCAGCTTATGTCAAAAATAAGAAAACCAAGACACTTGGGTGAAATGACTTGCACAAGACAGAGGCAGCCTGAGGCAAAGCTGGGGTAGGAAGTCTCTGACATTGAGTCATTTGTTGCATCCACTACACCAGCTGTTCTCAAAGTGTGATCCATAGACCCCTGAGGATTCCTGCCATTCTTCTGAGGTATTCCTGAAGTCAAAACTACTTTCATAATAATAATATGATGTTTTTTGCCTTTTTCACTGTGTCGACAATTTGCACTGATGGTGGGTAAAACTACTGGCATTTTAGCATGAACCAAATCCTAAGCATCCAACTGTACTAGTCATCACTGTCACACACTTGCAGGAAAAACGAATGCCAAATTCACTTAAACAAATGCCCTTAGGCTGGGTGCCTTGGCTCACCCCTATCATCCCAGCACTTTGGGAGGCCTTAGCCGAGGCCAAAGGATCACTTGAGGCCAGGGGACCCTGACCCTGCCTCTACTTAAAAAAAAAAAAAAGAGAGAGAGAGAGAGGGAGAATGTCCTTGGTGAAGCAGTCAAAATTAATTCTATTAAATATTGACAATTTTCAAAATAATCTGTGTGCTATGGTTCCAGTATGTCCCCCAAAGTTCTTGTGTTGGAAGCTTAATCCCCACTGCAACAGTATTGAGAAGTGGGACTTTTTCAGAGGTGATTATGGTCATGAGGGCTCTGCCCTCATCAATGGATTAATGCCATTATCGCAGGAGTGTGTTCCTGATAAAAAGGAGGAACTCGGTCTCCTTTCTCCTCTTGTACATGCAACTCTCTTGCCCTTCTGCCTTCTGCCATGGGATGACGGAACAAGGAGACCTTCCCCAGATGCGGGCCCCTTAACTTCTCAGCCTCCAGAACTGTAAAAAATACATTTCTTTTCTTTATAAATTACCCAGTCTGTGGTATTCTGTTATGGAAACACACAACAGACTGAGACACTGTGTAACAAAATGAGAAGTATGCATAAAGTACTTTTGCTGTGTTCCAAACTATGATAGTTATCTCTAGGAAAAACACTTAGGCAATTATTTGAGTTGTGAGTTGAACAAACCACTTTTTTCATGGAGCATCTTTTTTTCTTTTTGCTTGAAAGAACAAATGACAAAGAATGCTATTTCAGACTAAGCGTTTGGCAGACATTTTCTTAAAAATGAACAAAGGGAGCCTGTCACTTCAAGGAAAACAACTGATAGCATTTGTTGCTGATGATAAAATTTGAGCTTCCAAGCAAAAGTTAGAATTTGGAAAAACTTTTGTTTACCACTGTGGAGCTTGATAGCTTCTCATAAGGATTTTTCTAATGAAATAGATTGGTGATATTAATGACCGTGATTTTTTTCTGGTATGGTATAATAAAATGTGTCAACACTGGAAATACCTGCATCATTCAAAGACAAATATTTTCCAATGACCAATGAATGCATTGTAGTACAAAATCATGCATGGGTAAAAGATCCATTCTAAGTACACAGCAAACCAATGGATTTTAATGTAACAGAACACGAAAAGTTTATTGACATAATTTCAGACTTCACATTGCAGCTAACCTTTAAGACACTTGTTTTGGTGTAGTATCAAAATAGAATATCCACAATTATCTAAGAGGACTATTAAATACTCTTCCCTTTTCCAGCTACATAGTTGTGTGAAGCTGGATTTTCTTCACACATTTTGACCAAACCAACATATTGCAATATACTGAATGCAAAAGTAAATATTTGAGAATCCATTTATCTTCTGTTAATGCACACATTTAAAAAATTTCACAATATTTCACAATGCAAAACAATGCCATTTTTCAAAACTGAAAATAATGTCATTTTTCTTGCTGAAAATTTTGTTTGGAAGATACGATTTTTAAAAATAGAAATATGGGCTGGGCAGAGTGGCTCATGCCTGTAATTCCAGCACTTCGGGAGGCCAAGGCAGGTGAATCACCTGAGGTCAGGAGTTCGAGACCACTCTGGCCAACGTGGAGAAACCCAAATCCCCTGTCTACTAAAAATACAAAAATTAGCTGGGCATGCGCTTGTAATCCCAGCTACTCGGAAGGCTGAGGCAGGAGAATCGCTTGAACACAGGAGGCGGAGTTTCCAGTGAGCCAAGATCGCACCACTGCACTCCAGCCTGGGCAACAGAGCAAGACTCTCTCTCAAAAATAAATAAATAAAATATTCTGGTGCCTCCACTCCACCCCCGCGGGTCTGCTGTGCGTGTCATGGATGGCATTGTCCCAGATATAGCAGTTGGTACAAAGCAGGGATCTGACGAGCTTTTCTCTACTTGTGTCACTAACAGACCATTTATCATGAGCAGCAACTCGGCCTCTGCAGCAAATGGAAATGGCAGCAAGAAGTTCAAAGGTGACAGCAGAAGCGCTGGTGTCCCCTCCAGAGTGACCCACATCCAGAAGCTCCCATCGACGTCACCGAAGGGGAGGTGATCTCCCTGGAGCTGCTCTTTGGGAAGGTCGCTAATCTCCTGATGCTGAAGGGGAAAAACCAGGCCTTCATCGAGATGAGCACGGAGGAGGCTGCCAACACCATGGTGAACTACTACACCTCGGTGACACCCGTGCTGCGCAGCCAGCCCATCTACATCCAGTTCTCCAACCATAAGGGGCTGAAGACCGACAGCTCTCCCAACCAGGCGCAGGACCCAGCGGCCCTCAGGCGTTAACTCGGTCCATTTGGGGAACCTGGCCTCGGCTGCCTCGGCGGTGGCCGTAGACGCAGGGATGGCGATGGCCGGGCAGAGCCCAGTGCTCAGGATCATCGTAGAGAACTTCGTCTAGCCCGTGGCTCTGGATGTGCTGCACCAGATTTTCTCCAAGTTCGGCACATTGTTGAAGACCATCACCTTCATCAAGAACAACCAGTTCCAGGCCCTGCTGCAGTACGCCGACCCCGAGAACGCCCAGCGTGTCAAGCTGTCGCTGGACTGGCAGAACACCTACAACGCCTGCCACTCGCTGTGCATCGACTTCCCCAAGCTCATCAGTCTCAACGTCAAGTACAACAATGACAAGAGCCAGGACTACCACGTCCAGACCTGCCCTCTGGGGACAGCCAGCCCTCGCTAGACTAGACATGGCCGCGGCCTTCGATCTTTTAGTTCCCAACATCCACAGAGCCTGGTCCCCCTGGCTATCCCCTCAGCGGCGGCAGCTGCAGCGGCAGGCCGGATCGCCATCCCGGGCCTGGCAGGGGCAGGAAATTCTGTCTTACTGGTCGGCAACCTCAACCCAGAGAGAGTCACACCCCAAAGCCTCGTGTGTGTGTGTGTGTGTGTGTGTGTGTGTGTGTGTGTGTGTGTGTGTGAGAGAGAGAGAGGGAGTCTTGCTCTGTTGCCCAGGCTGGAGTGCAATGGCGTGATCTCGGTTCATAGCAACCTCTCCCTCCCGGGTTGAAGCAATTCTCCTGTCTCAGCCTCCCGAGTAACTGGGATTACAAGCGCGCCACCACGCCCAGCTAATTTTTGTATTTTTAGTAGAGATGGGGTTTCATCATGGTGGTCAGGCTGGTCTCGAACTCCTGACCTCATGATCCTCCTGCCTCAGCCTCCCAAAGTGATGGGATTACAAGCGTGAGCCACTGCGCCCAGTCCCCAAAGCCTCTTTATTCTTTTCAGCAACTACGGGTACGTGCAGTGCGTGAAGATCCTGTTCAATAAAAAGGAGAACGCCCTGTTGAAGATGGCGGACGACAACCAGGCCCAGCCGGCTATGAGCCCCCTGAACTGGCACAAGCTGCACGGGAAGCCCATCCGCATCACCTCAGCCTTATCACGCCCTCGAAGCACCAGAACGTGTAGCTGCCCCGCGAGGGCCGGAAGGACCAAGGCCTGACCAAGGACTATGGCAACTTGGCCCTGCACCGCTTCAAGAAGCCAGGCTTCAAGAACTTCCAGAATATATTCCTGCCCTCGGCCACTGTGCACCTCTCCAACATCCCGCCCTCAGTATCCGAGGAATATCTCAAGGTCCTCTCCTCCAGCCATGGGGGTGTCATCAAACGACTCAAGTTCTTCCAGAAGGACCGCAAGATGGCGCTGATCCAAATGCGCTGCGTGGAGGAGGCGGTCCAGGCCCCAGTTGACCTACACAACCACCATGTCTGGGAGAACCACCACCCGGGGGTCTCCTTCTCCAAGTCCACCATCTAGGGGTCTCAGGCCCCCCACGGCCGGGCCCCCTGGCGACAACTTCCATCATTCCAGAAAAAAGCCACTTTAAAGAGCAGCTGAAGTGACCTTAACTGATCATTTTATTTCTTTAAAAAGAAATCAGTTTACCTGTATTTTAAAAAATTAAATCTAGTTCACCTTGCTAAAGTAAATAAATTAAATTAAATTAAAACAGAAATATGTAATTTATATTAACATGTAATGGGTTTATTATTGTGATCTTAAAATTGACAAATATTTTAAATTTTCTGCCACTAACCTACATACATTTTTAGAGTATATAAAGGGGGACCTGAGACAGAAAAGTTTGAGAACTCCTGTATTACCCCATCTTGCCCTCCAGAATGTGGACTGAAGGGAAGTAACTTCTTTCCTTTCTACTTAAATAACCCAGTGCTGTTACTATTTTATTTTAAAATCCAATCTACACTCTTCCTCCAGAACTACTAAAAAGTAGACTGCAAAAGAACCATAGCTTCCTGAAATCAAAGGACCCAAAACAAAGAGAAGGCAAAAACAGCGAATAAAAGGACTTCTCCAGAGACTGGCAGGCAGACTAAAAGACCACTTCCCCTCCAGCCAGCCTGGTAGGAGTTGCCTATTCCTTTTTGCTTGGTTGTTCTCACCCCCAGTCACCCACTCCCATCCTCTACATCCCAACCCCCATCCTGGAAAGCTATTGTTCTCCAGGGTCTCAAAACACAAAGGGACTTCATAAATCTTTGGGCTGACCCTCCACCCCATCCTCTCTCTGAGATTACAGTGCAGGGAAGGGCACTTTCAGATTCTGCCTGAGCCTCCACCAGCCCCCTGTTCTCAGGCTTGGGGCTGAGATGAAAAGGGAACACCAGTGTTTCTGGCCTGAAAAGGAAATGTAAATCCCTTGCAAGCCAGAAGCTGCCAGAAGACCATTTGCCTGTTAGTAAACAAGGCGGCCTGAGCCATCTTTCTCCTCTTTAATAACCTGTGGGGCACCTATTGATTGCGCAGGCTGGTCCCTCATATATTAAAACAGGGATGCCTTCCGGTTGCTCTGTAGCTGCGTAGATGGTGAAATTGGCTCACTAATACTTCATGCTCATGGAGCACAGTGTATCACGCCACATAAACATGAAGAATATGTATCATCAGGCTCTGGGAATGCACGGAAAACAATCCCGGAAGCTTCTGGGCATGCCGCAGACTTTAATTAGGCAGTTTCTTCCACTAGAATTGGAGACTGGCAGAAACACCAATTGCATGCCTCCTGCTGCAGCCTGTTCTGCTTTCAAATGGGAGGGAGGAGCAAGCCCTAGTGGGTAGGAGATGAGCCTGCTCCTCTCTCTACTCCCTTACCAGGACGGGCACCCGCAAGCAGAAAGGAATGTTCCTCTCTCATGCTGTGGTAGAAAGAGCACCAAGTTAGCAGTCAGAAAACATTAACAACTTCTGCTTTAGCCACTTACAGCTACATGATCATGGGCGCAAGTGCCTTAACCTCTCTGAATCACAGTATCTCATCTGGAAAGTGGACAAAAGTAATAACACCTAGCTGCTTGTGAGGCTTGAGGAAAATAAGTCTTTCCTGGTGCCCAGTATGGTCTCAGTAAATACTGAAACTGAAATTGAAGCAGATGAAGAACAGGGTGGCAGGTAGAGGGCTGATACTATTTCTTTCTCCCACCTCCAAAATCTGGCATCAGGAACTTTCCACCGCTACCCCTAGCCAACATTTTGCTCTTTAAGTAAGAAGTGAGGCCCTGCAACTCATAACCTGATACATTGGAAATGTTTCTCTTACCCTTCTATCTTTCTGTGCCCACTCCTGAGCTAGCTCTCAATTGAAAATTCATTTAGCAGGAAACCTCTCTAAAATGCATGGTAAACATCGAAAAACATGCTAGCATAGTTTACCATTCTACCAAAAACAGCTTAGCACCCACATGCCAACACTTGGCAGAACCTTCTGAGTTTCTCCAACTTTAAACAGGCCCTAGGCAACCAGATCTACTTATGCTTCTCAGAGTGTGTAGCATTTCATTACAGTTTTACCACAGTGCTCTTCCTCTGCCATTGCTAATTAAAATGAATGAGGACAATGTGGAGAGCCATATTTTGCTATTCCTGGAAATATCTGCTGCTCCAGGGAGGGTGTAGGACATTGAATGGTCCCCTCACCCTAAAGGATATGGTCGCATCCTGGAACCATGGATGGGTCTAGGACGTGATTGGGTGTGAGAAAAACAAAGCAAAAAAGGTCTTGGCACATGTAAAAATAAAGGATCTTAAAATGAGATGATCCTGGATTACCTGGGTGGGCCCTAAATCCAATGACAAGTATTTTTTGTTTTGTTTTTTTGTTTTTTGTTTTTGAGACAGTATTTCACTTTTGTTGCCCAAGCTGGAGTGCAATGGCATGATCTCGGCTCACCACAACCTCCACCTCCCGGGTTCAAGTGATTCTCCTGCCTCAGTCCCCCAAGTAGCTGTGATTACAGGCATGTGCCACCACGCCCAGCTAATTTTGTATTTTTAGTAGAGATGGGGTTTCTCCATGTTGGTCAGGCTGGTCTTGAACTCCTGACCTCAGGTGATCCACCCACCTCGGCCTCCCAAAGTGCTGGGATTACAGGCGTGAGTCACCGCGCCCAGCCATGACAAGTGTTTTTATGAGACAGAAGAGGGTCCAGGGCAGTGGCTCACACGTAATCTCAGCCCTTTGGAAGGCCAAGGTGGGAGGATCGCTTGAGACCAGCCCAGACAACATGGTGAGACCCCATCTCTACAAAAAAATTAGCCAGGCACAGTGGCACGCACCTGTAGCCCCAGCTACTCAGAAAGCTGAGATGGGAGAATCGCTTGAGCCTTGGAGGTCGAACCTGTAGTGAGCAGTGTTTACACCACTGCACTCCAGTCTGGGTGACAGAGCAAGACTCACTCTCAAAAACAAACGGACACACAGAAGAGAAGGCCCAGAGGGGAAGTCCATGTGAAGATGGAGGCGGAGGCTGAAGTGATGCAGCCACAGGCCAAGGGACAAAGAAGCCACCGGAAGCTGGAGAGTCCAGGGTGGATTGTCCACTAGAGGCTCTGGAAGGAGTGTGGCCCCACCAACACCTTGATTTTGGAGTTCTGCCTTCCAAACTGTGAGAGAATCAGTTTCTGGTATTTTAGGTCACCCAGTTTGTGGTCATTTGGTTACATGCACCACACAGAAAAATGTCTGGTAGGGGCCAGGTGCGGTGGCTCAAGCCTGTAATCCCAGCACTTTGGGAGGCTGAGACGGGCGGATCACGAGGTCAGGAGATGGAGACCATCCTGGCTAACACAGTGAAACCCCGTCTCTACTAAAAAATACCAAAAAAAAAAAAAAAAAACTAGCCAGGCGAGGTGGCGGGCGCCTGTAGTCCCAGCTACTCGGGAGGCTGAGGCAGGAGAATGGCGTAAACCCGGGAGGCGGAGCTTGCAGTGAGCTGAGATCCGGCCACTGCACTCCAGCCTGGGCGACAGAGCGAGACTCCATCTCAAAAAAAAAAAAAAAAAAAAAAAAATGTCTGGTAGGATACATTCCATGGCAGATTGCTGGTAGTTGCTCTGTCCATTTTTCCTTCCTTTTTGGTAACAAAAACTGACTTTTGGGGGGATGGTCATGTGCTCAGTGAAAGCTTCCCTTTCCCAGCATCTCTTGTAGCGAGGTGTGGCCATAAGACTAAGTTTTGGCGAAAGAAGTATGAACAAAGAAGTGTAAGAGACTTCTACAAAGTCTCTTTATGGGAGAGTGTTATGGGTTAAATTGTCTCTCCCCCAAATTTATATATAGAAGCCCTAATCCCTCGTACCTCAGCATGTGACCTTATTTGGAATAGGGTGCTCGCAGATGTAATTAGTTAAAATGAGGTCATGAGGGTGGGCCCTAATCCAATATAAACATGTCCTTATATAACAGGGAAAATTGGACACAGAAACACACACATATGAAGAATGCCATGTGACTACCAAGGCAGAGATTGGGGTGATGCTTCCACAAGGTAAGGAAACTCAAAGATTTCCAGCCAATCACGAGCAGCTAGGGGAGAGGCATGGGACGGATTTTTCCTTACAGTTTTCAGAAGGAACCAATCCTGCCTGATACATTGATGTTGGACTTCTAGCCTGCAGAACTGTGAGAATTGTGAGAGGATAAATTTCTGTGGTATAAGCCCTCGATTTGTGGTCCTTTGTCACAGCAGCCCTAGCAAACTAATACAGAGAGATATGCCTTTCCACTTTTCCATCTTGCTACCTAGTCCTAATATAGATAAGAGGGATGGTTCTCCATTAGCCATTGTGCTGCATGAGGATGGGGGCCACGTTCACAGATGGTAGGACAGGGATCTAGAAGAAACTTGGGACCCTAAAAACTTCATGGAGTCGCCACATTAGCCCTGGACTGCCTATCCCTTGGCTTATCTTTCTGAAAAATAAATAAAATTAAAGCTTTTGTTGTTATTATTTTGTTTTTTGAAACATGTAGTTGAAAATAATTTTTTTTTTTGAGATGGAGTCTCTCTCTCTGTCACCCAGACTGAAGTGCAGTGGTGCAACCTCCACCTCCCAGGTTCAAGCAATTCTCCTGTCTCAGCCTCCTGAGTAGCTGGGATTACAGGCATGCACCACCACGCCCGGCTAATTTTGTATTTTTAGTGGAGACGCAGTTTCACCATATTGGTCAGGCTGGTCTCGAACTCCTGACCTCAGGTGATCCACCTACCTTGGCCTCCCAAAGTGCTGGGATTACAGGTGTCAGTCACTGTGCCTGGCCAATTGAATATAATCTTAACCAATAGACACACAATTTTGATAAATTAGTTCTTTGGGGAGAGGACTGGGATTGGACTGTCATAGGTAGGAAATGTTTGCTTTACCTGTATGTTTCAATTTAGATATCAGGAATGTACTTGTGTACTCTTTTGTAATTAAAAATAAATCTATTTTATAATAAATAAATTACAAGGAAAAAAGGGGGATGAGAACCTGTAGATTCCAGAAGACCTAAGAAATATGTCAACCGTAATGGATGATTGGATGCAGGAAAAAAATAAAAAGAAATATATCAATTAATTGCAATGTATGAGTCTTATTTGGATCTTGATTTAAACTCCACATTTTAAAAATTTACTTGATAATTGAGGAAATTTTAATATTAATCAGATATTTGATGATATTGAGGAATTACTGTTTTTATGAATGCTAACAATATTATAGTGATGTATTTAGAGTGTTCTTATCTTTTAGACTCTAAAACATGGTTTTCAACCTTGTCACTATTGTTATTTTGAGCCATATAGTTCTTTGTCGTGAGGCGCTGGCCTGTGCATTGTAGAATGTTTCGTAGCAGCCCTGTTTCTACTCTGTCTTCTATCAGCTAGAGGCTGGGTGCACACCCCCTCCCCGCAACGTTGGAAAAGCAAAAAAAGGTCTCCACATATTGCCAGATGTCCCCTAGGGGGCAAAACTGTCCTGGGCAGAGAATAACAGCTCTAAAATTTAGAGATACTGACTGGACTATTGATGGGCGAAATAATTCAGTGACTGGATTTTACTTCAAAATAACCCAGGTGATGTGGGGGTGGGCGATGGGTAAAATATTCCACAATGGAAAGTTTAACATACATTAAAAATTTTTTAAAGACTCTATTTGGACCTCTCTTTCAATATGGAGAACTTAACATTCTCAAATAGTCTCTCACTATAAGACGGGAATATATTGGATAAAATGCAACAGATATTCACCTCCTCGGTCCAAGATCTTGCCTCATGTCTCCCACAAGAGCATTAAAATCCAAGGATCTAGGTTCCAAGTCTAACTGGGCAAGGCAAGCCCTCCCTCCCCAACCCTCCCCCTCCCCACCCAGGCATCCTCGACGCTGCGCCCGGGCATAGGGCATACGCAGCTAGGAGCTGCTCCTGAGTCTTCAGTTGCTTGGTAACCGGAACTCCTGAGATGTCCTCTCAGCTCCGCCCTGTGGGCCTCCTCCTTTCCCAATCCCCAAGCTTAAACTGGAGGGGCTGTGCTTGGAGCCAGATTCATTAGGGCCGTGCCTTGCCTATCCCTGTGAGGGCCCAGCCCATCAGCCTCCTCCTCACTGTTTGCAGGTGCTCTCTACAGAGCACTGAGCAGCCCACCCTTTCACCAGGCTCACACCTGCACCCCTGTTCTCCACCAGCTGCCTCACTGCAGCCCCTGAGACAGCCAGGCCTTTCTAGGGCCCACACCTGGGCGTCTCCGCCGAGACCGACTTTCACGCCCACCTGGTCTTCCCCAAGACCCAGAGCCTTCAGAGGTTTCATCAGAATTCCCTCAGGATGTGGGTTATGAGTTGTCATCCAAGCCCAGCAGGGGCCAGAGTGTAGGTGGGCCCAGAGGCTTCTGAGCTGGAGGTGAAAGGGGCTTGAAGGCCTCTGAGCGGAGCCGGGAACCCGCCCTCTGGGGACCTGGGAGCCGGCTCAGGTTCCAACACGAGGTCCCAGGCACTCTCTTCTTGCTTCAGGGGCCTCCTGAAGAGAAAAGGGAGGCTGACCGTAGCTGCGACACCCCCTCAGTGCTGAACAGCAGGCGGGAAGCCCCTCTTGCACCGACTAGACCAGAACGGCAGACATTTTCCCGACAAGGAAGGGGAGCAAGATTGAGTAAGATAAGCCCGGTTATTTTTATACAGACATTGTTCCAACCACAATGACTGTTTTCAAAGGTGGGCGGTATTTGTTTGGTGGAAGGATCTTTGAGTTGAGAGGCAGCAGGATGCTTCAGCACCACCACTTCCTTTACTTTTCTGAGTGTTCCCCTATCAAGCCACCAGTTCGGATTCTGCTCCATTTTTTCTGCCCGGTAAAGAAGTAGAATGAGGTGAAATATGGCTACCTACTTGCCCCGGGGGGACAGTCATGGCCGCTGGTGAGTTTCAAGTGATTTGAGAGCTGTTGTTAGACTTAAGGGAGGAGCTCCTTCCCTCTCCTTCATAGAAATGAAATAATATGCAGGTTTCTAAGGGGACTTAGGAGTCGGAGAGGCCTGGGTTCAAATCCCAGAGCCTCCACATTTTGGTTGTGTGAAAAAAAACAGTGGGCAAGGTAGTCAACATGTCTGTGCCTCACCTTCCCCATACACAAAATGGAAATAAGCCTACTTTTTCATAAGGTTGTTGTGTGGGGAATTAAAGTCTCAGTAGATGCCTACTTGAAATATTTGGGGGGACAGCTGCGGCCAGACATGGTGGTTTATACCTGTAATCCCAGCACTTTGGGAGGCTGAGGTGGTGGATCACCTGAGCCTAGGAGTTTGAGACCAGCCTGGGCAACATGGTGAAACCCCATCTCTACCAAAAATACAAAAAATTAGCTGGGTGTGGTGACGTTTTCCTGTGGTCCCAGCTACTGTGGAGGCTGAGGAGGGAGGATCACTTGAGCCCAGAAGATGGAGGTTGCTGTAAGCGCCATGACGCTACAGCCTGGGCAACAGTGAGACTCCCATCTCAAATAATAATAATAATAATAATAATAATAATAATATGGCTGTGCACATGATCACAGGCATTATAACAATAGCTGCAACGTATTGAAAACCTGCTCTCAGAGATAAAGACTCTTTCCATCCTTAGGCCCTGTTGTCTAGCAACTGAGTAAATTCAGAGAAGGAAGAGCTGACTGGCAAAGAGGGAGCAATGGAGAGCCATTTAAGACGCTGGGGCAAGAAAGTTATTTAAATGATCAATTATAGGCACAATTTAAATGATCAATTATAGTCACAATTATAGTGACTAATACTATTTGAGGGCGGAGGCCTATTGAGTTCTTAGAGGTGTTTGGGGTTAGGGCTAACCAAAAATGGTGCTCCTAGCCTTTGATTGTGGACACTTGTTTCTGCCTGCCCACCATCCCTCCTCCATCCTGAATACCAAGTGTTTCTTTGGGAACCACCCATCTTCTACTCTCTGTTCATGTAGTTCAAGTGAGGTTGACCTCAGTCCCTGACTCCAGGGGTGGGTCCTGACCCAGGACCGGCTAATGCAGTCATAATGAGTGGTTGAGGAGTAATCCCTTTGTCCAGAGTGAGCCAATGAGAGTCAGCATTGGGACTTCTGCTGAAACAGGCACCCTTTCTCTACTGGGATTGCAAAGCTGAGGGAATGTAAGCTGAAGACAATGGCAGCTGTCTTTACCACTGCATGTGTAGAGTCTGCTGGAGAGCAAGGACAACAGAGAAACAAAGCAAATCCAAGAGAGAGAGAGATTTCTTGTTGCCCTTGTTGAGCACCTGGAGCTAGCCACTCCTGAAGATGTCAAATATCTATGTGAGCTAACGTTTATCACCTTTTGAAAGATATTTGAACTGAGTTTCTGTTAGTGGCAACTAAAGGAATTGTGACTAATTCATCTTTCTATTTATTTTTTATTTTGATGAAAAATTTGTAATTGTTACGTTATG
The DNA here is from genome assembly GCF_007565055.1 of Rhinopithecus roxellana. Lineage (NCBI taxonomy): Eukaryota > Metazoa > Chordata > Mammalia > Primates > Cercopithecidae > Rhinopithecus > Rhinopithecus roxellana. The sequence continues at coordinate 87,733,513 of NC_044553.1, read as the reverse complement.
GCCTAAAAACAGAACTCTGACATGTTTGGCAACATACTTTTGACAGTTTTATCTATTTCTGACAAGGACATGCTGGGAAGTTGTGGGAACATATCTCCTGTGTCCGTCCCCCTCCTTTCAAAGTATATTTTTATTCAGAGATACATAAATGTATGCTAATGATCTGATGATGATGATGATCAGAACTGTGCTCCAAGAAGATTATAGCAACCATGAGTAGGATTAGAGTAGGGAGAGACAAGGGACAAAAATACCCCTCAGGAAGCCAATATGATGATTCAAATGATAAGTAGGAAGGATTGTCTCAAGGTGGTAGCTGCAGAAATGGGAAAAAGAGATCTGCAGAGGTGGGATCATTGTAGTTTGGCAACAAATTAAAGGGTAAATGAGTGAAAATAAAATGCTTTTATCTACAAGGCCCTACAGAAACTGATTTCCCCCCACCCCCGCTTTATCCCTGATTTATTTCTTATCATTCTTTCCCTTGCCTGGTCTGCCCAGCTACGTTGCTCTTTGCATTTACTGTGCCCTCTGCTTGGGACACTCGTACTCCAGAGGTCCCTGGCTCATGTCTTCACTTCCTCAGACCTCTGTATCACATCAAAAGGATTCCCTTCATTCCCCATCTATTATTGCATCCCCCACCCTAAGCATTCCTTATATTTGCTTATTAATTTTTCCCCGGGTCGGGCAAAAATTAATCCTAGCACTTTGGGAGCTCACCACAGGTGGGTCACTTGAACTCAGTTCAAGTTCAGCCTTGAGCCCCAGAGGCAGAGGCTGCAGTGAACTGAGATCACACCATCTATTCCAGCCTGGGTGACAGAACAAGAGCCTGTCTCAAAAAAGAAACTTTAAGGAATTTTTTTTTTTTTTTTTTTTTGAGTGGTGTCTCACTTTTTTGCCCGGTCTGGAGTATAGTGGCATGATCTCAGCTCACTGCAATCTCCAGCTCCTGGATTCAAGCAATTCTGCCTCAGCCTCCCGAGTAGCTGGGATTACAGGTGCACGCCACCACACCTGGCTAATTTTTGTATTTTTAATAGAGATGGGGTTTCACTATGTTGGCCAGGCTGGTCTCAAACTCCTGACCTCAAGTGATCCACCCACCTCAGCCTCCCAAAGTGCTGGGATTACAGGCATGAGACACTGCACTCAGCCATAAAAATTTTTGAAGAATAATGTTGCCCATAGTACTTAGTACTTAACTCTCTCTCTCTCTCTCTATATATATACACACACACACATATATATACACACACATACATACACACACACACACACATATATATATATATATATTTTTTTTTTCCCCCCCCCCGTCTCTCTTGACTAAAATGCAAGTTCCATGAGGGCTCCATGACTTTTGTTCACTGCTGAGTCCCCAGCACCTAGAACAGAACCTGGCACAGAGGAGGTACTCAATGAATATGAGTCAATATTACAAATCTTGAACAACTGGAACAATGCTGTGGCATTGACAAATGCGGAAATATGGGGAAGATGAGTGGAGCAGGGTTGGTGGGGTGGAGGGGTGAGAGGTTAAGTCATTTAGAACCCATGGAATTTAAGCTTAGCTGTGTAAATGACAATAAAGCCTGATGGTTGAAATGCTGGCCTGGTTCTCAGGAGCAGCCAGAGGTGAGGGTCTATTGGGGAATTATACATCAAAAGTTGGTGGAGGCTGTGAAGTCAGTGAAATCTCTGGGGAGACCATGGGAAGAGAGAGGTGAGACCTGGGGATGAAGTCCCAGAAGTCCTAAGATGACCAACCTATTTTTTTTTTCCAGGACTTTACTGGCTTAAAAACTAAAAGTCCAGGCCAGGCGTGGTGGCTCACACCCGTAAACCCAGCACTTTGGGAGGATAAGGTGGGTGAATCACCTGAGCCCAGGCATTTGAGATCAGCCTGGCCACCATGGCTAAAGCCTGCCTCTACTAAAAATACAAAAATTAGCCAGGCGTGGTGGCACGTGCCTGTAGACTCAGCTAATTGGGAGATGAGGCATGAGAATCTCTCGAATCCGGGAGACAGAGATTGCAGTGAGCTGAGATCCAACGACTGTACGCCAGCCTGAGTGACAGAGCAAGTCTGTTTCAAAAAACAAAAATGAACAAAAAACTAAAAGTCCACATCTTGGGAACCCGCTTGGTCCCAGGCAAACTAGAAGGTGGAAGAATGGGGAAGTGCCAGGTGGAGGAAGCAAAGACCAGCAGCCCAGAGCTTCTTCCCAGAACCCGAGGAAGGGAGGGCTTAGGAGGACAGGGTTCCTTCCTCCTCCTGCCCAAGACCAGTTTGGTTCTGACCTTCTAGGCCCAGAAAGCCTGAATTACCTCTGAGTTCCTGACCCCCACACCTCCCAGCAACACTGGATAGCTTCCTGATAAGCCAGATAACTGGTTTGGTTCTAGGGGTTGGTCCCAGTTCATACTTTTGGAGAAAGTATGAACGCTTAAATTTTGGGTCAAGAGGGTTTCGGTGGTGCCCTGGGTAAGGAGTTCTCAGTGGGTGATCGTTGTCTGCTTGTCCTAAGATGGAGCTTAAGAGTGTAAATAAATGACTCTGCAGCCACTGTGGCTAAGGAAACAGGAAGCTGCCTCTCCTCTTGTAAACAATGCAGGCCAAGATTAGCAGCACTTTAAGGCGCCAGCTCTTACAAGTGGGCACTGAATTGTGCTCACCACTAAATTTCAAATAAGGAAGATTATTGCTGGATGTGTAGAAACAAAAAAGAGGCTGGGTGCGGTGCTTCACGCCAGTAATTCCGGCACTTTGGGAGGCCAAGTTGGGCGGATCACAAGGTCAGGAGTTCAAGACCAGCCTGGCCAATATGGTGAAACCCTGTCTCTACTAAAAATAGAAAAATTAGCTGGGTGTACTGCTGGCTACCTGTAGTCCCAACTACTCGGGAGGCTGCGGCAGGAGAATCGCTTGAACCGGGAAGCAGAGGTCGCAGTGAGCCAAGATCATGCTACTGCACTCCAGCCTGGGTGACAGAGCAAGACTCTGTCTCAAAAAAAAAAAAAAAAAAAAAAAGAATGAACAGAAAAGAAAGGAGAAAAGAAACAAGAAACACAAAAGAACTCAAGGGAACATTTCCAACTTCTTTTTAACTTGGCAGTACAGTGACCTAAACCAGATATGTGGAGCCTTGACTACTGTAAAAAGCAAGTAAGACAGAACTTAGAAAATATCTTATACATTTTAAATAATGCTGCAAATATAAAGTCCTGTCACTGAGTCTTGTTTGAAATAAAAGAACTATCAATATTTGATCAATAGAAAACATGGTTCTTGTCCTTAGAAAGCTTTATGGCTTACCTGCAGAGGCTTATAAGAATTTAGCTATATTCACTCAGCAATATATTAGGGAATAGAAATAAATATTGTGTCAACTCCCTGACTCTCACCCCTTCCCAGTTCTCTAACCCACAATACACATATCCTCCTTTCTTTCTTTTTTTTTTAAACAGGATCTCGCTCTGTTACGCAGGCTGGGATGTAGTGGCACAATCATAGGTCATTGCAGTCTCAACCTCCAGGGCTCAAGCGATTCTCCCACTTCAGCCTTCCAAGTAGCTGAGACCATGGGCGTATACCACCACACCCACTACAAATAACTTTTTTATTTTTTGTAGAGATGGGGGTCTCGCTGTGTTGCCTGGGCTGGTCTTGAACTCTTGGACTCAAGCAATCCTCCCACCTCGGCCTCCCAAAGTGCTGGGATTACAGGTGTGAGCCACCACACCCAGCCGTATCCATCTTTCTAATGAGCATGGACAAAGATGCCCTAATTCATTCAGACCAGGAGGTGATGGGGAATGTTTCCAGTCACCTTTCTTTACCCACAGACTTATTCTGGGAAGAAAGGGTCAAGATTGGCCCGGCACAGTGAACATTTAAAGCAGACTCAAATAAATGGCCTATAAATACTTATTGAATTAAATTTCTAGGCCATGTATTAAAGCCCAGACTTGCCACATTCTTGATCCTTTCTTTTTTTCTTTTTTTTTGAGATGGAGCCTCACTCTGTCGCCCAGGCTGGAGTGCAGTGGTGCGATCTTGGCTTACTGCAACCTCCACCTTGTGGTTTCAAGCAATTCTCCTGCCCCAGCCTCCTGAGTAGCTGGGATTATAGGCGCCTGCCACCATGCCTGGCTAATTTTTGTATTTTTAGTAGCGACGGGTTTTCACCATGTTGGTCAGGCTGGTCTCGAACTCCTGCCTCGGCCTCCCAAGTAACTGGGATTACAGGCATGCGCCACCACACCCGGCTAATTTTTGTGTTTTTAGTAGAGAAGGGGTTTCTCCATGTTGGTCAGGCTGGTCTCAAACTCCCGACCTCAGGTGACCTCAGGTGATCCTCCTGCCTCTGACTCCCAAAGTGCTGGGATTACAGGTGTGAGCCACTGGGCCTGGCCATGGAAAGCTGAACGTTTCAAGCAGACTTTATACTTCATGAAGACTAGGCCATCAAGTGGATGAGTCAAGGTGTAGAAGAATGACTGAGTGTGGCATTTGAAAAAATAGCGGCAAGACTTTCTGCTGAGATCCAGCTTGAAAAGGAAGGGGGGAATGTTTTATCTTTCCTTAAAAAATATGGGTTGCTGTTGGCAGTACAAAAAGAATCCATAGCTCTTAAGAAGTTAAGAGGCTTAAATGGAGAAACCTCCACACCCTAGGATTTGAGTAGATAACCTAGCACTTCAGGCAATTAAGACTCCAAGTCTTTCTGGAACATGAAGGCCCATGGTGCTGGGGAAAAGCGTTTGCAACTTCTCCTATCCTGATGAATTTATAGAATCCACCAGGATAGGAGAGATTATGCTTTGGTAACAATGAATCTCTAATCTCACTGGCTTGATACAGTAAAGCATTCATTTCTTGTTTATGCTGCATGTCCAATGTAGATAAGGATGGGGTGGAGGGGAAATTTGCTCCATATAATCTCTCAGGGACCTCTCCATCAGGCTGATGGAGGTTCTACCATCTTAGAATGTTGCCATCTCATGTGACTTTCAGGATTGCTGCAGCAGAGGCAAAAAAAACCTGTAGGAGGCCGGGCGCAGTGGCTCAAGCCTGTAATCCCAGCACTTTGGGAGGCCGAGACGGGCGGATCACGAGGTCAGGAGATCGAGACCATCCTGGCTAACACGGTGAAACTCCGTCTCTACTAAAAGAAAAAAAATACAAAAAACTAGCCGGGCGATTGGTGGGCGCCTGTAGTCCCAGCTACTTGGGAGGCTGAGGCAGGAGAATGGCGTACACCCGGGAGGCGGAGCTTGCAGTGAGCTGAGATCTGGCCACTGCACTCCAGCCTGGGCACGAGACTCCGTCTCAAAAAAAAAAAAAAAAAAAAAAAAAAAAAAATTAAAAAAAAAAAAAAACCTGTAGGATGTTTGTAAGTGCCAAGACTGAGGGTGGCTATCATTTCCACCAATAATCAATTGGCTAAAACCTAGCTGTATGTGAAAGGAACGATGCAATATATAATCTTCCTTTCTGCCCTGAAAGAGGAAAAATGAAATAGGATTTCATAAACACATATAATATCAATCATGACCAATTATCCAAAGAATCTTTGTTAATAATAGCTAACACTTATATTTTGTTAATCTTTAGACTCCATCCTGTGAGGCAGCTTTTATTATTGTTATCTCTATTTTATTTTATTTTACTTTATTATTTTTTAAAAACAGGGTCTTGCTCTGTAGCCCAGGCTGGAATGCAGTGGCATGATCACAGCTCACTGTAGCCCAGAATTCCTGGGTTCAGGTGATCCTGTCACCTCAGCCTCTTGGGTAGCTGGGACTACAGGCATGTTCCACCACACCTGGCTGATTTTTTAATTGTTCTGTAGAGATGAGGTCTCACTATGTTGCTCAGGCTGGTCTCGAACTCCTGAGCTCAAGTGATCCTCCTACCTCAGCCTCCCAAAGTGCTGGGATTACAGGTGTGAGCCACTGTGCCTGGCCATCTCCATATTAAAGATAAGAAAGTGAAGCAAAAAGAAATTAAATCATTTATTCATGGCCCCACAGCTAGTAAGTGGCACAACATGGAGTCACTCAGAAGCTTTTCTCTAGAGTTCATACCATGCCCAGGCTGGAGTGTAGTTTCACAATCGTAGCTCACTGCAGCCTCAATCTCCCCTGGCTCAGATGATCCTCCTAACTCAGCCTCCTGAGTAGCTGGGACTACAGGCATGCATCATCACACACCACTACAGAGTTCATGTACTTAACAACTATGTTCTACCTCCTTTGTCATGGGCTTAGTTAAAATGGAAGTCAAATCATGATTCCATGTACCCTGCCTGCACCTCTTACACTGGGGTATAGAAAGCTTCTAGAAGGCCAGGTGCGGTGGCTCAACCCTGTAATCCCAGCACTTTGGGAGGCAGAGGTGGGCGGATCACAAGGTCAGGAGTTCAAGACGAGCCTGGCCAATATGGTGAAACACCGTCTCTACTAAAAATACAAAAATTAGCCGGGAGTGGTGGCAGACGGCTGTAGTCCCAGCTACTTGAGAGGCTGAGGCAGGAGAATTGCTTGAACCCGGGAGGCGGAGGTTGTAGTGAACTGAGATCGGACCACTGCACTCCAGCCTGGTAGACAGAGCGAGACTCCATCTCAAAAAAAAAAAAAAAGCTTCTAGCAATGGTGTCATACTTGACTCTGACTAGTCCACCCTGCCAATATTCCCATAGCATCAGTTGTATAAATACACTCACCATGCTCTTGCCCGGCCTGTCTTGTACTCTATCTGTTCAAAGGGATGTGGATGAGAGCTTGATTTCGTGTAAGCTATATGGATATACCTATACTATATGGGTATATATATGGATATAGATGCTGTTTCTAAATGCAACACATTCTTGCATAGGCATCAGCAATCGTCAAGAGCATTGTGTCCTCTGTTTCTGTCCTTGTTCCCCTGTTCTCAACTTCTCTCCAGCACAAGTTATTCTCATTCTTTGGAAAACAGAAGTGAACTATGTTTTTCTCCTAAATCAGTGTAATGGAGCAGATTATGTACAGATGAGTAGTGGGGCAGGCATTGGCAGCTGGCCCCCTGAGCAGGGCTGAGTAATGGAAATCCAAGTTATCTCAAGCCTCAGAATTATTCAAGTTTCCATATGTAACCTGTGTGTCCAAGGTCAGACTAGTCTGAAAATAACATAAGGTTACAATTTCAATAACTTCCAGTCTTTAAACCTAACGTGAACAGGGATTTTGTTTATGTTGTTCATTATTATATAGTGAGTGTCTAGAACAGTGCCTGGAATACAGTAGACATGAAATAAATGTTTTTCAAGTAAATTTATTGACCAGATTCTGGTCCTCTTTGGAGGCATGATGGTGTAATGGTAGAGTGATATGGTTTGGCTCTATGTCCCCACCCAAATCTCATGTCAAATTGTAATTCCCAGTGTTGGAGGAGGGACCTGGTGGGAGGTGATTAGATCATGGGGCAGATTGCCCCCTTGCTTTTCTCATGATAGTCAGTTCTCATGAGATCTGATGGTTTAAAAGTGTGTGGCACTTCCCCCCTTGCTCTCTCTCTCTCTCCTGCCCTGCCATGGTAAGACGTGCTTGCTTCCCCTTTGCCTTCCACCATGACTTTTAGATTCCTGAGGCCTTCCCAGCTATGCCTCCTGTACAGCCTGTGGAACTGTGAGTTAATTAACCCTTTTTAATCCATCAATTGCCCAGTCTCTGGTATGTCTTTATAGCAGTGTGAGAACAGACTAATACATAGCTCATTGACTTTAGAATCAAATAGACTTGTGTTTGAACTTCACAAGCTGTGTGACTCCTTGTTAGTTATGTACCCTCTCTGACCTCTTCCTTACTCACTGGCAAAATGAGGTTAATATTACCTACCTCTTAGATTGTTATGAGAATTAAATGTGATAAAAATTGATGTCAGGCACTCATCAGGCACTAGCTATGGCTCTGCCCTATATCAGAAAAATCCCTGGAGCCCAGGCTGGTCACACACACCTGAAGTCCCAGCTACTCAGGAGGCTGAGGCAGGAGGATGGCTTGAGCCCAGAAGTTTGAGGCTGTAGTACGCTATCATCGTTCCTGTCAACAGCCACCTGGACAATATAGCAAGACCCTGTCTCTAAATAAATAAATACACTTTCAAAAAGAAAAATCTCTGGAGACCTTGTCGTTCCTCAGGGTTCCCCTCAGACGTTTCTGTAAGTCAGGAGTGTCTCAGATATGTTCACCAGTAAGTTCTCTTAGCCCAGGAGTTTGAGGCTGTAGTACACTACCATCATGCCTGTCAATAACTCTGTGGGCAATATAGCAAGACCCTGTCTCTAAATAAATAAATACATTTTTAAAAAGAAAAATCTCTGGAGACCTTGTCATTCCTCAGGTTTCCCCTCAGACGTATCTGTAAGTCTTCAGTGGTGTCTCAGGTATGTTCACCAGCAAGTCTTCTTAGCTATCAAATCTCAAATTTCTCTTGGATTCTCCACCAACCTTCCCATCCTCTACTCTGTTTTCTTTTGGTCTTGTCTGACTCTGAGCTCTGCTACCATTTTGCAGTGCCTGCCATGTAGGGTACTAATATCTGAGCAAATAGTACTGCCTCCTGCTTAAAGCCAGTGATGTCAACACTGAGTCAACAGCACCAAGGCTGCTGCAACCGCCACTCCCTAAAGCTTAAGGTATTCACCAAAGGTACCACTGTCCCCCATTGCAGCTGCTTTGTGCCTGTCTCCTAGGTCACCTTGGAGAGCCTCCTAGCTGAGACTCTACCCACTGAAGCAGGAAGTGTTCCTTGGTGGCTCCTATTCCACAGGTCCCACATGGATCTGTACATTGAGGAGTATCCCTGAACCATACTCGCTTCTGCTTGTCCCCACAGTGCTGTCTGTGTGTCCCTAATATCTCAAAGAAATTTTGTGTGACTGTGCCTACATCAGCTCTCCATCACCTAAGCCTCCTATCCTATCCTATGTGATTAGGACTTAATCATAGTCATGGGGTGCTGGGTGGGAAACAACTGGAGAGACATATACTCAGCAGTTACTTGAAACCACTCCTTCCCCCCACCAGAAGCCAACTAGTGTCTTTCAGTTTCTCTCTCTTATTTATTTATTTTTAGAGACAGGGTCTTGCTCTGTTGCCCAGGGTAGAGTGCAGTGGTGTAAGCATAGCTCACTGCAGCCTTGAACTCCTGGCTTAGTACATTGCAGCTAGCTATGGCTCTGCCCTGTATCAGAAAAATGCCTGGAGCTCCGCCTGGTCGCACATGCCTGTTGTCCCAGCTACTCAGGAAGCTGAGGCAGGAGGATGGCTTGAGCCCAGGATTGGAGGCTGCAGTATACTATCATCAGGCCTATCAATAGCCACGTGGGCAATATAGCAAGACCCTGTCTCTAAATAAATAAATAAATAAATACATTTTAAACAGAAAAGATCTCTTGGGGCTGGGTGCGGTGGCTCATGCCTGTAATCCCAGCACTTTGTGAGGCTGAGGCAGGTGGGTCACCTGAGGTCAGGAGTCTGAGACTGGCCTTGCCAACATGGTGAAACCCCATCTACCTAAAAATACAAACATTAACTGGGCATGGTCGTGCAAGCCTGTAATCCCAGCTACTCAGGAGGCTGAAGCAGGAGATTGCTTGAACCCAGGAAAGAAAAGAAAAGAAAAAAATCTTTGTAGACCTTTTCGTTCCTCAGGTTTCCCCTCAGACATTTCTGTAAGTCTTCAGGGGTGTCTCAGGTATGTTCACCAGTAAGTCCTCTTAGCCCAGGAGTTTGAGGCTGTAGTACACTATCATCGTGCCTGTCAATAACCACTTGGGCAATATAGCAAGACCCTGTCTCTAAATAAATACATACATACATTTTTAAAAAGAAAACTCTCTGGAGACCTTCCACCTCAACCTCCTGAGTAGCTGGGGCTACAGGCACGTTCCACCATGCCAAGCTATTTTTTTTTTTGTAATCTTTATTTTTATAGAGACAGGGTCTCACTATGTTGTCCAGGCTGACCTCAAACTCCTGGCCTCAGTGATTCTCCCACATCAGCCTTCCAAGGTGCTGGGATTACAGATCTGAGCCAACCCACCCAGCCTCTTACTCTCGTAGAAAGAGTTCTTTCCTGGTGGCTTCCAGGTCCCTCATACAAAAAAGGCTCCTGACAGGGTTCTCCACTGGCCCTATACCTAAGACGAGACATGTCTGAGCCCCCAGCTAAAGACAGCTTGTTTCCAGCCCAGAGTCTCATTACTTTAAACAGGGAAAAATTCAACAGTGAAATCTAAAAGCATTAACTTTCTTAGGCCTTTCAGATTTGATCAACCGAAAATTAATACCAAGATTTACAAAATTAAGGACTTCTTGGATAAACATTAGAAAAACAAAACTGCTTAAGATTATTTGGTAAAAAGCAGAGGTAGAAAGTTCTACCCTTTAAGAACAGATTAGAGGAAAAACTGCACAGAAGCCAGTAAGGAAGGAGTTATCTGCAGAGCTGGCGTCTGATATTCAAAATGCTGATAAGGCTTAGAAACTTAGAAGACCGAGAGGAGGCCCCCTTTGATACTGTTTGATAAAGCAACAAGCACAGTCACAGTGCCAGGGCCTGTGCGAGGAATTGTATGTACCCTGTCTTTAATCTTCAAACAACTCTGTGTTACTGGAAAAAACACCTGCCAACACTCACGCCCTCCCCTACTCACCCAACAGGGCTGGGAGAAAAAGAAGGCCTGTTTCTCAGAGCAAATGTAACCTGGCAGCCCTTAAAAATACAATTGGTGGCCAAGCATGGTGGCTCACACCTGTAATCCCAGAGCTTTGGGAGGCCGAGGCAGACAGATCACCTGAGGTCGGGAGTTCAAGACCAGCCTGACCAACCTGGAGAAAACCCATCTCTACTAAAAATACAAAAATTAGCCAGGCATGGTGGCCCATGCCTGTAATCCCAGCTACTTGGGAGGCTGAGGCAGGAGAATTGCTTGAACCCAGGAGGCAGAGGTTGCTGTGAGCCGAGATAGTGCCATTGCACTCCAGCCTGGGAAACTAGAGTGAAACTCTGTCTCAAAAAAAATAAATAAATAAAAAATACAATTGGTAATTTTAAAGCTTTAGCAAAAATCCTTGGATATGCGGAGGGAGAGCAAAGTGTGCAGTTGGAACTGAAGAGAGATGAATTGGTTGCATTCTGTTATGCAGTTATTATCCTTTAGGAAGGGTCTGTTTCCTCTAGAAGGTGAGGGCAGAGGAGGAAGAGAAAGGAAAGAAAAAGAACACAAAGTGGCTCCAGAACATAGCGGGAGACTGGAGCTGGAACAGGGAAAAATGTCAAGGGATAGACAGACTAAGACTGAGAGAACATATATGTAGAGAGAGCTTATATGTATAGAGTGCCATATATATATATGTGTGTGTGTGTGTGTGTGTGTTTATAAATTTTGTGCAGGGAAAGGATCTCTCTGTTGCCCAGACTGGTCCAAAATGCTTAACTTCAAGCGGTCCACCCACCTCGGCTACCAAAGTGCTGGGATTACAGGCGTGAGCCACCACACCCTGACAATTGTGACTGAGTGTTTTAACGCCTGGCTGGCCCTGCTGGAGTTTGTATGCCTAGCAGGATATAAATCCCTCCATGCCAAGCTTGTCTAACCTGCAGCCTGCAGACAGCATGTGACCCAGGATGGCTTTGAATGTGGACCAACACAAATTTGTAAACGGTCTTAAAACTTTATGAGATTTATGAACGGACCTTTTTTTTTTTTTTTTAGCTCAACAGCTATTGTTAGTGTTAGTGTATTTTATGTATGGCCCAAAGCAATTCTTCTTCTTCCAATGTGGCCCAGGGAAGCCAAAAGATTGGATACCTTTGCTCTATGCAAAAGCCTTAGGTGACTGAGATTTTGTTGAAATTAAGGAGAGAACTGAGCTCTACAACTGGATTGACATGGCATAGGTCAGAGGCAGCGTGTGAGAGGTGATGAGCCAATATTCCAGAATTTAAATAATCCTAGGGAAGCAGGAGCTCAGTCAGGGTGATCGTATGCGTAGGATGACTGTACGCATCTTCAGAAAGTTTTCAGAAATCCCAGGGGGGTAATGGATTGCCTATATCCCTGCGATGGGTATTTGAGGACATCTTACCTAAAAATTAGGGCCAGGAACACTCTCCAACTGACCTCTGTTTATACCTAAAATTGCATAGTATGTATGATTTTTGAATCAAGTTGTCATTTTGCATCACATTTATTAACATTTCCAATGTCATTAGAATGTCTTCACTTTAAAAGTTTTGTGCAATGTGTATACACCTTAATTTTAATTCTATAAAATTGAGTATTCTGGCCGGGCGCAGTGGATCACGCCTGTAATCCCAGCATTTTGGGAGGCCAAGGCAGGTGGGTCACGAGGTCAGGAGATCAAGACCATCCTAGCTAACATGGTGAAACCCTATCTCTACTAAAAATACAAAAAATTAGCCGGGCGTGGTGGCGGGCGCCTGTAGTCTTAGCTACTTGGGAGGCTGAGGCAGGAGAATGGCGTGAACCCAGGAGGCTGAGCTTGCAGTGAGCTGAGATCGTGCCACTGCACTCCAGCCTGGGCGACAGAGCGAGACTCCATCTCAAAAAAAAAAAAAAAAAAATTGAGTATTCTGGCTGTTTCCGGACTTAGTTTTGTGTTTTTTTGCAATTATAACTACTGCTATGATAAACATCTGTGTGATAAATTTTTACTAGGCAGCAGCTTAACCATGCCAACGTAATCCAGACTGACTAGGATTCTCAAATTTAGTCTCCACTGAGAGACCAAATATGCAAATGGACAATGGCCAGACCATATTTGAAAACTGAACTCTGATCCACAACCTCTATAACGACCAATCCAGGAAACTAAACCACCGCCTCTATAGCAATCAGCCCCCAAACAGTCAGGACTTGGTCAATCATTGCCAGCTTCCCTAAATTTTGGCCCTCCTTCCAACTCAGGACCAACCAGAGAAAGCCAGATATGCTCTCCACACCAATTCTATAGGGCACCCTGCTTCTCAGTAGCCCGCCTCCAGCTCTTTCACGCCAACAACCTCCTATCAGAGCACACCTGAAGCCCTCCCCTTTTTTTCTCACTCTAAAGCTTGCCTACTCCCCCGCCTGACTTTGACTATCTGCCAAAACCAAGTGCTAGTGGCTGACTCCCTTGCTATAGAAGACTCTCCATAAATCTCCTCTGCTTGTTCTCATTCGGGTTTATGTCTACACTCCTGGCAAAGCCTATCTCAGGTCAACTTGGTAGATACTGAACCCAAAGGAATATCAGAGGCCAAACACTGTATAGGAGCCTTTTCTACCATGAGCCATTGGAAAATTCCTGGCCATTTCTAGAAGGACATCTAGCAGAAAAACACCACCTCCACACACCATGCATACCTACCAGATAGAAGGCTCTGGGCCCCATGTCGGCTTTGACCACTTGGTGCCTTTGCAGTACCAGAAGCAGCAGAAGCAGGAAGCTACAGAAAATAAATCAGCTGCTGAGTTCAAATTGCTCCAGTCCATCACGCTGCCGTGTCGCCAGCCTGTGGTGCCAGGCCAATTACTACCACAAGCACTGAAGTCACTTTTCAAAACATAGTCAAACAAACTCCAGCAGGGCCAGCCAGGCGTTAAAACACTCAGTCACAATTGTCAAAACAAAGAATTATGTGCCAGTAAATGTAAGTCAGGGCTCCACTTTAGCAATCACCTGGCCGACAGTCTGAAGGTTAACCCTTTCTGGACAGACCCGGCTGTCTCACTCGTCCGTGTGAAGAGACCATCAAACAGGCTTTGTGTGAGCAACATGGCTGTTTATTTCACCTGGGTGCAGGCTGGCTGAGTCCAAAAAGAGAGTCAGCAAAGGGTGGTGGGATTATCATTCGTTCTTACAGGTTTTGGGATAGGCGGTGGATCTTACAAAGTTATTCTCAAGGGTGGGGAGAATTACAAAGAATCTTCTTAAGGGTGAGGGTGATTATAAAGAACCTTCTTAAGGGTGGGGGAGATTACAAAGCACATTGATCAGTTAGGGTAGGGTAGAAACGAATCACAATGGTGGAATGTCATCAGTTAAGGGTATTTTCACTTTTGTGGATCTTTAGTTTCTTCAGGCCATCTGGATGTGTACGGGCAGGTCACTGGGGATATGATGGCTTAGCTTGGGCTCAGAGGCCTGACACTGACCCATTGTCAGTTCAGAGAGACAAGGATAAAGACAGGGCAGAAGGGGATGAGGTCGGAAGGACCAGACGTGGGGTTCAGTCATACTGAAACCAGGGTGATTTTCTGTGCTGTCATTCCTAGGCCACCACAACTTTGGGGGCTGTGGGTGACTGTCAACTCAGGTCATCTGTGAGGCAGGTATGACTGTTTCCTATGTCTTCTTAAGCCTCTTAAGTTCACATAGTTACCCAGAACCAGCAGGAAACGAAGAAATTTTCTCCTACTGTGTGTCCAGCACTGAGGTTCCCTTAAGGTTTGCACATTTCTTTTTAGTATTTAACTCCTTGAAGGACACATGACAAGTGACCCACCTTATTTGATTAGAACTTCCCGCCAGGGGTGTTACAAGTGCCATTGCAGATGCTTACATTCTAGGCACACAAGAAAAAATCTGAAAAGCTCCTCTCTAGCCCAAAATTCTGAGAAATGATGCTGTCTAACTTTAAATAGGCTTTTAAAGTCGATTAAGCATCATTTACAAATCCCATTGGGTTTTAATCTCTGCAAACCCTTCTGAGTTGGTATCACCATTATCATTATTCCCTTCTGAGGCTCACAGAGTTTAACTGACTTGCCTATAATCACGAAGCTAGGAAGGGACACAGCTGGGGCTCATCTGACTGCAGAATCCAGTGGTACTTTGGGGACGGGGCTGGAGGATTGGGGTGGGAGGCAGGTAGGAAATCCAGCTCTCGCTAGAGCTGGAGGTATTTGCTCTAAGCTTCCTGATACAAGGGGAGGGTAGTGACTTTGAGGGTTTACAAGGCTCCCAGGGAGACCCATAGCAGGAAATCACCTCTGGGTTCTTCTCTTCAAGCCCCGGAAAGGGAGTGCCCAAATGAAACAGCTCTTCTGGTATTTTAATGGAACAAAAAGCCTGAAATACAAGGAATTGGCTGGTTGCTGGGACAGCCCCTAACATACTCTTTAACTGTAATGAACTGGTCATTTCCTGGATATAAAGGAAAAGTTTAAGAAAAAAGTGACAGAGAAACCCCCTCTCAGCCCCCCAGCCCAGCCAGCTGCAGCGAGGAAAACAAATGAGCTTCTATAGATGGAATCCTTTGTTTGAATAGAGGCTAATTGTGGCTCCTCTTTGCTTGTAACATGGGGTCAGGTGGCTGACACCCAAACGGTTCCCTCAAGGCAGTAACTAGGAGCCCCTGGAAGAATGAGCACATTGGGACTTGGGAGGGGACCACTTACAAGAAAGGTCTGAATCTGGAAGAAGCAAAGGATCAAGTCAGATGTGTGAAGAGTAAGGAGCCCGTGGATCTAGAGAGAAAGGACATCTTTCTGTGAAGAGTTCCCCCTCCTTATCCTCTCTCCCTGCCACATTTAGGTAAAAAGACCCAGTGATAAATAGCACCTGGCAGCCATGGTAGGAATGACCAGAGTGGCAGGCGGCCTGTGGCAGGGTGCTGGGTGAGGGCAGAGACACCCATGGAGGTGCAAGCCTGTTTCGCTGCCCCTCCTGACCCCAGCATGCCTAGCCACCACTGTGATAAAGTGAGTGCCTCCAGGGGGCCAGGAAGGCAGAGCCCCTGCCCAGCCCCTTCCCCTGTCCTCTGGCTTCCTCATCTGCCTCGCACCACTTCCTCCCACCTAGCTCCTCTCTCCTGGCCAGCCTCCCACACACAGGTGCCAGTGAGAATAACACGTGCACTTAGATTGATTCTGTATTTTCTCTCCTTTTTTTTTTTTTTTTTTGAGACACAGTCTTACTCTTTCGCCCAGGCTGGAGTGCAGTGGCGTGATCTCGGCCCACTGCAGCCTCCACCTCCCAGGTTCAAGCAATTCTGCCTCAGCCTCCTGAGTAGCTGGGATTGCAGGTGGCCACCACCACACCGGGCTAATTTTTGTATTTTTAGTAGAGACGGGGTTTCACCATATTGGCCAGGCTGGTCTCGAACTCCTGACCTCGTGATCTGCCCGCCTCGGGCTCCCAAAGTGCTGGGATTACAAGTGTGAGCCACTGCGCCCAGGCTTCTCTCCTTTTTGCTAAGTTGTCCAGGACACGTTCCCCTCAGGGTGCTAAACACACTCCTGGCCTGAGAACAAAAGAGAACAGAGCTGGAAGTGGAGGAAACCATTCTTCTACTTTTCTTGATCTCTGATCCTATCCCCTTCTGGCACCCCAGCCAACTTGTACCCCCTGAGTGGCATCTTCCTGCCGTGGGACTCTTGTGAAAGCCACATCACAGCCCTGTGGTAGTGAGGGGGAGACAGCTACCAGTGACTCTGATGGGAAGGAGATCTCTCTGTGCTATCACCATCACAGGGCTGGGCCACGTGCTTCAGAGACTGCCTGAGAGAACGGAGCTCAGGATGCTTGAGGTGGGACTGAGTTTTGACCTGAAGACCTTTGAAATGTTTATGAAAAGAGGAGAAAACACATATGGAAATTCAACAATAAACTTAGGCTTTTAAAAGAATCCAGAAGTGAGTCTTAAGTTTTCTAAGAGGTGAGACTTGGATACAGCTTTAGGGCAGATGGTTACTTAGTTCTGGAAGAACCAATGTAATGGCTCATTTAATTATGCAAATATAGGGATATAGTAGCTGGAAGGGAAAAGTGTTCTAGTGGTAAAGTGAATGGGTGTGTCTGTGTTAGAGTCTGCCATAGATCTCTGCTGCTTCCTTAGGAAAAGCTAGATTTGCTGAGAAAGTTGACCTGTGCCAGACCTAAGCTCCACAGTGGCCTGTGTTCTTGTACCACTCATCATACGATGAAGACTCTGCTTTTGTGAAGTCTTTGTGGGAACCTGGCTGCACACAGGTGGGGAGGTTTTTTTGTTTGTTTGTTTTGAGACACAGTCTCTCTCTGTCACCCCCAGGCTAGAGTGTGCAGTGGGGCCATCTCAGCTCACTGCAACCTCCACCTCCCAGGTTCAAGCGATTCTCCAACCTCACCCTCCTGAGTAGCTGGGATTACAGATGTCTGCCGCCACACCACACTCAGCTAAATTTTGTTGTATTTTTAGTAGAGACAGGGTTTCACCATGTTGGCCAAGCTGGTTTTGAACTCTTGACCTCAGGTGATCTGTGCACCTTGGCCTTCTAAAGTGCTGGGATTATAGGCGTGAGCCACAGTGCCCGGCCAGTTGGGGAGATTCTATATGCAGCCCAGCCCTACAGACTGCTTTGGGATTCCCAGGAGAGACCCTGTTGACCAAGACATTGGTGTCCCCATTATGGGCATTGTTAATAAAGAGGCCCTTTTGAGTGGTTTCTCTACTATCAAATATTCACTAGGTAAGGCTTAGGATTTCTTTCTTTTCTTCTTTTTTTTTTTTTTTTTTTTTGAGACAGGGTCTCGCTCTGTTGCCCAGCCTGGAATACAGTGGGGCAATCTCCGCTCACTGCAACCTCTGCTTCCCAGGTTCAAGTGATTCTCCTGCCTCAGCCTACTGAGTAACTGGGATTACAGGCATGCGCCATCACACCCGGCTAATTTTTTTTTTTTGTATTTTTAGTAGAGACGGGGTTTCACCATGTTGATCAGGCTGGTCTTGAACTCCGGTCCAGGAGTTCTTATCCTGAGTCCATGGACCCGCCGTGAGGTCAGTAAATAATATTCAGAGACTCTATGTACTTGAATGAAAAAAAAATCTTTATTTTTACTAACTTCTAAATGATTTTAGCGTTTCCTTGAGTAGTAATATAGGTAAGAAACTACAGTCATATTAGCAGAACTGGTGACTTTATCACTGCTATGGTTTAGATATGGTTTCTTTGGTACACTCCCCCGCAAAGAAATTGATCCCCAGTGTTGGAGGTGGGCCTTAATAGGTTTTAGGGTCATGGGGCTGAATCCCTCATGACTGGCTTGGTACCTCCTCGAGGTAATGAGTTCTCACTCTACTAGTTCCTACGAGAGCTGATGTTAGAGCCTGGCACCTTCCCCTCTCTCTTGCTTCCTCTCTCACCACATGATTTCTAAACACCAGCTCCCCCTTGCCTCACACCATGAGTGGAGGCAGCCTGAAGCCCCCACCAGAAGCAGATTCTCATGCCATGCTTCTTGTACAGCCTGCAGAATCGTGAGCCAAATCAACCTCGTTTCTTTATAAATTACCCAGCCTCAAGTATTTCTTTATACCAACAAAAAACAGACCAAGACAGTCACCAATAGAAACTATAGATATTTTCATGTCACCTTACTGTTTTTGGTGTTATCTTGAAATATTGTGTACCTTCATTACTGCTTGAATTTTACAGTAGCTATTAGGTCTGTCCCTAGAAACTGGCAGGGTTAAACTCAATTTCCAGTTGGCATCAGGTGATAGAATTACTTGCAGGTGGTTTAACACTGGACCAGACTCAATCCTTGGCTTAGGCCATCCTGAACGCATATAAGGTTCTGATCCGTTTGGGGAAAGGTGAGAGTACCTATGCAGTATTTACAGCCAATGCACCTATCTTGAACACAACTCATTTTACCAGTGAAAATTAATAATTTAACGTTTATTATGCTAGCTAACAAGCCCTCTGGTATTAATATGAAATAAAGATGGTTGAAGTTGTAGTGGTGTCGCCATCTGGGTAGACCTTTTTTGCTTAGAGTTCTGCTTATAGTCTTTCAGATGTTATTCATTTCTGAAGAGTGCATTTCTTTTGGAAGACTCCAAATGTTAATTAACTGCTCCTAGTGTGTAGATGACATATATATCATATTAACTATGCTGAAATATTTAAAAGTAAATGATATCAATATAATGCAAATCAAGGCTGACCCAGAAGTTTGGTAGAAATTGTAGGTTATCTCACACATCCAGTGAATCCTTGTGCTTCTTTTGGGTAGCTAAACATCAAATGTCTTCTTGAATTTACAGTCGAAACCACTTGGGAAACAGCACCAGGTACATGGCCTCATGTATTAGTCTGTTCTCGCACTGCTATAAAGAATTCCTGAGACTGGGCAATTTATAAAGGAAAATGGTTGTTTTTTTGTTTTGTTTTGCTTTTTTTGAGACGGAGTCTTGTTCTGTCGCCCAGGCTGGAGTGCAGTGGCGTGATCTCAGCTCACTGCAAACTCCGCCTCCTGGGTTCACGCCATTCTCCTTTCTCAGCCTCCTGAGTAGCTGGGACTACAGGCGCCCGCCACCATGCCCAGCTAATTTTTTTTTGTACTTTTATTAGAGACAGGGTTTCACAGTGTTAGCCAGGATGGTCTCGATCTCCTGACCTCGTGATCCGCCTGCCTCGGCCTCCTAAAGTGCTGGGATTACAGGCATGAGCCACCACGCCCGGCCAGGAAAGTGGTTTAATTGACTCACAGCTCAGCATGGCTGGGGAGGCTTCAGGAAACTTAAAATCATGGCAGAAGAGAAAGCAAACACATCCTTCTACACATGGCAGCAGGGAGAAGAAGAATGAGAGCTTAGGAAAGGGGGAAGCCCCTTATAAAACAATTAGATATCATGAGAACTCACTCACTATCACGAGAATAGAATGTGGGAAGCCACCCCATGATTCAGTTACCTCCCACGGGGTCCCTCCCACCACTTGTGGGGATTATGGGAACTACGATTCAAGATGAGATTTGGGTGGGGACACAGCCAAACCATATCACTTCACATACTACTATACCCCTTGGTCAAGAGTGGACTGTCAGAGCAAGTCTGGCAAACTTTCTAACGTTGGGTCATTAGAAAAATAATTTCCTGGAGCAGGAAACCACTGCTGAATCTCTTTGCTCTTTCCTTGGAAAGAAACATTATTTCACAGAAAGACAACAGATAAATGCTGAATGGTTGCTTTCCCCTGCTCTTAGCTCTATACGTTGCAAATGTCCTATTCTCAAAGATGCTAGCTCTAGCTAAATATAGCCAAGGTGTTGAGTCTAAGAGCAGGGGACGCTGATCTTTACCACTCTTGGTATCATTTTCAAACATAAAGAGACTCGGTGCCCTTTAGCAACTAGAGACCAGGATTCAGTTTTCTCCCTTTTGATACTGAACTACCTTTTGGCCAGAAAGAATGAAGTTATTTAAAACCTCAGCATTATTAATGCAAGAAGCGACCACAAAGAGTACTTGGTCCCTCTTCCCCACTTAACAGATGAGGAAGGAAAGGCCAAGAGAGGTACAGGGTGATCATCCCTAATCTGAAAATCTGAAATTCAAAACACTCCAAAATCTAAAACTATTTGAGTGCTGCCATGATGCTGTAAGTGGAAAATTCCACACCTAACCCCACGTGATGGCTTGCAGTCAAAACACATGCACGCAACATGCAGTTTAAATTCATGGGGTTCTTAGTGTTTGTTTTTATTTGTAGTTTGTTTAGAAACAGGGCCACCCAGGTTGGAGTGCAGTGGCTCAATCAAAGCTCACTGCAGCCTTGAACTCCTGGGCTCAACCTCCCACATAGCTAAGACTACAGGTACATGCCACCACACCTGGCTTGTGTGTGTATGTGTGTTTTTGTTTGTTTGTTTGTTTTTGATTATGCTACAGTATTTTTTACTTTTAAGCACTTATGTGTAAGTAAGTGTTAGGAAATTATTGCTGGCCATGAATGGCACCTCAAACCTATAATCCTTGCAGTTTAGGAAGCTGAGGTAGGAGGATCACTTGAGGCCAAAAGTTCAGGACCAACCTGGAAACTATGGTAAGACTCCATCTCTACCAAAAAATTTAAACATTAGCTGGGCATGGTGATTTGCATCTGTAGTCCTAGCTACTCAGGAGGCTGAGATGGGAGAATCGTTTGAACCAAGGAGGTTGAGGTTGCAATGAGCTACGATGGCACCACTGCACTCCAGCCTGGGCAACAGAGTGAGACTCTGTCTCAAAAACAAAAATCAGAAAAAGGGAAATGATTGTTTATTGGTAGCACATAAATTCAGTCAGGAGTTATGGTGATGCCAAATAACTACAGGTTGTCCACATACGTGGCTGCGATAATGATACCTTTGCTTTCTGATGGTTCAGTGTATGCAAAGTTTTTTTCAAACACAAAGTTATTATTACAATGTTTTTTTTAGAGACAGGGTCCTGTTCTGTCACCCAGGCTGGAGCACAGTGACAAAATCAAAGCTCACTGTAACCTTAAACTCCTACATTCAAGGAATCTTCCCACCTCAGCCTCCTAAGTAGCTGGGACAATATGCTGGCTGTTTTACATTTTTTGTAGTGATGGGGTCTTGCTGTGTTGCCCAGGACAGTCCTGAATTCCTGGCCTTGAGCAATCTTCTTACGTAGACTTCCCAAAGCACTGAGATTACAGGTGTGTGCCACTGAGCCTGCCTCAAGCACAAAATTATTAAAAATATTGTGTAAAATGACCTTCAGGCTATGTATATATGGTATAGATAAAACATAAATAAATTTCATGTTTATTTAGACTTGGGTCTCATCCCCGTGATATCTCATTGTGGATATAGGTAAATACTGCAAAATCTGAAAAATAAAAAAAAAATCCAAAACATTTCTGGTCCCAAGCATTTCAATTAAGGGATCCTCAAGTTGTATTTGTTTAATGGCTACATAGCAGGCATACTGACCAGTCTGAGAGGGTCTTCCTTCAACACAAATATCCAGTTCCTGCTGAGATGAGATGGTGGGAGATTATAAAATTGTACCTTCAAAGTAAATGTGTAGCCTATATACTGGCAATAACCACTCAGAAAATGTGACACGAAAAATACCTCATTTATAGTGGCAGCAAAAATGATAAAATTCCCTGGGTAAATTTCTTCACATCATCCACAAAAACACATTGTGGATGGATTAAAGAGCTAAGGGTAAGAAAACAACAAACAAACAAACAAAAACCCACAAAGCTATAAAGTGCTAGCAGAAAAAAATAGGAGATTATTTTTATGATCTTTGAGGAGGGATGTACGACCTTCCAAAGCAAGAAACCCAAATCATAAATGAAAAGATCTATTGATATGACTGAATAAAAATGAAAAACCACTGTAAACAAAGGCAAACGACAAGCAACAGATTAACAGGAGATAGTTGCAACATTTATAACAAGCAAAGGGTTAATACCCACAATATATAAAAAAAAATTTGGCCGGGCACGATGGCTGACGCCTGTAATCCCAAGACTTTGGGAGACTGAGGCAGATGGATCACCTGAGGTCAGGAGTTTGAGACCAGCCTAGCCAACATGGTGAAACTTCTCTCTACTAAAAATACAAAATTAACCAGGCGTGGTGGCAGGCACCTGTAATCCTAGGCACGCAGGAGGCTGAGGTGGAAAAATTGCTTGAACCCAGGTGGCAGAGGTTGCAGTGAGCTGAGATGATTCCACTGCACTCCAGCCTGGGCAACAAGAGCAAAACTCCATCTCAAAAAAAAAAAATTTTTTTTTCAACGAATAAATATAAAAAACAAAATTCAATTTAAAAAAATGGACAAAGAATATGAACCGGCCAATCACATAAGAAATACAAATTTTCATTGCGCATATGAACAGATGATTTTAGGGAAATAGATTTTTAGTTGTAGTTTTCAGATCACACCAGCTTTAGAACTCCACATCCAGGCCGGGTGCGGTGGCTCAAGCCTGTAATCCCAGCACTTTGGGAGGCCGTGACGGGCAGATCACGAGGTCAGGAGTTCGAGACCATCCTGGCTAACACGGTGAAACCCCGTCTCTACTAAAAAAAAATACAAAAAGCTAGCCGGGCGAGGTGGCTGGTGCCTATAGTCCCAGCTACTCGGGAGGCTGAGGCAGGAGAATGGCGTAAACCCGGGAGGCGGAGCTTGCAGTGAGCTGAGATCCGGCCACTGCACTCCAGCTTGGGAGACAGAGCGAGACTCCGTCTCAAAAAAATAAAAAATAAATAAATAAAAGAACTCTACATCCAAACAAGAGTATTAAATCACAGGCTACATTCTCTTTGCCTTTAAAAAGTAAAACTAAAATAAAATCATAGGCAAAGGATAGTCTTCAGGGAAATGGGCTTTCCAGAAAGTTGGAAAGGTACGGGTGGAGTTATTGCTCAAGGACAGCTGGACATGTTAAGTTTATTTCAAGAGCCAGGAGAACACAAGGTTGATAACATCCCTGTAGACAGAAACATGGCTTATGTGTATAAAGGTCTTCTTAAAAGGCGGTAAAAACCCTGGGTATAGTGAGATTACAGCATAAAAAGACTTGAACTTTTCCACATCTGCTTTGACTCCCCTTGGGTGCACAGTGTGCCCCACCCTGAGGCCTGAGGACCAGGGAAAGCTGCTTGGAGACATCCACCTTTGCTCCACGCAGCCACTCCACTGCTGATACGATTTTGTATCGTCAGCGTCTTAAATCCAGACCTTAATTTTTTCTACATTGGGTGTGTGTGTTTTCTCTGTGTTCTTGTCCTGTCATCTGATAACTACCTGAAATGCTGCAACATTTATCCTAATTAATCTAAGAAATGCAAATTAAAATGTGCTACAACAAGCCTAATTAGAGTACGTCTATTTTTGTTTAATTGATCAGAGAAATATTTAAAATACTTCTAATGCCCAGTGTCGGCAAGAGGTGGGGTAAAGTACACTCTAATAAACTGTTGGTAAGGATGTTATTAATAAAATCATTTGGGGATCCAGTCCTTTTGGCAGTATCTCTTAAATACCAAATATTTGTTCCCTTTAACCTAGCAATTAAAATTCAGGAATATGCGCACATTTTTTAGGCCACATGGATTTTATTGCAGCATTATTTTTGTTGAAAATCAGAAGCAACCTAAAAATGGCCATTAATGATGAAATTAACTACAGCATATCCATGCTGTTTTAGTTTATATTCTCTCAGAATCAGACCTTGTAAGTAGGATTCAAGTGAAAGATGTTTGGAAAGTGTAAGTAGGGAAATGGGGAAGTGATACAGGGAAGGGCAGAAAACCAATGAAGGGTATATTATTAAGCCAGTTATAAAGATAAGCAACTAGAGTTTACTCTTTTAGGGAAACTCCAAAAACAGTATAAAGCACATGCCTCAGAATTAACCTAGCCAAGGGGTCAGAGAGCAAGAGTAGTTATACTCCTACAACTTTTAGTCATTGGCTAAAGGCTGTCTCCCAGAGGCCCATTCATTCCCAAGTACTTCCAGCCAACCATCCACTGGCAAACTAATTTCAGTGGCTGGAGGGAGCCATCTAACAATGATATGGTTTGGCTTTGTGTCCCCAGCCAAATCCCATCTCGAATTGTAATCTGAGATTGGGGTGTGGCCTGGTGGGAGGTGATTGAGTCATGAGGGCAGACTTCCCCCTTACTGTTCTCCTGATAGAGTTCTCCTGAGATCTGGTTGTTTTGATAGGTGTCTTGTGCTCCCTCCCTGCCACCAACTCTCTCACTCTCTCTCTCTCCTGCCACCATGATTGTAAGTTTCCTGAGGCCTCCCTAGCCATGCAGAACTGTGAACCTCTTTTGTTTATCTCAGGTAGTTCTTTATAGCAGTGTGAAAATACACTAATACAAACACGATGGAGGGACTGGCCATTGGAAGTCAGGCTGTTATAGGTGGAAATGACAAGAGTTCCTAAAAGGATATACACATAACAGTTGGTGTCTGCTACACATGCTAACAAATACAAAGAGGACATTAAGAGGAACGAGGCATCTATGCTACAAGATGGACTAAGGAGCAAATAATTAGATATCAAATGCTTCCATTTTAGCAATACAAATGATACATCAAGTTGTCTGTAGTGGTTACCTCAAAAAAAAAAAAAGGCTGAAGGATGTGAATTTTCATTTTTATTTTATTTTTTTATTTTTTATTTATTTTTTGAGATGGAGTCTCGCTCTGTCATCCAGGCTGGAGTGCAGTGGCACAATCTCAGCTCACTACAACCTCTACCTCCTGGGTTCAAGGGATTCTCCTGCCTCAGCCTCCCAAGTACCTGGGACTACAGGTGCCCGCCACCAAGCCCAGCTAATTTTTGTGTTTTTAGTAGAGATGGGGTTTCATCATATTGGCCAGGTTGGTCTCGAACTCCTGACCTTGTAATCCACCCACCTCGGCCTCCTAAAGTGCTGGGATTACAGGTGTGAGCCACCATGCCCGGCGTGAATTTTCGTTTTTTAGTATATACATTTTTGAGTTTTGTTTTGTTTTGTTTTTACAGTGAGCCTATAGAGTACTTTTTAAATTAAAAGAAACAATGAAAAAATGAGAAAGTGTTCATGGGAAATAAGAAAAAGGCAAGGAAACGGAAAATACATTCCTTACTTTAGTCATTCCACAAATTTGTATAATGTGCCTTCTGGTGCAGCAGGCTCCACATTAGGGACTGGCTACAGTGGCCAGTAAATACTTTCCTAATGGGCGTACTATGCTCAACCTAAGAGTCACCTCTTGCAAGTTCCTGGCATTGGTGGAAAGTTAGGATTTTTACCCCTTGAAACAGTAATGCCATTCCCAAAGCTTCTGAAGCTAAATGTTTATACTTTTGGGGGGTTTCTAGGTCCAGTTAAAAGGGAAAAGAGCGCAAAGCTTCAGAATACGTGTGAATTTGCTTTAAAGAGTTGAAAGCACTATGTACATAGTAAGTTGTGATTGTTTTCATATGCATCCTGAACAGAAGTAAAGTGTTCATTGACAAATAAAAAGGGTGGTGGCTTTTTTATCCATTGAGAATTTTAACTGTATTTTCCAGGTACAGTTCATAAGTGTTTGTGCTATGTGTTAGCAAATTCTTCTTCTTATTATTTTTTGAGGCAGGGTCTCTGTTGCCCAGGCTGGTGTGCAGTGGCATGATCTCAGCTCACTGCAACCTCCACTTCCTGGGTTCAAGTGATTCTCCAGCCTCAGTCTCCCAAGTAGTTGGGACCACAAACACAAGCCACTATGGCCAGCTAATTTTTGTATTTTTTGTCGAAATGAGGTTTAGCCATGTTGCCCAGGCTGGTCTTGAACTCCTGAGGTCAAAGTTATCAGCTCACCCTGACCTCCCAAAATGCTAGGATTACAGGCATGAGCCACCACACCCAGCCAGCAAATTCTTTCTGGAAAAAAAAAAAAAATCTGTATTTCCCTTTCCTGAAATTAAAGATGCCAACTCTGTGGAAAAGAAGAATGCACATGGAGAGGCCCTTTTAGTTCTCAAACATTGACCTCTACTTTTGTTATTTCCTGTTGAAAACCTAAGAATTTATTATTATTATTTTTTTAAACATAGTCTCACTCTGTCACCCAAGCTGGAGTGCAGTGTCATGATCTCAGTTCACTGCAACCTCCACCTCCCAGGTTCAAGCAATCTTCCTGTCTCAGCCTCCTAAGTAGCTGGGACTATAGGCACACACCACCATGCCCGGCTAGTTTTTGTATTTTTAGTAGAGAAAGGGTTTTACCATATTGGTCAGGCTGGTCTTAAACTCCTGACCTCAGGTGATCTGCCCACCTCAGTCTCCCAAAATGCTGGGATTACAGGTGTGAGCCACCGCACCCAGCTGAAAACCTTAAGAATTTAAGAGAGGGCGGCAAGGCACGGTGGCTCACGTCTGTAATCCCAGCACTTTGGGAGGCTGAGGCGGGCAGATCACCTGAGGTCGGGAGTTCGAGACCAGCCTGACCAATATGGTGAAACCCCTTCTCTACTAAAAATACAAAATTAGCCAGGCAGGGTGGTGCATGCCTGTAATCCCAGCTACTCAGGAGGCTGAGGCAGGAGAATCACTTGAACCCGGGAGGCAAAGGTTGCAGTGAGCCAAGATCACACCATTGCACTCCAGCGTGGGCAACAAGAGTGAAACTCTGTCTCAAAAGAAAAAAAAAAAAAAAAAAGAAGGGGGGCATCTGTGTGGCCTTGTGTGAATTGCTTCAACCTCTTTGCTCTTCAGCCTCCTCATTCAGAAGGCAGAGATAATAGTGGACACTCACAGGGATGTTAGAGGACCAAAGGGGAAAGTGGAGGGCACAATGCAGAGCCCAGAGCAAGTGCTCAATTTGTGTTGGTCCTGTACTTTCCTGCTGGCAAGAACCCCTTCCTGACCTCAGTGAACAACTATCAAAAAAGCTGCTGAATGAGTATTGCCCCAACCTTCTGATGGCACCTCTGTGGCAGACAGACTCAAAGGTGACCACCGATGATTTCCTGTCTCCTCGTGTTCACACCTCTGTGTAATCCCCTCCCCTTAAACCACAGGTAGATCCTGTGACTTCCAAACGTAAAGGGGTATCACTCCCTTAATTAGGTTACATCACATGCCAAGGCAAAGGGATTTTGCATT
Organism: Rhinopithecus roxellana; assembly: GCF_007565055.1. Classification (NCBI taxonomy): domain Eukaryota; kingdom Metazoa; phylum Chordata; class Mammalia; order Primates; family Cercopithecidae; genus Rhinopithecus; species Rhinopithecus roxellana. Next base: position 87,706,074 of record NC_044553.1, on the reverse strand, counting down.
GTAACTAAGGTCTCAAATCAGTTCATTTTGAGTTCATAAAAAGGGAGATTATCCTGGGCAGGCCTGGTTTAGTCAGGAGAAAGCCCTTTAAAGAGTGACTAGGACCTCCCTAAGTCAGAGAAACTCTCCCCATTGTCAGCCTTGAGGATATAAGCTGCCATGTGGTGAGAGGACCTAACAGAGAGGGCAACATGGCAATGAACAGTAGGCAGCCCCTAGAAGCTGACAGTAGCCAGCAAGCAAACTGAGATCTCAGTCCTATAGCTGCAAAGAGATGAATTCTACCAATAACCAGAGGGATCTTGGTAATATATCCTTCCCCCACTGAGCTTCTGATGAGACTGCAGCCCCCTAGCCAAGCCCTGACTAGTGAGATCCTGAAAGCAGAGAACCCAGCTGATCCACAGAAATGGTGAAATAATAAATGTGTGTTGTTTTAAGCTCTAAGCTGTGCAACTTGTTATGCAATAGTAGGAAACAAATACAATCTCCCCCAGCTCTTCTGCTTAATATTAAGCTGATAATAAAACAGATTAAGGACCAGGCCCAGTGGCACACGCCTGTAATCCCAGCACTTTGGGAGGCCAAGGCGGGTGGATTTCTTGAGGTCAGGAGTTCAAGACCAGCCTGACCAACATAGTGAGGCCCCGTCTCTATTAAAAGTACAAAAATTAGCTGGGCATGGTGGCAGGCGCCTGTAGTCCCAGCTACTTGGGAGGCTGAGGCAGGAGAATCACTTGAACCTGGGAGGCAGAGGTTGCAGTGAGCCAAGATTGTGCCACTGCAATCCAGCCTGGGCGACAAAGTAAGACTCCATCTCAAAACAAACAAGGATTAAAAGGTTGATGAGGATAATGAAAGAATAGAAGGAGAAGAAGGAAGATAAATAGGAAAATTTTATTGAATACTTATTATGCATCAGGCACATTAGTTAAGGTGCTGAAAGAAGACAAATGGGACACTCCAATGGTAAAGTGAAGATAATTTAACATAGGGACTATATGCAGAAGAGTGCATAGGGTTAGGGTGCTCAACAAGGAGTGCTGAGGCCGTTAGTGTCTCTAGGTCTGAAAGGGTAAGAGGGAGAGCAGAGATAATGGGACCCTTACAGAGCTTCTTTGAGGGAGAGGGCTGCCTGACAGTGACTGGGGATGGAAGTAGAGGTATGCAGCCTCTGTTGAAATGGTGACCTAGCATTGTGAAAGCCAGGGGAATAAACACCCTTGGCTCTTTCTTATCCTTCTGAGCAGCCAATGTCTTCTGCCAGTAGCTCCTTTGGATGAATCGAACTAGAAGCCAGAGGGCAAAGAACACTGGGTGATACAGTCTTTGAGGTTGGTCTCTTAGGGCACAGAGCAGGGATGAAGAAATGGATAGAGAATGGAACTGGAAGGGCAAATGGAGAGTGATGAAACTTCATGGATTAGCTCATTGATTTTCATGACTTTTGGCACGTGAGGATTGAAGCACAGCAATGTTAAGTAACTTGCCCAAGGTAAGATAACTAAGAGGTGGTAGAAGCAAGCTTGGAACCCAGGCAGATCTAGCCCCAGAGCCTGGACTCTTGACCACTACAAATACAGTTCTCAGGACCCCTTGTCTCTGCTGCCTTTCTATTCTGGGTTTTCCTTTGAAGCCAGACAATCCCTTCTACTGTCAGCGGCAGTGCATGCCTGGCACCTCTTTCTTCTCAGTGTCTGGCCACATTCACATTGTCCAAGTCAAGTGCTAGCATCTTGCTTGTGGTTGACAAGAATGGAACCTCTATCATCAATATGTGTGACCAGATGAGAAAAGAAACAAGCCTTTTCTCATGCAATTTCCAGCCTAGTTTTTCGGGACCAACAAGATCAGAACTCTTCAATGTTTTAAGAACCATGAAGCACAGCCTTTGACATTTCCTCCCAGGCATCCCCACATTTCTTCAAAGTGTTTGTTCACACCTGGCAGGCGGGCAGGAGAGGGAGCGAGAAAGCCATCTGCGGATATTTGCAGCCCTCACTTTCATCGGCAAAGCCTCCCCCTCTGAAGACATGATGAATTCAGCTATTTTGGGAGCAGGGATTATAGATGTGACCCACCTGGCTCAGCTCTGAGTAACTGCCTAGAATTCTTGACAATAGCAAAAAGAAAGGAGAATGAAAGTTAGAAAACAACAACAACAACAAAAACACAAAAAAACCCTCTTAGTATAGTTCACTAACCTGCCAAATGCTTGATTGGCTTCTTTATAGGTCCGCAGCTCACTTTCTTCCAGAAAATGTCCCAGGAGAATAGCAAGGCTATGGGATCTGGGGAGATGGAGGTCTTGGTTCTGGTCCCAGCTCTGCCATATATTAGCAGTGTGACCTTGGGCAAGTCATTCATCCAGCAAACATTTATTGAGGGCTTTATCCATGGAATCATGGAAATGAAAGGGACAATTCCTGCCTTCAGTGAGTGCACAGAAAATTGAGTAGAAAAAGACATAAGTAAGTAACTGTATCACACGGTGATAAGCACTAAGACAGAGGTCCCATGAGAGAAGCCTAGAGGAGGGGTACCTAGCTGAGCCTGAAGGTGTGGTCAGGAAGTCTCCTAACCTCTCTGAGTTTCAGTTCCTCAGCTGTAAAATAGGGAGCTTTTATATATTTGTGAAGGGAGCCGATAGAATGAAATGTACTTCATCTCCCAAATGAATCCCCTTCAGTGACTCGCACCTGTTTCTGTTTCTGTTTGTGGAAAGAAAGCCCATCACTGATCCCTACTATCCCTCCACTCGGGACTCTTTTTTTTTTTTTTTTTTTTTTTTGAGGCAAGATCTCACTCTGTCATCCAGGCTGGAGTGCAGCGGCATGATCTCGATTTACCTCAACCTCTGCCTCCCAAGCTCAAGCAATTCTCGAGCCTCAACTTCCTGAGTAGCTGGGATTACAGGCACGCGCCACCACCGCCTGGCTAATTTTGTATTTTTAGTACAGACGAGGTTTCACCATATTGGCCACGCTGGTCTTGAACTCTTGACCTCAAATGATTCACCTGCTTTGGCCTCCCAAAGTGCTGGGATTACAGGTGTGAGCCACCGTGCCTGGCCACACTCAGGACTCTTTTGAGAAAAGGTTCTTGCCTCTCCCTGCTCCTACCTCAGTCCCCCCGCCCCCCACACTATGTACTTTCTTGGCTACCCATATGATCCAGATTTATTTTTTTTTAATTTTTTTTTATTTTTTGAGACGGAGTCTGGCTCTGTCGCCCAGGCTGGAGTTCAGTGGCCGGATCTCAGCTCACTGCAAGCTCCGCCTCCCGGGTTTACGCCATTCTCCTGCCTCAGCCTCCCGAGTAGCTGGGACTACAGGCACCCGCCACTTCGCCTGGCTAGATTTTTGTATTTTTTAGTAGAGACGGGGTTTCACCGTGTTAGCCAGGATGGTCACGATCTCCTGACCTAGTGATCCGCCCGTCTCGGCCTCCCAAAGTGCTGGGATTACAGGCTTGAGCCACCACGCCCGGCCATGATCCAGATTTATTAAATACTTTCCATGTAAATGTGCTAAACTGAGAGAGATGAGATTTACTGTATTGGGAGAGGCAGGGAGCTGCTGGGCAAAAGGGATCAAAACTCAACTGGGGCAAAACAAAGAACAAAGAGGAGAGGTGAGATTCGACAGGAGGAGGACCAGGGAAGCTGGAGGCAAATTAGACCAGTTCCTGGTAGAATCCTGACCTGTGCCCAGATAGGAACATAGGAAATACCTTGACAGGTCCAGAAGTTCAGGACTATTTGACACTACATGAGGAGGAAGAAAAACCAGCAGAACCGTTTCTTTTTGGCGGCCAGATTCGTTTAGCAAAAGCTCTGTCTTCTTAAGGGAACAAAATCAAAATGAAATTAAGAAGAGAACACAGACTTCTTAGATAATTAGGAAGATGATACCACTGCTTGCAAAGGCATATGCTTTCCTTCAAAGGCAAATCAAAAAGTGCATTTCTCGTTCATTAGTGCCTGCAGGCACTCACTCACTTAGTGCTGGGCACTGTGTGGAATACAAAATTGTACAAGACTCAGCTCTTGCCTTCAATTTTATCCTAGTAAACTTTTCAATATAATAGTTTAAAATTTTTTTTGTAGAGATGGGGATCTTGCTATGTTGCCCAGGCTGGTCTCAGACTCTTGGGCTCAAATGATCCTCCTGCCTTGGCCTTCTGAAGTGCTGGTATTACAGGCATGAGCCACCATACCTGGCCGTAGCAAACATTTATTGAGCATCGCCCTGTGTCAGACACTGGGCTCCATCCCAGGATTTAAAACTAAATAGCCAGGTGTGGTGGCTCATGCTTGTAATCCCAGCCCTTTGGGAGGCTGAGTGAGCGGATCACCTGAGGTCAGAAGTTCGAGACCAGCCTGGCCAACATGATGAAACCTTCTCTGTACTAAAAATACAAAAATTAGCCAGGCATGGTGATACATGCCTGTAATCCCAACTACTCGGGAGGCTGAGGCAGGAGAATCACTTGAACCTGGGAGGTGGAGGTTGCAGTGAATTGAGATTACTTGGGCGATAGAGTGAGACTCTGTCTGAAAAAAAGGAAGGAAGGAAAGAAGGAAGGAAGAAAGGAGAAAAATAATAGAGCACAATTTCTTACTTTAAGGAGAAACTCTGGTGGATTCGCTAATAAAATGTCTTCACACTTCTAATATTCTAAACATTGACTTGAACAGATATGATTCTTGCCTGTGATTCTGTCAGTTTTCTGGCCTTGTTGGGAGAATAAATCCTCTGAATTTATTCTAGAGGCCTGGCAGTCCAGCTCTGAGCTCACGGTAGTTGTGACTGAGAGAGAAAAAATGGTCTGTTTCCCTATCTCTCCCCTACAGGTCTAACAATGCACCTGGCTGGATCAGGAACATCCACTTTTTCTCCAAATGAAAGGTTACACACAGTGAGTCATTTTTCTAGCTTTTTAAAAAGCTCGATTCAACCCTCTAATTTCCCACCTTTCTCTTCCAGCTGCCTTGTTTAATAATTAGGCTGTTTAATAAATGCATTGGCCGGGCGCGGTGGCTCAAGCCTGTAATCCCAGCACTTTGGGAGGCCGAGACGGGCGGATCACGAGGTCAGGAGATCGAGACCATCCTGGCTAACATGGTGAAACCCCGTCTCTACTAAAAATAGAAAAAAACTAGCCGGGCGACGTGGCGTGCGCCTGTAGTCCCAGCTACTCCGGAGGCTGAGGCAGGAGAATGGTGTGAACCCGGGAGGCGGAGCTTGCAGTGAGCTGAGATCCGGCCACTGCACTCCAGCCTGGGCCGCAGACTCCGCCTCAAAAAAAAAAAAAAAAAAAAAAATAAAAAAAATAAATAAATAAATAAATGCATTTGATGAGGAGGAGCAGGAGGAGGATGGTGATTGTTAGCGCTTACAAGTCCCTGGGGAATGCACCAGTGTCCTCTGCCAGAGTCACTATATTCTGGGTTGTTCCCTGGGCATCTTGTTGAGTGAAAAGACCAGAGGCCCTTCCTGCTTTCAGGTCCAGGTTTGACTGACCTTGGGTCATTCTTTCCTTAAGGGCCCTGCCGAGAAACCAGTTTTGGTTCTTAACTCTTAACTTCCTTTGGTTCTGCTCCTAGTTTAGCTTTCATTTTTCTTACTTGGAGCTTTTACTAACAGCAGATGACCACTACTTTTCAAGTACCTGCCGGGTTTGGAAGGTAGAGAGCAAACTAGACTGGGTGAGGTGAGAAAAATCATCCAGGCCAGCATGTGACAATGCAGAAGGGTCAAGAGGCCTCACTGGTGAAGCACATTTCAGTAGAAAGGCACGCAAGGCATGGACTTCAGGAAAGGAAGTGGTGGGAATCTACCCATAGATGAGAAAGAAACAGAGACAGCGAGACAGGTGGAGCTGGAGACAGACACACATATACGGGGGCCAGCGGGGAGGAGAGGAGAGAGACCGATGTTCACAGTGACAAGCTACACAGCCTGAGGGAAAAAGGAGTCACAGAGATGTGGGTTCAGATTTCAGCTCCGCCATTTACTAGCTCTATGTGACTTGCATATTACTAAGCAGGTCACTTAGCCTTCTCTAGCTTCTGTTTCCTTATCTATAAAATAGAGGTAATAATACCTATCTGGCACAGTCATTGTGAGAACTACTCATAAAATATGCCAAGTCACTTGCATACAATAGACCCTCAATTAGTGGCAACTGTAGTTATTTTTGGAGTACTTTTTTTTTTTTTTTTTTTTTTGAGACGGAGTCTTGCTCTGTCACCCAGGCTGGAGTGCTGTGGCCGGATCTCAGCTCACTGCAAGCTCCGGCTCCCAGGTTCACGCCATTCTCCTGCCTCAGCCTCCCGGGTAGCTGGGACTACAGGCGCCGCCACCTCACCCGGCTAGTTTTTTGTAGTTTTTAGTAGAGATGGGGTTTCACCGTGTTAGCCAGGATGGTCTCGATCTCCTGACCTCGTGATCCGCCCGTCTCAGCCTCCCAAAGTGCTGGGATTACAGGCTTGAGCCACCGTGCCCGGCTTGGAGTACTTTTTATGTTCTAAGTACTTAGCTATGTTTGGGGCATATGGGTAGAAAGTGTGGTGTGACAAATAGGAATATCCAATGAATGGTCCCAAGAGCTCTTTTTGGGGTTGCCTGGCAATGGGCTAACTTCCTCTTTCCCCAAGAGAAGAGGCTGGCTGTGCCCAACTGCAACTTCCTCTGGTACCAGGAGAGCTGAAGACACTAGCTGGGCATTTCATAGCACTTCCTTAAGCTGTTGGCCCGTAAGTTCATGCTGATTAGTGTCTGAACCCTGAAATACTTACCCCACCACAGCAAAGACCCTCTCAAGTTAACCTATGAAAAGGAAGAGCCACCAGGGGTCCCTTCTCAGATGTTTGATGGTGCACCCAGCTGCACCCTAAAAGGCCCACCTGTGTACAGGATCAAGGGAGAGCAGAGGACCTGGGTACTTGCACGTTTCTTGAGTTTTATCTGCCAACATCAATTAGCTTTTGTCTTAAATATACTTTATGGCTAGGTGCAGTGGCTCATGCTTGTAATCCCAGTGCTTTGAGAGACCAAGGCAGGAGGTTTACTTGAGGCCAGAAGTTCAAGACCAACCTGGGAAATATAGCAAGACCCCACCTCTACAAAAAAAAATTTAAAAACTAGCTGGGTATGGTGGTGTGTGCCTCTAGTCCCAGCTACCCGGGAAGCTGAGGTGGAAGGATCACTTGAGCCCAGGAGCTCAAGGCTGCAGTGAGCCATGATCAAGCCACTGCATTCCAGCCTGGGTGACAGAGCAAGACCCTCTGTCTTTTCAGTTATCAAATAAACTAATATTTCTTTGTAAGACCATATTGAAGGGTTTCCCTGACTGAGACATGTTCTGGAGAACTTCAGTACCGCCACTATTTACTGATGGCTCACGATCATAGAACATCATGATAAGGTTTGTGTACAACTGAATCAATTAAGACCATGGATCTGAGTGTACTTTACAAACTGTAGGGTGCTGTACTAATGTTAGCCAACAAAATGTCATGTCGGCCGGGCATGGTGGCTCACATCTGTAATCCCAGCACTTTGGGAGGCCGAGGTGGGATGATCACGAGGTCAGGAGTTCAAGACTAGCCTGACTAACATGGCAAAACCTCGTCTCTACTAAAAGTACAAAATTAGCTGGGCACAGTGGTGCATGCCTGTAATCCCAGCTACTCAGGAGGCTGAGGCAGGAGAATCGCTTGAACCCGGGAAGCAGAGGTTGCAGTGAGCCGAGATCATACCTAGGCGATAGAGCAAGACTGCGTCTCAAAAAAAAAAAAAAAAAAAAAAAAAAAAAAAAAAGTCTAATGTAGTATGAGGACTACATTTATACAGAAGTAGGTTGAATGGTTCTCACAGTGTTTTTGCTCAATACCTAGGGAGATATTTTGCACTCTGAAACAGTGGAAGAGTAAATGCTGAGGCTGATATCGTAGGTTGCTGTGTCTGCTGTCAAGTGCCCACCATGGAATGAGCCTTTATAATGCCTCAGTGCCCTTTTGCCTCTGAGTGCCTCTGGCATCTAGCAACCTCTGTCTCCCAAACCACTCAGGTGATTAATCTGAGGTTTCCTAACCACATGGATTTCACCAAACCACCAGATCCTACCTGCAATGGGAGCAGAAATTCCTCCCAGTTTCTCCCTGGGCATCCAGGGTCTGAGTGCAGCTCTCCCTGCCACATAAGGAGGGTTGACTTGGTGGACAATATGGGAACAAGTATAGCATCTCCTTTGCTCCTTAAAACCCCCCTCAACTTAACATTTTACTTCTCTCTGCTTCAGCTGACAGCTTGAGAGAAACCAAATTGGTGGTTGGCTGGTTGGGTTTTTCTTCAGCCTAACAACAAGCCTGACTTAGAACTATTCATTCTTCAGCTCCCGATACTGTGTGTCTAGAGATAAACAGGCATATATATTATCAACTTTTGTTTACTTCTCCCCAAATGGAAGTCCATTAATTTCCCAAAATATTTTACAGAATGACTTGCCTGTTGCCAGCACTGGGAGGATAAATTAATTCTTAGTCCCGAGATGTTTAAGTTGGAAAATAATGGGAAATAGAAGAAATAGAAGGACTGAGATGACTCATTTATTTCAGATGCTCACCCTAAACTACTTCAGAAATGCCAGCCGTGGATTAAAACCTGAATTCTAGAAGAATGACCTAAATCACACTTTACCAGAGAGACTCTTTAGTTCCTTAGCAAAAATTGCACTTTATGTCTAGAATGGAAGAGGTTGATGATGGCTTGAGTCAAGTAGCATGAACTTAACTCCATCTGATCTGGGGATAAGGAATCAATATTGTCTCTCTAGAGAGGGCAGAAACCTCTTTAGAAGAAGATAAAGGGAAGCCACAGTCAAGTATAAGATACTGACATCCTGAGTCAGGCACCGTGGCTCACACCTGTAATTCCAGCACTTTGGGAGGCCAAGGCAGGCGGATCACTTTTGGTCAGGAGTTCGAGACCAGCCTGGCCAACATGGTGAAACCCCATCTCTACTAAAAATACAAAAATTAGCCAGGCATGGTGGCAGGCACCTGTAGTCCCAGCTATTCAGATGGCTGAGGCAGGAGAATCACTTGAGAACTCCAACCTGGGTGACAGAGCGAGATACTGTCTCAAAAACAAAAACAAAAACATTAAAAGATTAGCCTGGCTTGGTGGTGTGTGCCTCTAGTCCCAGCTACTCAGGAGATCGAGACAGGAGGATTGCCTGAGCCCAGGAGGTTGAGGCTGTAGTGAGCCCGGTCACATCACTGCCCTCCAGCCTGGGCAACAAAGCGAGACTTTGTTTCAAAAAAAAAAAAAAAAAAAAAAAGACACTGACATCCTATAATAAGTGCTGAGAAAGAGAGAAAGAGAGCTGGCTTGGGAAAAGAGCAAAGATCTTTTTTGCTCAGTGAATCACAGGTCAAACCTGCTCCCCTGTTTATTCTGCAGTGATCCTCCTAACTTAATTTTCCCTAGGTACAAATGAGGTGGCCCTACAGAGACACATTAACTGATTTTTCTATAAAGTGATCTGAAGGCTAAGGATCTCAGGATGCAATGGATAGTAAAGCCTAGGATTATGATTTAGGCAAAAATCAGAAAGAAGACTCAGGTAAAGGAAGAGAAGTTTCTTGGCCGGGCACAGTGGCTCATGCCTGTAATCCCAGCACTTTGGGAGGCTGAGGCGGGTGGATCACCTGAGGTCAGGAGTTCGAGACCAGGCTGGCCAACAGAGGCAAAACCCGTCCCTACTAAAAAAAATACAAAAATTAGCCAGGCGTGGTGGCAGTTGCCTGTAATCCCAGCAACTCGGGAGGCTGAGGCAGGAGAATGGCGTGAACCTGGGAGGCGGAGCTTGCGGTGAGCCGAGATCGCACCACTGCACTGCAGCCTGGGTGACAGAGTGAGACTCCATCTCAAAAAAAAAAAAAAAAAAAGGAATAGAAATTCTCTTTGTTGAAAGTTAATAAGAATTCATATTTGACTAGCTACTGCAGGGAAGCAACTAATCTTACAACATAATAGATGTTGTTAATAATGTTCATTACCTCCTTGGATGCCACCAATAAATGACTTTCAATTTTATACATGTATTGTCCAAGTTGTAAATTTGGTCTTGGAATTAACTGGTGGTAAAGCCTTGGAAAGCTTAATAAGGGAAGTTGTTTACTTTGTGTATAAATAAGAGAAAGCTTTGAAGGAATGAAGATTATTATGTGGGAACACGAACTGGCATAGTCATTATGGAGAACAGTATGGAGTTTCCTCAAAAAACTACAAATCAAACTTCCATATGATCCAGCAATCCCCCTACTGGGTATATACTAAAAGGATATGAAATCAACATATTGAAGAGACATCTGCACCCCCATATTTACTGCAGTGCTATTCATAATAGCCAAGATGGAGAGTCAACCTAGGTGTCCAACAACAGATGAATGGGTAAAGAAAATGTGGTATATATACACAATAAAATACTCTTCAGCCATAAAAGGATAAAATCCTGTCATTTGCAGCAACATGGATGGAATGGAGGACATTGTGTTAAGTGAAATAAGCCAGATAACTTGAACAGAAAGTTAAACACCACATGTTCTCATCCATATGTGGAAACTAAAAAAGGTTGATCTTACGGAAGTAAAAAGTAGAACAGAGGATAGCGGGAAGGGGGTATAGGGAGAGATTTGTAAAGCATACAAAATTACAGCTAGATAGGAGGAATAAGTTGGAATAAATTCTAGTGTTCTACAGCATTATAGGGTGACTATAGTTAACACTAGTATGTTATATAGTTTCAAATAACTCAAAGAGGATATTGAATGTTCCCAACACGAAGAAGTGATAAATGTTTGATTAGCCAGGTTGTGGTGAAAGCATATAGTCCTAGCTACTCTGGAGGCTGAGGTGGGAGGATGACTGAAGTCCGGGAGTTTGAGGTTATAGTGAACTATAAACTGTGATCAAGCTACTGTACTCCATCCAGCCTGGGCAACAGAGCAATACCTTGTCTCTAAGCCAAAAAAGATAAATGTTCAAGATGATGGATATGCTAATTACCCTGATCTGCTGATCACTATGTGTGTATTGAAATATCACTATGTGTCCCATAAATATGTAGTGTTGTGTGTGTCAGTTAAAAATGATTTTTGGCCAGGCGCAGTGGCTCACGCCTGTAATCCCAGCACTTTGGGCGGCCAAGGTGGGCGGATCACCTGAGGTTGGGAGTTCGAGACCAGCCTGACCAACATGGAGAAACCCCATCTCCACTAAAAATACAAAATTAGCTGGGCGTGGTGGCACATGCCTGAAATCCCAGGTACTCAGGAGGCTGAGGCAGGAGAATCGCTTGAACCTGGGAGGAGGAGGTTGTGGTGAGCCGAGATCACGCCATCGCACTCCAGCCTGGGCAGCAAGAGCGAAACCCCATCTCAAAAAAACAAACACAAAAAAGATTTTTAATAAAAAAAAAACTTTTAAAAGGAAGAGAGAAGAGACAAGGAGAGAGAGAGGAGGAGGGAGGGGGAGAGAGAGAGGAGGGAGGGTAGGGGAGACAGAGAGATAGTGAGAGTGTGTGTGTGTGTGTGTGTGTCAAAGTCTAAACCTAACCTAACCTAACCTTGGGGTGGTGACTTAGGTGGGCTCCCTGAGAGCAGCATTATGTTGGTGAGGGTGGTCTTGGGGTCGGGACTGGTCCTTAGCCTTGCAGATGTAGGATCTCCATTTTATTAGTATACCTGGCAGCAGTAGGCTCTAGTAGGGTTGATAGAAAAATACAGAGTGCACAGTAAAATTTGAATCTTAGATAAGCAATGAATAATTTTTAGTATAAGTGTATCCCATGTGATATTTGTTTTGTTTTAGAGACAGTCTCTCTTTGTCGCCCAGGCTGGAGTGCAGTGCTGCAACTGCCGCTCACTGCAACCCTGAGAACTCCTGGGATTAGGAGATCCTCCTACCTCAGCCTCCCAAACAGCTGAGATTACATATATGTGCCACCATGCCCAGCTGCTAATTTTTAAAATTTTTTGTAGAGACAGGGTCTCATTATGTTGTCCAGGCTGGTCCAGAACTCCTGGCCTCAAGTGATCCTCCTGACTCAGCCTTCCAAAGTGCTAGTATTACAGGCATGAACCACTGCACTTGGCCCCAATATTTGTATTTTTATTTGCTAAATCTGACAACCCTATCTAGGAAGCATCCATTAATGAACTCACCAGAGACTTATTTGTGAACCAGAACACCAATGTGTGGGTTTACAGGGCAGGGCACACCTTTCAACATAGCAGAGCCTTTGTGCCTACTATTTGCACCTCTCTCCTTTAGGTGTTTGGAAAACCAAGTTTGTCATTGGTGAATTTCAAATTGTAGTAAAGCAAGTTGAGTAGCTTCATGGGCTATGCATCCAGGCCACAGTAGAACATAGGAACTCTGGATGTTTGACTGCAGGGACACCACTCAGAACCTGGAATAACAATTCAGTCTAACAGACACAGTGGCTTTCTTCCCTAGACAGTGTTGCAATAATGCTGGGCTTCCACTCCCCCTTTTCAATATTTATTTATTTATTTTTGTTATTATTATTTTTTGAGACAGAGTCTCACTCTGTCACCCAGGCTGGAGTGCAGTGGTTCCATCTCTGCTCACTGCAAACTCTGCCTCCTAGGTTAAAGCAATTCTCCTGCCTCAGCCTACCAAGTACCTGGGATTACAGGCACCCATCACCATGCCTGGCTAATTTTTGTATTTTTAGTGGAGACAGGTTTCACCATGTTGGCCAGGCTGGTCTCAAACTCCTGACCTCAAGTGATCCACCCTCCTCAGCCTCCCAAAGTGCTGGGATTACAGGCATGAGCCATTGCGCCGGCCTCAATATTTAATTTTCAATTTTTTATGTCACTCAAAACTCCTTGTAAACACACTGCCATTTTAAAGATATCTGCTGATTAAATCTATTTCATATTGATGGTTGTGCTACTTTTTTTTTTTTTTTTGAGAAGGAGTCTCTCTCTGTCGGCCGGGCTGGAGTGCGGTGGCCGGATCTCAACTCACTGCAAGCTCCGCCTCCCGGGTGTACGCCATTCTCCTGCCTCAGCCTCCCGAGTAGCTGGGACTACAAGCGCCTGCCACCTCGCCTGGCTAGTTTTTTTTGTATTTTTTAGTAGAGATGGGGTTTCACCGTATTAGCCAGGATGGTCTCGATCTCCTGACCTCGTGATCCGCCCGTCTCGGCCTCCCAAAGTGCTGGGATTACAGGCTTGAGCCACCGCGCCTGGCAAAAAAAAAGGCTACTTTTTAGGGAGCCTTACTACGTCTTGCTCGTCTTGCAGAGTTTCGGGAATCTTGATAGTTCTAATAATTAGCAGGTGTTAATTTTATGAGATAGTTTCAGATATGTAGGAATACATCTTTGATTTGCTAAAACAGAACATAATTTTGATCTTAGACTCTCATTCTGTGGAATGCAGAAAAATTAATCCAGTAGGAAATTCATTCATACTCATCCTCTCTCCCTTGATCACCTTTAGCTGGAATGTCAATTGCAGGAGAGTGGGAAGGGGGGACCCATGTAACACCTTATGCTCTGAGTTGGTAGCTCCAGAGGTGGGGAACAGCTCATCTCTGGGCATCCAAAGATACTAGCATAGCCCTGTGTTGTCCTCTAAGGCAGCTGCATGCCCATCTAGTTTGCTCAACCCGTGCTGCTCTTGACAAAGGGTAAAACTCTGTAAACTATTTGAAGAGATTTATTCTGAGCCAAATACTAGTGACCAATGGCTCATGACACAGCCCTCAGGAGATCCTGAGAATGTGTTCCCAAGGTGGTCAGGCTACAGCTTGGTTTTATACACTTTAGGGAGACATAAGATACCAATCAATACCTGTAAGATGTATATTGGTTTGGTTCAGAAAGGACAACTAGAAGCAGGGGCTTCTAGGTCATAGGCAGATTCAAAGATTTTCTGTTTGGCAGTTGGTTGAAAGAGTTATTATCAATAGAAAGGAATGTCTGGGCACGGTGCAATGGCTCATGCCTGTAATCCCAGCACCGTGGGAGGCTGAGGCGGGCAGATCGCTTGAGCTCAGGAGTTCAAGACCAGCCTGGGCAACATGATGAAATGCCATCTCTACAAAAAATACAGAAATGAACTGGGGTGGTGGCTCATGCCTGCAATCCCAGCTACTCAGGAAGCTGAGGCAGGATAATTGCTTGGGCCCAGGAAGCAAAGGTTGCAGTGAGTGAGACTGCGCCACTGCACTCCAAACTGGGTAACAGAGCAAGATCCTGTCTCAGAAAAAAAGAATGCCTGGGTTAGGATAAGGGGTTGTGGAGACCAAGATTTTATCATGCAGGTGAGGCCTCTAGGCAGCAGGCTTCAGAGAGAATAGACTGTAAATGTTTGTCAGTCTTAGTATGTTAACAAGTCTTAAGGTCTATGCTGATGTTAATGCTGGTCAGCTTTTCCTGAATGCCCAAAGGGAGGAGGGTATAATGAAGCATGTCCAACCCCCCTTCCCATCATGGCCTGAACTAACTTTTCAGGTTAACATTGGAATGCACTTTGCCGAGATGTGGAGGTCCATTCAAGTGGCTGGGGGCTTAGAATTTTTGGTTTGCTCTGCCATCCATCATTGTTCCTCCATGGCATGACCACTTTGAGCTGCCAGCTCTCCCTCTCAGCTCACTTCTGAGCACTTCTCAGGGCATGACAGTGAGGCAGTCCAACTACTTTCCCACAGCTACCACAGCCAGAAACAAGGCTGTCACTGAGCTCTTTCCCTCATCATCTGAACAACCATCTCTGCTCTGTTGACCCCATATCACTGTAGCATAAGCAAATCTGTGGGGTCAGCTGCCCTCCCTAGGTAGGAAGTAGATACAAGTTTCCTCTGCTCTTAGTTTCCTCAAGGCTTATCATTGTGTTCTACTTGCCAGCCAGAGTTCCCTCTCTGCTAAAAGAATTCACCCTGGGAAGATGATAGGGACCTTCCTTGGAGATCACACATCTCTCCAGTCTAGAAAACCCTACAAAACTATCTAGGGGCTGGTAATCTTGCATGGAGGAGTGCGGGGAGTTCTTTTGGACCATTCTTATTTGGTTCAAAGTAACTATTTAGGGCCAAATAGTTCCTGAATGTTCAAAAAGTCTTTTCTCTCGAATCTAAGTCTTGTGTTCAGCAATCTCATTTGAATCTCAAAAGTTAAGCACTGACTTTCTTTTTCTTGGCATTCCAGCTATGATAACCTCACTTTTCCCTGGGGCAGGGCATGCCTGGGACTGCAGAGCAGTAGAGTGCAGTGAAGTGTGTGGTGTTGATGGTAGAAGGGAGGACCTGTTTAATGTCTCAAAATGACCTTCTAGAGTTGCAATGTTCCTGCCTTTATTTTTATGCTAGGTACCTTAAACCCGTGTAATCTTCAGAACAATCTCAAGGACTAAGTATAGTCATTCCATTGCAGATGAGGAAATGAAAGCTCAAAGGGAGAATGGGGAATTTGTTAAAAGATTCCAGTTGTAAGTGGTGGCAAAATAATGAACCTAGGATAATCTGATTCCAAAGTCTTTATTTTAAACCCCAACAGTGAGGCTGGATATGGTGGCTCAAGCCTGTAATCCCAGAAATTTGGGAGGCCAAGGCAGGAGAATCACTTGAGGCCAGGAGTTCTAGACCCATCTAGGCAACACAGTGAGACTCTGTCTCTACAAAAAATAAAAAAATCAGCTGGGCATGGTGGTGTGTACCTGTAGTCCTAGCTACTTGGGAGGCTGTGACAGGAGGATCACTTGAGCCCAGGAAGTTGAGGCTGCAGTGAACCATGTTAGTGCAACTACAATCCAGCCTGGGTGACAGAGGTATCTTGTCTCTAAATAAATAAATAACCCCCAACAGTGGCCTCATATCTTGTTCAACAACTCTCTAGGAGTTTTGTTAAAAATAATTTTGATAGGCCAGGTGGAGTGGCTCTCGCCTATAATCCCAGCACTTTGGGAGGCCAAGGCGGGTGAATCACTTGAGGTCAGGAGTTTCAGACCAGCTTGGCCAACATGGTGAAACTCTGTCTCCACGAAAAATACAAAAATTAGCCGGGCGTGGTGGTGTGTGCCTGTAATCCCAGCAACTCAGGAGGCTGAGGCAGGACAATCGCTTGAACCCAAGAGGTGGAGGGTTGCAGTGAGCCAAGATTGCGCCACTGTACTCCAGCCTGGGCAACAGAGTGAGCCTCCGTCTCAAAATAATAATAATAATTTTGATAAAGACCCACTCCAGGAGATCCTGATCCAATTGGTCTGGGTTAGAGCCTGGTCATTAGTATTTTGAACAGTGTCAACCTTGTGATAGGAAAATAAATCTTGGGACCCCCACCCAAAGAGAAAAGTCAAGCTGGGAACTGCTTAGGGCAAACATGCCTCCCATTCTATTCCTAAAAAAAGATAGCTACTACGATAAAAAAGCTATATACCCACCTCACAATTTGTCTATAAGGAAATTCCTTTTGGACAAAGGACAAACAGAACTCAAAGTCATCCCTCTGCTCACTGAGATAAATGCATATCTGATTGCTTCCTTTGGAAAGGTTAATCGGAAACTCAGAAGAATGTTTGTCTCTTATATGTCTATGACCTGGAGGCCCCCTCCCTGCTTCAAGTTGTCCCACCTTTCTGATTGAACCAATGTATGTCTTACATATATTGATTGATGTCTCATGTCTCCCTAAAATATATAAAACCAAGCTTTGCCCCGACCGCCTTGGGCACATGTCATGGGACTCCTGAGGCTGTGTCACGGGTGCATCCTTAACCTTGGCAAAATAAACTTTCTAAATTGACTGAGACCTGTCTCAGATATTTGGGGTTCACAACCTAAATTAATGAGATTCTGAAGAGATGATTAAATATAGAGTTTGTAACCATAATCGTTCCATTGCCCAATGTGCACAGCAAGTCAATATGCTGAAACACCTAGTTGCAGCAGAGAAAGGTTTAATTGTAGGGCAGCTGAATGAGATGGCAGGAAACCTCACATCAGTCTCCCCAAGGAATTTGGGGCTAGAATTTTTTTTTTTTTTTTTTTTTTTAGACAGAGTTTCGCTGTTGTTCCCCAGGCTGGGGTGCAATGGCACGATCTTGGCTCACTGCAACCTCAGCCTCCTGAGTTCCAGCGATTCTCCTGCCTCAGCCTCCCGAGTAGCTGGAATTATAGGCACGCACCACCATGCCCAGCTAATTGTTTGGATTTTTAGTAGAGATGGGGTTTCTCCATGTGATCTTGAACTCCTGACCTCAGGTGATCCACCCGCCTCGGCCTCCCAAAGTGCTGGGATTACAAGTATGAGCCACAGCACCTGGCTGGGGCTAGAATTTTTAGTGATTTTGGAGTGGGCCGAAGTGTGGAGATCTTTGCTTGGCCCAAGGGTGCAAGATGAAGTCACAGAACAGGGAGATGAAGAAACTGTGTTCTCATGCTGATTCTGCTCTCCTCTGGGGGTCTTCACACTTGTTGGCATCAGCTCCAATTTGGGATCTGAAAAACATCTTAAGCAATTCTTAAAACAAAAGCCTTATGATTCTAATGTCAGAGATTCTATCTGTCTTAACCAGAGGCCTCATGATTCTAACCTCAGACAGAAATACTGTCTGTAGGAACAATGAGGATGCAAGTGGTCAGGATCTAGTACTCCATAACTTTCACTTTCTGTTGTTACAAGGAAGTGAGCCAAAGTGCAGCCTAATTAATGCTTAGTCATAACTATATTTCTGTCCAGAATTCTTGTTAACATGGTTAGTTTATTCAAGCTCAAAGCTTGAGGGTGGCTACCCGGGAGCACAGGTTCAAGTTGCCCTAAACACACACTCTGATTAGAAATCGCTACAAGAGGATTTTTAAGGAAAAAAGAAGAGGCAGTTCCTAAATTGTTTACCAAGAATTTATACTAAAATAACATAAGCTATTGATTGGGTATGTGTTGTTTTTTGCATCACAAATTCCAACATGAAGATAATGGGTAAGGCAGTTAAGCAGAAACAAAATGCCTTTACACAGTTGCCCTGGGCATGGGCGCAGAGATGTGACTGAAACCCCATACTCATGTCTCTCCAGGCTTGATACATTTTGCATATTTCACATAGCTCGGACTGATCTGAGCTATTTTTCTTTCTCAACAGTCTCTGTAGTCTCCATAATTTAGAGGCACACCAAAGTTTGAAAGCCAGCTCTGCCACTGACTAATTGTGTGGTTTTGGACAAATTAGTTCATCTCCTAGTATCTCAGCTTCCTCATTTATTAAATGGGGGATGATAACAGTTCCAACACCATTGAGCTGTTGTGGGAATTAAATTAATGTAAAATGAAAGCACTTGGAAAAGTACTTGGCACATAATAAATGCTCAATAAGTGTTAAAGATTTGCTACTTTTCCTGTCTCTTAGCAGGAACTAAAAAATATCTTTGAAGGAGTGCCATTTCCTGGACATATTACAAAAAAGGTGAATTGCCTGCATTTACATAGATTTTTTGATAGTTGATGAGATTGAGCAATATTCTTTTAGCCTCTTCTCTAAATCTAGGTTTATGCCTAATTTAGATCCCACGGTCTCCTGCGGTCCTAACCACTCTAGGAACATGTTATGAAGGTAAATTTAAATTAATCTAGGGATGGAATGATGAGAGCAGGTAAAAGAGAAATAGTTCAATGGTTCTCAACCTTGGCTGTACCTTAGAATGATCTGGAATGCTTTAAACAATGCCCAGGTCAACTGGGCATGGTGGCTCACACCTGTAATCCCAGCTGTTTGGGAGGCTGAGTTAGGAGGACTGCTTGAGGCCAGGAGTTTGAGACCAGTTAGGCAACATGGTAAGACTCCCTCTCTGTTATATATTAAAAATAATTTTTTAAAAATGCCTAAGTCACGCCCCAGACCAGTTAGTATCAGAATCTGTGGGAACAGGGCCCGGCTACCAGTCTATTTTAATCTCCATATGATTCCAGTGTGTAGTCACTGGCCTCACCTTAGCTCAGCCAAGCTGGTGAGACCCAGTAATCTGTATTCTAACAAGCCTTCTGCAAATCTCAGGACCTTTGGTGTGAACCATCCCATCATCCTCCCAATGTCCAGGCCTCTGGTTTCGCTTCTCTGCCCAGTGGGTGTGACTTGAAAGCAAGAGATAAGGTGCAACAACCCTTAGTTTCTGTAAGAAGGTACAAGGAGTTCAGTTCTGTGTATCAAATCCCGGTTTATTTTAGCCAGACCTGCCTTAGGGAGAGACAATGAGGGTCTTTTAGCTTAAATGCTTGCTTCTCAAGAAGCAGGTGAGCCAATGAAGAAGGGCCCCACTCTCTCCAAGTGGAGACTATAGTATTTGCCTAAAATACCCCTTCTCTCCAGGCCTAACTGCCCTGGAAGCTTCTCAGAGGCCAAATATGTAAACAAGTTCCAAACCAACACATCTGCTTTTCATTTCCTGCGGAATGCTAAAACGAGTCTTTTAAGGTTGCTTAAAATATGTTCTCTCCTCCCGCCCCACCCCCCAGGGTGTTTGCTGTGCGTCCTCAGACCACCTCAGCTCCTCCTTCCCTACACCTGGGACTCTTCTGCGCAGACTTGGCTTCAAACAAGGCTCACGGTTTTTCCTGGCATTTGCTTTTTTGGCTTAGTGAGTGCACATTCAATATCTTTTTCTTCTTCTCTTGAAAGTACTGTCTTCAGTCTCCTCACTTGTCCCTTTCTCCCCTGGCAAGTGTAATGCTATCGACATTTGAAAGTGGCCTGACTCCCTCCTGTCTGGTAAATGGCCTTGCTGCTGAATTTCTGTAGAACTGTGCAGAAACTAGAGCAGGGGCTAAAGAGAGCTGCTCTCTTGGGGCTCAGATGCCCCTCCTGGGGCCCCACCTCACGCTAGGGGCTAGGAGGGGGTGGGACCTGAAGTTTCCTTCCTAAATTTGAGCAATGACTCTATGTGACCTTAGCAACCCTGAACTTTGCTCTGCTTCTGTTTAGCATCTGTTAAGCAGTGACATTTGCCACCAATTAAGGAGGGTGAGGCCCAATTCAGTTGCAAAGAATGTGGAATTGTAAACAAACTTCAAAGTGGAAAGACTAGTTCTAGGGGAAATGTAGGTAGGAAAGGTGCTCTCCATATTCTCCTTTTAGTATCAGAGAGATGCCGCCTTGCTCCTGTTCAAGGACTCAAATTGGTCCCTCCTCTGGGGCAGAATACTAAGCCTAGCACCTTCTCCTAAACATGCTGTTGTGTCTCATACGTCAGCTTCTCAGGGCCCTGCCAAGAGCGGGTGAGGTAACATAACAACAGCTGTTACTGCCCCAGTGTATCCTCCCTCCAAATGTCAACAACATATACTTTGGAGTGGCCTCTTTGTGTAAGGCCTTGAGCTTTAAGACTCAGCTCTGGCCTTTAAGAATCGTTATGTTCCCGTTGAAGAGACAGGATGTGTGTAAAGATAACAGCTGGAGACCATGCCCAACAGATAACAAACGTTAAAGGAATACATAAGTATTCAACAAATATATATGGAGCACTAATTATGTTTTGTTGTAAGCTCTGAGGCTTTCTCCTTAGTTCAGCTAAAAGCCGGGTTCTTATCACACAGCCATGAGAGATTAGGCTTGCAGACATTTTGAAGGGTGAGAAAAATGGAACTTATTGGGCAAAAAGGAAAATAAATGGAAACAGGGACTCTCAGCAAAGTGAGAGTCCTGCTAGCTGGTTTTTCCTGCCTCACCTATTGAATCCCAGGTACTACCCTGGATCAGGAGAGGCCAGGCTCCTCCCTGCTGCAAAGGGTATGAACTTCTGCAGCTCCACCCTGTTCTCCCAGTGTGCAGGCCAGTTGGAGTTTCTCAGGGGACCCCTTTATACTTGGCTGTCTCAAAAACAGGGAGCAAAACAGATAAAACTCCTGGCTTTATGGATCTTATTTTTTTTATATGTATATATTTTAGGTTTCGGGGTACATATGCAGAACGTGCAGGTTTGTTACGTAGGTATGGTGCACCCATCAACCTGTCATCTTCATTAGGTATTTCTCCTAATGCTATCCCTCCCCTATTCCCCCACCCCCTGGATCTTATGATCTAATGAGACAAGACAGAGTGTGAGCAAATAAATATGTATAATACATCAGCTTCTGGGAAGTACTTTGAAGAAAATGAAGCAGATTAAGGAGGGTAGAGTGACATGATTAAGAGAATGTGGTTTTTTAGATGGGAGATCAGAGAAGACCTCTCTGGTAAGGAGACATTTGAGTCAAAACCTGAAGAAGGAGGAGTGAGTCATCTGAGTCTGTGAAGAATTTTCTAAGCAAGATGAGCAGCAAGCACGAAGGCTCTCAGGAAGGAGTGTGCTTGGTGAGTTCTAAGAACAAGCAGGCCAGTGTAGCTGGAAAGTAGTGAGCAGGAGACTGTGGGCAGGAGAGGACATGAGAGAGGTGACAGAGCAGATCACTGAGGACCCTGCAGATGGTGGTAAGGACTTTGGATTTTGTTCTGAAGCCACTGGAGGGTTTTGAGCAGAGCAGTGACATGATTGGACTCACACCTTGAAAGGATCACTCTGAGCACGGACTCCAAGACTGCACAAGGAGAAGCCTGAGGCCAGTGAGAAGGGTGCTACAACAATCTGGGATGAGATGATGATGATGGTGGCTTAGACCAGAGAGATAGGACTAAGGGTGGTGAGATGAGATTAGATTCTGATATATAATGAAAGTAGAGTAGACAAGATAGATGAGATATAGGGTTATGATTTATGACATAAAGAGATAAATCAGGAATGATTCCAGTGTTTTTGGCCTGAACTCAAGGTTTTAAATTCATAGGACAGACAGGCTGCTTCTGGTTAAGATAAGGGAAGGATTCATGAAAGACCCGAGATTTGGGCTGCACTTTGAAAAACTAGTAGGATTTTGTGACATAAAAAGTCTCAAGGGCTTATTTTGAGACCATTTTATCTCCTGGACTGCAGCCTCCTATCCTAGTCACACTTCTTTAAGTTATATCAACCAGGAGCTCTGGGATGGGGGACTTAGCCAGCCCGAGGAAGGTGAATCTGGATTCTTTAGGCCAATCATGAAAATTCTCTACTCTTGCCAGTAACTGGTTTAGAAATGGGCTGGTTTAAGAATAGGCATGTACTGGCCTGGGCACGGTGGCTCATGCCTGTAATCCCCATACGTTGAGAGGCCAAGATGAGAGGATTGCTTGAGTCCAGGAGTTTGAGACCAGCCTGCACAATGTAGTGAGCCCTCCTCTCTACAAAAATAAAAAATAAAATTAGCAGGGTGAGGTGGTGTGTACCTTTAGTCCCAACTACTCAGGAGGCTGAGGTGGGAGAATTGCTTGAGCTCAGGTGTTTGACACTGCAGTGAGCCATGATTTGAGCCATTGCACTCCGGCCTGGACCATAGAGTGAGACCCTGTCTCTAAAAAAAATACAATACAATAAAATAATGGGCATATGCTATAGTTCTGGACAATGGAACATGAAAGGGAACTCTGCAGAAGGGACGTCTGGGAAAATCTCTAAGTCCTCAAAAGGAAGCAAGGTACTCTGGCCTTGAGATGTTATTAAGGACATAGAGCTTGAGCTGCTGTTGCCATCTTGCAAACATAAAGGGGAAGCTAAAGGCAACAGCTGCAGAGTGGCAGAGAGAAAAGGTGGACAAAGATGGTTCCTTGAGAACATTGCTGAGCTACGGAACTACCCAACCCTGGAACTGCATAACTTCGGAATTTCTTTTGTAAGATTAAAAAAAAATCTCCTTATCATGAAATGTTTTTGAGTTGGGCAGTTTCTACTTGAAGCTCAAAGTACATCGTTTTAGATAAGCAATAAAGATTGTGGGTAGAAGAGGGCAAAAGCAAATATACTTTGAGGCAAGACTTTCTTGGAGACAAGAAGGCTCAAAGCATATTTGGGGAAGATTGGTGGAATAACTTGACATTCATTCATAAATTCATTCACTAAGTATTTGTTGACGCCTACTGTGTGCCAGGCACTGTTCTAAGATCTAGGATTCTGCAGGAAACAAGACTGACAGGGTACCTCTTATGGAGTTTATTACCTTGTAGAGGAAAGAGGGGTGCATGTGGACAGTGGCTACTGTATTGGACAGCACTGGTCTGGGAAGGCCTAATTCAGGGAAAGCATGAAAGGATGAAACTGAGTTTTGGCAATGTCTTTAGGCTTCTGCTGCTCTGCTGTGGATTCATTCTCTAAAGAGATTTATTAGGTCAAAGGGCATAAACATTTTTAGGACTTATAATTACTTTCCTAATTGGTTACATCAATTTCTGATACTACCCAAGGAATATAGGTCCTGATATTACTGGGTTTGGATTTGGGGATTTCCATTTTAATTTGGTAGGGATTAATTTGTAAAGGAGTTCATTTAATAAAGTTAATTTAATTAATTTAGTGAAAAAATACCATGCTTCTTTTAATTTGCTTCTCTTTGATAACTAGTAAAATTGACTACTTTTATGTGTTTGTTAATATTTGTTCTTTTGTGAATTGTTTTGTTAGGTTTTGTTCAGTTATCAGCTGAGGTCTTAATGGGATTCTTATCAACTTATCTGAGTTCTTGACCTGGTTCTTGTTGTAAATATAACTCCTGGTATGTTGTTTGTTGTTAATTCTGGTGATATGTTATATATAACATTTCTTTAAATTTTTTTTTTTTTTTTTTTTTTTTTTTTTTTTTTTTTTTGGAGACAAATTCTTACTCTGTCACCCAGGCTGGAGTGCAGTGGTGCGATCTCAGCTCACTGCAAGCTCCGCCTCCAGGTTCACACCATTCTCCTGCCTCAGCCTCCTGTGTAGCTGGGACTACAGGCACCTGCCACCTCACCCAGCTAATTTTTTGTATATGTAGTAGAGACGGGGTTTCACCGTGTTAGCCAGGATGGTCTTGATCTCCTGACCTCGTGATCTGCTTGCCTCGGCCTCCCAAAGTGCTGGGATTATAGGCGTTAGCCACTGTGCCCGGCCTAAAAAAATTTTTATGTAGTTAAGTACTTTAATATTTTCTGTGTAGTATACTATATTGCTATACTAGAAGCAATATACTATTGCTTATACTAGAAGCAATTAGTATTGCTTACAATTATAGAGTCATCTTCCCACTACTGTTTTGACAAATTTTCAATCCTATTTTCTTCTGAACTTCACAGTATTAAATGTTTTTAAGACTTTAAGTCAAACAAAATTAATTTAAATGTGTAAGGTGTACATCTAAATTCTTCTTTTCTCTCTTAAATTGCTGGTCAGTTATCCATTCACCATTTATTGAAAAATATTTGGCCACACACGGTGGCTCATGCCTGTAATCCCAGCACTTTGGGAGGCCAAGGCGGGTGGATCACCTGAGGTCAGGAGTTCCAGACCAGTCCGACCAACATGGAGAAACCTTGTCCCTACTAAAAATAGAGAGATTAGCTGGGTGTGGTGTTGTATGCCTGTAATCCCAGCTACTTGGGAGGCTGAGGCAGGAGAATCACTTGAACCTGGGAGGTGGAAGTTTCAGTGAGCCGAGATCGCACCACTGCATTCCAGCCTGGGTGATACCGAGACTTCGTCTCAAAAGAAAAAAAAAGAAAAGAAAAAGAAAAATATTCATTTATCTCATTGTATCATGATAACTTTATCATACACTGGGTTATTTATGAAGAAAAGAGGTTTGACTCTCAGTTCCACAGGCTTAACAGGAAGCATGATTGGGAGGCCTGGGGAAACTTAAAATTATGGCAGAAGGCAAAGAGGAAGCAAAGCACATCTTCTCATGGTGGAGCAGGAGAGAGGGAGTGAGCGAGGGGGGAAGTGCCACACACTTTTAAACCATCAGATCTTGTGAGAATTCACTCATTATCGCGAGAACAGCATGGGGGAAATCCACTCCATTATCCAATCACCTCCCACCAGGTCCCTCTCCCAATATTGGGAATTACAATTCAACATTTGATTTGGGTGGGGACACAGAGCCAAAGCATATCAGGGTGTATATTTGATATGATCTTTCTATTATATTACAGAAATCTGTCTCTCTTTTTTTTTTTTTTTTTTTTTTTGAGATGGAGTCTCTATCGCCTAGGCTGGAGTGCGCTGGCACTATCTTGGCTTACTGCAACCTCCACTTCCTGGGTTCAAGTGATTCTTCTGCCTCAACCTCCCAAGTAGCTGAGACTACAGACCCATGCCACCATGCCTGGCTAATTTTTGTATTTTTAGTAGAGATGGGGTTTTACCATGTTGGTTTGGCTGGTCTTGAATTCCTGACCTCAGGTGATTCTCCTGCTTCGGCCTCCCAAAGTGCTGAGATTACAGGCACGAGCCAATCATCTGTCTATTCTTTCTTTCTTTCTTTTTTTTTTTTTGAGATGGAGTCTCGTTCTGTTGCCAGGCTGGAGTGCAGTGGTGTAATCTTGGCTCACTGTAACCTCTGCCTCCCAGTTCCAGCAATTCTCCTGCCTCAGCCTCCCGAGTAGCTGGGATTAGGCGCCTGCCACCATGCCTGGCTAATTTTTTGTATTTTTAGTAGAAACGGAGCTTCACCATATTGGCCAGGCTGGTCTTGAACTCCTAACTTTGTGATCGCCCACCTTGGTCTCCCAAAGTGCTGGGATTACAGGTGTGAGCCACTGCGCCTGGCCTGTCTATTCTTAAATCAAGACTTCAGTACAGGAAGCCAGGTGTGGTGGCTCATGCCTGTAATTCCAGCACTTTTAGGGGCTAAGGTGGGAGATTGCTTGAGGCCAGGAGTTCGAGACCAGCTTGGGTAACAGTGAGACCCCCATCTCTACAAAGAAAAAACTTCAATATTTTATTTTTTTTATAGGTTTTTACTTTTGATAGATCTTGTTCACCTTCTTTCATTCCCCTCTGCAACAGGTTTTCTTTCTTTTTGTTTTCTTTTGAGTCAAGGTCTCTCTCTGTTACCAGGCTAGAGTGCGTTGGTGCAACCATGGCACACTGCAGCCTCGAACTTCTGGCCTCAAGCAATCCTCTCACCTCGGCCTCCCAAAGTGCTAGGATTACAGGTGTGAGTCACTGTGCCAGGCCTGTTTTCTTTCTTGCCTGTTTAGAATTTTCCTTTTCTTCCTTTCTTTTGTCATATGTTTAAAAACATCCTTCTGGGATTTTTACCAAGATTCTGCTAAATATGTAACTTAAATTGTAGGAAACACATATTTATATAATATTTAGGTTTCCCATCCAGGAACTTCTATTTTTCCATTCATTCACATCTTTTCAGACAACATAGAAGTTTTTTTTTTTTTTTTTTTGAGACGGAGTTTTGCTCTAGTTGTCCAGGCTGGAGTGCAATGGTGTGATCTTGGCTCACTGCAACCTCCACCTTCTAGGTTCAAGTGATTCTCCTGCCTCAGCCTCCTGAGTAGCTGGGATTACAGGCATGCACCACCACGCCCAGCTAATTTTGTATTTTTAGTAAAGATGGAATTTCTCCATGTTGGTCAGGCTGGTCTCGAACTACTGACCTCAGGTGATCTGCCTGTCTTGGCCTTCCAAAGTGCTGGAATTACAAGTGTGAGCACCATGCCTGGCCATCACATAGAAGGTTTTATAGATTTCTTTATAAAGAAATGTATGTATATACGTATATATGTTTGCATACATACATTGTATCTTAGACTGGGTGCCATAGAAACAGACTCTGAGATGGAGAGTTGTCTGCAGAGGGTTTTTTACAGAAGACACACCTGTAACAAGATGTCCTGCAATGGAGTTGCAACTGGGACCTTAGCTGATTCCAGGGTGGGAGGTGGTGGTGGGGATTGGGGGAGAACCTCTGAAACTGGAATGGGACTTTGAAGTTCAGCGGTTTACAATTAAAATACAATCTTTGAGTGGACTAGAATGCTCAAGTCAGCCTGACCATTATATATGTTCTCTCCTTAGATAAACCTCAGAGACAGCCAGATTATTCAGAGATGCTTAAGAAACATGAAATCGTACCAAGGAGTGAGCTAATTTCAAGAATTATCTCCCAGCTAAGGCAGGTTATGGCTAAGGCTGGAAGTATACGTGGAAGTCTGCTTGGCAAAGAGATTCTTCCCCACTTAGCCATGTTTAGGGGGAACTGATGTGTTTGCCTGGTTGACTAAATCCCCCACATGCACTAGGTCTTTTTCCAACTAGGGTTCAAGTTTCCGTTTGAGGCATTACTGTTACATTCTCCTGCCTCCCTGAAATTATTCCCAGAACACCTGGACTGGAATACTGTCTCTTCTTAATCTCTTCAGTCACAAATTACAATCTTTAGATTTACCTTCAAATATGTAGCTAATCACATTTGTGGTATAAGGATCTTACTAATTTAATTTTGAGATTAATTTTCTTTCTAGTTTTTTTTGGAGGCAACTTATTGTGATCTCTAAGGATTGACAATGTCTTCTACAAAAATCATAATTTAATATGATGTCCAATATTAGGTACTGTTTATTAAGAAGACTCATTCTATCTCTACTAGCACTTAAAAATGAATGTATACTGAATACTGAATGCCATTTTTGCATTTATAGAAAAAAAATCAGGCCGGGCGCGGTGGCTCAAGCCTGTAATCCCAGCACTTTGGGAGGCCCAGACGGGCGGATCACGAGGTCAGGAGATCGAGACCATCCTGGCTAACACCGTGAAACCCCGTCTCTACTAAAAAATACAAAAAAAAAAAAAAACTAGCCGGGCGAGGTGGCGGGTGCCTGTAGTCCCAGCTACTCGGAGGCTGAGGCAGGGCTGAGGCAGGAGAATGGCGTAAACCCGGGAGGCGGAGCTTACAGTGAGCTGAGAACTGGCCACTGCACTCCAGCCTGGGCGACAGAGCGAGACTCCGTCTCAAAAAAAAAAAAAGAAAAAAATCAAACAATTTCTTTTGAGCTTAATAGGTTGTGGTATTTCCAATTAAGATATTCTTTTATTTGGGGAATTAAGTCCTCCTTCTATTAATGAATTATTTTGAATGCGCAATGTATGTACATGGCACAAAATTCAGAAGGTATGTATATACAGTGGAAGTCAGTCTCCCTTCCTCGCCTGACTTCCATCCACTTAATTCCTTTCCTTAGGGCAGCTGATACTATCAGTTTCTTGTGATTATTCCAAACGTGTCTTATGTATTTTCAAATATTCTTCCCTATATACATAAATAGTAGCATACCAGCTTGTACCCAGGAGGCAGAGGTTGCAGTGAGCTGAGATCATGCCGTTGCACTCCAGCTTGGGCAACAGAGTGAAACTATGTCTCAAAAAAAAAAAAAAATTAGTAGCATACCATTCTGTACTATTTAACATATTGCTTTTCTTGATTATCAATGTTTATTTGATATAGTTTCATATCAATAGGTACAGAACTGTTTCGTTCCTTTTAATGGTGGCATATAACTCAATATGAATGTAATAATTTATCAATCCCTTATTATAATGAACAATTAAATAGTTGTTAGCCAATTTGCTTTTACAAACAATGCTGTAACTAACATCCTTGTGCAGGTCATTTTCCATACATCCAACTATATCTGTAGGATAAATACCTAAAACTGGAATTGTTGGATCAAGTCCATTTTTGGTTTGAAAGTTATTACCAAATTACCGTCCATAGATTTATGCCATTTACCATCCCATCAGCAACATATAGGTGTGCTGGTTTCTTCTTGACAATATTGGATATGATGAAGCTTTTTGATCTTTGTCAATCTGGAGGTGAAAAATGACATCTCATTTTAGTTTCGAAGTGCTTTTATCTTTAATAGTTAGGTCAAGTTTTTCATATGTTTACCAGCCATTTGTATCTCATGTTGAAGCTAAAGTTTGTAGTATAGTATGATTTGGCCTCTGGATCTCAATTTTTGCCTTGCAGAACCCAGAACATGCCTTTTCCTTGTCTATAGCTTTTGCATTCATTTAATTATTTTTATTTTAAGAGATGGGTCTCACTATGTTGTCCAGGCTGGCCTTGAACTCCTTGACTGAAGTGATCCTCCTGCCTCAGCCTCCCAAATAGCTGGTAATACAGGTAAACTCAACTGTGCCCAGTTCGTTTAATTTCATTTTGACTGCAAGTAACACAAAACCCCGACTCAACTGACTTTTACGATGGGGAAAATCAATTAGCTTACATGATGACATCATGTCGTGGGCTAGAGTAGCTCTAGGGTTGGTTAATTTGGCTACTCAACAAAGTCATTGAAGTCCCTGATTTTTCTGTCTTTCTGGTTTGGCACCCTCCAGGTAGATTATCTCGTGGTCACGAAATGACCACATATCAGCCCGGAATTTCACTGACACAGTAAAGCATCTAGCTGAAGGAAACAGTTTCTTTCTTTCTTTCTTTTCTTTTCTTTTTTTTTTGAGATGGAGTCTTGCTTTGTTGCCCAGGCCGGAGTCCATTTGTGCGATCTCGGCTCACTGCAACCTCCACCTCCCGTGTTCAAGCGATTCTCCTGCCTCAGCTTCTCGAGTAGCTGGGATTACAGGTGCCTGCCACTATGCCCAGCTAATTTTTGTATTTTCATGGAGATGGGGTTTCACCATGCTGGCCAGGCTGGCCTCAAACTCCAGACCTCAGGTGATTGGCCCGCCTCGGCCTCCCAAAGGTCTAGGATTGCAGGCGTGAGCCACCGCGCCTGGCCAAAACAGACTCTTTCTTACCATGAGTCTCGTTAAGAACAAGGAAACCTTTTCCCAAGCCTGTTCCTGGAAGTTCTTTCCTGAAATTTCATTGGCCAGACTCAGGTCTTATTATGCTCATTCCTAAACCAATAATTGGCAAGGATCCTGGGATCATGATGATTGGCTCATGTTAGTCAGGATTTCCCCCTAAATTATATAGAGTAGTAGTAGACACTCTCTCTCCATGCCTTCCCAAAATAATTGACATACTGCCAGCAAGGAACATAGGGATTGGTTATGGGATAGACAATCAACTGTGACTGCCAAAGCATTGCACATGCTATTCCTTTTGCCTGAAACCTCTGTCCTCCATTTATTTTCCCACCTAACTTACATCCTTTCAAGTCTAGGCTCTGAGTAGCTCCAAGGAAACCATCTTTATGCCCTCTAGGTTGGGTAGATAACTTCCTTCTACTCCCTGACAGCCTGTGTTACCCTCATTACACTGCACTGTAGGCTTTGCTTCTCAGCCTCCTGCCACTCCGCAGCTCCTTGAGGGCAGGGCCTGGGTCCTATTTGTTTCTGTATCTCTAGCCACTAGGACAGTGCACAGCACTGGGCAGACACTTAACTCATGCCTGCTGAAAGAAATCTATTTGCTAGTATTTTATTTTAAAATTTCAAGTCTAGATTCACAACAGAGGTCCATTTCCAGGTTTTTCTTTTGTGTGCATGTGTGTGAATGATTTGTTTGTTGGGATTTGGAATTAGCATGATCTTTTCCACATAAACCAAACTGGGGAGTTTCCAGAACAAGTTGTTTAACTTGTGGATTATTGCCTCCTTAAAAGCCCAGAGGCTCAACAAGTATTTCCTGAACACGGACCCTTGTGTTGGGGGACTGTATAAGTTGGCACTTTATACAAGAGTATTGTGAGAGCTTGTCTCTGAATGCATAGTTTATGCTTTAAGGCAGCATTTTTCAATTGTGGGTAATCAATTTTGTGGGTCAAAACCATCATTAAAAGGGGAAAAAAAGAATTCAATGGAGTAGAACAAAATATATCAGAGTATATTACTCTTGCTAAAGCTTTTGGCCCAGTTGTGTGTGTGTATGCGTGTACGTGTGTGATGTATCAGATCAAGATATAAAATGTACTTTTACAAATGCGTCGCATTTGTAAAAGTTTAAAGCCATTGCTCTAAGGGTCAGTGTATTTTCTTTGCTCTTTCTCTTTGACTTTTTTTTTTTTTTGAGACAGAATCTTGCTCTGTCTCCTGGGCTGGAATGCAGTAGCACAAACTTGGCTCAGTGCAACCTCTGCCTCCCAGGTCCAGGTTCAAGCGATCCTCCTGTGTCTGGAATTGGTGGGTTCTTGGTCTCACTGACTTGAAGAATGAAGCCACAGACCCTTGCAGTGAGTGTTACAGTTCTTAAAGATGGGGTGTCCAGAGTTTGTTCCTTCAGATATTTAGATGTGTCTGGAGCTTCTTCCTTCTGGTGGGTTCGTGGTCTCACTGTCAGGAGTGAAGCTGCAGACTTTCTCGCTGAGTGTTACAGCTCATAAAGGCAGCGTGGACCCAAAGAGTGAGCAGCAGCAAGAGTTATTACAAAGAGCCAAAGAACAAAGCTTCCACATTGTGGAAGGGGAGGTGACAGGTTGCCACTGACTGGCCCTGGCAGCCTGCTTTTATTCCCTTATCTGGCCCCATCCACATCCTGCTGATTGGTCCATTTTACAGAGAGCTGATTGGTCCATTTTGACAGAGTGCTGATTGGTACCTTTACAATCCTTGAGAGTCACAGAGTGCTAGTTAACTAGATACAGAGTACCAATACCAACTGGTGTATTCACAAACTTTGAGCTAGACATAGAGTGCTGATTGGTGCATATACAAACCCTGAGTTAGACACAGAGTGCTGATTGGTGCATTTACAATCCTTGAGCTAGACACAGAGTCACAGAGTGCTAGTCCTCCAAGTCTCCACTAGGTTAGCTAGATACACAGTATTGACTGGTGTATTTACAAACCCTGAGCTAGACACAAAGTGCTGATTGGTGCACATATGATCATCCGGCTAGATATAAAAGTTCTCCAAGTCCCCATCCAGTTCAGGAGCCCAGCTGGCTTCACCCAGTGGATCTTGCACCAGGACTGCAGGTGGAGCTGCTGGCCAGTCCGGAGCCGTGCCTGCACTCTTCAGCCCTTGGGCTGTCCATAGGACTGGGCGCCAAGGAGCAGGGGGCGGCGCCGGTCCGGGAGGCTCAGGCCGCCAGGGAGCCCACTGTAGGGGCAGGAGCTCAGACAGGGAGGGCTGCAAGTCCCGAGCCCTGCCCCGCAGGGAGGCAGCTAGGGCCTGGCGAGAATTTGAGTGCAGTGTTGGCGGGCCGGCACTGGGGAACCCGGCACAACCTCCGCAGCTGCTGGCCCAGGTGCTAAACCCCTCACTGCCCTGGGCTGGCGGCGCCGGCTGGCTGCTGTGTGTGTGGCATCCGCAGGGCCCGCGGAGCCCATGCCTGCGCCTGCCGGAACTCACACTGGCCAGCGAGCGAGGCGGCCAGCCCCGGTTCCCGCCCGCGCCTCTCCCTCCACACCTCCCGGCAAGCAGAGGGAGGAGGCTCAAGCCTCAGCCAGCCCAGAGAGGGGCTCCCATGGTGCCGTGGCCGGCTGAAGGGCTCCTCAAGTGCTGCCAGAGAGGACGCTGAGGCCTAGGGGACACTGAGAGTGAGGGCTGCTAGCACATTATCACCTCTCACTCCCACCTCAGCCTCCCGAGTAGCTTGGGACTACAGGCGCCCCCCACCATGCCCAGCTATTTTTTGTGTTTTTAGTAGAGACAAGGTTTTGCCACATTGGCTGGGCTGGTCTCGAACTCCTGACCTCAAGTGATCTGCACGCCTTGGCCTCCCAAAGTGCTGGAATTACAGGCGTGAGCCACCGCACCCAGCCTGAGAATTATTATTATTATTATTATTATTATTATTATTATTATTATTTTTAACTCACAATGTCTGGGCTCTATGAAAAGAGGGAAAGACAAGGATTTGCGATTCTGTCTCCCACACTACACTCCTGCTGTGCCAGCCCCCACCCTTGGATTTGTTAGCCTGGCATAGACTTTAGAGTCAGGAGGCAGAAGTCAATTCTCAGGTCCAGGACCTATGAACTCAGCAGCCTTGAGCAAGTCACTGGACCATTCAGAACATCTGTTTCTCTCTTGTGGAATGGAGATAATAATACCTGTTTCACAAGACAATTAAGAGAATCGAGGGAAATATGTGAAAATATTATTTAGTAAATTCCCTTTAGGTCCTCAGAGAAGAAAAGCAAACTTCATCTGTAGGTTAAGAAACATCCTGTCTCCTGTGAAGAGGGGAAGGACCTTAGGGAATGGCTTCACCGAGGAAGTTGACAGTGGATGCTAATACCCATAGGCCGCAGATATTTAAATTAAAAAAAGGGAAAAATCAATGGGAAAAGGTCAGGACTCTCATTTTTCTAATGAGCAGTTATTTTTTATTTCTCCATGGAGTGCACTGTCACGGGGAGGCTGGAAGTGCTGACAGTGCACGCTGCTGAGTCAGGGGAGGGGAGACGTTGCTGAGACTGTTCCCGTTTCATAAACTTTGCAGGAAGGACCAGCCAGTGGACTCTGTCCTCCCTTTCACTCTTGGCAGGGGGTGCGGTGGGGGTCATGCAGCCTGGTGATCACTCAGGTTGGGAGCTGTGGTTGAAGGGTGAGGAGAAATAGGGTGGGGTGACAGCTCACAGCAAGCCAGTCAGAGCAGCGGGTCCATCATGAGGGTCAAACCTCACAGTTCCGAAATTCTCTCTTATATGGCAGTCTCTGAGCAATGGTCACGATGGAGAAGTTGGGCCCAGGCTGTCCCATGCAGCCTCGACCTCCTGAGCTCACATGATCCTCCCACCTCAGCCTCCTGAGTAGCTGGGAATACAGTGTGTACCACCTTGCCCGGCAACTTTTTGGATTGGTTGTATTTATTTATTCATTTATTTAGGTAGAGATGAGGTCTTGCAATGTTGTCCAGGCTGGTCTTGAACTCCTGGCTTCAAGCAATCCTTCAGCCTTGGCTACCCAAAGTGCTGGGATTACAGGCTGTACCCAAAGTGCTGGGATTACACTGTGCCCGGCCAAATTGCTGTGACTTGGAAGAAAGACTCTGTAGGGGATCCTCCCCTATACACACACACACACACACATACACACACACACACACACACACACACACACGTACACACCTTGAGACAAGACGAGGAAATGAGAAGCTGGCTCACCTTGTCAGGCCAGGCAGAGCAGCGGAGGTTGCTACCTACCTGAGCTGGAACTTGTCCTTAACTATCCTAAGGGAATGCAGAATAAGAGGAAGAGGTAATTCCCAGTGTTTCAGGTAAAGACTAGGGATCCCCCAAAACGCAGTGGCTCTTCAGTTGGTTGGTTGGTTTTTTTCCAGACACTCTGTCCTTAGGGAGTCACATTCAGGATCATGGCACTTTACTCCCTGTTCTTTAACACACTTCAAATCTGCCTTGGCCCCAAGGGTGCCAGGGTTCCCCAGCATGCTCAGTAGAAGGAAGTGGTGAAACAGGCAGGGGGGTCATACTCACACCCATACAGGGCAGGAAAAGCCCTGGGCCATGTATGAAAAGCTGCTGCTCCATCTCTCCAGCACAGCTGGGCACATCTGTCTGCCAACACTCATCTCTAGCTGTGCTTTCTTGAAGGTCAGCGGTGACCTTTTAGTCGTCAATTCCAGTGACCTTTACTCAGGCCTCATCTTCTAGCCGCCCAGCTCTTCTTTCTGAAATGCTCAGCCGAGGGAGCTAGTTCTCCCCCTACTCCTATCACAACTCTTTGTTGGGTTCTTTTTTCTCTTTTTCTGCATTTAAGTTTATATCTTTCTCAAACCTCTGTCTTTAGCCCTTTTCTTTCTCTGCTCTCTCTCTCGGGGAAAACTTTGGTTTCTTTTGCGTCACAAAGTAGTATCTTGTCAAGACTTTATTTTGTAAAGTAACAGTCATCTACTCCAACTAGCTTAGGTAAAGAAGGGTCTACATTCTTTTTTTTTTTTTTTTTTTGAGATGGAGTCTTGCTCTGTCGCCCGGGCTGGAGTGCAGTGGCCGGATCTCAGCTCACTGCAAGCTCCGCCTCCCGGGTTCACGCCATTCTCCTGCCTCAGCCTCCCGAGTAGCTGGGACTACAGGCGCCCGCCAGGTCGCCCGGCTAGTTTTTTGTATTTTTAGTAGAGACGGGGTTTCACCATGTTAGCCAGGATGGTCTTGATCTCCTGACCTTGTGATCCACCCGTCTCGGCCTCCCAAAGTGCTGGGATTACAGGCTTGAGCCACGGCGCCCGGCCAAGAAGGGTCTACATTCTAAGGGGTCTGTACAGCCCAGTAGAGAAGTGCGGGTTCTCTGGGCAGGGGCTGAAGCCAGGACTTGGAGGCTCCTTAGGAAGGAGGTAGAATTTGCCGAAGCACTGGTTTGTGCATTCTATGTGTCTGCTCACTTCTGCTTCCTAGATAATCTCTCTCTCTCCCTCCTTTCCTCTCCACAGCCACCATTTTACTTGGAGCTTTTATGTCTTTAGTGATTTCCCTACTGTTGGTTGTATCTTCCATCTAGGCTATCTTATTTCACCAGCTCTGCCCTCTGCCTATAGTCCCATGTTTTAGAGGGTCCCATGCTTTAGAGGGCCTCACTCTGGCCCACTTTGGCTATACCTCTCACGGCGGAAAGAACCCACCAATGGAATGTTCCCACTCAGAGCCCATATTCCCCTTCTAGAGCCGAATTCCTGGGCCTGGGCCACTTCTCCAGGTACACTTCCCCAAGGACAGACCATACCACTATTGTACTTAACCCCTAGGCATGAAAGGTGCGCAATAAGTGTGATGCGATGAGAGTGGGAATGTGGATGGAGCTTGGTCCTGTCTACATGAATGTACTCAAGGCCCCTTGTCATGTGGGACAGAGCCTGGGCTAGGAAGAGAAGTAGGGGGTGGGTCAGGGGCCAGCTCTTTCCATTCCACCATGTCCCCGCATGGAGCTCTGAGAAGTTCAAGAATTCCGCATTTGAACCGGCCTTCCAGATTAGCCCTTTTCTTTCTCTTTTTTACGGGCTGTATATTTGTTTCTGTGTGTGTATTTGTATTTATGAGGGGATATTTATCAGTATAGGGGAATTGAAATATTTTGTTTATCAGTTTGTTAGTGTAGTTTACAACTTTTATATGTGTGGTATGTGGACTTCCATTTGCACTCATGCCCAGGACCCCGCAGATCTTAGGGGCAAGTCTGTATTTTATTTTGGCCAGACTTGTAAAAAATTATATTCCCCAAACAAAGCTCTATGTAATCAACTGCTTGATGATAACCACTACTGCTTACTGGGAAGTAAGAGGCTCTGGCTGTTCATTCCTTTGGATGAAAATAACAGTCAAATAGGACCTGCCTTTCACTAGAAAAAGGGTCAGGCCAGGCTAGAGCTGGTAAAAACTCACTGGGGAAGACCAGCCTGGCCAACATGGCAAAACTTGTCTCTATTAAAATTAAAAAAATTAGCCAGGCATGGTGGTGCACACCTGTAATTCCAGCTACTTAGCAGGCTGAGGCAGGAAAATTGCTTGAACCAGGGAGGTGAAGGTTGCAGTGAGCTGAGATTGTGCCACTGCACTCTAGCCTGGACAAAGAGCAAGAGTCCGTCTCAAAAAAAAAAAAAAAAAAAAAAAAAAGAAGCCAGTCTGAAGTTGCTGAGGAGAACAGGTCACACATCAATGCAAAGGAGACTTCATTCCTAAGGTCAATTTTTGCCTCTGTTTCAGATTTTCCTATAGTTCCCATGTGCTGGAACTCATCCCAGCCTAATTCACGTAAGGCCCTTCTAGGGTGCAGGAGCGGACCACAGGAACCTGGGTTAGTACTTAGCAGTACTTAGCAACAGCTTCTGAGGAGCAGCTCGGGACAATAATGAGCATACAGTGGGGATAATCAATCTCCTATTGATATCTTCAAGGGGAAAAATTAGGGGGATAGTCCATTTGGACGAGGAAGAAGTGTAAGTGGGTAGGACTGGAAGTGGGGCGAGGTGAACTAGGGCAAGATGAAGTTCCATAACCTTCTCCACACTTCCGAAGTCGAGTCAGGTGCTTGTGCTGGGAGAGAGGACTGAATCCAGGATAAAGCTTCTGTTCAGCACAGCTCCATCTGCCAATGCAGATAACTTGGGATATTTTCATGCCAGATGTGGAAGGATCAAGAGCTTCACAGAATAGTTGTTGAGCTTGAGAGACAAAGAGGTAATTTTTAAAATAGGGAATATGGAGGAATATATATTCTAGGAAAAGTCTTGAGTATAAAACTTTTAAAGTTTTACATATATATATATATATGTGATTTAAATATACAGCTATACATATGTAACTTTTTTCTCTTGAGACAGAGTCTCGCTCTGTCACCCAGGCTAGAGGCAGTGGCACGATCTCAGCTCACTGCAACCTCCACCTCTCAGGTTCAAGTAATTCTCCTGCCTTAGTCTCCTGAGTAGCTGGGATTACAGGCATGTGCCACTACGCCTGGCTAATTTTTGTATTTTTAGTAGAGGCAGGGTTTTGCCATGTTGGTCAGGCTGGTCTCGAACTCCCAACTTCAGCTGATCTGCCCGCCTCGGCCTCCCAAAATGCTGGGATTACAGGCATGAGCCACCGTGCCTGGCCCATATTTAACATTTTAAGTTAAATAACATACACAGCTTTCCTGGACCTCAAAACCTGGTGTTAAGGACAGAGTTTCCAAAATGGAGATATCAGGCTGTTTTTACATAAAATTGCTTTATCTCAAACTCATTGATGTAGGCTCTAATGGAGGGAAGGGGATGCTGATGTCTTAGGACAGCTGCCTGTGAGAAGCTTGAAGAGCTGACTTGTGCAGTGCTTCTTAAGCCATAGCATGCATCGGAAACACCTGTCAGTGCTGGTTTAAAATGCAAAATTTGCAAGAATTTTTTTTCCTTATTTATCTACTATGGTTTGAATGTGTCCCCCAAATTTCACGTGTTAGAAACTTTATCTCCAAATGTGACAGTATTGGATCTTTAAGAGGTGATTGGATCAAGAGGTTTCAACCTTTATGAATGATTAATCCATTTATAGGTTAATGGATTAATGGGCTAATAGACTAGCAGGTAATCATGAGAGTGGAACTAGTGGCTTTTTAAGAAGAGGAAGAGAGACCTAAGCAAGCATGTGAGCTCACTCAGCCCCTCGCCATGTGATTCTCAGAGTCCTCACCAACAAGAATCCCCTCACTGATGCAGCCCCTCAATTCTGGACTTCTCAGCCTTCATAACTGTAAGACATAAATTACTTTTCTTTATAAATGACCCAGTTCCACATATTGTTATAATCAACAAGTAACGAACTAATACATTATCTAAAATTATCTCTTGAAAGCAATTATAGTAAGGATCTTGCTTTTTAAAAAAACAAAAAATTATTGTATATATTTTTAAATTTTATTTTATTTTTATTTTTATTTTTTTTTGTTGAGACGGAGTCTAGTTCTGTGGCCCAGGCTGGAGTGCAGTGGCCGGATCTCAGCTCACTGCAAGCTCCGCCTTCCGGGTTTACGCCATTCTCCTGCCTCAGCCTCCCAAGTAGCTGGGACTACAGGCGCCGCCACCTCGCCCGGCTAGTTTTTCGTATTTTTTTTTTTGTAGAGACAGGGTTTCACTGTGTTAGCCAGGATGGTCTTGATCTCCTGACCTCGTGATCCACCCGTCTGGGCCTCCCAAAGTGCTGGGATTACAGGCTTGAGCCACCGCGCCCGGCCGACAATATATTTTAAATTTTAAAAAACTACTTTAGCCGGACGTTGTGGCTCACCCCTGTAATCCCAACACTTTGGGAAGCCAAGGCGGGTGGATCACGAGGTCAGGAGTTCAAGACCAGCCTGGCCAAGATAGTGAAACTGTCTCTACTAAAAATACAAAAATTAACCAAGTGTGGTGGCAGGTGCCTGTAACCCCAGCTATTTGGGAGGCTGAGGCAGAGAACTACTTAAACCCGGGAGGCAGAGGTTGCAGTGAGCTGAGATCACACCACTGCACTCCAGCCTGGGCGACACAGTGAGACTCCGTCTAAAAAAAAAAAAAAAACTAGCAATACTAGGAGAAAGTAAGCACAAGCCCGGTGTCTCATGCCCAAGATCCCAGCACTTTGGGAGGCCAAGGTGGGATGAGGGCTTGAGGCCAGGAGTTTGAGACCAGCCTGGACAACATACGAATACCCCATCTCTACAAAAAATATTTAAAAATTTTTAAAATTAAAAGAAATCTTTTTTAAAGTGTTATGCACATCTATAGTCCCAGCTACTTGGGAAGCTGAGGCAGGAGGATTGCTTAAGCCCAGGAATTCACTGCTGCACTCCAGTCTGAGTAGACCCTGTCTCAAAGAAAAATAAAAAGAGAAAATAAAATTTTATGTGCAAAAAGTTAGGAGAGGGCAAAGTCAAGTAAAATTTCCCCATATTAACTTAGAATTAGTAATAAGGGCAAAATGGTCTAAAGGTTTCATCTGTTAGGGTCCTAGCAAACAAACAAACAAACAAAAAAAACAAAACAAAAAAAAAAAGGATGGCCTTACACTGAGTCATTTAGGAAAAGTGTAATAAAGTCACTATTTACAAAGCATGGATTGGGCTTAGACAAAGCAAAAGAGACATGCACTACCATTGGGCTGGTAGTGCAAGA
Source organism: Rhinopithecus roxellana (assembly GCF_007565055.1). Classification (NCBI taxonomy): domain Eukaryota; kingdom Metazoa; phylum Chordata; class Mammalia; order Primates; family Cercopithecidae; genus Rhinopithecus; species Rhinopithecus roxellana. The sequence goes on along the minus strand of NC_044553.1, from coordinate 87,666,647 downwards.
GCCACTACAGCCACTGTGTCTGTAAGGGCAAGGCGATGGAACCCATTAAAGGAACCTAGAAAGCTGATAGAGAGGGCCACCTGGCAGGAAGGAACCAGAAAAATAAATATGCCAACTTCCTTGGCCAATCCCTAGAGGCTGGAGGGCAAAGGCAGCCTACTGATGTCATCCTTGTAACTCAGCCTCATAGGCAGAGAGCAGGGCAAAGAAGGGTGGGGAGCAGATTATGAGTAGCAAATGGGGAAAATCTAGCACCTGTCAGAGATGGCTAAGGCACTGGAGTGGCTACTGTGTATCTTAACAAGCACTGAAGACAACAGTATAGAGATTTCCTTTTCTATCATCTTGTTTATATAACCATGCAGTAGGTTTATAAGAAACCTATCATTAAGTGGCCAGGTGCAGTGGCTCATGACTGCAATTCCAGTACTTTTGGAGTCCGAGGTGGGCCGGATCATTTGAGGTCAGGAGTTCAAGAACAGCCTGACCAACATGGTGAAACCCCGTCTCTACTAAAAATACAAAAAAAATTAGCCGGACGTGGTGGCGGGTGCTTGTAATCTCAGCTATTTTGGGAGGCTGAAGCAGGAGAATCTCTTGAACCCAGGAGGTAGAGGTTGCAGTGAGCTGAGATCGTGCCACTGCACTCCAGCCGGGGCGAGAGAGCAAGACTCTGTCTCAAAGAAAAAAAAAAAGAAAAGAAACATAACATCAAGTGTTATGGTTTTGTATTGTGTCTCATTCCAGAAAAAGCCCAGAAATCTGAACTCCCAGTAAGTACTCAAGCTGAGGGCAGTGGTTCACATCTGTAATCCCAGCACTTTGGAAGGGTGAGGTGGGAGGACCGCTTGAGCTCAGGAGTTTGAGAACAGCCTGGGCAATAGCAAGACCTTGTCTCTACTAAAAGTAAAAAAGGAGTCCCTAGAACTCAAGGATAGTTTCTCTTCTCTTGGGCCCTGTCAGGGCTGTGCAGAAACCCCAGAGTCTCGCAAGCCAGCTTAGTCCTGCAACAGATATGCAGAGGGAACATCTGTACCCTGAAAGAGGAAGGTCAGACCCCGGCCTGGCTTCACAGGGCCCTGCGAGTCTTTAGGTATGAGTGGGCCCAGGCTGCCAGCACTGACCGGGCTCACCTTATCTTGGCTCCTGGGCTGAATGGCTGAGCTTTCCAGGCTTGGGCTGGGGAGGTCCCTCTTATTTAGCTTCCTTGTCAGCAGTTTCCAGAAGGTGAAAGTTACCTGTCCAAGGTAGTAACCTTAAACTGCAATAGAAGTAACTTTCTGGGCTAGAGATGCCAAGGTTGTACCGAAAGTTCCCAAGGCAGTAGAGCACTTAGCTCTGTCTCTGTGTCCCCGTGAAGGCCCTAGTCTTCTTCCTTTGACTGGTATGTTGGCGACCTATAAAGCCTGGGCATGGGCAGGGCAGGCTGCAGGGCCCAGTCTGGCTTCCCTGGAAGCCAGTGAGTTTCCTACAAAGAGGAAGTTCTGGCTTGTTGGCCTCAAGGGCAGGGAGAGAGGCCTTCTCTAACCCCAGCAGTAAGGAAATGCTCATTCTATTCCATGTAAAGGGACCCCTAGTGTTTCCTGGGCTGACACAGAGAAGAACTATTTATTTCTCAGCTATAGTTCTCTGACTTGGCAAGCTCAGGCTGGAGTGGGGAAAAGCAGATCCAAGACAATCATGTGATGGAATTACACCTGCTGAGATAAAGAACAGTGCTGCTCCCCAAGCAAACATTCTTGCAGACTCTGCACTGCAAACTCAGCTCAGGAGGCACTAGGCTAATTTGTCTTTTCCCAACTAAAGGCAAATGGAGGAGGGGAGAGCCTGGCAGCTTCTCCTGCTGCCTGGTGATTTGAGGATCACTCTGCCTCCCTCCCTCCCCACTCCACCACTCTCCCAGTGGTGCCTAAATAACAGGTATGAATTCGCTCCACTTCGCCAAGGAGCAAGGAAATGCACATCGCTTTACTTTTTTCAATCGAATGGAATCATACTGTGAGCCCCACCTTGCCCTGGCTGGTGCAGTCCCCAATATTAATGATTATTGAAATCCCCTCTTTTCTGTTGGGCCATACTAGAATCCAGGGCCCTGCTTAGTAATAGCAAAAATGGGACAGGGGATTGAGTTAGCCAACAAAATAGCCACCATTATTAATGTTACTTCTTTTGTTATGTGACACAGCTATTGGACTAAAAGGATTCCCCTCAAAGTGCCTACTTTACCTGCAGGCTCTACCACAGGGGCCCTCGTCGATATTTCCAAGATTATATAGTTAGAGAGTTTCCTTGAGGTATTAGTCCTGTGCCAAGTTTGAGTGGTGGTGGTGGTAGAAGGAGTGTTGAGGAAACTTTAGATCTTCTCCCCATAATCTAGGTCAGCATCCCCTGTTCTTTGTTGTAGGTAATTAATATTTTCTCATTTTCATGTATGTAGCCATGTGAACAGTTTAGAGCATCCTCTTCCCCTCCCGGCCTGTCAATCAAATTGCTGCCCCTAAACCCCTCCTACAAAGACATTCTGACTTCCAGGCACCAAATGCTCCCCTAGACACCAGCAACCTCCAGAGCCTTTTACAGAAAAGGCACAAGGCTCCATTATTTGAGGATGCCTCTCCTTATGTCCTCCCAGACTCGTAGAATCCAATTCTGTCTCTTATCCACAAAGCTCTAGCTTCTCTCTACCTAGTCCCCACCTCATCCTTTGGGGTACTGCCATCTAATTCCTTCTTGGGCTTGACCCTTGAATTACAGAGAAACCATTAGCTAACTGCTGCCACCACTACCACCAAGACAAAATGAGGAACTAAGACTGACCACTAAACACGAAGCCTTGGCTAACTGGGGAGCTAGGAGGTCAGTGAAGAGGAACAGAATTTTTTTTTCTGCCAGGTGTAGTGGCTCACGCCTGTAATCCCAGCACTTCGGGAGGCTGAAGTGGGTGGATCACTTGAGGTCAGGAGTTCAAGACCAGCCTGGCCAACATGGTAAAACCCCATCTCCAGTAAAAATACAAAAATTATCCAGCCGTGGTGGTAGATGCCTGTGATCCCAGCTACTCAGGAGTCTGAGGGAGGAGAATTGCTTGAACCTTGGAGGCAGAAGTTGCAGTGAGCCAAGATTGTGCCATTGCACTCCAGCCTGGGTGACAAGAGTGAAATTCTATCTTAGAAAAAAAAAAAAGAAAAGAAAAGAAAAAGATTTTTTTTTCTTTTTTTTCTATAGCAGAAAGGAAAAATAAAAATAAAAAGCCTCATTCGATTATCATCATTTGATTATCGTTCTGTTACCAGCATCATTCCTTTGGGTGAGTCATTGCTGCCTCCAAGGGATCCCATATTAGGATGCCCACTTGGGAGAGGTGAGGAAGCATGACTAACACCTGAGTGTAAAGAGGTTCACCCTACACTTCCTGACGTGGCAGGTGAGAGAGTGTGGGTGGGGAACTGGGAGGGGACTGCCTTTCCTTACTTTATAGTCCTGTTAGTCCTGTCCAGTGGCTGGCTTTGTGGTTGGCTCCATCAGGTAGGGCCCACCAGGAAGCCTTCTCTTCTTTCCATTGAAGACAAGCATCCAAGTTTTCTGTAGTTTGTTAGGGCTGGGCAACCACATCCTTAGCAGGCAGCAAGGTGGGGCAATGACCTCCGATTTCAAACCACCTGGGAGTTACTGCTGCTATGTAAAAAACAAAGGCCCAAAGGTAAAATTTGGAGAGAGCAGTGTACTGGAACACCGGCTCACGTATCTGGCAGAAGCACTGAGGCCACTACTGCTGGCCTCTTTCAGTGCCACCTGGGTGGGGGTCAGCAGTGATTTCATTCAACTCATATGGTCAGGGGCAAGCACTGGAACAAAGTTCTCCCCAGGAGAGGTAAGAACCAGAAGGGAGCTTCTGGGTTTCATCTGGATTAATAGAAGCCATGAGTATTGACTCTGGTGGGAGCCAGGTTCCTTTGCTTACTAGGTGTGTGACCTTGGGCATTTACTTATGTTCTGTGACTCAGTGTTCTTATCTCTAAAATGGGGATAGTATGTCTCCTTCATAGAAGTGTTGCAGGGATTTGTTAGTGTATTTAAAGCACTTGGAAGAGTGCTTGTCACACAGCAAGTATTATATAAATGTCTACTGTGTAGTTACTGTTGTTGCTGTCTACAGAAGCCAGATGTGGACCACAGAGCCAGAAGCCTCAGGCAAGTCTCCGGAGCTGAAACTAGAAAGAATTATTTATAACAGTTCCCATCCTGCCTAGGGCTACAGATGAGATAATAGCTGTAAAACAATCTCAGCTTCCCTGGGAGGGGCAAGATGCCCAGATTCACTGCTAGAATACACCAACAGAGGCTATTTCTTTTGGGCTCTGCAGCCTAAGCAGACCCTCCCCTTAGGTGGTTGAGCTACCCACTTAATGGCCATGATTCGAGGGTCCCCAACACATCTCCATCATAGGCTTGCCTCAGTATCTAAAATTTTCTTCAGGACTTCCAGTGTGGAAGATGTAACCTATTCTACCACCAGACTGCCAGACTGTCTGTGTGTAAACCCTGGCTCTGTCACTCACTAGCTGCATAATCTTGGAGAAGTTACTTAATGTCTGCACCTCAGTTTCTCATCTGCAAAAGTGAGGGTAATGACAATAGTTTCTTGATAGAGGCAGAGTGCGAATCACATAAAATAGTGTGTGTGAAGGTTTAGCAAAGTGCCGGGTACACCCTGAACTGGTGGTAATGGTGGTTTGACTAGAGAAGGCATAAATTTGCAATTTAATAGTGACTACTGGATGAACTTGGAGGGCATTATGTTAAGTGAAGTAAACCAGGCACAGAAAGACAAACACCACATGATCTCCACACATATGTGAAATCCGAAAGAGTTGATTTCATAGAAGCAGAGAGTAGAATAGTGGAGAGGCTGGGGAGGGTAGGGAGGGGAGGAGAACAGGAGAGATTGGTCAACAGGTAAAAAGTTACAGTTAGGGGCTGGGCGTGGTGGCTCAAGCCTGTAATCCCAGCACTTTGGGAGGCCGAGACGGGCGGATCACGAGGTCAGGAGATCGAGACCATCCTGGCTAACACGGTGAAACCCCATCTCTACTAAAAAAAATACAAAAAATGAGCCGGGCAAGGTGGCGGGCGCTTGTAGTCCCAGCTACTCAGGAGGCTGAGGCCGGAGAATGGCGTAAACCCGGGGAGCAGAGCTTGCAGTGAGCTGAGATCTGGCCACTGCACTCTAGCCCAGGCGACAGAGCTAGACTCCATCTCAAAAAAAAAAAAAAAAAAGTTACAGTTAGGAAGAGTAAGTTCCAATGTTCTATTACATGGTAGGGTGACTGTAACTAATAGCAATGCAGTCTGTGTTTCAAGATAGTTGGAAGATTTTGAGTGTTATTACAAAGAAATTTGGGAGGCCGAGACGGGCGGATCACGAGGTCAGGAGATCGAGACCATCCTGGCTAACATGGTGAAACCCCGTCTCTACTAAAAAAAAAAATACAAAAAAAACTAGCCGGGCGAGATGGTGGGCGCCTGTAGTCCCAGCTACTCGGGAGGCTGAGGCAGGAGAATGGCGTAAACCCGGGAGGCGGAGCTTGCAGTGAGCTGAGATCCGGCCACTGCACTCCAGCCTGGGCGACAGAGCGAGACTCCGTCTCAAAAAAAAAAAAAAAAAAAAAACAAAGAAATGATAAATGTTTAAAGCGATGGGTATAGTAATTACCTTGAGTTGATCATTATACAGTATGTATATACATGCATTGAAACATCACATTGTACCCCATAAATATGTACAATTATTTTGTGTCAATTTTAAACAAAAAATTAATAAAAATATTTATTAAACCACAGATACTCAATTTTTAAACACTTTATAATAACAATTATCACATGTACAAAAATGTTGAAAAAGGAATACAAGTAACACCTTTAAATACATCATTTACTTTTTTTCATTATGATTATTATCACTTTTTGAGATAGGGTCTTACTTTGTTGCCCAGGCTGGAGTGCAGTAGTACGACCTCCCCAGGCTCAAGCGATCCTCCTACTTCAGTCTACAGAGTAGCTGGGACTACAGGTGCATGCCCAGCTAATTTTTGTGTTTTTGGTAGAGATGGGGTTTCTCCATGTTGCACAGGCTGGTGTTGAACTCCTGTGCTCAAGCGGACAGCCCCACTTTGGCCTCCCAAAGTGCTGGGATTGCAGGTGTGAGCTACCACGCCCAGCATCATTTACACTGAATAATTGTTTTATCTTTGTCTTTGCCATTTTGTTTTCTGCATTGTTTGTGGGGGTTTTTGTGCTATTATTTTACTGTTTGGTGAGTACATATATTTTCCCCTTAATAATTTGAAAATAAGTTGCCAAGCATCATGACACTTTAAATACTTCAGCATATGGTTACCCCAAATAAGGACATTATCCTACACAATCACAACACTATCACCACATCTACAATAACTGATAATTATTCTTTAATATTATTTAATACTGAGTCCATATTCACACTTTTTCCATTGCTTCCAAAATGTCTTTTAGAACTGTTTTTTTCCTGTTAAGAACCAATCTTTTCTTTTTTAGGGGCACTGTCTTTTGAAGAGACCAGGCCATCTGTTTCACTTGTGGGGTTTGTCTTACTGTTTTCTTGTGGTGGAGTTTTTGGTGAAGTTTTGAAGAAGGATGAAAACACTCTGGAGCTTGAGCTGGAATCCCTGGGCTGCCCCAAGGACACATGCTCTGCTGCCCGTTGAAAATGAGGGAAGAAACCAATAAACAGGGCGCATTCATTTCCTTCTTTATTGCAGCAAAACATACATAACGTAAAATGCATCATTTTAACCATTTTTAAGTGTACTATACAGTTCAGTGGCATTAGGTACATTCACGTTGTTGTGCAACCATCACCACCATATACATCTCCAGAACTTTTTCATCTTCCCCAGCTGAACCTCTGAGCCTGTTCAACACAAACTCTCCATTCTCCCCTTCCCTCAGCTCTGGCAACCACTATTCTACTTTTTGTCTTTGTGAATTTCACTACTCCAAGTATCTTACACATTACTTGTCTTTTTGTGATTCGCTTATTTCACTTAGCATGATGTCTTCAGAGTTCATCCATGTTATACCGTGGTCAGCATTTCCTTTCTTTTTAAGGCTGAATAATAATCCATTATGTACATGGAACACATTTTGTTTATCCATTCATCTGTTGACTGACACTTGGGTTGCTCCCACCTTTTGGCTAATGTGAGTAATACAGCTATGAACATGGGTTTACAATTTTCTGATTGCATCCCTGCAAGGCACACTCTGTTTTGTTTTGTTTTGTTTTTTTGAGACGGAGTCTCGCTTTGACGCCAGGCTGGAGTGCAGTGGTGCGATCTCGGCTCATTGCAATCTCTGCCTCCCGCCTCCCGGGTTCAAGTCATTTTCCTGCCTCAGCCTCCCGAGTAGCTGGGATTACAGGCAAGCACCACCACACCCAGCTAATTTTTGTATTTTCAGTAGAGACATTCACCATGTTGGCCAGGATGGTCTCGATCTCCTGACCTCATGATCTGTCCGCCTCGGCCTCCCAAAGTGCTGGGATTACAGGTGTGAGCCACCACACCTGGCCAGGCATGCTCATTTTTACCTTATGTTGTGGAACTAGCCCTCATGCATCCTCTGGTAATTTTAGAAATCATGTTTCAAATCTGAATGATTCTCTCCCTTCAAAATCTAACATGAAACAACTCTGTCAGTCTTGCCATTATCTGGGTTTACAGCCATCTATACCAACAAGAGAAATGTGGGCACGACTCACAGCAGGTGTTTCTGCATTGCTTAATGTGGTAAGTATACTGATTATACTATTATGGAGTAAGAAGACAAACATTCCAAGCTTTTAAAGCTAAATTCAAAGGCCAGAGATGCCTTTTTAAATCAACCTAAAGCATTTTTAATCTGTTAGGCTCCCATACTTCAGAGGACAGGCCTGTTAAAGGCACTTACTCCAAGATTCCAAATGTACACATGTGATTTATATCTAGCTATCCACAAAGTATGAGAGGAAGCAGGGCAAAGTAGGATGAGCTCTGAACTGGATAATGAGGAGATAGGGATCCAGTATCTGGACTCTGTTGATAACCGTGTGACCTGGGGCAAAGCCTCAACTTTTTTGTGCCTGGATTTTCTCATCTGTCAAATGGGAAGTTGGCTTATAGCCCTCAAATGCTATGATGGGCTGAACTACATTTTATTTTTTGTTATTATTGTTTGCAGAAGTCTGTAATAGGAAGTCAGGTGTGGAAATGGGGAAGCACTGAATGAAGTTGAGTTCACAACTTAGTGCACACAAATCAGTTGGGTGACCTTGTAGAGATTCTGTAATTTTATGAGCCCATATTTTCTAAAACATTGTTCTGCAAAATGGGAATGGTAAATGCTGCAGAGCAGTGATGAAGATGGTAAGTCATCAGGTACGATGAAAGAGCTTTGGAAACTTTTAAGGTGCTATACAATTACATGAGAGTGATTACATGGTGATTTTAAACTGTAAAGACCTCTATAAATGTAAGGAACTACTAGAGACCTTGTAAGGATACTTACTAGGACTAAATTACTATTCTCCTAAGTAAAGACACTAACCTTACAGACTCATACAAACTCAGTATTTTACATTAAAAATAGACTATGGCCAGGTATGGTGGCTCATGCCTGTAATCTCAGCACTTTGGGAGGCTGAGGCCAGCGGATCACCTGAGGTCAGGAGTTCGAGACCAGCCTGGCCAACATGGTGAAACCCCGTCTCTACTGAAAATACAAAAATTAGCTGGGCATGGTGGCATATGCCTGTAATCCCAGCTACTCGGGAGGCTGAGGCAGGAGAATTGCTTGAACCCGAGAGGTGGAAGTTGCAGTGAGCAGAGAATGTGCCAGTGCACTCCAGCCTGGGCGACAGAGCAAGACGCAGTCTCAAAGAAAAAAAATAAATAAATAAAAAATAAAAAATAAATAGATTATAACTCACATTCTCCTCTTCCCAATAATCCATTTTTAGTGGCCTTGGGTATTTCCTGAAATTGCTGGGAATGTTGTGGCAGATCCTCCCCACCTCTATTTTATAAACTTTCATCGGCTGTTTGAAATGCTTGCTTCCTTTCACTCCAGAACTTGTTGCAGCATATCTTGTTTCAACAACCTCCAGCCTGCCAATGGAGCTTTGGTTTTGCCAGTTGTGATGACTCTGAAGCTCTTTGTCAGTTCTTTTTATTCCTGGAACACTTGATCAGCTAGTTGGGTTGCATGTTGTTTTAACCCCTGAAGAGCAGATTCCCAGTCTTTGCTGTGTTTTACAATCTGTGATTTAGCTGTGACTGTTTTAACAAGTGCTCCCTGCCAGAGCTTCAAATAGTCCCTGTCAACAGTTGTTCCCTCTACTCTTTCCAGTAGCACAACCCTCTCTTTGAAGGAACATGCTGTGTTTTCAGTTCCACGGGGACTATTTGAGGGAAAGAATACAGGAATTGATGAGCTCAGGATTAAGCTAATGACTCAATGGATGACAGATTGCTTTAGAAGCTGGGTGTGGTGGCTGTAGTCCCAGCTACTCAGGTGGCTGAGGCTGGAAGATTGCTTGAGCCCAGAAGTTCGAGGCCAGCCTGGGCTATATAGCAAGACCCCCATCTCAAGCAAACAAACAAAAAGCCCAGATTGTTTTACGGTCAAGGGTGATACGCAATGCTAAACAATTAGTATGCATAGGAATCACCTGGAATTCAAAATGAAAGTGCAGATTTCTGGACCTGACCCCAGATATCCTCTAATTAAGAAATTCTGTCCTCATAAATGAGACTTAAAAAAAAAAAAAAAAAAGAAAAGAAAAGAAAAGAAAAAGAACTTCTGGAGTGGGTAATGAGGTTCAGACACACTACCTTAGCATATCAGACATTTTAAACTGAAGGAATTTGAGACATGGCAGGTACAGAAAGGACTTTCTTTTCTTTTTGAGATGGAGTCTCGCTCTGTCGCCCAGGCTGTAGTGCAGTGGCGTGACTTCGGCTTACTGCAACGCCTGCCTTTTGGGTTCAAGCGATTCTCGTGCCTCAGTCTCCTGTGTAGCTGGGATTACAGGTGTGCGCCACCATGCCCAGCTAATTTTTGTATTTTTAGTAGAGATGGGGTTTCACCATGTTGGCCAGGCTGGTCTCTAACTCCTGACCTCAGGTGATCCACTGGCCTTGGCCTCTCCAAGTGCTGGGATTACAGGCATGAGCCACTACACCCAGCCTAATTTTTGTAATTTTAGTTAAGACAGGCTTTCACCATGTTGGTTAGGCTAGTCTCGAACTCCTTACCTCAGGTGATCTGCCCACCTCGGCCTTCCAAAGTGCCGAGATTACAGGTGTGAGCCACTGTGCTTGGCCAGGAAGGACTTTCTGACCATCCCCTGAAGGAGGTCATAAAACCTTCATGTGAGAGATGCCCTCTCTATACTGGCAAGAAATGAGCATCTTGCCTCTGAAGACAAAGGACAAAGATAAAGAGAAGAATCTGAACTCATAGGCCTTGCTGTTTCCCTCAGTTTACCATGCTTAGCTCACACCCTTTTGTCTTATCTCCACCACACCCCCACTCTTCATCAAACGTAGCATAAAACAAGTCAGGTTTTACCACTTCTTTGAGTCTCCATTTCTTTATGAAGGCTGCCATGCTTTCTAAAACTTTACACTTATTAAATACATTTGTATGCTTTCCTCTTGTTAACCTGTCTTTTGTTACAGGGGCCCCAGCCAAGAACTCAGAAGGGTAGAGAAAAGCTATTTTCCCTCCCCTACAGTGGGGTCATTTTACACATGCTCCTGGGTGATTCTGATGCAGGGGTCCACATTTTTAGAAACCTGGTGGAGAACACTGGTTCTCCTACGATTGTAAGTAAGTTGACTCTGAACAGACCACAGATTTACTTTGCTTCAGTCTCCATACTCACAAATGGCTATAAAAGCAGTAACCATCTTTCCTTCCTCACAGGTTTAAAATAGGAGTACAATGAGATAACAGATCCAAAACCTTTGTTTGTTTGTTTTGAGATGGAGTCTTGCTCTGTCGCCCAGGCTGGAGTGCAATGGCAAGATCTTGGCTCGCTGCAACCTCCATCTCCTGGGTTCAAGCAATTCTCCTGTCTCAGACTCCCAAGTAGCTGGGATTACAGGCACCGGCCACCATGTCTGGCTAATTTTGTATTTTTAGTAGAGATGGGGTTTTACCATGTTGTCCAGACTGGTCTCAAACTCCTGACCTCAGATGATCTGCCCGCCTTGGCCTCCCAAAGTGCTGGGATTACAGGTGTGAGCCACCGTGCCTGGCCTCATTTTGAAAAGTAAAGAGCTCGTGCTAGTGCAAGACACCCTTATCCGTCTCAGCATTCTTTTGCATCAATGGAGCAGACCCCAGTCAACAACCCATCTTGCCCTGACCCCCATAGACACTTCTAGGTATTCACTTGAAAGGATGAAAGCTTCAAGAACCTGCCTTTTGTCCATCTGGTCCAGACAGGCTCACATAAGTTTATGCCGTTCCAAACAGAGTATGACAGAACCACACACATTTCTGCCTGAAATCTTGCCAAGATAGAATCTGAGATGACTCTCCTAATAGGCCTAAGTCTTCCTTGAAATCTAGGCACATCTGCATCTTTAATGATCCCGTTAACTTCATTTTCCACAGTGTCACATCATTCCTGGGCCACACTCAATTGCACGTGTGTCTTCTCTGTGAGCTGGGGCTAACACCTGAAGTCTTGCAGTCCACACACAACCCTCATGCTTTGGCTGTGTTCCCAGGTACAGTATATACTTTTTGAAGTTTTGAGTGATCAACTTCACATTAATCTATTCTCCCTCACTCTATTCTAATCCTTTTGGCAAGAACCTGTTCCAAGATATTCTCCCCTTTTTTGGCCTATTCAGCTTGAAACAGAATGATCAGAGTATCACTTCCAGTTGAAGCACACTGCTGTTTTCTTTTAGATATATTGGGCAGCCTACTGCTAGGCCCTCAGCTGCTTTGTAACTTCATTAAATACTCTGCAATGTCTGATGAGTGTCTGAGTATTTGCAATTACCCTGCCCTCCTAAAGAGCAAAGAGGGGCATGATTCCCCTCCTAAGACCTGATAAATTCTTTGTCCCTCTCTCTCTCTCTCTCTCTCTCACTCACTCATTTAACAAATAATTATTGAGCATCTAGTATTGTAAGAGGCATGTGAACCAGAGCAACTCCATCTTGAATACGGGCTGGGTAAAATGAGGCTGAGACCTACTGGGCTGCCTTCCCAGATGGTTAAGGCATTCTAAGTCACAGGATGAGATAGGAGGTCTGCACAAGATACAGGTCATAAACAGCTTGCTGATAAAACAGGTTGCAGTAAAGAAGCCGGCTAAAACACACCAAAACCAAGATGGTGATGAGAGTGACCTCTGGTCGTCCTCACTGCTACACTCCCACCAGCACCATGACAGTTTACAAATGTGTGTGGCTGTCATACTCTGTCTGGAAGGGCATAAACTTATGTGAGCCTGTCTGGACCAGGTGGACAAAAGGCAGGTTCTATGTCAAATGCTATGACAATGACAAGAGGTTACCCTATATGGTCTAAAAAGGGGAGGTATGAGTAATCCACCCCTTGTTTAGCATGCAATCAATAAATAACCATATAAACGGGCAACCAGCAGCCCTTGGTGCTGCTCTGCCTATGGAGTAGCCACTCTTATATTCCTTTTCTTTCTTTCTTTCTTTCTTTCTTTCTTTCTTTCTTTCTTTCTTTCTTTCTTTCTTTCTTTCTTTCTTTCTTTCTTTCTTTCTTTCTTTCTTTCTTTCTTTCTTTTCTTTTCTTTTCTTTTCTTTCTTTCTTTTTGAGACAGAGTCTTGTTTTGTCACCCAGGCTGTGGTGCAATCTTGGCTCACTGCAACCTCTGCCTCCTGGGTTCAAGCGATTCTCTTGCCTCAGCCTCCTGAGTAGCTGGGACTAAGAGGCGTGCGCCACCATGCCCAGCTAATTTTTGTATTTTTTTTTTTTTTGAGGCGGAGTCTCGCTCTGTCGCCCGGACTGGAGTGCAGTGGCCAGATCTCAGCTCACTGCAAGCTCCGCCTCCCGGGTTTACGCCATTCTCCTGCTTCAGCCTCCCGAGTAGCTGGGACTACAGGCGCCCGCCACCTCGCCCAGCTAGTTTTTGTATTTTTAGTAGAGACGGGGTTTCACCGTGTTAGCCAGGATGGTCTCGATCTCCTGACCTCATGATTCGCCCGTCTCGGCCTCCCAAAGTGCTGGGATTACAGGCTTGAGCCACCGCGCCCGGCCTAATTTTTGTATTTTTAAAAAATAAACTTGCTCTCACTTTATGGACTCACCCTGAATTCTTTCTTGCACAAGATCCAAGAACCCTCTCTTGGGGTCTGGATCCAGGGACCTTTCCTGTAACAGTATGTGTTTAGCACTAGAGAGAGAGTGCAAGACAGACAAAGTTTCTACCCTTATGGAGTTTATGTTCTAATAGAGAAAACAGTAAGTAGTTGAATGAGAAAATTTAAGGTAACAGTAAATATTATGAAGAAAATGAGACACTATAATGTTGTGCAGAGTGAACGGGGCAGGGAAGTTGCTACTATAGACTGGGTAGTCAGGGAAAGGCATCTCTGAGGAAGTGAGATTTGAGTTGAGACCTAAATGGACCAGACTTGGAAAGATTGGACATTGGAAAACTATTACACTAGTTTTTTCCCTGATGGCTTCTGTGGGGTTTGTTTGCTTGTTTGTTGGCAGAGAAAAGAAATCCTGTCTTATGCTTTGATCATAATGACATTATATGTTATTGCTAGGATATGTACCCAACAGCCCACCAGAATGAGTATTCAGCCTATACTCTACCACAGCTCTGTGCTTTTCAAAGCATCACTTTGGTTAGTAGTGGCAAGATGATCCAAAGGATCCCTCAGAATAGACCCTTAAAAGGCCTACCTCATCTAATTAAATTAAGCAGCTTACTATACTGTTGTATCTTAGAGCCCCGGGAAATGGCTCCCGCCTCTCTGAATATCCTAGACTTTCCAGCTACGCTCTGGAGATTGAAATTCTTTTAAACCAGTTTTTCATTGTACAGTGAGTGAAAAGGTTTAAAATGCAATACCCTCAGGAGAAGTGGCAAATTGGTCCTGTGCACATGCTATGGTTCTGAAGAGGCTACAGATTCTTTCTGTAAAAAGGGAGGGGAGAGGAAGAGACATGTGCCAGAGACTACTGGAAAAGGGAATGCAGAGAAAAGCGAAGAGCTGAGAAACGGGAAATGGAAGAGAGAAAAGACTCTGTGTCCTTAAGCAACTGATTCCCTAAGGACTGCAACATCTCCAGATTTCTCCAGAGCTCTAAGAAGTCAGGTGTACTTGGAGCTGGCCAGAAGGGTTAGTGGTGGGCTCTCTTCTCCTGTCCCCATCCTGAAGGCTCGTTTCTACGTTACAGAAAGTGGATTTCCCTATGGGATGGAGCAGTGTGTATCCTGGACCATTTTGCCTTGGGGGAAGTTTAAAAGGAAGGCCTGAATCATTAATTTATGAGGAGGATAAGAAAGTGGCATCTCATTAAGGAAATGAGTCTTCTTTAGAGTCTAGAGCATAAAAAAGCTTCAGTGGGATGAGATCTCCATTAGAAAGGGACCACTATTAGAGTCAGTTCCACAGGAACGGTGTGAAGTCTAATAGGGCAGGAGATGGGGTAGGATGGGAAATCTAGAGGGATCCTTCTAGCACTGAAAAACTACCCTTATTTTGTAACCCTGGGCGTCATTTGGAAGGGTGGTAAGCATGGAAGAAAAGGACGGAAAGAAAAGTCCTAAAAAGCTCTGGGGAGTGATTTAAGGACTATTTAGAATAATAAAGTAACCCGAATAAATTCTGAAGCCCTCAGGAGGCTCAGTTTCCCCAAATCATAATCAAAGAAGGTAATCCAGAAACCAAGAAGAAATTTAACATGCACTCCAATCTTTAGAGATGCAAATCTCTAAAAGAACACTACAGGGAATTCGATTCAGAACCCAGAGAACACTTCTGAAATTCTCTTTTCTCTTCTTAAGCCACATCTGACAAATCCTGCAAATTGTCCCCAATACCCAGGCCATGTGTTTATTCCCTCCCTTCATTCCCCCATCTCTTTACTCCCACCTCTCCAATCCCATTTCTTTGTCTCTCCCAACTCTTTCTTCATAAGAAAAGCCGGCAAACTGATTTGGAAAAGAAAGCATCTTTATAGCAGTGCTGTTTGATGGAAATATAATGTGAGCCACATAAATAATTAAAAAATTTCTAGTAACCACTTTAGAAAAGTAAAAGAACATAGGCAAAATTACTTATTTTATTTTTTTTGGAGACAGAGTTTTATTCTTGTTGCCCAGGCTGGAGTGCAATGGTATGATCTCGGCTTACTGCAACCTCTGCCTCCTAGGTTCAAACGATTCTCCTGCCTCAGCCTCTTGAGTAGCTGGGATTACAGGCACCTGCCACCATGCCTGGCTATTTTTTGTATTTTTGTTAGAGATGGGGTTTCACCATCTTGGCCAGGTTAGTCTCGAACTCCTGACCTCAGGCAATCCACCTGCCTTGGCCTCCCAAAGTGCTGGGATTACAGGCGTGAGCCACCATGCCCGGCCGCAAAATTACTTTTAATGATATATTATGTTTAACTGAGTATGTCCAAAATACTATTGTTTCTACATGTAATCAATATACAAAATTATTGAGATATTTTACATTTTTTATACTGTGTCTGAAAGTCAGCAAATATTTTACATGTAGAGCACTTAAAATGAACTAACCACATTTTAAGTGCCTAATAGCCACATGCGGCAAGTGGCTACCCTGTGGGAGAGTAAAGCCTTACAGATTAGGTGAATGGGCAGGAAAAGAGGAAAGACTGGGCCCCAAATATGGGGACATGGCCTGCTTCATGAAGAAATTGTCACAAGTTGGTGCAATGGTAAAATGATAAGAATAAGGACAAGGTACTTATTCTTGAGTTTTTCTTAGAGGCAAATATATTCAATTTTTAAATTTTGAGATTGTGTCTCTGCCAACGTGTCAGAGATGTTTGAACCAGAGTGACTTCATCTTATATAGGGGCTAGGTAAAATAAGGATGAGACCTACTCAGCTGCATTCCCAGGAGGTTAAACATTCTAAGTTCCAGGACGAGATAGGAGGTCAGCACAAGATACAGGTCACAAAGACACTGCTGATAAAAGGATGCGGTAGGGAAGCTGGCCAAAACCCACCAAAACCAAGATGGTGACAAAAGTGACCTCTGGTCCTCCTCACTGCTCATTATACACTAATTTTAATGCATTACATGCTAAGACTCTCCTACCAGAGCTATGACAGCTTATAAATGTCATAGCAATGTCAGGAAGTTACCCTATGTGGTCTAAAAGGGAGAGGAACCCTTAGTTCCAGGAAATGCCCACCCCTTTCCCAGGAAACTCTGAATAGTCTACCCCTTGTTTGGCATATAATCAAGAAACAACTATAAGTACACTCAGTTGAGCAGTCCATGCCACTGCTCTGTCTATGGAGTAGCCATTCTTTATTCTTTACTTTTTTCATAAACTTGCTCTCACTTTATGGACTCACCCCAAATTCTTTCTTGCTCAAGGTCCAAAAACCCTCTCTTTGGGTCTGAATCAGGACCCCTTTCCGGTAACAAAGGTGAGATGCTCCTCACAGAAATAGTCATTTATGAAATTATAATAATGATAGATGCCAGTATTACTCTTCTTCATGTCATCATGTGGCTAAATAAAAAAATGGTAACTACATTGTTTCTCCCATTAAAAAAAATGTTTTATAGGACCATGAAATCCAAATGGCAGGAAGTCACTGCTTTGTAGCACACAGTCTTTTTTTTTTTTTTTTTTTTAAGATGGAGTCTCCCTCTGTCACCCAGGCTGGAGTGCAGTGGCGCTATCTCCACTCACACCTCCTGGGTTCACACCATTCTCCTGCCTCAGGCTCCTGAGTAGCTGGGACTACAGGCACCCATCACCATGCCTGGCTAATGTTTTGTATTTTTTTGTAGAGATGGGGTTTCACCGTGTTAGCCAGGATGGTCTCGATCTCCTGACCTCGTGATCTGCCCGTCTCGGCCTCCCTAAGTGCTGGGATTACAGGCATGAACCATCGCACCTGGCCACACATAGTCTTTTTAAAAACACATCGGCCCATTTAATTATCACAACAACTTATATGAGACATATATATATATAATCAAAAATATATATAATTATATGTATAACTATATATATAGTTATGTATAATTTGTCTATATATAAATTATATATTATGTATATAATTTGTCTTGAAACTATAGAGGAAGAAAAAACTTTTTCCTCTATTCTCCTAAGATCTCCAGCTGGAGCTCTGGGAATTAAGCTGACAAAAAACAGATTAGCAAGAGAAAAACAGATCGTTTATTCACATGTGCAGCATGCAATAGAAACTCAGTGATGAGCAGTGATGAGTAACGCAAAGTGGGTGGCTAAAACTTGGGACTTTATAGCATCTGAACAAAGAACAATATGTTGAGAAGTGACAAGACAGAGGAAAAGGGGTTTAGGCTTTTCGGGGCAGCAAACTGTGGGATGCTAAATATATGGGCAAAACTCCTGGAAGTTAAAAGTTGGTTTAGTAATGTTTGTCATGTAGATTTCTCTTAGTGCCATCTCTGGGCCAATAAGAGTTTCAGATGATTAAAAATCTAAATCTTCTTTTAGTCAAATGGGAGTGTGGGAAGGGTGGGCAGAGAGCTTTTTTCTGTTTCTCAGTTATCTTCAGCTTAAAATAATCCTGTGTCAAAAGGGCATATTTGGGGGTGGCCCATTCTAGTCCTCTGCAAAACGATCACACACTTTCAGAAAGTTTCAAGTACAGTGTACAGAACTTTTCTTCCTGAACTATTTGAGAGGTAATTGTTGATCTGACGCCCTATCACCCTACAAATTTTAATGTATATTTCCTACAAACAAGGATGCAACCTACAAAAACCATTATAATAAATCTGTGAAAATTAGGAAATTAATGTTGATGCACTACTATCATTCAATATTTAGATCCCATTCAAGTTTTAGTAGTTGTCTCAATAATGTCTTTATCCTCCTTCAGTCTAGAAGAGTTGGTCCGTCTCTTTGATTTATATGACCTTGGCACTTTTGAAAATTACAGACCAGTTATTTCATAATTAATAAGTAATTATGAGGGATTTACTTAGAAACTGCAAATACTCCATTCCTCATCAGACTTTTCACTTATTAGTTACATATTTTGATGCTCAAATTGTTTCCAGCTTAGCCATTAGGAGTCCTTCAAGCTGACTTCCGTGTCCTTTGACATGTCACCATCATTCTTTAAGCACTTTCTTGTTTTCTGGCACAACACATTTTTCAGGCTTATTTTGTACTTTCCTTGCCCCAGGAGTGAGCCATTTCTCCGAAGAGCCCCGGTGAACAATTAAGTTTAGAAGCCAAGATCTGGGTGCTAGGTGTGCTTGCTGCTATTGAGGCATCACTGTTGCCCAGGGCTGCTCAGTGAGCAGAGCTAAGGAATATATGTAAATATATACAAACATATACAAAATGTATACAAATATATACAAATGCATACATTTACATCTCTAGTTTTCTCTAGTTTTCTATTTATCTCTCCTGTGTTGGAAACATGAGTTCTAATTCAATATCACAGAGCACATCTTCATTTTCTCTCTTTCTGTATTTGTACCTCCCTTCTCTGGCAGTAGAAACCTGACCATGACTCATTATCTGTAGTTTATTTAAATATTTGATCAATCCCCCCTATGTAATGAAGCTCCTGTTCCCACTGCCATCTCCTCCCCTGCACAAATTCTTTTCTCTCCCTGTTTGACCTCTGTTGCCTTGTGCTGGGGCATTTCCCACTTGGAGATCCTCACCCACCTTGGCCTTCAACATCTCAGACCAGAACTCCTCTATGTATCTTCCAATGCTTCTAGTGAATTTTTAAGAAAACTGAGAAAACGAATTTCTGTAACTGAGATAATTGAAAATATGATTTCTATATTTTTAAGCTATCTTAGTTTCATAACTTCTTTCCCGTCCTTCTTCTTCTATTTTTTTTTTTTTCTTTTGAGACAGAGTCTTGCTGTGTCACCCAGGCTGAAGTGCAATGGTGCGATCTTGGCTCACTGCAACCTCTGTCTCCTGCGTTCAAGTGATTCTCCTGCCTCAGCCTCCCCAGTAGCTGGGATTACAGGCGCCCACCACCATGCCTGGCTAATTTTTTGCATTTTTAGTAGAGATGGGGTTTCACCATGTTGTCTAGGCTGGTTTCAAACTCCTGAGCTCAGGCAATCTGCCCACCTTGGCCCTTCCAAGGTGCTGGCCTTACAGGCATGAGCCACCATGCCTGCCTTCCTTCTTTCTTTAGTAGAATGCTGTTCCTGTTTCATGGAGCAATTTTTCCCCTATCTCTCTGATAATAATTTCAGCTTGTTTAGCCTCGTCTGCTTCCTTCGTTGTTCATTTCTTCTGAGTTCCTTTATACTGTTATTTGCTTTTGGTCTCTGTCTTTCCAGTTGGAGGCTTTCCTCACATACCTGGTGTGTTCCTAGCTTTCTGTTCCTGTATGAGAATGAGGCACTAAGGAGCCAACTAGAATAGAATTCAGGGTAGGGAGTAGAGATGCCAGATAAAATACAGGATGCTCAGTTAACTGAATTTCAGATAAGTAGTAAATAATTTTAAAATATACGTGTGTCCCAAATATTACTATGAACATATTAATAATAAGAAATTATTCATTGTTTATCTGAAATCTGAATTTATCTGGCCATTCTACCTGGGATCTTAGTCAACTATTGACTTCCTTCAGGGTGATTGTGATATGGACTGGATGCAGGAGTGTGGGGTCCCTGGCATGGGCTCCACCCTCAAGCTTGGACCTGCAGCCCTAAATGAGAACAGGCATTCCTGTTTTTGCACCCAAATGTTGCCTTCTGGCATGTCATGTTCCCCTATCCTGTGGCCATATAAACCCCAAACCCCAAGCTCCACAAGCAGAAGAGTGGCAGAGTGATAGAGCAGCAGAGTGGCACGGCAGAGAAGGAGAGAAGAAAGGAAGTGTCTGAATGATGAGAGGAGTTCGGCTGGGGCAGCCAGAGAGGAGATAGAATGCAAAAGACTGAACTCCAGGGGAACGGCAGGGCTAAAAGAGCGTTGTAATACCACTAGACACTGCTGTGGGGCCAGAGCCCAAAAGTGCTCACCCTGGCTTCTGCACCTGCTCACCTGCGTGCTTCCCCTGCTGTAAGGGGTTCCAGCGTGCAGCGGCCAAATAAATGAGCCACACCCCTGTTGCATGTACCACGGCAGGTGAGGGAACTCTCCTATTTCAATTGTATGGGATCCCAATTTTTCATAGGTGTATCAGTTTTCTCAGAGAAAAATTCTTCCATTCGCCCCTGGGGGCTATAAGCCTAGCTGCTAATGCGCCAAAAGGCAATTGCAGGAGGGGAACAGTGCCACCGTCCCTCGGTCTTTCTTCCAGCTGTGCCACATCTCCCTCTCCCAGGCGGAATCCTGGAGGAATTGGGTAGGGACAGCTGCCTGGCAAGGAGGGTTAAGAGGAGGAGAACCGGAAGGGGACTAACTTGGTTTTATATAAACTTTCAACCAGTCCTCCTGTTTTCAGGCCTGCCCAGCACTCCCGCCTTCGGAGGAACAAGTTGCCCGCAAAGGCTGAGTCTTTCTGGGATTCTCAGACTCATTGATCTGTTTTTCCTGTAGGTTTAGGGTTTCAGCTTTCTGTTAATATTGTTTGTTTCTCTCATTTGCTGTGTTTTTGTCTAATGCTCTACTTGTCTTTGTGGGTTTATGTCATTTAAAACTTTCTTTGCTGAATTTGTTTTTGTGAGAATAGAGATAAATGTGGGTGTACAATCTGCCATGTTTCACTGGACGATAATGATTTTTCCATTTATTTTATTGGCTTATATACCTGGAGGAGTAATTGTCTATAATGTACTACATACTCAAATGTCCTGGGAAAAAGGGATTTGGATAAACATGGGTTTTTCTCTGATTCTCTCTTTCCTCTATCCCTCCACTCCCCCTGCCCCTGCCCACACCATGAAAGACCAAAGGTGACTCTGACTGATATGAGTTCTTTGGCTTGCGATACTTGGTATTTTGGCACTATTGGTTCCTTAAGTTCCCCAAAAACAACTGGACTAGTGTGCCTATAAATCTTCAATCTTAACCAACAGTGAGTTTTTTTTTTTTTAGACGGAGTCTTTCTCTGTCACCCAGGCTGCAGTGTAGTGGTGCAATCTTAGATCACTGCAACCTCTACCTCCTGGGTTCAAGTGATTCTTCTGCTTCAGCCTCCCAAGTAGCTGGGACTACAAGTGTGTGCCACCATGCCTGGCTAATTTTTTTTACTTTTTTATTTTTAGTAGATACAGGATTTCACCATATTGGCCAAGCTGGTCTCGAACTCCTGACCTTGTGATCTGCCAGCCTCCGCCTCCCAAAGTGCTGGGATTACAGGTGTGAGCCACCGCACCGGTTTACCAAGGGTGAGTTGTAAACCTAACTATTCCGCTCTTGAGTCACTAATAAACACAGGGGTGGGTGGTCATTTCTTAAGTGGAAGGTGAGAAATCCTAAGGGTATATGAGGTCTGCGAACCCTTGTCTTTGTTTAGTTCCTCCATACACCCTTTAAGATGAGCCCAAGAAATTTCAGATATCTGCTTACTTCCAAAAAATTATTTTCTGCCAACTCATGTCATCGTAATTAAACTAGTTGCCACATGTGGCAAATATTGTAGGCAATAAAATTCAGGCTGATCACCATTATTAAGACATGGACATAAATAGCAAGAATAGGGTGGGAGGACCAGGTGGGGTGGGTTTGGAAGGCTGAGGAGGGAGGATTGTTTGTGGCTGGGAGTTTGAGATCAGCCTGGGTAACACAGCAAGACTCTATCTTTACAAAAAAAGTTTAAAAATTAGCTGGTTGTGGTGGTACGTGCCTGTGGTTCCAGCTACTTGGGAGGCTAAGGTGGGAGGATCACTTGAGCCCAGAATGTTGAGGCTGCAGTGAGCCACGGTTGTACCACTGTGACAGAGCAAGACCCTGTCTAAAACGAAAAGAATAGGGCAGGAGTACTAATTGCTCTCACTTGACTTGGCTCCATTTTATGGATGAAATCGGCTCAGAGAGCCTTATAGCAAGTAAGTGGTATCACTGGTATTCAAACTGATGTTTGTCAGACATTACCTCTTAGAGAGGAATATTTTGAATTCAGAATCTAAAAAGTTTGTATTCTGTGGCTGGGTGCGGTGGCTCATGCCTGTAATCCCAGCACTTTGGGAGGCTGAGGTGGGCAGATCACTTGAGGCCAGGAGTTCAAGACCAGCCTGACCAACATGGTAAATCCCGTCTCTACAAAAAACACAAAAACTAGCTGGGCATGTTGGTGCACACCTGTAATCCCAGCTACTCAGGAAGCTGAGGCCAGAGAATCGCTTGAACCAGGGAAGTGGAGGTTGCAGCAAGCCGAGATCACGCCACTGCACTCCAGCCTGGGAGTCAGAGTGAGACCCTGTCTCAAAAAAAAAATAATAAAAATAAAATAATAAGAAAAGGTGTGTATTCTGGAAAGCATAGAGTAAAACCAAAGAACTTTCTGCAGAAGAAAATTTCTATTTGTCAAGTATAGTTTTCCATAATTATTATTCTAGCAAATATTACAGGGCAGTGAGACTAGG
The DNA here is from genome assembly GCF_007565055.1 of Rhinopithecus roxellana. Lineage (NCBI taxonomy): Eukaryota > Metazoa > Chordata > Mammalia > Primates > Cercopithecidae > Rhinopithecus > Rhinopithecus roxellana. The sequence continues at coordinate 87,643,833 of NC_044553.1, read as the reverse complement.
AAGAGAGCTGGCAGAAAGTCTTCTGTTTTGGTGGAGAGAGATGGAGCAAATACAATATTGTGAACCTGGTATTTGTATCAGCCAAACAAAATCAAGAAGAATATGTGGTGGTGGTAGAGGCAAGAAATGAAAATCTCTCATTTCATCCACAGTTTTGTTTTGTTTTTTTTTTTTTTTGAGACGGAGTCTCTTTCTGTCACCTAGGCTGGAGGGCAGTGGTGCGATCTTGGTTCACTGCAACCTCCACCTCCTGGTTTCAAGTGATTCTCTTGCCTCAGCCTCCCAAGTAGCTGGGATTATAGGCACCCACCACCATGCCCTGCTAGTTTTTGTATTTTTAGTAGAGATGGGGTTTCACCATATTGGCCAGGCTGGTCTTGAACTCCTGACCTCAAGTGATTTGCCCCGCTTGGCCTCCCAAAGTGCTGGAATTACAGGCGTGAGCCACTGTGCCCTGCCCACAGTTTTTAAAAGTTCTGATTTTTTTTTTCTTTCATAGCGGAGAAGTTCATCTTCAAGAAAACTAAGAGATCTCTTCCCCTGACAAAAAACAACTCCACGTTTGTTGGGACTCAGACCTGGGCTCTTCTGTCAGCTCTAGGTAGGGAGGTATTGGAGAGCAAGGTGAGTTCCTATGAAGAGTTTCATGTGAGGGAGAAAAAGATGGATATGTCAGTTACTCTCAGGTAGCCCGGAAGAGCCTGGCAATGTTAGATTTTTATGTTCCTTTTAATTGTTTTGATGTCTTAACCTAGTAATAAATTGTCAGTTAATCACTTTTATGCAATAATAAAAGGTGCATAAAATGTTACTGCTGCTTCCTGCTCAGGCCCCTCTCTCCAGCATGGAGTGTTATTGAGATACATTTCATTCAGATAAATTGGCAGTTTTATCAGAGCATAGAGGACACCCTGACAATTATCCTACATGCTGCAGCAGACAATATGAAAAGCCTCTAGGTCCAAACTCCCTCTGGCTTCCTAGAGTATATTTTGCAAAAGGTGCAGCTTTGGTGGAACTGGAGAATTTGGTCACCAGGTTATTTGATTGTAGGAAAAGTCCATATTGTGCTCTAGGACTTAGAGACTAAGGTCAGTAAATGGGGAGATAAGTGAATGACAAATGTGATATTCTTGCCTGGTGGTAAAAATAAAAAAAATTTAAAAAACTCATATGTGATGAAATGGGCGTTCTGTGTTAAATCAAAGCTTCATGGGTTTTAAAATCAGGTTTATGTAATAATATTTTGGAATTCTTTCCAATTATAGTGAGATCAGAATGTTCATGGAAAGTCACCATCCATAGACATTGGAAAAATAGTCATTCCCAATTTCTGCTATGTGATCCCAGTATGGCCTTGCTGATTTGTTTGCTTTCTAATTCCTTGGTTTAAGTGAAAAGGAGGATCCTCTTTACAGTGTTACTGTGCAGAGTAGTAATTGTCAACCTCGATTTTGTAAAAAGCAAGAATGTTTCTGAGGATGTTGCAAACTCTCAAGAGGTCTGAATCTAGCCTAGTATGCCCCTCCCACCGAGTGCATGACATCAGGAGAGCCAGTTGTGAAATTAAACAATGATAGGATGATGCAACTTCAAAGAAGTTGGAAATTTTTGATATAATAAGGTTATAAAGCTACAGGTTATAAGAATAAGTGACTTGAATTTATGGTGAGTCATATGACAATCTCAGCACTTCACTTGGTGGCTGTTTCCAAAGAAGGAGGGAGAAGGAAAGGACAGAGAGATGAGGCGCAGAGGGAGAGCTGCCTCAGTTGTGACAGTTCTACCAGACCACAAATTAAGCTAATTATTAGTATCAGCTGTTACTTATTATTTAACTCAGTAGTGCTGCACTGTAATTCTACAACTCTTAACTTGGCAAACATGTTGTAATGGAGCTAGCTGTATGAAAGAGTCTATATAAGATTAACTTTACTATTCTTCTTATTATAGTTTAGGAGTCACCCTACCAAGTGGGTATGATGATGAAGGTGAGCTGCTAAGAAAGAGGTTGAGAGACAGCTGATGTTTGTTTCAAGCCAATCTTCTTCAACCCCAGGCACCAGGAGCAGAGGGCCAGTGGGTAAAGATTAAGTAGGATGGAATCTGTAATAAAGCCAAATGTGTGGGTTGTATTGCTGATCTTGTCATTATTTTGGATTTTTGGAGTGGAGATGAGATGAAAATGTTTGCTTTGTATCTACCTGCCCAGGGTGTAAGTAAGAGGGAAGAACAAGACTCTAGGAGAGAAATAGAGGCTTCCCTAAAAAAAACACAAGTAAATGTCAGGTGATATCACCCATAAAGTCTTCCAGCCATAATAATTTCACCTGAAAGCTATTTATTTTGGAAACCAACAGAAAGCCCTGTCTGTTTCACATTACTACTCCCTCAGTTTGCCGATGTTAGAATACTTCCAGGACTGTAGGTGAAATAGGTCTACTAGAAGATTAGTCAAACATATACATAGTGACCCTTACAGCATCAAAATTTTTCTTTGACTATTCCATGTAAATAATTATGAAAAATATAGTAATACTTTTAAAAAAATTTCACAAGAAGTGTTTTTTGTTTCTTTTTTGTTTTGTTTTAGATGGAGTTTCACTCTTGTTGCCCAGGCTGGAGTGCAGTGGTGCGATCTCAGGTCACTGCAACCTCCACCTCCTGGGTTCAAGTGATTCTCCTGTCTCAGCCTCCGTAGTAGCTGGGATTTACAGGCACATTCCACCATGCCTGGCTAATTTTTGTATTTTTAGTAGAGATGGGATTTCATCATATTGGTCAGGCTGATCTCGAACTCCTAACCTCAGGTGATCTGCCTGCCTCGGGCTTGCAAAGTGCTGGGATTACATGCGTGAGCCACCTCGCTCTGCCAACACAAGAAGCTTTTTAAACAAATAAAAATAACATGCAGAAATACAAGAAAGCAGCATCATATAAGCAAGGTTCAAACATTCCGTAAATATCTAGTGAGTGGCCAGGTATGGTGGCTCACGCCTGTAATCCCAGCACTTTGGGGGACTGAGGCAGGCAGATCACTTGAGGTCAGGAGTTTGAGACCAGCCTGGTCATCATGGTGAAACCCTGTCTCTACTAAAAATAGAAAAAAACTAGCTGGGCATGGTGGCGCACGCCATGGTCCCAGCTACTCAGGAGGCTGAGGCAGGAGAATCACTTGATCCTGGGAGGCGGAGGTTGCAATGAGCCAAGGTGGCACCACTGCACTCCAGCCTGGGCAACACAGGGAGACTCTTTCTCAAAACAAAAAACAAAAAAATATAGTGAGTATTAATTACCTTATGTGCTTGGAGCTGAAATTGTAGTGGGTGAGTGATACAAACCAGGATCCAGTCTCCACAGCACTGCATGCTGTTCTGGGTTCAAGAAAAGGGGGCCTGATTATTTTGAGTCTGTTTTTTGTAAGCAGGTGTCTTAGTCTGTTTGTGCTGCTATAACAAAATGCCATGGACTGAGTAATGTATGAACAATTGAAATTTATTTCTCATAGTTGTAGAAGCTGGGAAGTCTAAGATCAAGTTCTGGCATTTGATATCTGGTGAGGGCCATCTTGCTGGGCATCCTCACGTGGCAGGAGGGGTGAACACTGGGTCCTCACCTGGAACAAGGCAAAAGGGCAAAAAGGGCCTGAGCTAGTTCCCTAGCCCTTTTATAAGGCACTAATCTATTCAGGAGGGCTCTGCCCTAGTGACTGAATCACTTCCCCAAAGGCCCCACTTCTTAATACCAGCACAATAGGGATTAAGTTTTAACAGGAATTTTGGAGGAGACACATTGTAATAGTCCGTTCTTGTGCTGCTGATAAAGACATACAAGAGACTGGGAAGAAAAAGAGGTTCAATTGGACTTACATTTCCACATGGCTGGGGAGACCTCAGAATCATGGCAGGAGGTGAAAGGCACTTCTTACATGGCAGTGGGAAGAGAAAAATGAGGAAGGAGCAAAAGCAGAAACTCATTAGATCTCAGGAGACTTATTCACTATTACTAGAATAGCATAGGAAAGACAAGCCCCCACGATGCAATTACCTCCCCCTGGGTCCCTCCACAACACGAGGGAATTCTGGGAGATACAATTCAAGTTGAGATTTAGGTGGGGATACAGCCAAACTGTATCACACATTAAAACCATAGTAGAAGGTTAGACAAAAATAATAAATGGATAGGGATAGAATAATGTAGTATTTTAGAGGCATGGTTCAGCAGCCTATGGCAAGGGGTCCAATAGCAGCTTTGGAAACAATTTCTAGTGGTTCAGTATTCAAGCCGTGGAGAGTCAAGTAGGGGTGCTAACGTGGTTTTACCCCAACCTCTCCCAGCCTTCTGCAACCTCATCCCCAACTTTACTCCTACTTGAAGGGTCATCCCTCTGGGATTCTCCAGGCTCTTTCAGGCAGGCTGGTCATGTTTCTTGCCTTTTCTTGCAGCTACCCCCAATCCCAACTTGGTTCACTTGGATGTCAATGAAGGAAACTCTTGGCAGCTACTTCTGAATGTACTGATCCCAATTTTGGAAAGTGTTTCCTAGAGAAAGGGACAGCCAGTGTCACAAGTTTCCCATTTAGAGGTTCCCATTTACCATCTGGAAAATTAGAAGCCTTCTAGCTTGCTGGTCTGCTTGCCTGTACCACATGGCATAGATAATAATAGAAGGGTCAGGCAATGCAGGATGGCTCAACCTCAGCTGCCATCCACTGAGCCTCCACAATTGCTTAGGCATTGTAGAAAGAGGTGGCACAGTCCTAGCCCTTGATAGATTTGGAATCTAAAGTTACATTTTTTTTTTTTACATTTCAAAGAAGAACTAAAAAATATGCAGGTTAAATCCACTTCCTAAATATTTATTGATTGCCATTAACTTGGACCATTAAACACTATTTTTTTGAAGCCCCATCTCCCTTTGCTCTCACTAATGGAGTGTTCTCAATAATAGGCTTTTTCTCTTTCTTTAATGATCTTCTACGGTTCTTTCCTTTAAACTAAACTAAAGGAATATTATCATAACTGAAATATTTTCCTATTCAGCTAGAAATGAGCATTTAACTTAAAACAAATTGCAGGCTAGGCTTTAAAGGGCCATTAATTAGTAATGGTACCAGAGGGGCAAGGTGACTAGATGGCTGAAATTGGACAAAGTGAGCCTAATTTTTGCTTCTTATTCCATCTGACAGCATTTGTCCTTGAAAAGCACATTTAATTACGAAATGAGGTAATGTGGTAGACTTTCAGTATGGTGCCTGGCACAGGGAAAGCATCAGTAACTATTCCGGGCCTCTTGCCCCTTTGCCTTCTACCATCTTTGCTCTCAGCAGTCATTCATACCTTCCATCTCATAATGAAAATAATGGCTTGAGCTCACTCAACTTTACTCAACTTAAAGCTTGTCTTTTTGGTATTCCTTTCCCAGGTTGACTACTACACTGATAATTTTGATGCCACCCACCCCAGGCTGCTCTAGGGCCGTGTTCTTCCAATAACTTCTTCTCTACTGTGTATCTTCATTCTCTCTTCTTTATCTACTTACCCATAGTCAACTCATATGCTCTAGCTTAAAATCCAGCAACACTTTCTCTCCACTTTTTTAGTATGTAAGTTACTGGCTGTTTTCTCCTACCTATTGCACCAAACTTCTTGAAAGAGTAGTCTACACTCTCCCTCCAGGTCCTCATCTAAAATCTACCCCTTGCCTATTGCAACTTGGCCTTTGCAACTACTGAAACTGTGTTCCCAGAAATCAGTAATGACCTCCTATTTACCAAATGTAGAGGCCTCTTCCTATTCTTCTTTCACTTCTCCGTGGCGTGTGATGTGCTTGTCCACTCCTTTGATGAAATTCTCTTTGCTGCTTTTATCTGCTGTTCTTTATCATTTGTGCTCTTTATCACCTCTCTGTCGTACCTTAAATGTTTGTGTTCTCAAACGTCCACCCTTAGCTGCTTCTGTTTTGCTCTGGATTAGTGCTTCTCAATCTGGATGCGTCTAAGAATTATCTAGGGAACTCTTTGAAAACCCAGATGAAATCCCATTAAATCTGAGTAAATATATACTGATATTTCTTTATTTCTGAGATGGAGTCTCGCTCTGTCACCCAGGCTGGAGTGCAGTGGTGTGATCTCAGCTCACTGAAACCTTTGCCTCCCGAATTCAAGTGATTCTCATGCCTCAGCCTCTGAGTAGCTGGGACTATAGGTGCGCGCCACCAGGCCTTGCTAATTTTTACAAATGTTTTTAGTAGAGATGGAATTTCGCCACATTGGCCAGGCTGGTCTCGAACTCCTGGCCTCAGGTGATCCGCCTGCCTGGACCTCCCAAAGTGCGGGGATTACTGGTGTGAGTCACTGCGCCTGGCCAATTACATCTGATTTCTAGCTTCACCCAGAAATTCTGTTTAATTGATCTGGGGTCGGGCCCTGACATCTCTTTTATAACACTTCTCAGTGCAGCTAGGAATGAGAACCATAGCTCTAGAATAGCTGCTTTTGTCCTTAGTTCTTGCCTCATTCCTGACACACAGACTATTGTCTAGCTCTTTTCTGAGCATCTCAGTCTAAATGCTCTGTAGTATCTCACTTTCTATGTGGTCCAGATCAAATTCATTATGCCCCAAATGTTTTGTTTTGGTTTTTTTTTGCCCCAATTCTAAGAACTTCTTCTTCTGTGTTATAGGGTCACCATTTTCTCATGCTGCCAAGCTGGAGACCTGGAAGTCATCTTTAAAAATCCCTTCTGCTTTGCCCCTTCTCTTACTTAGTTGCCATATCCTGTAGATTTTATTGCAGACCCTTTTGAAATCCATTCTCCCTACCACCAACCAATGCTCCATTTTAGAATCTTATTGCAATCACTTCTTACCTGGCCTCCCTGCCTTCAGGCTCTTTTCTCTTCATTCCATCTTACACATGTTAGTAGAGAGATCTTTCTGGAACACAGTTCTGTTGATTCCTACTCAATAACCACCACTGGATTTTTTTTTTTCTTCTTTTCTTTTTTTTTTTTTGAGACGAAGTCTTGCTCTGTTGCCCAGGCTGGAGTACAGTGGCATGATCTCGGCTCACTGCAACTGCCGCCTCCCAGGTTCAAGTGATTCTCCTGCCTCAGCTTCTCGAGTAGCTGGGACTACAGGCATGTGCCACCATGCCCAGCTAATTTTTATATTTTTAGTAGAGATGTGGTTTCACCATGTTGGCCAGGCTGGTGAACTCCTGACCTTGTGATCCACCTGCCTCAGCCTCCCAAGGTGCTGGGATTACAGGCATGAGCCACTGCGCCTGGCCCCATTGGATTTCTTTTACCCAAGAATAAAATACGAATTCCATAGTAAGGCCCTCATTATCTGGCCCCAATTCTCTAAAATCATTCCTACATTCCCATCTCTATGATGTTACCTAAATTGCAGTTGTGTTTCCCCAGTCATGAGTTCCTTCTTGTCTTTGCTTATACCATTCTCTTTGATCAGGACTGGTTTCAGCTCAGATGGTTCAAATGAAGGGATAATTTACAGAGATATAGTCAGGGTAAAGGGAAACCACAAGAGTGGTTGAGGTAACCAAAGACAAGCAAAGTGGGAACCTCTTATCTTCCCTAGGCCCAAAGGTCCCACGGGATGAAACACTGCCATCATAGCTCAGTGCAAGTTGGAGCCATGGGAAAGGGGCCATCAGTAGGAAATGTAGGCAGAGAGGGTGGCAGCCACTGCAAGAATCACAGTGTGGAAACAGAATGGGCACAGTGAAGAAATATCCCAACTTCTCTGTCCTCCTGCCCTCTAATCTCCAGCCAGTGTCTTTCACTGGCCAAACTCAACCAGAAGCCAATGAACCACCAAGGATAGTCAGGTAAGGCAGGCTACTAGTTAGGAAGCAGGGCAGTGAGAGGTGGGGAATAGATGGTGGTGCAAAGGATGAGAAATTAAATGGAGAATAACCACAAAATTATCTTATTAAAATTAAATTAATTTTATTAATTTTGAGATAGGGTCTTGCTCTGTCACCCAGGGTGGAGTGCAGTGGTGTGATCATAGCTCACAACAGCCTCCATCTCCTGAGCTCAAGTGATCCTCCTGCTTCAGCCTCCGGAGTAGGGGGACTACAGGCATGCACCACCATGCCTGACTACAATTCTCTTTTATAAATAGTAAAATTCCTTTCTCTTCTAGGACACAGTTCAAATGTCACCTTTTATGTAGAGTCTTCCAACACTTTTGTCACCCCAAGATCCAGTTATTTCAATTCTCTATGTTCCTTTAGCTGTTGTAGTGCCTTCATTATTGAAGCTATCAGTCAGATTTATGATACAATTATTTATAAGATCTGCATCCATCTCTTGTATATTATTTTGTGATTTTGGATGAAAGGGATAGTGCTTCATTTGGTGCAGTGTCTTACAGGTAACAAGCACTCAATAACTGTTGGTTGAATTTAAATGCATTTTCATGTTATCACCTTCTCAGCCGCTGTTGGGAAGATTTGTATATACTTGTAAACCATTGTCCTCACATTTTAAAATATTTCTACTTTCCATATGACTTTCTTGGTTCTACTTCTGCTTCTTGCTGGACTTTTCCCTTCTCTTTACCTACATTTCTTAGGTTAGATTCTTTTTTTTTTTGAGACAGAGTTTCACTCTTGTTGCCCAGGCTGGAGTGCAATGGCATGATCTCAGCTCACTGCAACCACCTCCACTGCCCAGGTTCAAGCAATTCTCCTGCCTCGGCCTCCCGAGTGGCTGGGATTACAGACATGTGCCACCATGCCCGGCTAATGTTTTTTATTTTCCTTTTTCTTTTTTTTGTATTTTTAGTAGAGATGGAGTTTCTTTATGTTGGTCAGGCTGGTCTCGAACTCCCGACCTCAGGTAATCCACCTGCCTCGGCCTCCCAAAGTGTTGGGATTACAGGCGTGAGCCACCGCGCCTGGCCTTAGGTTAGATTCTTAACTGTAGCTCATTAACAGTTTGTTGGGAATAAGCCCTTACTGATCCTGGCAAGGGTCTAAAAATCACTAGCTTTTTCCATATCCAAAGTGTTGCATATAAAAATACTTTTCTTTAATTTTCACATGCACTATGCTTAAAAATGAAGTCACAGAAACTAATTTTTATTCTCCCTTAAACTCTGAACTCTTCTGAATAGAAGTTATGCTTGGCTTAACATGTTTTGCATATAGAAAAGGCTGTGTGCTGCTCCTATTCTTTATAAATACCAACACCAAATGCAGACAACATATTTTTACTATGCAAACACTATTGTACATTAATGGTTTTGATTCACATTTGATTGTGGCTTTTAGATTTTTTATATGAAAATGGCTGTTTTGAGGCCCAATGAAAATATTATTTTTACATTTGTGGTATTGAAAATGATAAAATAATGGCAGAAGTTATAATTGTCATAGCAGTTCTGAGTTTTCATGTCAACTATTGTATTTTCCTTTGTCTTTTTTGTAGAGACAGTCTCTTGCCATGTTGCCCAGGCTGGTCTCAAACTCCTGGGCTCAAGCGATCCACCCACCTCAGTCTCCCAAAGTGCTGGGATTACAGGCATGAGCCACGGCACCCAGCCTATTATATTTTGCATTTTAAGAAGTTCAGTCCAGCCACGGTGGCTCATGCCTGTAATCCCAGCATTTTGGGAGGCCGAGGCAGGTAGATCACCTGAGGTCAGGAGTTTGAGACCAGCCTGGTCAACATGGTGAAACCCTGTCTGTACTAAAAATACAAAAATTAGCTGGGCATGGTGGTACATGCCTGTAATCCCAGCTACTTAGGAGGCTGAGGTGGGAGAATCGCTTGAGCCCAGGAGGCGGAGGTTGCAGTGAGCAGAGATTGTGCCATTGCACTCCAGCCTGGGCGACAGAGTGAGACTCTGTCTGAAAAAAAAAAGAATTTCAGTGGTGTGCGCCTGTAGTCCCAGCTACTCAGGAGGCTATGGCAGGAGAATTTCTTGAACCCGGAAAGCAGAGCTTGCAGTGAGTCGAGATCGTGCCATTGTACTCTAGCCCGGGTGGATGGCTTGAGCATAGGCATTTGACACCAGCCTGGGAAACATGGTGAAACTCTGTTTCTGCAAAAAAATGAGCTGGGCATGGTGGTGTGTGCCTATAGTTTTAGCCACTCGGGAGGCTGAGGTGGGAGGATCTCCGAGCCCAGGGAGGCAGAAGCTGCAGTTAGCTGTGATCGCGCCACTGCCCTCTAGTCTGGGCCACAAAGTGAGACCTTGTCTCAGAAAAAAAAAAAAAAAAGAAAAAAAAATAAGGAAGTTCAATTTGGGTCTTTGTTTTTAAATATCTTTTCTTAACATGCTCATGCCTTTCTCTATTTTCTGGAACATATGGAACATAGTTATAATTGCTGTTTCAATGTCTTTCTCTACCAATTTTACTTATTACCTATGTCATATCTGGATATGTTTCTATTATTTTTTTCTTCATTATGGGTTATATTTTTCTGATTCTTTATATGCCTGGTAATTTTTTCTTGTATTCCAGTATTGTGAATTTCACATTGTTGGATGCTGAATTTTTATTTGTTTTTGTCTTCCTTTAAATTTTTTTTTTTTTTTTTTTTTTTTTTGAGACAGAGTCTCACTCTCTTGCCCAGGCTGGAGTACAGTGGTTCGATCTCAGCTCACTGCAACCTCTGCCTTCTGGGTTCAAGTGATTCTCCTGCCTCAGCCTCCCCAGTAGCTGGGATTACAGGCACCTGCCACTACGCCTGGCTAATTTTTGTATTTTTAGTAGAGACAGGGTTTCACCATGTTGGTCAGGCTGGTCTTGAACTTCTGACCTAAGGTGATCCACCTGCCTCGGCCTGGGATTACAGAGGTGAGCCACCGTGCCCGGCTAAATAGTTTTGAGTTAAATATTTAAATATCCTTTAAGTATTTTGACACTTACATTTAAGTGACTTGGAAACAGTTTGCGCCTTCTGAGGCTTGCATGTAAATTTTGATAGGCAAGTGCAGAGCAACACTTAGTCTAAGGCTAATTTGGCCTCACCTTTCTGAAACCTCAGCCTGATACTCCACGTATCGCCAAGTTTTTCCATTCAGGGAATGTGAGCTATTTCCATTCCTATGTGATTGCCAGTAACCGCTCCATTCACGTGTCTCTTTCCCTGGTCAAAGGTAGTTTCCTCACACATGTGCGCTGACACGTACTCAGCTGAAGACTCAAGAGGAATCCCCTGCACAACTCTAGAACTAGCTCTTTTTGTGCAGCTTTCTCCTATCTGGTAATCTACCCTACGAATTCAAAATGGTAACAGGCACAGTTATCAACAGTTGTTAAGTACCTGTAAATTCAGGACTCCACCTCTCTGAATTCTCAACTTCATCTGTTCGGTTCAGAATATCTGCCAAGCTGTGTTGGGGTTTCTCTTGCCTGTGCAGGTTTATATTTCCAGGCAGTGAGCTGGGGCAATTATAGGTTCACCTGATTTGTTTCTCTTCTTTCAAAGATCATCGTCCTGTGTTGCATGTTGTACAACATCTGAAAACTCTTTTGTATATTTTATCTCATTTTCAGTTGCTTAAGGTACAGAGTAAATCAGGCCCTTGTTATTCCATCATGACCACAAGTAGAAGTTGCAGTTTTGGTTTTTAAATAGGGATGAAGAGGTATGTTTAACCAATTTTGCATCAGAAAAAGAAGCTGGAGTATCATTATGGCCTAGTTATTTATCTTCTTCTTAGCCTTACTGTCTTTATTTATAAAATGAAGAGGTTTGTGTATATGATTATAAAGTTCTTCTCTGCCTCTTAAATTCTGTGATTTTATACGTAAGCACAGGGGTATCTTTATAGAGAAATTGCTATATCTTCCCAAAGTGATAGATTAAAGTTTCAGCAGTATGGAACTCCCATTTTGCCATTGTTGATCAAATTTAGGAGAGAAGATTTGTGTTTTAATAGATAAAGAGGGAGTCTTTAGTTAAAAGCTTGAAATGGACAATACCAATCCTATAGTACACACATGAAAACTGACCAAACAATCTGAAGATGAGGAAATGTATAGGAATATTCTTTGTTGCATTATTGGGCCTAAGCAAACTGCATTAGATATATAGTAAGTGTTCAGTATGTATCTGTTGACTATCTCAGTGGCATATGAATCTATTTACCTAATAAGGAAAACTAATTGAAAAAACTTCCACTATAGCAAAAGTAAAAATTTATCAATATTGGTTAGGAATGGTGGCTCACGCCTGTAATCCCAGCACAAGGCGGGTAGATTTACTGAGCTCTGGAGTTCAAGACTAGCCTGGGCAACATAGTGAAACCCCGTCTCTACTAAAATACAAAAAATTAGCCGGGCGTGGTGGCGGGCACCTGTAGTCCCAGCTACTTGGGAGGCTGAGGCAGGAGAATTGCTTGAACCCAGGAGGCAGAGGTTGCAGGGAACTGAGATCGCGCCACTGCACTCCAGCCTGGGTGACAAAGCAAGAGTCCATCTCAAAAAAAAAAAAAAAAACCCATCAATATCAGATTTGCTAGTGGTATATCCACATAGTGGAATATTGTGCAGCAAACATACTGCAGCTGAGTGGTATGCACTAATATGGAATAGTTTCAAAGAAAAATTGTTAAATTTTATAAAATAAAAAAACAAGATCACTACATTTTATATATGTAAATGAATATATTAAAATATATACATGTATATATACATATATAAATGAATACATACATACATATATATTTGATACAGGGGTTTACTCTGTCACCCAGGCTGGGGTGCAGTGGCATGATCTTAGCTCACTGTAGCCTTGGACTCAAGTGATCCTACTGCCTTGATCTCCCAAAGTGCTGGGATTACAGGTGCAAGCCACTGTGCCTGGCATACTATATATATACATATATATGTAAAAAATATTTTTTATTTTTATTTATTATTTTCTTTTTGAGACAGGGTCTCATTCTGTCTCCCAGGCTGAAGTGCAGTGGTGTTTGTGATCATGGCTTCCTGCAGCCTAAACCTCCCTGGGCTCAAGTGATCCTCCCACCTCAGCCTCCCAAGTAGCTGGGACCACAAGTATGTGCCACCACACCTGGCTATTTTTTTTTTTTTTTTGAGACAGAGTCTCACTCTGTTGCCCTGGCTGGAGTGCCTCAGCCTCCCAAGTAGCTGGGATTATAGGCATGTGCGAACACGCCTGGCTAATTATTTTTAGTAGAGATGGGGTTTCACCATATTGGCCAGGCTGGTCTTGAACTCCTGACCTCAAGTGATCCACCTACCTCGGCCTCCCAAAGTTCTAGGATGACAGGCTTGAGCCACTGTGCCTAGCCCTGGCTAATTTTTGTATTTTTAGTAGAGGTGGGGTTTTTGCCATATTGCCCAGGTTGGTCTCGAACTCCTGAGCTCATGTGATCTGCCTGCCTCAGCATTCCAAAGTGTTGGGATTACAGGTGTGAGCCACCATGCACAGCAATGACATACTACATACATTTTTGTTCTCTTTAATTTATATAATACTTTTATAATAAAGATTTAAAAAGGAAAAAGCAATGTGCATAATAGTATATACATACTATATATAAAAATATGTTTAAAGACAATATATAAGTACATTTGGGAGGCTGAGGTGGGCGGATCACGAGGTCAGGAGATCGAGACCATTCTGGCCAACATGGTGAAACCCCGTCTCTACTAAAAATACAAAAATTAGCTGGGCATGGTGGCACGCGCTTGTAATCCCAGCTACTTGGGGGGCTGAGGCAGGAGAATGGCTTGAACCTGGGTGGCGGAAGTGTCATTGAGCTGAGATTGTGCCACTGCGCTCCAGCCTGGTGACACAGCGAGACTTCATCTCAAAAAAAAAAAAAAAAGTACATGCTTGTAATTAAGAGAATACATCTAGAAGGGTAAACAAATTGGTGACACTGGTGTTTCAGGGGAAGGGGACTGGGGGATAGTGTGGAAGAGAGGTTCACTTTTCCTTTTATGCCTTTTAATATAACTTTTGAATTTTTTATCATGTGCATGTTGTCTAGTTTTCAAAAAATGCATCTACTAGATATACATAAATTGACTTTTTTCAATGAAGTAATTAAAGTTTTCTAAAAGGGTTATTATATTCCTATATATCAGTTTGAGAAAGTTTCCACATCTCTAGACTAGATGATGTATTTAAAGGAGCCAAACCACACCCACTTTTACTACTATTACCCCAGGAAAGTACATAGCACCGCCAAGTCTATGATTAATTTCCTTTTTTTTAAATTTTTTTTTTGAGATGGAGTCTCGCTCTGTCGCCCAGGCTGGAGTGTAGTGGCATGATCTTGGCTCACTGCAACCTCTGCCTCCTAGGTTCAAACAATTGTCTTGCCTCAGCCTCCTGAGTAGCTGGGACTACAGGCACGTGCCACAACGCCCGGCTAATTTTTTGTATTTTTAGTAAAGACAGGGTTTCACCATGTTAACCAGGATAGTCTCGATCTCCTGACCTCGTAATTGGCCCGCCTTGGCCTCCCAAAGTGCTGGGATTACAGGCGTGAGCCATCGCGCCCGGCCTAATTTTCTATTCTTTATGAAAATAATTGTCATGGTAGTGATGCCTACTGGCATCTGGAACATGGATGGTATGAAGGAAAGAACAAGACCATTTGTTTCCCATGGTCCTATGTACATTTATATACTATTTAGTTAATCTTTATAATCTAACCTACCATATTTCTGGCTTCCAGAGGGGCTACCAAGAAAGCACAGGGTGTGAGAGCTGGACAGTGAGGCTGTGTGATTTATAAGATGTTAACTTTTGGCCAGTTTGCTACTTTCATATTCTACAGATGATGTAGCTGTTTGAAAGAGAATAAAATTATACCTACCCAGTGGAGATGCTAACTTTTTCTTTCTTTGTGAGATGGAATTTCACTCTTGTTGCCCGGGCTGGAGTGCAATGGCACAATCTTGGGTCACTGAAACCTCTGCCTTCCGGGTTCAAGCAATTCTCCTGCCTCAGCCTCAAGAGTAGCGGGGACTACAGGCAAGCGCCACCACACCCAGCTATTTTTTGTGTTTTTAGGAGAGATGGAGTTTCACCATATTAGCCAGGCTGATCTCGAACTCCTGACCTGATCCAGCTGCCTTGGCCTCCCAAAGTGCTGGGATTACAGGCATGAGCCACTGCACCTGGCTAATTTTGTATTTTTATTAGAGATAGGGTTTCACCATGTTGGCCAGGCTGGTCTCGAACTCCTGACCTCAAGTGAACCACCCGCCTCAGCCTCCCAAAGTGCTGGAATTACAGGTGTGAGACACTGCGCCTGGTCAGCCAACTTTTGTTTTGTTTTGTTTTGAGACAGAGTTTTGCTCTTGTTGCCCAGGCTGGAGCGCAATGGTACGATCTCGGCTCACTGCAACCTCCACCTCTTGGGTTCAAGCGATTCTCCTGCCTCAGCCTTCTGAGTAGCTGTGATTACAGGCATGCGCCACCACGCCTGGCTAGTTTTGTATTTTTAGTAGAGATGGGGTTTCTCCGTGTTGACCAGGCTGGTCTTGAACTCCCGACCTCAGGTGATCTGCCTGCCTTGGCCTCCCAAAGTGCTGGGATTACAGGGGTGAGCCACCGCACCCAGTTGACTTTTTTGTTATAGGGAAGAATTACTCCCCTGGCAAGCTAACTTAAAAGAAGGACTTCTAGACATAACCTGTGTTCCTTTCAGTGTCTGATACCCCTCAGGTAAAACCCAGCTAAGTATTCCCTGGAAGATATGGAGAAATATTTGGAAACATATATGCAAGTCCAAAATTATAAAATCAATGGCTCATTATGCAAGTCAGAAAATTGCTATGCCCAACGTATTTTCTTTTCACTCTTGTCTGCTTTAAAATTTCTGGTGCTTTTGCTGGTTTTGACTTCCTGAAATACCAATGCAGCAAGTAGGTAGTCAGTTCATGAAAAATGCCTTCAAGATCCAGCCAGTCAATGAAAGAATATGAAGAATAAGATTCCTGACTTCACAAAGTTTATTTTGTCACATGAGAGGCTTATTATTGTGTAGAAATCACTATAAAATGAATAATAGGAAGGAAAACATTGCTGTTCAGGGAGAAAAATGTTATTTAAAATGGCAGTGTTTTTGGTGGATTATGCATTGGCTGGAAGTGTCCTGCTTCTTCCCCTAATCTGAGCAAAAGATTAAGAATTTAACAAAAAGGGGCCCACTCTCAGGGTTGCCAGATTTAGTAAATAAAAATGCAAAACATCCAGTTAAATGTGAGTTTTAGAGAACAACAAATGATTTTTTAGCATAAGTATGTCTCAGGCGATACTTGGGGCATACTAAAAAATGATTCGCTGTTTATTTGAAAGTCAAATTTAATGAGCATCTGTATTTTATCTGGCAATGTTAGTGTCTACAGAGTAGGAGTGGATGTATTGTATGCTGTCTTTCCTTGCCTTTTGGTTCCTTTGTGACAAGGTGGGCGCTACTGACACCCTCCACACAAGTAGGATGCAACTAGGGATGAGAACACAGCTGAGACTTCTTGCCATTCTGCACAGCCAGGGTGGAAGAACTGGTGTAGAGTGAACTAACTGAGAAACAACTGTGAGACATAGCTCCATTTTGCCCCCAGATAACCTAGATGGAGGTTCCCTTATAATATATAAGATGGAAATTTAGCCCTTTAATTTCAGTACTAAAGGGAAGGGTGGCCCAAGAAGGCAGAAGGACCCAAAGAGATTCTGTGCTGTGGAAATTGTGGAGTAAGTGATGGTAGGGATTCCATAAACTAGGAGGATGTGAGATGGGGTGCATCTGCTATGTGGAGTCAGGCTGAGGGAGCTCTTTGCCTCATGCCAGCGAGATTCCAGAGCTGGAGAACACAGGTGTGAGAAGACAAAGAGAGTGAGTGGGCTGCATAGGTGGATTTTTTTCAATGAATTGTGGAGGATCTTGGAGACCATGTTAAGGATTTGAGTGTTAATCCATGAAGCCATGGGGCCTTTCTGAGGGTTTCTGAGCAGGAAATGGCCTTAGCAGGGCTTGCTTTAGAATCTGGCAGCTCTTGGCTGGGCGCAGTGGCTTACGCCTGTAATCCCAGCACTTTGGGAGGCTGGGGCGGGCAGATCATGAGGTCAGGAGATTGAGACCATCCTGGGTAACATGGTGAAACCCCGTCTCTACTAAAAAAAACCACAAAAAATTAGCTGGATGTGGTGGTGGGCACCTGTAGTCCCAACTACTCAGGAGGCTGAGGCAGGAGAATGGCGTGAACCTGGGAGGTGGAGCTTGCAGTAAGCTGAGATCATGCCACTGCACTCCAGCCTGGGCGACAGCGAGACTCTGTCTCTAAAAAAAAAAAAAAACAAGAATCTGGCAGCTCTTTATAGAGGGATTATAAAGGGGAAACAGAGTGGAGACAGAGTGATCATGTGGGAGGGAACTACTCAGGGCTACTGCTAGTCTGTGTGGCATCTGTATTAGTCTGTTCTCATACTGCTCATAAAGACATACCTGAGACTGGATAATTTACAAAGAAAGAGAGATTTAATGGAGTCACAGTTCCATGTGGTTGGGGAGGCCTTACAATCCTGGCAAAAGGCAAAAGGCATGTCTTACATGGCAGCAGGCAAGACAGAATGAGAGCCAAGTGAAAGGGGGTTTCCCCTCATTATTGTTATTATTTGTTTTTTTTGAGATGGAGTTTTGCTCTTGTTGCCCAGGCTGAAGTGCAATGGTGCAATCTTGGCTCACCACAACCTCTACCTCTTGGATTCAAGTGATTCTCCTGCCTCAGCCTCCCACATAACTGGGATCACAGGCATACACCACTACACTCAGCTAATGTTTTTTGTACTTTTAGTAGAGACAGGGTTTCTCCATGTTGGTCAGGCTGGTCTCGAACTCCCAACCTCAGGTGATCCACCCACCTTGGCTTCCCAAAGTGCTGAGATTACAGGCATGAGCCACTGCGCCTGCCCTGGGGTTTCCCCTTATAAAACCATCAGATCTCCTGAGACTTATTTACTACCATGATAACAGTATGGGGGAAACCACCACCATGATTCAAGTATTTCTCACTGGGTCCCTCTCACAACACATGGGAATTATGGGAGCTACAATTCAAGATGAGATTTGGGTGGGGGCACAGCCAAACCCTATCATTCTGCCCCTGACTCCTCCCAAATCTCATGTCCTCCCATTTCAAAACCAATCATGCCTTCCCAACAGTCCCCCAAAGTCTTAACTCATTTCAGCATTAACTCAGAAGTTTACAGTCCAAAGTCTCATCTGAGACAAGGCAAGTCCCTTCCACCTATGGGCCTGTAAAATCAAAAGCAAGTTAGTTACTTCCTAGATATAATAAGTTACATGCATTGGATAACTACACCCATTCCAAATGGGAAAAACTGGCCAAAACAAAGGGGCTGAAGGCCCCATGCAAGTCCAAAATCCAGGGGGCAGTCAGATCTTTTTTTTTTTTTTTGAGACAGAGTCTTGCTCTGTTGCCCAGGTGGGATTGCAGTTGCATGATCTTGGGTTACCACAACCTCTGCCTCCTAGGTTCAAGCGATTCTTCTACCTCAGCCTCCTGAGTAGCTGGGACTACAGGCATGAGCCACCATGCCAGACTAATTTTTGTATTTTTAGTAGAGACAGGGTTTCACTATGTTGTCCAGGCTGGTCTTGAATGCCTGACCTCATGATCCACCTGCCTCAGCCTCCCAAAGTGCTGGGATTACAGGCGTGAGCCACCGCACCAGGCTATAGTCAAACCTTAATGCTCCAAAATGATCTCCTTTGACTCCATATCTCACATCCAGGTCATGCTGATGCAAGACATAGGCTCCCATGGTCTTGGGCAGCTGTGCCTCTATGGCTTTGCATGGTACAGCCTCCCTCCTGGCTGCTTTCATAGGCTGGTATTGAGTGTCTGCAGCTTTTCCAGGCATATGGTACAAGCTGTTGGTGGATCTACCATTCTGGAGTCTGGAGGATAGTGGCTCTCTTGTCACAGCTCCACTAAGCTGTGGGGACTCTGTGTGGGGGCTTCAACCCCACATTTCCCTTCTGCACTACCCTAGCAGAGGTTCTCCATGTGGGCCCCTCCCCTGCAGCAAACTTCTGCCTGGACATCCACACATTTCCATACATCCTCTAAAATCTAGGTGAAAGTTCTCAAACTTCAATTCTTGACTTTTGTGCATCTGCAGGCTCAATACCATGTGGAAGCTGCCAAGGGTTGGGGCTTGCACCCTCTGAAGCCTTGGCCCAAGCCATACCTGTCTCCTTTTAGCCATGGCTAGAGCGGCTGGGATGCAGGACACCAAGTTCTTAGGCTGCACACAGCAGGGGGCCTCTGTGCCTGTGATGGGAGGGGCTGTTGCAGATGGCTCTGACATGCCCTGGAGGCATTAACATTTGGCTCCTGGTTACTTATGCAAATTTCTGCAGCCAGCTTGAATTTCTCCTCAGAAAATGGGTTTTTCTTTTCTATGACATTGTCAGGCTGCAAATTTTCTGAACTTTTATGCTCTGTTTCCCTTTTAAAACTGAATGCTTTTAACATCACCAAAGTATCTCTTGAATGCTTTGCTGCTTAGAAATTTCTTCTGCCAGGTACCTTAAATCATCTTCCTGAAGTTCAAAGTTCCACAAATCTCGAGGGCAGGGGCAAAATGTCATCCATCTCTTTGCTAAAACACAGCAAGAGTCGTCTTTATTTCAGTTCCCAACAAGTTCCTCATCTCTATCTGAGACCACCTCAGCCTGGGTTTCATTATCCACATCACTATCAGCATTTTGGTCATAGCCATTCAACAAGTCTCTAGGAAGTTCCAAACTTTCCCACATTTTCATCTTCTTCTGAGCCCTCCAAAGTGTTCCAACCTCTGCCTGTTACCCAATTCCAAAGTCACTTCCACATTTTCAGTTATCTTTACAGCCACACCCCACTCTTGGTACCAACTTACTGTATTAGTCTGTTCTCATCCTGCTAACAAAGACATACCTGAGACTGGGTAATTTATAAAGAAAAAGAGGTTTAATGGACTCACAGTTCCATGTGGCTGGGAGGCCTCACAATCATGGCAGAAGGTGAAAGGCATGTCTTATATGGAAGCAGGTAAGACAGAATGAGAGCCAAACAAAACGGGTTTTCCCCTTATAAAACTGTCAGATCTCATGAGACTTCTTCACTACCACGAGAACAGTATGGGGGAAACCACCTTCATGATTCAATTATCTCCCACTGGTCCTTCCCACAACACATGGGAATGATGGGAGCTACAGTTCAAGATGAGATTTGGTTTGGGACACAGCCAGACCATATCAGCATCTGTGTGTAAATTAGAAGATACTGGGAGGATGCAGCCTAGGGCACTCAGTTTGGCAAAAGACTATGCCAAGGCACATGGTTTGGTGACTAAATCAGAGGCTGGATTTTAGTTCTCCATTATTCTCTTAGCCAGTATAATACTTGGTTAATTAACATTACTGGCTTAATGCGATAAAGATTTATTTCGTTTTAGTTTTAGTTTTTTTAAGAGATGGAATCTTGCTAGTTTGCCCAGGCTGGAGTGCAGCGGCTATTTATAGGCATGATCATAGCTCACTGCAGCCTTGAACTCCTGGGCTCAAATGGTCTTCCCACCTCAGCCTCCTGAGCAGCTGGTACTACAGGCCCATGCCACCAGGCCTGGCTAAGATTTATTTATTGCTCATGTCACAGTCCAATGCCTATAGGGTTGTTCTCCTCCTAGGGGATACTTAAGGATGTAGGTTACCTCTATCTTATAGTAGGATGATTGGAATATGTAGCCTCCAAGATCACCACAGCAGAGGAAGAAAGAGCTGAAAGTTCTTGAAGGGGCACTTAAGAGCAGGCTTGGAAGTGACTCACATCACTTCTGCCCACATTTCACTGGCTAGAGTGTGGCGTGAACCTGACTACCATGGTGGCTTGGAAATATAAAGGAGCACAGTAACTTGTAATGTTCTATGGCTAGAAAGCACTAGAGGATGATTCTAGTAATTCGAGAGGATTATAGGAATATTAGGGGAAATCTGGTGTACAGCAGATCCTTGAATAATGTCATGTGGTTCAATGTCATTTCATTGTAATGATGATGAGAGAAAACAATTTCCAACACAACCAGGGGCCACTGTCTGCAGAGTTTGTATGTTATCCCCATGTCTGTGTGGGTTTTCTCTGGGCACTCTGGTTTCCACTTACATCCCAAAGATGTGCATATTAGGTGGGTTGTCATGTCTACACTGTTCCAGTCTGAGTGTGTGTGTGTATGTGTGTGTGTGTGTGTGTGCGTCCTGTGATGGGACAGCATACTGTTCAGGGCTGGGTCCTACCTTGACCCCTGAGCTGCTAGGACACCTGTGATCCTGAACTGGAATAAATGGGTAAATAATTATCTTCCTTGTTTTTATTAATCTTTCTTAAATGTATGTATAGGTCACATTTATTTCAATGATAAATATTAGAAGTGTTTTGGTCTTTATTTAGAAGTTTGGTGATTTTTCATGACCACAAATATGCCATAGGAACTTAACTCTTGTTTATGTCAATTAGCCTGTGGTATAATTGGTTTCCTTATATGGCATTTTGCTTAAAGTTGCAGTTCCCAAAAGCCTATTGATGACTTAAGTAAGGACTTGCTGCTGTTTATTCAATTTTCATTTTGACTATAATAAAAGTGTGATATGCTTTCTCTCATACAAATCACTGTAGAGATTTAATGAGCATCCATGTCTAGCAATTTAGTTTTTCTAGAACTGTACATATGGAAAATTGAGTCACAAATACAGAAGGACCTCCAGACATTTTATTTATTTATTTATTTATTTTATATTTGTTTATTTATTTATTTTGAGACAGGGTCTCCTTCTGTCGTCCAGGCTGGAGTATAGTGGCACAATCAGCTCACTGCAGCCTTGACCTCTGGGGTTAGGTGAGCCTCCTGTCTCAGCCTCCCAAGTGGTGTGTGTCACCACACCCTGTTAATTTTATGTATTTATTTATTAGAAGACCAAGACACTGCCAACACTCTGGTTATTAAAAAAAAATTTTTTAGGGCCAGGCGTGGTGGCCCATGCCTGTAATCCCAGCACTTTGGGAGGCCGAGGCGGGTGGATCACAAGGTCAAGAGATCAAGACCATTCTGGCCAACATGGCGAAACCCCATCTTTACTAAAAACACAAAAAAATTAGCTGGGTGTGGTGGTGCGTGCCTATAGTCCCAGCTACTCGGGAGGCTGAGGCAGGGGAATCACTTGAACCCAGGAGATTGCAGTGAGCTGAGATCGCACCACTGTACTCCAGCCTGGGTGACAGAGCAGACTCCGTCTCAAAAAACAACAACAACAGGCCGCGCGCGGTGGCTCAAGCCTGTAATCCCAGCACTTTGGGAGGCCGAGACGGGTGGATCGCGAGGTCAGGAGATCGAGACCAACCTAGCTAACACGGTGAAACCCCGTCTCTACTAAAAAATACAAAAAACTAGCCGGGCGAGTTGGCGGGCGCCTGTAGTCCCAGCTACTTGGGAGGCTGAGGCAGGAGAATGGCATAAACCCTGGGAGGCGGAGCTTGCAGTGAGCTGAGATCTGGTCACTGCACTCCAGCCTGGGCGACAGAGCGAGACACTCCGTCTCAAAAACAACAACAACAACAAACAAACAAACAAGAAAACACCCAAGTTGGCATCTATGTGTAAAAATGTTCTGGTTTCATCTGCATGTGACACTAGAGTTCTAGATTTACTGTGATGAATGTAGAATTTATCCCAGTTCTTTTGGTGAGCAAAGTGGTAAGTTGTGATTGGGAGACAGTCAAGGAAGGATAAAAATTTCCCCACCACAAAATCAAAACTATTTGAGTTCAAACCTGTTTATCATAACTTCAGTTAGCCTCTCTGTGAATAAGTTAAGCTCATGGAGGATAAAGACAATTTTTGGGCCAGATGCAGTGGCTCACACCTGTAATCCCAGCACTTTGGGAGGCCGAGGTGGGTGGATCACAAGGTCAAGAGATCAAGACTATTCTGGCCAACATGGCAAAACCCCATCTTTACTAAAAACACAAAAAAATTAGCTGGGTGTGGTGGTGTGTGCCTATAGTCCCAGCTACTCAGGAGGCTGAGGCAGGGGAATCGCTTGAACCCAGGAGATTGCAGTGAGCTGAGATTGCACCACTGCACTCCAGCCAGGGCGATAAAGCGAGACTCCATCTCAAAAAAAAAAAATAAAGATATTTTTTGAATACTATTGCATAGGCTCAGACAATCAAAACAGACCACTGACCAATGAGAATTTTGCTATATTGGTGAACATCAGCCCTGACAAACAGCCCAGGACACTTGAAATCCAAGGCCATGAATGTTCATAGGTCTTAGACATTCAGGAAAATCCAGATTTTTAATATTAGACTTAGTTGTTGGATCACTTGCCATTTGGTGAAAAAAATATGGTCAGCCGGGCGCGGTGGCTCAAGCCTGTAATCCCAGCACTTTGGGAGGCCGAGACGGGTGGATCACGAGGTCAGGAGATCGAGACCATCCTGGCTAACACGGTGAAACCCCGTCTCTACTAAAAAATACAAAAAGCTAGCCAGGCGAGGTGGCGGGCGCCTGTAGTCCCAGCTATTCGGCAGGCTGAGGCAGGAGAATGGCATAAACCCGGGAGGCGGAGCTTGCAGTGAGCTGAGATCCGGCCACTGCACTCCAGCCCGGGCGACAGAGCGAGACTCCATCTCAAAAAAAAAAAAAAAAAAGAAAAAAGAAAAAAGAAAAAAATATGGTCATCACAGGCATAGTTACATGGGAGGAGCTGGCAAATGCATTCTTTGTAAGTTGCAGAGGAAACTTAATCATGCATAGTTTTGTCTTAGAGGCACGTAGAATATTAAAGGTGAAAGGACTACATGGATTATTTTATTAGGGTAAGAATATTCTTCATTTTTAAAATAAGACCAAGGAAGGAAAAAGTTAATTAGATTTCTTCTATTATTTAGGAATGGGGACATAAACATGTATAAGGTTTCCTATGATATTTTAAAAACAGCTATTTTAAAAGCTTATATTAAAACTTCATTGGAAACCATTTGCAAGATCTAATAACATGTAAAGACAAAACTTCTTTTATTTAGTCTGTTGTAATAAAATCTACTTTCTGTATTCATTCATTCACTCATCCACTTATTCAATAACTGTTCATTGAACATTTCCCACAGGCCAAGCACTGTTCTAGACACTGGGGATATCATGGTCAATCCATCTGATTCCAGAATTTTTAAAACTATATTTTGCTATTTTGTACATGAAATATGGAGCCTGAAAGAGTGAATAGAACATAGGGTTTAGGAGTGGAAGACCTGAATTCTGAATACAGTTATGCACAAGCATAAACTATTTTTCTTTTTCTTTTGTTTTCATACCCTGCATGTGGCATCCAATCAACCATAAACTATATCAATGGTATCAAATAACTATGCTCCAAATCTCATTATGTCAGTTTTTTACCCAATCATCAAATTCTTCAAAATTTTTGAAATTTGTCTTCTGCTATCCATTCCATTATTCTCGTTATTTCTTGTTTAAGTCGTTATCCAGAGCCATGCCACATATGGTTGTGTATGTCATGTACCACATGTGGCAGAGACATTAGTGCCCATCAAATATCCATATATCCCTCTATATTTCCCTGTTAATTCCCTGTTAGTCTTCCCTCTTGATTCAGGGCTATATGACTTCTGTTGCCATTATCTATATAAACTTTTTGCTTTAACATATGATAGCATTAGCTTTTGATAAACCTACTCTGGAGATTAGCTTTCCAAATGGCTGTCTCAAGACTGGGTGTGGTGTCTCACACCTATAATCCCAGCACTTTGGGAAGTTTGGGAAGGAGGATCGCTTGAGCCTAGGAGTTCAAGACTAGCCTGGGCAACATAGAGAGACCCTGTCTCTACAAAAAATTAAAAAATTAGCCAAGCTTGGTGGTGTGCACCTGTGGTTCCAGCCACTTGGAAGGCTCAGGTGAGAGGATTGCTTGAGCCTGGGAGGTTGAGGCTGCAGTGAGCCAGGATCATGCCACTGCACTCCAGCCTGGGCAACAGTGGGAGACCCTGTCTCAAAAAAAAGGGCTGTCTTTCTTATAAGAAGACAGTATTGTACCATTATCATACAGCTTTCACCTTTTTGCTATTTTTTAAAAAAGCCATGAGGGTTGTGCTTATATAACTCATAACTTCTCCTGAGCCCACCTTTTTTTTTTTTTTTCTTCGAGACAGAGTTTCACTCCTGCTGCCCAGGCTGGAGTGCAGTAGCGTGATCTCGTCTCACCACAACCTCCGCCTTCCGGGTTGAAGCACTTCTCCCTGCCTCAGCCTCCCAAATAGCTGGGATTATAGGCATGCACCACCATGCCTGGCTAATTTTGTATTTTTTAGTAGAGACAGGGTTTCTCCATGTTGGTCAGGCTGGTCTCCGACTCCTGACCTCAGGTGATCCGCCTGCCTTGGCCTCTCAAAGTGTTGGGATTACAGGTGTGAGCCACCATGCCCGGCCTCTGAGCCCACCTTTTACCAGACCAATGTAAGGAAGGCTGAGTCAGTTGGTGAGAAGCTACATGGTGTAAAGACAAGCTCCAAAAGCCCACTTGACTTCATAAACAGAACCAAATCCAACAATTATTGGAAACAACACACTGGGGAATTTGCAAAAACCAATATGAGGACTGACACTGAACTGAATTGCTAAGTACTGAGAATAGAAGGAGAGAATGGTAAGATCTATGTGTGAATATTGGAGAGATTAGGAGAATTGCAGAAAATTGAAGGAGAAAGCAAGGGAAAGGAGTATAGCAGGGTACCAAAGATGTCAGCCAGTTCCTGTGTTAGCCCTTGCTGAAGGGGTAGCCACCACCACCTTGAAGTAGTTTGGACCACAAGTAACACCTGATTCAAGGCCAGAAGACCTATGACATGGTTTGGTAGAAAGAGATATGCAGGCCCAATAAGACTTCCTTCTCTGGAGAATGTGTAATAGGAAACTGAGAATTTACAAGTTAAGATAGTATCTATGCTGTAAGGGAGATGAAATTATAAGGGATCCAAAATTATAAGGAAGCAGCAACCAAAAGGTAGAATAAAGAATGAAAAGGCTGGGCACGGTGGCTCACACCTGTAATCCCAACACTTTGGAAGGCCAAGGTGGGCAGATCACTTGAGGCCAGGAGTTCGAGACCAGCCTGGCCAATATGGTGAAACCTCATGTCTGCTAAAAATACAAAAAAAATCGTGGTGGTGTACACCTGTAATCACAGCTACTGGGGAGGTTGAGGCACGAGAATCGCTTGAACTCAGGAGACAGGTTGCAGTGAGCCAAGATTGTGCCATGGCACTCCAACCTGGGTGACAGAGTGAGACCCTGGCTAAAAAAAAAAAAGAATGGAAGTGAGTTGGTGCTGAGAGAAGAGCAGGAAAAGGAATGCCACGGGGAATGCAGAAACGTGAGAGACATGGAGGGGCAGCTCTCTAGGTGCCTCAGTATCCGACAGTGTTTCAGCTCTGGGGTAAGTCTCAGTTCTTGTGTTTTCAAACAAGCCCATCTTTCTTTGAAGTAAACAGTGATTCCTGGGTCCTTGCACTTTAAAGAGCTCAAGTAAGTTGCACAGTCTGCTCAGCCATTTGATATGTGAGTGTAGGAGCTCAAAAGATGGAGTGTGATTTTTTTTTTTTTTTGAGAATGGGTCTTGTTCTGTCGCCCAGGCTGGAGTGCTGTGCATGAACATAGCTCTCTGCAGCCTTAATCTCAGGTTCAAGTTATCCTCCCATCTCAGCCTCCAAAGTAGCTAGGACCACAGGCACGCACCATCATGCCCAGCTAATTAAAAAACCACAAAATCTGGACCGGGCGCAGTGGCTCACACCTGTAATCCCTGCACTTTGGGAGGCCAAGGCGGGTGGATCACGAGGTCAAGAGATGGAGACCATCCTGGCTAACACGGTGAAACCCCGTCTCTACTAAAAATACAAAAAATTAGCTGGGCATGGTGGCGGGCGCCTGTAGTCCCAAGTACTTGGGAAGCTGAGGCAGGAGAATGGTGTGAACCCGGGAGGCGGAGCTTGCAGTGAGCCTAGATCGCGCCACTGCACTCCAGCCTGGGCGACAGAGCGAGACTCCGTCTCAAAAAAAAAAAAAAAGAAAATTTGTAGAGAAGGGGCTCTTGCCATGTTGCCTAGGCTGGTCTCGAACTCTTGGGCTCAAGCAATCTCCTGCCTCAGCCTCCCAAAGTGCTGGGATTTTAGGTGTGAGCCACTGTGCCCGTCTGGAGTGTATTTTAAACTAAATGATCAGTCTTGAAATAAATACAAATTAACCCCACTTGACCTCTATCTATGTAGGTTTGTAAGTCTACTTGTAAATCACACCTGCACAATTTATAGGGAGTTGTTTTTAGAACATTTACTCCCTGCTTTAAATATCCAACAGTTGTGTTATAGCATGTACTACAGAACTGAAATGACATTCAGACTTTGGTCTAGGAAATCTTGACTGAAATGACATTCAGACTTTGGTGTAGGAAATCTTGTCAATCACTTCTTTCTTCTGCTTCCTTAGATTCTGTTTTCATGTTATCTTGACTTTGGATTTAGATCAGATAATTATAGGGTCTGCAAAGGCTTGCTTTAGTTTAGGATTTTTGTAGAGCTATAAATGGCTAGTATTTATGGTGTACTTATTCAGTGTCAGGCTCTGTTCTTAGGACCGTTATATGTAATAACTTATTTTATACTAACAACAACACTATGATGTAGATAATATTATTATTCCTACGTTACAGATATGAAAAAATGAGACAGAGAGAGTTTTAAAGTTTCCCAAGGTCTCACAGCTATCAAGTGGCGAGCAAGGATTCAAATATAGTTAGAATCTACATTCTGAACCATGATTTTATATGGCCTTGTTCCCATGGAAACTAGAAGATCCTGACTAACCAGAGGTTATGTTTCTCAATCCTGTTGGCAGTTATATTGCAATGAAAATTAATTAACTCATTCAATAAATATGCTACATGGTGGTGATCAAGACAGATAGGCAGGATCTCTGCTCTCAAGAGGGCCTTCTGGTGTTTCAGACTTTTGTCAGTTTGGTTAGCATTAGCGTTTTCCCATCAGAATCTAATTTACCCTTGGGTTAACATATAAGGTAGAATTTTTGCCTCTGAAAAGCTGAACATTGGAACTTTAGTGACTTTAGCAAGGCTTATTCTTGCTGGAGCAAGTATTTATATCATACTGATAGTGGTTAATTTTTTTTTTTTTGGCTGTAATTTTTCTCTCTGACCTTGCTCCTACCCATCTTTCCCCAGACTGTATCTCTATTTTTGGAGTTTTAATTTTTAAAGTATAATAATATGTACTTGTTTCTGTAACAGTTCTTTCAAGATCCTTTTTAGATTTGTTTCTTTTTTTTTTTTTTTTTTTTTTTTGAGATGGAATTTTGCTCTTGTTGCCCAGGCTGGACTGCAATGGCATTATCTCGGCTCAGTGCAACCTCCACCTCCTGGGTTCAAGTGATTCTTTTGCCTCAACCTCTTGAGTAGCCACCTCCTGGGTTGAAATGATTCTCCTGCCTGAGCCTCCTAAATAGCTGAGATTACAGTAGCCCACCACCACGCCCGGCTAATTTTTTGTATTTTCAGTAGAGACGGGGTTTCACCATGTTGGTCAGGCTGGTCTTGAAATCGTGACCTCAGATGATCCACCCGCCTCGGCCTCCCAAAGTGCAAGGATTACAGGCGTGATCCACTGCACTGGGCCAGATTTGTTTGTTTTTCTTTGAGACAGAGTCTCACTCTGTCACCCAGGCTGGAGTGCAGTGGTGTGATCTCGGCTCACTGCAACCTCTGCCTCCTGGGTTCAAGCGATCCTCCTGTCTCAGCCTCCCGAGTAGCTGAGATTACAGGTGCCTGCTATTGCACCCAGCTAATTTTTTTTGTATTTTTAGTAGAGATGGGGTTTTGCCATCTTGGCTAGGCTGGTCTCGAACTCCTGACCTTGTGATCCACCCACCTTGGCCTCCCAAAATGCTGGGATTAAAGGTGTGAGCCACCGCGCCCGGCCTTGTTTATTTATTTCCTTTTTTTTTTTTTTTTTGAGACAGAGTCTTGCTCTGTTGCCAGGCTGGAGTGCAGTGGCGCAGTCTCAGCTCACTGCAACATCTGCCTCCCAGGTTCAAGTGATTTCCCTGCCTCAGCCTCCCAAGTAACTGGGATTACAGGCACGTGCCACCATGCCTGGCTAATTTTTTGTATTTTAGTAGAGTCGGGGCTTCACCATGCTGGCCAAGACAGTCTCGATCTCCTGACCTCGTGATCCACCGGCCTCGGCCTCCCACAGTGCTGGGATTACAGGTGTGAGTCATTGCGCCCAAATCCAGCCTTGCTTCTTTTTATACAGCCTTACTGATCCAGCCTAACTCAATATAATTTATTAAATTGCAATGATATTGTATCAACAGTATCAGAATTAGTGGCATATAACAGTAAAACCTAGATAATAGTGGCTTAAATAAAACAGCAGCTTATTTATTTTTCACATAAAATCATTTTGGAAATGAGCAATCCAGGATTGGTGTGGAGGCTTGACAAAGTTGTGAAGGACTCAGCTCCCTCCCAGTCACTATTACGTTATTTCCAGGGTACAGCTATCCTCCTCATGGTCCAAGATGGCTGAAAGGGCTCCAGTCATCAGATCATCATGCCTCAGGTAATAGGATGGAGAGAAGCGATAAGAAGGGTATATCTCCTTCATTTTAATGGTATATTTTAAAAAATATAAGCACTGCACAGTATTTCTGCTTAGATCTCAATAGGCAGAATTTACTCATGCGGCCACATCCACTGCAGGGGAGACTAGGAAAAGTGAGATTTTAGTTGAGTTCCAATAGGACCATCCAGAAGTGGGGATTTGTTATTATGGAAAAATGAGAGAAAAGATATAGGAAGGTAATCTGAAGTGTCTTCTACTGGGAGCTTACATATAGTTAGTATCTTATAAAAATTTGTTGATTCCTGTAATCCCAGCACTTTGGGAGGCCGAGACGGGCGGATCACGAGGTCAGGAGATCGAGACCATCCTGGCTAATACGGTGAAACCCCGTCTCTACTAAAAAATACAAAAAAACTAGCTGGGCAAGGTGGCGGGCGCCTGTAGTCCCAGCTACTGGGGAGGCTGAGGCAGGAGAATGGTGTAAACCCGGGGGGCGGAGCTTGCAGTGAGCTGAGATCCGGCCATTGCACTCCAGCCTGGGCGACAGAGCGAGACTCAGTCTCAAAAAAAAAGAAAAAAAAATTTGTTGATTCACTTTCATAAATTTGACGGTCATATTCTTAGCGGTATCATTCAGGTCATTAACGAAAGAAAGGCAATATATCTAAGAATTTTTCCTCTTATTTTTTCACTTTATGATAATAGAGCATATTATTCCATTAATTGCATCTACAATAAACCCACCTGGAAATAGCTTAGGCAAGATGGAAACAATATTGGAAGGATACAGGGAAAGCCTAGAAAGAGAGGAGCCTAAGCAGAAGAAAAGGCAGAAATTCAACTACTGGTCAGGAAAACCTGGAACTGAGAACACTATAATAAGGATACTTCTGTCTTCTCTGCTTCCTATGTCCATTGACTTTATTCTCTAATGCAGAATGAGTTTCTGCACTTGGCAAATGACTAATGACTTCTCTCAGATTTTATATCTAGGGAGGCTTGAGATAATTCTCTTCTCATGTCTAAACATCCTGGAGGAATGTGTTCATTGGCCCATCTTGGGTCAGGTGTCCACCTCTTGACCAATTAGGTGTGGGCAATGGACAGCAGTAACACAGCTCTTCTTGCTGCCATCATGATAAAACTGTGGGCATGAGAGCAGTAGTTCCTATATGAAAGGTGAGTACTGGCCAGACACTAATATAGGTATATGATACAATTATACGAGATGAAAAAACACAGGTCAGTGGTCTAAATTAAATGAATGGTAAATGAGAACCATGTCTATCCTAATACATAAAAATGGTTTAGCTGTGAATAAACATCATTTAATAGGGCTGTAATGTATACAACATATACTATATGTCAAAAATTGTACTAAGTGCTTTTTGTGTGTTGAGTCATTTATTCTATCCAACCCCATGAGCTAGGGGTCATCATCCCTTCTTATAGATGGAAAAACCAAGGCTCAGAGAGGTTAAGTAACTTGCCCAAGGTCAGATTGTTACTGAGCACTGTTTAATGTGCCTAGAGGCCAATACCATGGCTTTTGAGAAAATAAAAGCTTTATTGCAAGTCAACCGCAAGGAGACAGGAGGATATGCTCAACTCTGTCTCCCTGTGCAGGGCTTCTTTTTCCTTTCTTTTCTTTTCTTTTCCTCTCTCTCTCTCTTTCTTCCTCTCTTTCTTTCTTTCTTCTTTCCTCTCTGTCACCCAGGCTGGAGTGCAGTGGTGCAATCTCGGCTCACTGCAAGCTCTGCCTCCCAGGTTCGCTGCCATTCTCCTGCCTCAGCCTCCTGAGTAGCTGGGACTACAGGCGTCCGCCACCACGCCCAGCTAATTTTTTTGTATTTTTAGTAGAGACGGAGTTTCACCGTGTTAGCCAGGATGGTCTCGATCTCCTGACCTCATGATCCACCTGCCTCGGCCTCCCAAAGTGCTGGGATTACATTTTCTTTTCTTTCTTTCTTTTTTTTTGAGATGGAGTCTTGCTCTATTGCCCAGGCTGGAGTGCAGTGACATAATCTCGGCTCAGTGCAACCTCCGCCTCCTGGGTTCAAATGATTCTCCTGCCTGAGCCTCCTAAATAGCTGAGATTACAGGTGCCCACCACCACACCCAGCTAATTTTTCTATTTTTTAGTAGAGACGGGGTTTCACTATGTTGGTCAGGCTGGTCTCGAGCTCCTGGCATCAAGTGATCTGCCCCATTGGCCTCCCAAAGTGCTGGGATTACAGGGGTGAGCCACAGTGCCTGGCCTGGGCCAGGTTTTATAAGCATAAAGTAATGAGATGTGATCTGATTGGATCTTGCAATGGGGTGATGCTGGGAGGTATGATTTGATTGGATCCTGCCATGGGGTGATGATAATGATTAGATCTTGGATCCTGCCATGTGGTGTCCCCTTCTTAATTCATTCCCCACTCCTCAGTCAGAGCACTTAGGTTCCTGTTGTGATTGCAGACTCGGTTCATCTGGGCATGTTCAAGTTAGGTGACCTTCAAACTGGAGGCCCATGGTAACTGAAAAGCAACTCACAACTTTGTTAACATAGAAGTTGAACCAGGTTGGTGTGATGTGGTTACAAAATAGCTAGTAAGTCTGAGGGTAATATACTGGCTCAATACTTCTCTATCCTAAGTTGGAAACTATGGTCAATTTTGATGAAGAAATTATTAGCTATTTCCCTACTTCAATTTTGCCATACCAAAGCATATGAACTTGATAAACCTTGTAGTGTCTTACAAGGTTTTAATCTTTTCATCTGTAAAAAGGTTGGGTTGAATCAAATTATTCTTTCTCCTTGTTAATGCAGATAATACTTTATTTCTGAAGGCAAGAGTATGATCTATTACATAAAATTTTTTTAATGTATCCAATATATTATAAAAAATAAAGACAGGGGTCTTGCTATGGTTGTCCAGGCTGGTCTTGAACTCCTGGCCTCAAGTGATCCTCCCACCTTGACTTCCCAAAGTGTTGAGGTAACAGGTATGAGCCATCATTCCTGGCTATATCCAATATTTTTTTTTTTTTTTTTTTTTTTTTTTTTTTTGAGAAGGAGTCTCACTCTGTCACCCAGGCTGGAGTGCAGTGGCCAGATCTCAGCTCACTGCAAACTCCGCCTCCCGGGTTTACGCCATTCTCCTGCCTCAGCCTCCCGAGTAGCTGGGACTACAGGCGCCCGCCACCTCGCCCGGCTAGTTTTTTGTATTTTTTTAGTAGAGACGGGGTTTCACCGTGTTAGCCAGGATGGTCTCGATCTCCTGACCTCGTGATCCGCCCGCCTCGGCCTCCCAAAGTGCTGGGATTACAGGCTTGAGCCACCGCGCCCGGCCTATATCCAATATTTTTTAGTGCTTCTTGAATCTGTGTTAGGAACTGAGATGAAATTAAAAATATACAAGATAGAGTTTTTGCTTACAGTGTTATGGTGGAAACAAACAAACATAATTATTATTTTGTAGTATTAATAGTCCAGGAAAGAGCAGTTTTCAGGAGTGGTATGACCACAGCTCAACCATATCTTCAAGGGTTTTCTATCTGTCTGCCATCCCCAGTAGGTTGACTTCATTTTCAGGTTAATTCCTCTTGCAAGATTGCTGCCAATGGCAATCTGGGTTACAGGTTGACTTGCTCATATCTGGCAGGAAAGAGAGAACTCCTTCCCCCAGGTATAGACTGAAAATCCTTTCCTTTGGTCTGATTGGGCCACTTTGTCCTGGTCCTAATGGTTTTCAAGTGTATTAATTACAATAGTCTAGGACTATTCTAATTCTAGCATAACCTAGATGCTAGGTCATACTGCAGTGAAAAATACCCCCAAACCTCAGTGGCTTAACCTACAAAGGTGTATTTCTTATTAAAACCAGATGAAAATGGGAGGCAGGCTGCTCTACCTTGTCCTTTATTTTTTGGAACTTAAGCCGAGAGAGGCTTTACCAATACTCTCAAGATAATACTGGTCTTGAGTCTAGGGAAGAGTAAACATTGTAAGGACTTATGCTGGCAATGAACTGTTCTACCTGGAATTGACACATACCACTTCTACCCACAACTCACTACAGACTGGTAGCGATAGCTAGTCAGTCACATGGTCCAGCCCAACTGCAAGGGGAGGAGGGTATCTGGGGTGGGTGTGGAAAAATGTAATCTTTTTGTATGTCTGGAAGGAGAGAGTAAGCATAATAAATCTCCTACCATATTAGGGAATCCATTTACTGGCTAATTGAGTTGCCCTTCTGTAGTTGGAGTTTGGGTGGTTACATAAAAAATTGGCAGATGAAAACAAAAATAAAGAGCCTTATTAATAAGGAAGGACAGGAGTGAATGTTGAATAAGAAATCAATAGTGTGAACTATATGCTGCTTTATCCCAACGAAGAAGACAGAAATTTTAGCCATGGAGGCAAGTCATAGGGAGGCATAGTCTGGCTAGTTTCATCAGTCTTTAAATCAATTACTTCATTTACTCTTCTAATGGGAAAGATTTGCTCTGGCTTTTTAATGAGTAGGTATAAAGTTTGTTTAAGGAGCTGGCTCAAAAGTGACTGAAAACACATTGAATTTGAAAATACAGATTCTTAGCTACTCAGGAGGCTGAGGTGAGAATACAGCTTGAGGCCAGGAGTTCAAGACCAGCTTTGGCAACATTCTGCGACTTTGTCTCTAAAAAATAAAAAAGAAAATATAGACTTCCCCCCCATATTTCATTTTTGTAGTTATTGTCAATGGTGTGTCAAGTTGGCTAGATTTGTAGTTTTAGAACTGATGAACAACTAAAACTTACCTAGTCCAACTCTTTTATTTTACAAATGAGAAAACTGAGGCCCAGATGTGTAAAATGATTATCTCAAGGTCACCCCTTCTTGCTCTTGGCAATAACAATGCTGACCTTTGGATGACTTCCTAGAAAATCAGATCCTATAAGTGAAGCGTAGCTAGAGCAACAATTATAAAACAACGAGAACAATTAACAATTATTCAGAATGCTTCCATGGCTGACAGTCAGTTGGTACACATTGGTAGAGATAGAAAAATTTCTAAACTATTTGGTAAGTAGCTTATGCTAAGCCTTCTGAGTGCCTCAACCCCTTGCTGGAACTCCACAGATCTCCCCATCATAATAATAGGATCCACCTCAAAGGTTTGATTTGAGAATTAAAGGTAGAGGTAAAGAGTTTTGCATGGGGCCTGGTGCTCAGCACTATTACACTTTGGCTATTATTTTTATTACAGTCATAATAAAATGGTAGTAAATTTCAAACCAGTTTCTACATGAATGTTCACAACTTAGGAAATGTGATAGCATTCAATTTCATTAACTTTGATCTAGCTAATCTCTCAATAAAATGGCCACTCATGTGCTCACTTTAACTTTCATTTTGATCTTTTCCATTGTCTAAGGGTTGACTCCTTCTTGCCCCACACCCAAGTCCCCATAGCTCTAGCTGATGGGTAAGAATTTGACTGAGGCTATGTAAAAGAAAACAATGCACTGACAAGGCCCTGTTAGTTCTCAGTATAACAGATCATAAAGATTATTCTGTCTAATCTTTTGTTGAACAGAACTTGTCTTTAACTTTTGGGATAAGCAAAGATGGGTCCAAAACCTAGTTTGGTGAGGGAGGGGTGGAGTAAGAGGTGGAGTACCTATGCTTACTTAATCTAATACAAACTGGGAGTGATGAGCAGCAGAGGCAAGCAGTTGGGGGAGGAGAATAAGAGAGCCCAGCAACGGGGTGGGGGGAGGGGACCTGCGGCTTGTGGAAAAACGCTTTTGACACAGATACTTTCTGATGGCCAGTGATGGTTAGAACCTTTTGGGGGATTCCTTCTCTCTCAGAATTTAACCTGGCAAGAGAAAGACTGAGTTCTAGAAATTTTCTTCTCTGGAGAGAGTAAAATAAATGCATTTTAAAAAAGCTGGGACTGTTGTCCACACTGAGAAGAGGCAGGGTAATCATCCCTTTTATAAGTGAATTTCCTGGAAATTCATGATTGGCTTGGAACTTAATGTGTAAAGACTTGTTCTCATATCAGTTGCTTGACAGAGACCTCCAGTTTTGGGATGGCAGCTAAATCCTGAGCCTGCCTTGGAAAGGGTTTTGATAATAATGTTCCGTCACAGGTGGAGAAGCATACTGATTCAACAAAGCAGACTTCAAAATCACTGAAGAATTAGTTTCTGAGTGTATTCAAGAGATACCAAAGTTATTTGTTATTTATTTATTTATTTTTTTGAGGCAGAGTTTCGCTCTTGCCCAGGCTGGAGTGCAATGGTGTAATCTTGGCTCACCGCAACCTCCGCCTCCCTGGTTCAAGCGATTCTCCTGCCTCAGCCTCCTGAGTAGCTGTGATTACAGGCACCCGCCATCACACCCAGCTAATTTTTGTATTTTTAGTAGAGACGAGGTCTTGCCATGTTGGCCAGGCTGGTCTTGAACTCCTGACCTCTGGTGATCCACCCGCCTTAGCCTCCCAAAGTGCTGGGGATTACAGGCGTAAGCCACCGCGCCCAGGCCAAAGTTATTTGTCATTTTAACATACACTATACTGCTCTATACAAATGCACCAAATCCTGGGCAAAACATTCCTAGTTTTTTTTTTTTTTTCCAATTGGAAGGAGGTAGGGAAAATAAGTGCTTTAATTCCTAGGATTTTGGAAGTAAAAACAGAAGGCCAAACAAAAATGGAATTTTGAGGCAAATGTAAAGCTTTGAACTTGTATATCTCAAAGTATTATACAGTGTAAACTATCATGATTATTAACCAACTATAAATAGTTCTTTTCTTTTTTTAAATTTTATTTTTAATTTTAGAGATAAGGGTCTTGCTATGTTGCCCAGGCTGGATGCAGTGGCTACTGACAGGCATGATGTGGCACTGCAGCCTGGAACTCTTGGGATTAAGTGATCCTTCCTGCTGCTTCTATCTTAGAAAAAAAAAAAGTTACGCTTGCTTGTTAAAATATTTTTAAAATGCTGTGTTTAAACTAAAATGTAAATATCCGCCCCACCTCTGACTTCTAAAAATTATCTAGAGTATGACTGATAAGATTTTTACTTTTAATCCCACATAAGCCTAACATTTGTGTTCATTTCCAACAACCAAAGTGTGTCACTTTTATACCAGAATTTTGTCCTGCTTGTACACTCACTACAGACCTCTCATGGGAGAGAGCATCCATGCATTTATAAATTGTTATTGAATAATTTTATTGAATGATGACACCCAAACTGAGCTAGAACATCTTTTGTGTGATCTTGGATAAGTCACTCTCCTTTCAATTTTCTTGTCTCACAGGGAGATAAAAATCCTAAAAACGACTGTAAAGTACAGCACTTCATAGAGTGCTTTTTGTTTAAAGAGCTGACAATAAATACGAGTCACAAGGTCTAGCAAAACCTCTCTCAGAACCTGAGCTGCTTGAGGACAAGGGATTTTCTTGTTCTGAATGAGCAGTACCTTATTTGTGTATCTGTGATAAGAGTTCCTGGTACATAAGACGGTCTCAATAAATATGTGAATTTATGACTATTAGGCAGATTGCAATCTTGACAGGCCACTGCCTCCTAAATCTCTTTTCTATGATCTTTTAATATTTAACATCTAAAAGGCCGCCACTACTTGTTTTGGGATAAGTGTCCCCGGTATGTACTTTAAAATGCCCAAGCCTTGAGAAATGATTCTTGTCTTCAGGGCACCATTTCGCTTTCCCACCGTAAAGCGCCCCAGGCTTGGGATCTGGGTCCCAAGGCTACAGGGAAGAGTTTGGAACGGGAAGCTCATCTTCCGGCCCTCTGATTGGCCGGCTCGCACTCCACTCACGCGGCGCGCGGCTCTGATTGGCCTCGGCGGCACCCCTCGGCCCGCGACTACTTTGTGTGCTGGGGCGGCGCGCTCAGGTCCTCCCGCTCAGCTGGCGGGTCTGGGCTGCTCTGAGGCAGCCCTTCGGCCCACTGCTCTGCATCGCGGGCGCCGGGAATTTTCCGAGTCCGAGCGGGTAGGACGCATCCTAGGGCAAAGCCTCTCCCCTCTCCCCGTGCTGTTCTCTTTCCCGTACTGAATAAACTTCCGCCTCAGAGGGGCTGTCGCAGCCGCGGGTCGGGAGAGGCCGGGCATCGAACTCAGGCCCTCGTGGGGGGGGGGTCTTTCTCTTAGAGTGAATGTGGAAACAGCTCTCACAAGATAAAGTAGGGCCTCGCTGAGTCTCCTGGGGGAGCGATGCCATTGCAGGATCGCGCTGGAAGCTGCAGCCAAGCGGTCAAACGCGGGCTGCAGGGGCTGAGCAGCAGCAGCGCCCACCCCTAAAAGTAGCAAGGAGCCAGCTTCAAAACCTCTAGTGCGGGTGCCCCCTAGGGCAGCCGACTGAGCTAGCACGGGCCGGTCCGTTCCCAGCGCTGTAGGGAGCACGGCATTCTCAGGAGGCGGCTCTCCTCCCTGGATCCGGGATCCGCTCGCGCCCCGCTCAGCCTCTGGCCTTCAGGCGGTAGAGGGCCGCCTACGCCTGTGTGCGAGCCGGCGTCCGCGTGCGCAGCCGCTGCCCTGCTGGAACTGTGCCGTCCCGCTGTGGCCCGCGGCTCTGCTAGGCGGTGGATGCTGCTGCTACGCTCTCCACGGGTGCAGCGAGGAAGGGGGCGGGGAGAAGCCCTGGCACATGCTAGGGTCGCCGTAGGTGGCAGCGGCCGGCGCATGCGCGCCCTCTCCCAGAAGCCAGGAACGCCGAGGGGCGCGCGCCCCCATTCGCGCGCGCGCGCCGGCGCTGGCCGAGGCTTCCCCGCCTGCGCTCGTTGTCAGAGCCGCTCCGGCGCGTGCGCGCGTTATCTCCGGCGGACCGGAGGAGCTGGTTCCCTCTGCTCCAGCCCCCGTCCCCATCCCGCCCCCTCCTCCCGGCCCCAGCAGACTCGTCCCTTTTTCTCCCCGCGGAATGGGGCCGGCACTACTTGGGGTCGCGCGCCCTGGACCCGGCTCGCTCTCGGTCTCGCGCTGTCAGCAACTGCCCGGCTCGCGCCGCCTCGCGCTCTGCCTCAGTCTGTGGCGCCGAAGGCTCCGTTAAGCGGCGGCGGCGGTTCCTGTTTCCGTTTCTTCCTCTCCGTTCAGTCGGGAGTAGCATCCTCCACCCAGCCACCCTTCCCACTCCCCCAGCGTGGGGCAGCTGCAGCTGAGGGCTGTGGCTTTGGCAGCTGCGACGGGGAACGGCGAAGACCGCCTCTGCTCCCGCCTCGGGTAAGGGGGCGTTTTGGGAGCCGGGCCCCGCGCGCCTCGGGGTCTTGGGCTGGGCTGCGCGCGGGATCTGAGGAGGCTCCGCGGCTGTCCCTGCTCGTTTCCCCAGGCGACTCCCGGGCCTGTTGCTGCAACTGCTGCCGGTTAACCAGCGGCTCTCGGAAAAGTGGGGAGGGAGCCCCCGGGACGCTCTGGCGGATGCCTTGGCGCAGCCCCGGGGGCGCGGGCAGAGGGTGAGGGGCGCCTGCCTCTCCAGCCGGGACGCGGAGCTGCGGCGCCGCTGCCCTCGGCGTCGCGCATCCTTGCCTAGGGCAGGGGCCAAAACCTAGAGGAGGAGAAGGGATGGGGGCGGGGGTGGGATGTGTTCGTCGTCTCCCCTCCACACCTATCTTACCTTCGCCAGCAGCTCGGTCTCTGGAGTCGCGGTCTGTGGGGAGGAAGATGCCTGTGCGTTATGGGCTCTCTCTGAGTGCTGCTTGGGTTAGAAAGCAGGGAGTGGACCCGCACAAAGATCCGCGAGGGACCGTGCTGGGCAGTTAAAGGCTTGAGTGCAGCTGTACTCCCTTTTGATGTGCAAATGACGAGCTGGCGGCTTTTGAGTGTCTAAACTTATTTGGGAAGGTTAAATGAGTCCATATTTATCCGTTTTCGGAGGTTTGTCCTGCAGGATTGAGTGGGTTGTAGGGTGCAGCACCTGTTCTTTCTTCACAGTGGGGATTGCAATCTTCAGAGACGCAGTGTATTTCTTAAGTTAAGTGGCAGTGTCATGCTTAGGGTTTGTCCCTGATGAGCTTTTATTTTAGCGTTTTGCAGTATAATATAGATTGAGGCCTTGGTTAAAGGCACGGAAAGGTGGTGGTTTTTTCCTTCCTGTGTTTGAATTATTTGCAGTTTATTTAAACCCACGCAGGAAGGTGGACCCAGAAAAGCCAAATTCTCCAGTAGATAACCCCAAATTTCAAGGTTTTGCGGAACAAATTCAACACAACTTTTGTGTCAGTTTAGAGTTAAACGCATCAGAAGTAACTGACTTAACTGACTTGCCTCTATGAAAACTGTTGGCAGGTTTCATTATAGTTTTTTTTTCTTGCTATTCCTGCGGTTAGGTGAATATTTATTTTCTTGATTAAATTTACATTCCATGTTTTATGGCTAATTCTTTAAATAGGTGCATCATATATAAAGTATTTTAGGAGAGAAATTACTATTTAACCACTACAGTATATCAGATATATAAGAAATAATGGAGTTGTAGTCTCTGCTCTGTAAAATAGCTGTAAAAACATCTTAAAACCCTATGCCAAATAATAAGGCCCTGTACATTGCTGTCCTTGGGAAATCTGCTATGTGTATAGAAAATCTTAATTACTTGATTTATAAATATAAATACTACAGTAGTAGTGAGAAGGTGGGAATTCAAGCATTTGTAATTGTGATTTTACAGGTTCATTGTGTAAAAAATGCCGGGAGTTAGAGATGAATAGGCTATAAGGAACATACAAAGGTAGTTCCAAGACATGGATTGTCTTTTTGCTGCTTTATAAATTGAGAATTCTGTTTGAATTGAAGAGCTGAACAGCTGGAATGAAACTTGCATGGATTGCAGAAACAGATGCAAAAATGTATCTTTGGTCAAGTTGTGAATTAACTTGAAGAGTATGTTTAATAGGATAGTGATTCAAAATAATTTCCATAAAATATGGCATTATATACGTTATATTTTGAGGATATTTTTGAATTTAACTAGAAAGTCACCTGAAGTTGTTTTCCTACAAATCAGTTCTGTTTAAGATGTATAGAACTGAGAAAAAACAACAACAGTAATTCTGATTACATCCTGCATTGTTTTGTTGCAAATTCTTACCAGTTATTTTGACGAAATTGAAGTGTCCTTAAAAGTGGTGAATCTTAAAATTTGCTAGTGAATTGGAAAAACTTGTTACTTATTATTATTTTTTAAAATGCAGTTGTATTAGTACATTGGTCTGGAGGGGGAGCTAGTGCCAAAGCAAAGTATAGCTTAATAGCTGTTTGAACTTTTAAAACACCTAAAACCAGATTTTTATGACCAAGAGGAACATACATTTTTAATTAAAAGAGTAAGACATTAATGTGGGCATATATATGTATATAGTTATTTGTGGAGTGAATATATTGTGTATTACAAATTAGTTAAAAAAATATTTTCATGAGCCGTAATAATGGAAAGCTGAGTGCTGAAAGATTTATTGGATTTCTCACTTAAAAATCTCTAAAATGTATCCCCAAACTTAGAGTATGTTATGGTATTTTCTTAACCTTCTTGTGCTGTTCATCAGAAGAGAAGGCATGTATTCTTGACCCATTGTGCATGTTGTGTGTTCTTAAATTTTGTTTTTATAATAGCTATAATCCTAAAATTTCAAAAACAAAGCTTTAAGTAGAATCTTATGTGGGCGAAGGTACTAATTGTGTGGTAAGCTAGGTATTTATCAAAAGTAGATATAATTCCTTTTTTTTTTTTTAAGTAGAGATAACTCCAATAAAAAAAATGGACCTTTTAGATATCTGGAGAACAGTATCCCCAGGTCGCTTAACCCTTATCTCCTGCAATATAATGCAGTGAGTACAGCTGATCTACCAAATTGAATGTGTGCCTTTGAATATGAAGCAGTTGTTTTGTGGCCTGTGTCATTTCATTTAGATTTCTAAACTGTAATATATTAGGTATGTTAATTTACTTCTGACCATTCACGTATTCTTTAAATCCAAGCATAGAAACTGATAATTATATGTATATTAAAATCATTGAAATATTAGTTTTTTTGCAGATAGCATTTGGGCTGTTTGTTATCAATAGCTCTTCATTATGTAAATAGAATCTTAAGGCTGATAAAGTAAGTAGACTCTTCCATTTCATTAATGGTTATTTTTGATTTATGATAATCTGCATTTAATAAATCTCTTGATTTAGTTAAATGGTGGATACATCATTTCATATTATAGCACATTGATAAATGTAAAAGAAAGTTTTTACTATCATGAGAGTAAATACTTAAAAAAACTTGAGTAGTTACTTTACTAAACATAAAACTAAGATTTTTAAACAACTCTGAAACTAAAAGTATTACTGTTATGCTACCTTTTTTTTTCCCCCAAAGAGATGGGATCTTGCTATTTTGTCCAGGTTGACTGTGAACTCCTGGGCTCAAGCAGTTCTCCTGCCTCAGCCTCTTGAGTAGCTGGGACTATAGGCATGTGCTACCACATCCAGCTTTATTATAGTTTCTGTACGCTGCATCGATACTGCTTCTGTTGATCCTTTTCAAAGGAGATATCAACTTCTGGTCTTCAACAGTAGTGTAGCATCCTCTTATTGATTCTCTGGCTTATATTTCACTACCATATAGTATAGAGTTTCTTTCTCGGAGTTTGAATTGTTTTTACATTGTAGCTTGTTATAGTGAAACAATTAAACATATTTAAAAGTAAAAGATATTTACAACTGATTTTTAAAGAACCTTTAAAAAAATCCCCAACAGAAGAATATTATATAGGGATATGTAGATTTAAGATTTTATTTTCTTTAATTTTTTTTTTTTTTTTTTTTTGAGATTGGGGTGGGGGTTTGTCTCACTATGTTGCCCAGGCCAGAGTGCGTTGGTGTGATCACGGCTCACTGCAACCTTGACCTCGCTGGTTCAAGCCATTCTCCCACCTTAGCCCCTGGAGTAGCTGGGACTATGGGTGCATGCCACCATGCCTGGCTAATTATTTTTTATTATTTGTAGAGATAAGACCTTGGTATGTTACCCAGGTTTGTCTTCAACTCCTGGGGTCAAGTAATCCTCACACCTTGGCCTCCCAAAATGCTGGGATTACAGGTGTGAGTCACTGTACCCGGCTCCTTTATTTTATCAAAAAGATTTTTTTTTTTTTTTTAAGTTTAAAAGAGACAGGGTCTTGCCATGTTGTCCAGGCTGGTCTTGAACTGGCCTCAAGTGATCATCCCACCTTGGCCTCCCACAGGCGTGAGCTACCATGCTTGGTCATAAGATTTTTAAAAAATTGATTAGTTTCAAATCCCAACTTTCTCTTCTCATTCTAATCTCCTGTCATTATTTCCTTTCCCCAGCTACCCACCATCATCCAACAGTCTTCCATTTGGAATAATGGGAAATCAAACCAATAAAATTAACCTTACCACCCACCAGGCAAAGGTTTTTCTTAATATCTACAATATTCTGAACATAAACCCCATATAAACTTTATATGATACTACACATTTTCCTTTTAATGGAGGAAGAGCAAACAGGACCTATGAATTATGCCATATTTGTCAATATAAGGGTTACTTTTGTACTCTTACTGAAAGCAGAGTTATAGGGCAAATTTCATTTTAAATTTTCATACCCATCTGCTTAAAAAAAATATCTCTTTGTGGTAGTCTTTTTTTTGGTCAGAAAATGACAATGTGAAGGAGAAATATGTTTTGAATTTATAAATCTTCTTTTAATTCACAAATTATACCAAATATAAGGGTAGTGCTAATGTGGTTCAAATTTTGCCTTTGCTATTCTACCTTTTTTTCTGTAGTCATTCTGTAGTATAACTTGTTCATCGAAGCACTGGAATAAAAGAAAAACTTTTAAAGATCACTACTGAAATGCTCACTGTATTTGTTGTATTTTATAACTTGGATTTTTAAAGTTTATTTTTCCATAAACCAAATAAATATGAAAACGAACTTGAAAGATTTTGTTACAGCCTTGATGACTGGTCAGTATAAATAAAGTTCACATTATAAAGTAATAAAACATTGGTATTACTCTTAGATGGAAATGGAAAATTAAGCTAATGTTTACTTTAGAATCTGTGTAATGAGTTTATATCATGTAGCGATGAGGCACATGAAAAAAGTTAGAATTAGTTTTTCTAATGAATAAACTTCATGATATAAACTTGAAAGTGCGTAAATGCTGTAACTTTCTGATTGTAAACTTGAACAAAAGTAAAATGAAAATGGGAGAGACCTGTTAATTACCTTAAACATATAACTAAAATGAACCTGTGTATCTGTCTAAGTCTTATTTGATAAAGACTTTCAATGCACAATGAATGAGTTTTAAATTTTTATCAATGTTGTGACTGATTT
Organism: Rhinopithecus roxellana; assembly: GCF_007565055.1. Classification (NCBI taxonomy): domain Eukaryota; kingdom Metazoa; phylum Chordata; class Mammalia; order Primates; family Cercopithecidae; genus Rhinopithecus; species Rhinopithecus roxellana. Next base: position 87,599,728 of record NC_044553.1, on the reverse strand, counting down.
TTCTATAATATCCCTTAAATGAGTTATCAAATTCTAATAATATTTAGAACCAGAATAAATTTACTTAGAGTATAAACAATATTTACAAACGATCAAAACTATAATAAAAGCATTGCAATGTTATTTAATGACTTAAGTCAACATTCCATAAGTTAATCTAAATAATCATTTTTATAATTGTTTAATACAATAATACAATTGATAGTAATATCTTAATTAGTGGTAAAGTGGACAAATATAATTTGTAGATTCTGTGTTGTCTGGGACCTTGAGGCAGTCAGTGAAGAGGAGGAAATAGAGAGAGAGAGGAGCGTACTGGTTGATGAGCTTGCCTTATTTGGAGATGAAGGAGATTTATTCAGTTCTTTTCTTTCCCTCCTTTTTTCTCCTTGTTTGTCATCCTCTTCTAGCAATGGTAAGAAATGAGGGAATTGACCATCTTTACAGTATCCTTTTTTCTTAGAGTTCATAGAACATTTCCAGGTAAAACATTAGTTTTTATGTTATAATAGGTTTATTATAATGATTTCATTTCCTTTTGAGGTGGTAGGCGAGAGACTAGAAGAACTTCAGTTGCATAGCGTTTAGTATTTATTAAAAATGATTTTATAGGCCAGGTGTGGTGGCTCATGCCTGTAATCCCAGCACTTTGGGAGGCTGAGGCGGGTGGATCACCTGAGGTCAGGAGTTGGAGACCAGCCTGACCAACATGGAGAAACCTGGTCTCTACTAAAAATACAAAATTAGCCGGGCGTGGTGGTATATGCCTGTAATCCTAGCTACTCGGGAGGCTGAGGCAGGAGAATCACTTGAACCCGGGAGGTGGAGGTTGCGGTGAGCCGAGATCGTGCCATTGCACTCCAGTCTGGATAAGAAGAGTGAAACTCCGTCTCAAAAAACAAAACAAAACCAAATTCTAACCTTCATGTGCTTCTTACTATAAATTATGTGCCTCTTACTATAAAAAAAATATAAAGCATGTGCCTCTTAGTATAAAAAAAAATTGTGTTCATTGAAGAGAACTAACGTATTAAACTAAAAATGAGACACAGTGTTCTCCACTCATGAGAGTGCTGTTAGCAGGTTTAAGACAGTTACTGTGAGTTCACAAGGTGAAAGTGTGTGTGATAATTAGGGCCTAATCAATTGGGATCTGACTTACTCAATTTCTCCAGTACATGGAATTGTACTAGCACTTGAAGGAGAAAATATATAATAGAAGTCGTATTAGTTTTTATGTCTCGAGCTCTTTGAATAACTTTAATTCGTTCAGTTGCCAAATGTCAAAAGACTGTAATTTTGAGAAAGTTGATTCTTTACAATTAGAACTAAGCCAGCGTAAACAATTTGCTTTCTTTTTATAAGTTTTAGGTTTTTCTTTTTGTCTTAGGAAGTTTAGTGAAACTCTAGGGGTTAGGCAGGTTGTAACTGAGATTCTTGAGGCCAAAAGATCCTGTCTTGTCCTTGGTAAACTGACCCCCTCAACAGCATGAGAAATGTAGGTTTACTGATAATCCTGATTGCTTCCTGACATAATTACAGACATCCAGCCCTGTATCAACTAAAATTCCGCTTGTTTTTAAGGTTCAAATATTAGAAGTATCTGCTTGATACCTCTCAGGTTGTCAAGTGTACATAGGATGAGAGATATGTTACTTTTAATTTGTAAGTAAACAAACAAACAATATTATGTTCTCAATGCTGAGTAAGCTGAAAAGATGTATACCTACTGAGGATACACCAAATAATGAACTAAAGAAACCTGGTAATGTGCAATTAGGAATAGTTCTTCTTAATAATAAAAAAAGATTAGTGTTTGGGTTATAATGGCATAGAGATGTAATGAAAGTAAAATTACCAAAGAAGTCTATTTTGGAGAAATTTGTGTCGGACTAGATAACAAACAAAAGAACACATCCTTTTTTTATTTTTATTTTTTATTTTATTTTAGAGATGGGGTCTTGCTTGTTGCCCAGGTTGGTGTCAAACTCCTAGACTCAAGTGATCTTCCTCGCTTGGCTTCGTAAAATGCTGGGATTACAGATGTGAGCCACCAAGCTTGGCCAGAACACATCCTCTATATGACTGTCTACAGAGGCTTACTTAGAATAGTACAGAAGTACCTAAAAGGAAATAATGATAAATAACTAAAATGTGTTAATAGGGATCATGTGTTCATTTCTGCATGTGTATTTGTATAGTACCTGTCATTTGCTGTTTCCGTGTGTAAATGCACAGTTGGAAAATAAGGTACCCAACTTTTGGAAATCATTCAGGGAAGTGCCTTTGAAGTTTAGAGAAAAGTTGATTTCTTCATATTTTAGTGACACTTTTCAGCATATATAGTTCACCCTTGAACAGCACGGGGTTTGGGGCACAGACCCCCATCAAGCTGAAAATCCACATGTAACTTTTGACTCCTCAAAAATTTAATAAACTTACTATTGACTTCCAGCCTTACCGATGACATAGTCAACTAACACATTGTACCTTATATGTATTATATACTGTGTTCTTAAAGTAAGCTAAAGAAAAGAAAATGTTATTAAGAAAATCATAGACTGGGCATGGTGGCTCACACCTGTAATCCCAGCACTTTGGGAGGCCAAAGTGGGCGGATCTTGAGGTTAAGAGATTGAGACCTTCCTGGCTAACATGGTGAGACCCTGTCTCTACTAAAAATACAAAAATTACCTGGGCATGGTTGCATGTGCCTGTAGTCTCAGCTACTAGGGAGGCTGAGGCAGGAGAGTTGCTTGAACCCAGAAGGTGGAGGTTGCAGTGAGCCAAGGTTGCACCACTGCACTCCAGCCTGGTGACAGAGTGAGACTCCATCTCAGAAAAAAAAAAAAAAAAAAATCATAAGAAAGAGAGAGTATATTTACCGTTCATTAAGTGGAAGTGGATCATCACGAAGGTCTTTATCCTCATTGTCTACACATTGAGTAGGCTGAGGAGGAGAAGGAAGCAGAGGAATTGCTCTTGTTGGTCTCAGCATGGTAGAGGTGGAAGGGGGAAGGAGAGGCGGGAGAGGCAGGCACACATGGTATAACTTCATGGCAATACGTCATACTTCTGTCTTTTTTGCTTTTTCATTTCTCTAAAAACATTTCCATATGGTACCAATCCTTCTTCCACCATTTGCTTTAGTTTCAGTGCCCATATCAGAGAAGGGTTCATGTCATGAACAGTCAAAAGCATTCTTGAACAATCAGATAATCTTCTACCAGACTGTCTAATGTCATTTTGTTTTCTGGCATTCCTTCTGCATCACCTGGTACTGGATTGGAAGCACTCATCGAATCATCTTTTTAAATTCCTCTTGTGTGGTGTCTATTTCTTGAATTTCTCCAAGATTTGTATCTTGAAACCCTTTAACCCAGTTTTTTTTTTTTTTTTTTTTTGCCACATCCACAGTCTTTTTCATGATTTCCTTGATTGGCCCTGTGACAAATCCTGTGAAGTCATGCACAACATCTGGACACAGTCTTCTCCAGCAGGAATTTATTATTTCAGGCTTGATGGCTTTCATGGCTTTTTCCATAACAATGATGGCTTCTTCAGTGGTGTAATCCTTCCAGACTTTCATGACGTCTCTTTATTGGCATTCTCTTTCATAGAGTTGACAGTACTTTCTGTAGTGTACTGTGTCCAGTGGTCCTCATGAACCCCTGATTTAGAAGCTGAATTAGGAACATTGTGTTTGGGGGCAAGTAGACTACTTCAGCACCTTTGGTGTTGAACTCATGGGGATCCGGGTGGCCAGGGGTATTGTTCAATAATAAAAGAATGTACAGGCAAGATACTTCCTGACTTCAGGGACAAAGCGTCAATGGAACCAATCTAGAAAAAGGGTTCTCATTGCCCAGGCCTTTTTGTTGCATTACCAAAAGACTGGGAACTGGTGTTTATCTTTTCCCTTCAAGGCTTGGGAGTTTGTAGCATTATAGATAAGGGCAGTCCTGATCATAAACCCCACTGCATTTTCACAAAACAGTAGAGTTAGCCCATCCCTTCCTGCCTTAAATACTTAAATACTGGTGCTTTTTCTCTTCCTTACTAGTGAATGTTTTTTATGGCATTGTTTTCCAGAATAGGGCACTTTTGTCTGCATTAAAAACTTGTTTAGGTGGATATTCTTTCTCCATTTTTTTTTTTTTTTTTAAGAGATGGGGTCTTGCTCTGTCGCCCAGGCTGACATGCAAATGGCATGATCATAGCTCACCGCGGCCTCAAACTCCTGGACTTAGGCAGTGCTCCTGCCTCAGCCTCCTGAATAGCTAGGATGCAGGTGTGCACCACTGTGCCTGGCTAATTTTTAAATATTTTTTATTTTTTTGTAGAGACAGGGTCTCACTGTGTTGCCCACTCTGGTCTTAAACTCCTGGCCTCAGGTGATCCTCCCACCCGGGCCTTCCAAAGTGCTGGGATGACAGGTGTGAGCCATTATGCCCTCCCCCAGCTAATTAAAAAAATATTTTTTGCCGGGCGCGGTGGCTCAAGCCTGTAATCCCAGCACTTTGGGAGGCCGAGACGGGCGGATCACGAGGTCAGGAGATCAAGACCATCCTGGCTAACACGGTGAAACCCCGTCTCTACTAAAAAATACAAAAAACTAGCCGGGCGAGGTGGTGGGCGCCTGTAGTCCCAGCTACTCGGGAGGCTGAGGCAGGAGAATGGCGTAAACCCGGGAGGCGGAGCTTGCAGTGAGCTGAGATCCGGCCACTGTACTCCAGCCTGGGTGACAGCGAGACTCCGTCTCAAAAAAAGAAAAAAAAAAAAAAATTTTTGTAGAGGCAGGGTCTCGCTGTGTTGCTCAGGCTGGTCTTGAACTCCTGGCCTCAAACGATCCTCCTGCCTCATCCTCCCAAAGTGCTGGGATTACAGGAATGAGCCACTGCACCCGGCCTCCTCAGTGATTTTCTTTCTTTTTTTTTGAGACTGGGTCTTGCTTTGTCGCCCAAGCTGGACTGCAGTGGTAAGATCTTGGCTCACTGCAACCTCCGCCTCCCGAGTTCAAGTGATTCTTCTGCCTCAACCTCCTGAGTAGCTGGGACTACAGGTGTGCACCACCACGCCTGGCTAATTTTTGTATTTTCTGTAGAGGTGGTGTTTCACTATATTGGCCAGGGTGGTCTCAAACTCCTGACCTCGTGATCTGCCCACCTCTGCCTCCCAAAGTGAATGATTTTCTTAATGGCATCTGGAAAGTCGTCTGCTGCCTCTTGGTTGGCAGAAGCTGCTTCTCCTGTTATTGTGATGTTTCTAAAGCCAAACCCCTTTCTAAAATTATCAAGCCATCCTTGGCTGGCATTATATTCTTCAGCTTTAGAGCCTTCACCTTCCACTTGTTTTAAGTTGTTGTATAATGACTGCTTTTTCTTGAAACTTACTAAAGTTTATAGGGATGCCTTTCTTTATAGCAATCCTGTACCCCTTATAAAAGCTACATTTTCCATATGAGATAAAAAAAAAAATTCACAAAACATGCACGATTTTTGCATCTGCTGGTGTACCTTTAGCAATGGCTTCATGAATTCTTTTTTTACAATGGCCCTTAAACTGGATTTATTTATCTTGAAGTGGCTGGCGGGCAATTGCAGCTGCAGACCTCAATCTACAGTACGTATCAAGCAAGTCAACTTTTTCTTGTAATGCCATGATTTTTCTCTGCTTCTTGGGAGCACTTCCGGCCTCACTAGTGGCACTTACGTGTCATTCAAGGTTTATAGTAGAGGTTTATAGTATCGTACTAAACATGAAGAAACTGCGAGAGATCACTTTTTACTGGAATATACAATTTATCGGAAAGATAAACTGCTTGCTTGGAGATGATTAATGTCACATGGTACTTTAAGCAAATATTCACACTTGAGCTCACCTCATTAACAGGAGGTGGCTACAAAATTATTTCAGTAGTACAGGGTGTAGTACAGTTAAATTTATGTAGTTATGATTTTAGTTATGATTTAATACTGTATCTTTGCTATTTTGAGACATGGTTTCTCTCAGTTTCAAATGGCACCATGTATGGCTAAGTGTGTGGTATAAGTTGGGACAATTTTTAACTTTTTATAATAGATTTGTATCTATTTTGTAGTAGTAAATGATAAAATAGACTGGTATCTACATATATTTTAAGCACTCATGGCATACCTCTTTCTTTTTTTCTTTTTTTTGATGAAGTCTCATTCTGTGACCCAGGCTGGAATGCAGTGGCATGATCTTGGCTCACTGCAACCTCCATCTCCGGTGTTCAGGTTATTCTCCTATCTCAGCCTCCCATCTTTTTCTTTTTTTGACCCAGGGTCTCACTCTGTCACTCAGGCTGGAATGTTGTGATTAAGTCATAGCTCACTGCAACCTCTGCCTCCTGACTCAAGCGATTCTCCCATTTCAGCCTCCCGAGTAGCTGGGACTGCAGGTGCATGCTACCACACCTGACTCATTTTTGTATTTTTTGTAGAGACGGGGTTTTGCCATGTTGCCCTTGCCCAGGGTGGTTTCGAACACCAGTGCTCGTGATCCTCCTGCCTCGACCTCCCAGAGTGCTGGGATTACAGGTGTGAACCACTGCACATGATCTACTTTTTTGATATTTCTAGGTTATATGGTTCATCTATGAATTTTTTCAAATTGTCACAAACTTCCCCCAAATTTATCAGTATGTTTATTGAAAAACATTAGCATATGAGTGGACCCTCACAGTTCAAACCTGTGTTGTTCAAATTTTAAGCCCTGAGAGCTCTAAGAGTTTAGAGCTAAAAAAGATTAGAGTTTCTTTTTTTTTTTTTGAGACGGAGTTTCACTCTTGTTGCTCAGGCTGGGGTGCAATGGCACGATCTCGGCTCACCACAACCTCCGCCTCCTAGGTTCAAGCGATTCTCCTGCCTCAGTCCCCTGAGTAGCTGGGATTACAGGCATGCACCACCACACTCGGCTAATTTTTTTTGTGTTTTTAGTAGAGATGGGGTTTCTTCATGTTGGTCAGCCTAGTCTTGAACTCCTGATGTCAGGTGATCTGCCCGCCTCGGCCTCCCAAAGTGCTGCAAATAAAAATTGTGTATATTTAAGGCATACAACTTGATGTTTTGGTATATGTATAGATTGTGAAATGTTTACCACAATCATGCTAGTTAACACATCCATCACCTCACATAGTTTTTTTTTGTGTGTGTGTGGTGAGAACATTTAAAATCTACTTTCTGGCTGGGTGCGGTAGCTCATGCCTATAATCCCAACACTTTGGGAGGTCGAGGCGGACGGATCACGAGGTCAGGAGTTTGAGACCAGCCTGGCCAACATAGTGAAACTCTGTCTCTGCTAAGAATACAAAAAATCAGCTGGGTGTGGTGGTGGGCCCCTGTAATCCCAGGTATTTGGGAGGCTGAGGCAGGAGAATTGCTTGAACCTGAAAGACGGAGGTTGCAGTGAGCTGAGATCACGCCGCTGCACTCCAGCCTGGGTGACAGTGCAAGACTCTGTCTCAAAAAAAAAAAATAAAAAACTACTTTCTTAGCAGATTTAATGTGTACAGTAAGTATTACTAACTGTAGTCACTATGCTGTACATTAGATCTCTAGAACTTACTCATTCTGAATAACCCTTTGGCCAACATCTCCCCATTTCCTCCTAACCCCAGCCCTTGGCAACCACCATTCTGTTCTCTGCTTCTATGAGTTCACCTTTTTTAGATTCTATATATAAGTAAGATCATGTAGTACGTGTATTTGTCTTTTTCTGCCAGTCCTGTTTTACTTAGCATAATGTCCTTTGGGTTCATCCATGTTATTTGCAGATAACAGTGTAAAGGGGAGGCAAACTTTACCTTCACCTTTTTAAAGTTTTTTTTTTTTTTTTTTTTGGCTTGGCCTCATAATTAAATTAACATAAGGTAGATTATCAGGAGAAAAGCACACAAATTTATTCAATATAAGTTTTGTGTGGCACAGGAATCCTCATAAGGAAACAAAGACCCAAAGATACAGTTAGAATTGAATACTTACATACTGAATTGGACAAAGGGTAGTAACTTATGAAAAATAAACTGGATTATATGGGGAGGCTTAAAAGATAGAAGTTATTTTAACAAAGTCTGTATGGAATTCTCTTGGTCTCCATATCCCGTCCTTGATGATAAAAATGTTGCTTTCCTTTTAGGTTAAGGAGGACATCTTTCACATGGGAATTTCGTCTGCTTTTAAGAAATAGAAGGAAGGTCAGAGCGATCTTACACCTGCTGTTTTTCAGAAGCCTTTGACTCAAAATAGTCAATATGTCAGAATGGCGTGTTTAAACTCCAACAGGATTGTCTTACTTTTTAAAAACTGAATGTGAATCCTGTGTGTATATGCATGCACACACACATGCACACATAACACATTTTCTTTCTTTTTTTGTTGAGACAGAGTCTCGGTCTGTCGTCCAGGCTGGAGTGCATGGCGTGACCTCAGCTCTCTGCAAACTCTGCCTCCCGGATTCAGGCCATTCTCCTGCCTCAGCCTCCTGAGTAGCTGGGACTACAGGTGCCCGCCACCACGCCCGGCTAATTTTGTTTTTATATTTTTAGTAGAGACGGGGTTTCACCGTGTTAGCCAGGATGGTCTCAATTTCCTGACCTCGTGATCCTCCCGCCTTGGCCTCCCAAAGTGTTGAGGTTACAGGTGTGAGCCACCGCACCTGGCCTACATAATACATTTTCTTTACGCGTTTATCCATTGGTGGACACTTACGGTGACTCCATATCTTACGTATATGAATAATGCTTTCACGAACATTGGAGTGCAGATACCTCCTTGACATACTGATTTCATTTCCTTTGGATGTATACCCAGAAGTGGAATTACTGGAGCATATGGTAGTTCTATTTTTAATATTTTGAGGAATCTTCACACTATTCTCTTATAATGGCTGTCCCGATTTACATTCCCACTAACAGTGTACAAGATTCCCTTTTCTCCACGTCCTCATCAATACTTATCTTTTGTCTTTATGTGAATAGCCATTTTAACAGGTGTGAGGTGATATAAAATTGTGGTTTTGATTTGCATTTTTGTGATGGTTAATCAGTATTTTTTCATATACCTGTTGGCCATTTATATGTCTTCTTATGAGAAATGTCTGTTTAGGTCTGTAGCCCATTTTTTACTTGCATTATTTGTTTTCTTGCTATTGGGTTGAGTTCCTTATATACCGAATTCCTTCTTAGTAAAATAGCATTATTGAGGTATAATTTATATACCATAACATTCATAGTTCAAGTTTTAGTAAATTTATACAGTTGTGCAACAATTATCACAATCCAGTTTTAGAAAACTTTCATCTTTCAAAAGCTCATTCTTGTCCATTTGCAGTCACTCCCTACACCTATCCCCAGCCCCAGGCAACCACTGATCTGATTTTTGTCTCCATAGTTTTGCCATTTCTTGATTTTTAATATTAATGGAATCATACAATATGTAGTCTTTTGTGTACTCTTTTTATTTAGCATAATTCTGGTTAGTAATGGGAATAAATGGATAAAGTACAAAAACTTTGAACTTGTAATCAGGAGACTTGGATACTAGTGTTGGCTCTGCCACCAAATATATAAACATGGGTTAACCACTTGTCCCCTCTCGGCCTCTGCTTTTTTCCTCCATAAAATGAATTATTTTGACTTTCTTATATCCCACTTTTCACAGCTGGGTAGACATTCACTGACCTTTTCTTCAAAGATACATTGACTTTTCCTCTTAAATGTAGCCACGGTGTGTGTGTGTGTTTTTCTGGATCAAAAAAATGAGGCTTATGTCAACTGTGGTCTCAATGTCTCTTCAGAATTCTTATGTTGAGACCTAACCTTCATTTTGATGGTTTTATGAGATGGGGCTTTTAGGAGGTACTTAGGTCATGAGGGCAGAGCTCTCAGGAATGGGATTAGTGCCTTTATTATTAAAGAAGCCTAAGGGAGCTTGAATCCCTACTTCCTGCCATGTGATGACTCAGTGAGAAGATGCCATCTATGAAGGAGAGTGAGCCCTCACCAGACACCAAATCTTGATCTTGCACTTCCTAGCTTCCAGAACTGTAAGCAATAAATTTCCATCATTTATAAGTTACCCAGTCTAAGGTATTTTGTTATAGCAGCCCAAACAGACTAAGACATGGTCTAATGGATGATTCAGCAATGAACAAATTTGGGATTGTCTGGAAGAATCAAGATGGATGATTAAACATTTTCTTGGGCATTTCTTAGTTCATGCATACAACTCTGAGGGTGATGATAATCTTAAATGCTGAGTTAATTTAAAGATTTTTGAAGAGAACAAAGCCAGTTGAATAATTCTGTGAGGTAGAGCTTCAAAAGTGATTGAAACTTGTTATGAAGAGAGGTACAAGACTATGCTGCTTGCTGCTTTAGTTTTTTGTTTTGGGAGTAGAAAGTGGGGTGGAACAATTTTAGTGAAGTTTGTGCCAAGCTGCACTCAAGATAGTCAAGTGGGATTAGATTGTTTTTCAAGAAGAACAAAAGGAAGTGCATGACTATCATTGGGAAGATTGTCTTAGAGGCAAAGCTGACAGGTAACATTCAGGTTATAAACTAGGAAAACGGTACATGTATAGAGGATTTAAAAAACAGGAGTGTACACATGTATATGTGTGTGTTTATAACAGGGGTAGACAACTGACTGAGTAGGCTGGTGTCGGGTATATGCTAAAAGAGGAATGTTCATTTTCAGTATAGTATAAAAAAAGATAATTGAATCACAACTGCCTAAATTTAAAAATCAGTGTTGTAACTGCTTTCAAATAATCAATAATTTGACTTTTAGGAACCTTCAAGGCTTGTTATTTTACCTACAGTAGTAGGAAGTATGGCTAAGTATGGCTATTAAATGACTGAACCTTATTTTTACCCAACATGCTAGAGCATATGAGTGATAACCCACAGAGCAGACACTGGAGGAGGGGAATGTAGCTATAATGTAGCTATAAATATATTTTAATGATGGTGTCATTACAACAGCATAAGAAAATTTGTTTCATGTTTTAGAGTCACAGTTTTTATTCAAAAGTAGCATTTCTAGTGTAGGTAAACCACTTTTTGATAATAAGGAATATCTTCAAATCAAAACTATGTTTATTATATGAAGATTTGTCATTTCTGACAATATTATAAACATTATATTAAGACTTTAAAGCAGGCCAGGCGAGGTGCCTCATGCCTGTAATCCCAGCACTTTGGAGGCTGAGATGGGAGGATTGCTTGAGCCCAGGAATTTGAGATCAGCCTGGGCAATGTGGTGAGACCCCATCTTTACAAAAAATTGAAAAAATAGCCGGGTGTGGTGGTGTGTGCCTGTAGGCCCAGCTGTTTGTGAGGCTGAGATGGGAGGATGACTTGAGCACAGGAGGTCAAGGCTACAGGTACGCTGAGCTTGCACCACTGTGTTCCAGCCTGGGTAATAGAGTGAGACTGTCTCAAAAAAAAAAAAAAAGAAAAAAGAAAAGACTTAAAAAAGACTTTAAAGCAGTTACAAAAGTTGAATCCCAAAGCTTTTTATGAAATGTCAGTGTCAGCATTATGGAAATAAATGTAGAGTTCTCCGAGGCGACTGTTTTTATCGCAAGAATCTTTTTTTTTTTTTTTTTTTTTTGAGACAGGGTATCACTCTGTTGCCCAGGCTGGAGTGCAGCAGAGTCTATCCTTCCAGCTCAGCCTCCTGAGTAGCTAGCACTGTAGACACATACCACCACATCCAGCTAATTTTTTTTTTTTTTGTTTTTTTTTTGTTTTTTGTTTTGTAGAGACAGGGTTTCTCTGTGTTGCCCAGGCTCGTCTCAAACTCTGAGCTCCAGCGACCTGCCCACTTCGGCCACCCAAAATGTTGAGATTACAGGTGTAAGCCACTGCACCAACCAAGAATGTTCTTTTGAAAATAGGTTATGCCATATTTATTTTAAAAGTCCCACTGAATTTTTAATACATATAAAATACCGAAATATGAGTTGTATAATTGGAAAAATGTCAATGTAAATGAAAAGAGACACTTTATCTATTACTTCTGAAGCTTCAAAGTGTTAAAGATCATCTTTCATATTTTCCTGGGGAATTTTTATTTTTAGTTATAATAGTAAATGAGCAGCTGTCAGAAGATACAGCCATTTCTGGATTTAGAATTCCTATTCTTTATATAGTTCTCTTAAATACTTGTCTTTAAGAAAATAGACATTAAGGATTTCTTGAGTAATCAAATACTACTTTGATATTTGTACAGAGCATGAGAGCAAGACTAGAACCACATTAAAGCAGGAAGAATAAAAGTTTTGTAACATAGCAAAGAATAGATGGGGGTAATTTAAATGGAAAAGTAGACATACGGAACATCATTAGATGGGATATAGAAGGCTCTCTTTAAAAAAGGAATATCAGATCAAATAGACTGAAGAATTTGTATCCTTCTACAAGTTAAGTAAAAAATGAGATGAGCAATTAATGAGAAAATGTGCTCTAAAATACTTGGTAGCATTGATTGGCAATTCTTTCCCACTTCCTATAGGGGCTATTTCAGACCTTTTCTACTTTTTTTTTTTTTTTTTTTTTTTTGAGACAGTTTCACTCTTGCTGCCCAGGCTGGAGTGCAATGGCTCGATCTTGGCTCACTGCAACCTCCCGCTCCTGGGTTCAAGTGATTCTCCTGCCTCAGCCTCTGGAGTGGCTGGGATTACAGGCATGCGCCACCACACCCCACTAATTTTATATATTTTTTTTAGTAGAGACGAGGTTTCTCCATGTTGGTCAGGCTGGTCTCGAACTCCCAACCTCAGGTGATCCACCCACCTTGGCCTCCTGAAGTGCTGGGATTATAAGCGTGAGTCACTGCGCCGGTCTTTTTTTTTTTTTTTTTTTTTTTAAATGAGACAGGGTCATGTTCTGTTGGCCAGACTAAGGGGAGTGGCACAATGCCAGCTCACTGCCCCCTCAACCTCCTAGGCTCAGGTGATCCTCCTGCCTTGACCTCTGAAGTAGCTAGGACTACAGGCATGCACCACCATGCCCGGCTTTTTTTTTTTGGTATTTTTTTTGTAGAGGCTGGGTTTTGCCATGTTGCCCGGGCTGGTCTTGAACACCTGGCCTCAAGTGATTTGCCTGCCTCAGCCTCTTAAGGTGTTGGGATTATAGGCGTGAGCCACCACTCTACTTCTTTCTAGGGCCTGATTCCAGTGTACTGCTCCCAGACTTTGTAGGTTCACTTACTTTTTTTTTTTAATGTAAGAAGATCAAGACCATCCAACAGAAACTTCTTCAGCTTTGCTTTTCTTTCTCTCTAAATTGTGTAAGTTCTGTCTCCCATTTGGTGTCAGGGATATACCCTTTAGGCTTTCATGGCTACCTGTTTTATCCCTTCTACTGTTAGAATGTATAGGACCATTAATTAACTCTTTTATCATTTTTATTTTAATCTTCCCTAACAACAATTTAACGGCTTAAACAAAAACCTTTCCTTATTTTTTCTTCTTTTACCTTTTTTTTTTAAATATACTGTGCAGCAGGCCAAAGGAAAAAAAAACAATTTGTGTCTGTTGTTTCAATTTGGTTACCTTCTTTTTCACTAAAACTGTTCTTCTGAATTGCCAAATGGGGGCTCTTCAGTCTTGTTGCTTCAGATTTAACACTGTGTACCACTTTTCCTCCTCCCTTCTCCTTGTAACTTTGCTGTCCTCCTGGCTCATTTACAAAGTCAACTTATTTCTCAAATATTTGCCTTACATGTTTTTCATTCTCTAGATTCTGTTTTCTTGAAATGTTACCTGTTCTTTTGGCTTTAGTGAGAATCTCTTCCACGTGACCCCTATACTGTAAGTTTCTGAATGTCCGTTTCCAGCTGGAGATTGTCACCTAATTGTCATGCCATCATGCTTAATTCACTCAAATTTGAATTTTCTTTTCCTTTAAAATGTATTTTTTTCCTACTTTTCTTTTTTTAAAAAAATTATTGGCTTTTCCTTCCCATTATCCAAACTTGAATTGTGAATCATCTTTGTATTCCCCATCAGATTCATTTGCTTGTCAGACTGTCAGAGGTATGTGAACCAGAGCAATTCTATCTTAAACAGGAGCTGGGTAAAATGAGGCTAAACCCTACTGGACTGCATTCCCAGACAGTTAAGACATTCTAAGTCACAGGATGAGATAGGAGGTCGGCACAAAATAGAGGTCATAAAGACCTTGCAGCCTTAACAGGTTGCAGTTAAGGAGCCAACCAAAACCCACCAAAACCAAAATGGCAGTGAGAGTGACCTCTGGTCATCCTCACTACTACGCTTCCATCAGCGCCACTCCATGACAGTTTACAAATGCCATGGCAATGTCAGGAAATTACCCTATATGCTCTAAAAATGGGAGACATAAATAATCCACCCCTTGTTTAGCATATCATTAAGAAATAGCCTTAAAAATAGGCAACCAATAGCCCCCGGGGCTGCTCTGCCCATGGAGTAGCCATTCTTTATGCCTTTACTTTCTTAATAAACTTGCTTTCACTTTGCACTGTGGACTCACCCTGAATTCTTTCTTGTGTGAAATCCAAAAACCCTCTGTTGGGATCTGGATTGGGACCCTTTTCCTGTAACATATTTCTCTGTCCTATAACCTCTATCTGGCAACCACAGAAGAGACTATAGTGCAGAAACCCTCACCCAGCAGTTACCTTTGAGTAAGTGTTGGGACCCTGTAACAGAACTGCGACTTTTATCACTACAGTGTTGATCTCATTCATCTGCTTTTTTCTGTTTGATTTTTTTTTTAATAACAGTTTAGGTTCTCATTACCACTAACATATAAATATATAATTATAATTCGGTAATTGCTATGATACAGGGTGAGGTGGCAGAGGACGTTCTAGTAGGCTATGGTACATAGTGATGATTAGCTTAGCATCAAAAACAAGTAGGGGCATTCCAGGAAGACAAACTGAAGAATGGCTTATTAGAAGTGTGCTATGTGTTGTCAGCTTGTGAGACTTTTTCTTTAACCCTTACTGCAGTTGTATGCTTTTCCTATTTGCATATGCTATTGCCTTTCTTCAGATACTGATTAAAATTTATGAATGAGCATGCAAAGGCAGAATGACACAAAATAACATATATCTTTATTACCTAGCTTTGAGTGAGCAGAGTGGTAAAATGTAAGGTAATGAAAAGTAAGCACTGCCTGCACTGAAGATTTAAAACCTGATATAATGTGCATTAAAAACTGTCTTGAAGGTTTTTCACTACTTGTAATGTAAATCTTCAGTAGGCAGCTGTTTTCAGTCTACTGTTATATGTGGCTTTATCTTTTATTTCTACCTCTATTTTTTTTCTCTCTCTCTCTCGCTGTGTTGCCCAGATTGGAATGTAGTGGCTATTCAGAGATGTGAATCATAGAGCACCGCAACCTCAAACTCCTGGCCTCAAGCTGTCCTCCTGCCTCAGCCTCCTGAGTAGCTAGGGCTAAAAATGTGTGCCACCAGGCCCAGCTATTTCTACCTCCTTCAAATGTGTGTGATTGGGTAATATCTTGATATTAGTAGCCACTAATACTGAAAATAACTGAAGGCCACAGCAAGTAAAGAGATAATTTACTATTTTTGTTTCCTTAGAGAAGCCAAATATTTTGTGATTTTAAAATGGGAAGCATGAAAAACAACAATTCTAAATGGATTAAACAGAAAGGTGATATATTGGCTATGTAAATAGGAAGAATAGAGATGGAGAAGTCCACAGATCTGGGAACTTAGATGCTGTCTTCAGAGTATCCTAGCTTCATTTTATTTTTTCACCTGTTAGCCTCATTTTCTGCTTATGTTAGAAAGCTTCTTTCATGGCATGGATGCATGGCCTCAGACAGCTGAGAACTTAGTTTCCTAGGATGGCCTCTATCTAACAGGCTTATCTCTGGGCTAATCACTGTGGGGAATTGTCGTTGACATTAACATCAGAACCACATAAATGGGAGTAGTGTCAGTTCCCCAAAGGATAGATACTGTTAACCAAAGAAATAGGGAAAAGGAATTTGAAGTAGCAAAAACAATGTAAAGTCATTACAGAGGCAGAAAAAAGAAGAGGGAGTAGTAGACACAGTGAAAGAGAAATACTTACATGAGAGAGAGAAGCAGGGAAAGGGAAGGGAACTAGAATTTAAGAATTCTAAACTAAGAATTTACTGTATGTTAAGCCTGTGTTAAGCATTTTACATTTTATCTTTACAGCTCAGTGGAGGCAGTTGTATTATCTCCAGAGGATAACCGTTTCTAGATCTGGTAGTGAAAAGCCCCTCCCTTTTTTTTCTTTTTTTTTCCCCAATTTGGAATATTTCCTTTATTTTTTATACAACTTTTTTCATTTTTAAATTGTGCATTAATACATTGAAATTCACACTTTGTGATACACAGTTCTATGGATTTTGGCAAATGCATAGAATATGTATCTATCCTCATAATTAAAACACAGAACTTCTGCTGCCCCTTTGTAGTTAACCTCTCCCCCTGAGTTCATCTCCTTGGAAAACACTGATCTATTTTCTGTGGCTACTGTTTTACTTTTCCAGAATGTCATACACAGTTGTCCCTTCTTATCTGAGATTAGTTCCAAAACCCCTTCAGATACTAAAATTCACAGATGCTCAGGTCCGTTATGTAAAATGACCTAGTGTTTACATATACACACACATCCTCCTGGTACTCCATCTCTAAATATAATACCTTATACAGTATAAATACTATGTACATCGTTGTTATATTGTTTATTTGTATTTTTTTGTTGTATTTTGTTTTTACTACAATATTTTCTATCCATATTGGTTGAATTCTCAGATATGGAACTAGTGGATATGGAGGGCCAACCATAAGTGACATTGTGGTTATATAGACTTTTGGATCAGCCTCTTATACTTAGAAAATTCATTGAGATTCATTCATGTTGCGAGTTTCAATAGTTTGTTCCTTTACATTGCTGAGTAGTAATCTGTGATATGAATGTACTATGGTTAGTTTATCCATTTATCTGTTGAAAGACATTTGGCTTGTTGCTAGTTTTTGGCAATTATGAATAAAACTGCTATAGACATTCATGTATAGCTTTGTGTATGATCGCAAGTTTTCATTTCACTTGGGTAAATACCTAGGAGTAGATTGCTGGATCATATGGTAAGCATATGTGTAATTTTGTATGAAACTGCCAAACTGTTTTCCAAAGTGATTGTGCCATTTTGCATTTCCACCAACAATGTTTGAGAGTTCCAGTTGCTCTATATCCTTGCTAGCACTTGGTAGTATCTGTTTTTATTTTTATTTTTATTTTTTAATTTTAGCCCTTATAATAGTTGTATAGTTGTATATCCTTGTGGTTTTAGTTTGCATTTTCTTACGATTGACTTTTGGTATATTTTTATTTTCATGTGCTTTAAGATATCTTCCCTTTTTTTTTCTTTTTTTTAAAAAAAGACAGTCTTGCTGTGTTACCCAGACTGGAGTGCAGCGGTGTGATCATCGCTGAGGTCAAGCAGTTCTTCTACCTCAGTCTCCTGAGAAGCTGGGACCACAGGTGTGTGTCACCATGTCTGGCTAGTCCTTTCTTGAGCTGGTCCTGATGGCATAAGTGTGTAATCCCAGCTACTCAGGAGGCTGAGGCAGGAGATCACCCTGGGCAACATAGCAAGACCCTGTCTCAAAACAACAACAACAAAAACTTTTCTTTAACATTCTGAGAATGCTTATTGGATTTAAAAAACAATGATAGTGGCCGGGCGCAGTGGCTCACACCTGTAATCCCAGCACTTTGGAGGCCGAGGCAGGCAGATCACGAGGTCAGGAGATCGAGACCGTCCTGGCTAACACAGTGAAACCCCGTCTCTACTAAAAATACAAAAATTAGCCAGATATGGTGGCGGGTACCTGTAGTCCAGCTACTGGGGAGGCTGAGGCAGGAGAATGGCATGAACCCAGGAGGCAGAGCTTGCAGTGAGCCAAGATCGCGCCACTGTACTCCAGCCTGGGTGACAGTGAGACTCCTTCTCAAAAAAAAAAACCAAAAAAATCGAAAAAACAATGATAGTTTTTTTTTCCAAAATAGAATAGTAAAGGGCCCTGACAGGTTCTTTGACAAGCATTGGGGTTACACACTCAACTGTATCACACAATACCAGGGGACATCATTCACATAAAAATTTTTTTTCTTTTTTCCCACTGGAGTTGTGCAGTGTAGCAGTCTGGACTGTGTATTTACATTTATTTAGGATTATCAGTGATTAGGTTCCACGGAAAATTTGAGTGCTACCAAATGATGCATTTAAAAAGCGTTTTTCAATGTTTCTCTGAAATGAAATTTTTGTCCAGGAGCTGGTTCTGAAGAAATGCCCTATAGGCAGTATGTCTAATGGATCAGACTTGGGAGACATAAAGGCCTATTTCAGATGCTCATCTCTGCCGTTTACTGCATGAGTGACCTTGGGCATCTTGTCTAGTTTCTTAGAGTTCATTCTTTATCAGCAAAACAGGGTTGATAATCTCTCCTTTTTGTAGATGTGACAAGAATTATAAATAATGCATGTAAAATATCTGATGTAGAGTAGACCTCTTCAAGTTGCAACTGCTTTTACTTCTATTTCTTAGCACTTAGTACTGATTAGCCAAACAGCGTATTGAAAAAAGCTTAGGGTATCAGCAAAGCAGAAGAAAAAGAATTTGAAAAACAATTGAAAGCATTTACTATCTAACATTTAAAAAAAAAAACTGAAGCAGAATTAGGAAAGAAATAAGAATTTATTGGACTAAATGTTAGCAGTTCAGTACTGTTTTTATTTTGTATTTAATAGGGAGAGAATACAGGGCTATACTATTATATTTTCTGTTCTTGGGACCTCCAAAAGTCTTAATTTGGTCTTACCACCACTACCACCACCATGGCCATCTTCATATCATGCTTGTGTTAAAGAAAGACTCTTTGAAACATGTCACCTGATGTTTAGGGTCTTAGAAATGCAGTTTACTGGCTTGAGACTAGAGTACATGAATTCATATTAGTTGACATCATTAGTTCTTCCCAGTAAAATGAGAATATTTGAGGTCCCAGGGGATTTTATAGGATTTTAAAAAACTTCATAATTCCTTAATGATTTTTTTTGTTATTACCCATAGTGATTACAATAAAATCCTTAAAACAGCAAGGAAGGAGAACCAAGGAGATTAGATACACTTTATAGATGCAAGGCGAGAGGTTTAGCAAGCAATGGAGTAGAGAGTAAAGAAGAGGAGTTTAGCCTGAGTTTCTGGATCTAGGAGGTAATTTAGAAGTCTTAACTGTAGAAGAGTCTTTATACTGATAGGGTTTTTTTTTTGTTTGTTTGTTTGGTTTTAAATTGTTTCTGCTATGGTATTTTCTGTTTGTTGGACATGTTGGTTTCATACCTCTGTGTAGTAAGGAGGTTTTAAAACTTTGGCCCAAACTATTTTGGCTCACACTTTTACTTCTCATATGGGCTTTTACAATAATATGGAGAGAGGGGATAAGAAATTGTCTAAAGTAAAATCAAAGGTTCTTTGTCTATTTCTTCTCTCAAGTAAGAATATATCAAGAATATTTCAGTCTAACCATTTTGTAACTTGAGATTAGAGAAGGAAGGTTTACATTCACACATTACTTTCATCTGCCTTTCTTGTCTTTGACCTATTGTGACAGAAATTGGCAGGTTTTATTTCTTTCCTCAAATATTCATTGTCTACTTCTCTCAAGTTAACAAAACCTAGATAGAGGGCCCAGTTGCCACTTGCCGAAAGAGCAACTTTCTGAAGTTCTCTTATAGCAAGGTATTACCTTGTGACTAAATTCTGGTCAGTTAGATGTCAGTAGAAGTGTTTGATATTTCCCAGAAGTCTATTTAAAGGAAGAGCTTTGCCCTTCTTTATCATTTTTTTCCAGCTGCCAACTTAGATCATGAGGATAGGGGCTATACTATAAGCTGGAAAGCTGGAAAGACCCTGTATATTTATGTCGTGGTAGAGCAGCTCTGGAGTATTATCAGATTATTTTATGTGAGAGAGAAATAAACTTCTGTTTTGTTTATGCCATAGTTGTTTTGGGTTTTCTTATTACGCATTGCTGAATCCACGATCCTTCACACCTCCATCTAAGGCATCTTCCCTTCTGCCTCCTGTTCTGTGGTTGAACTCTTGGTGCTCTTTCACCTTCCACTGCTAAATCCCTGAATTCTCTTGCTCTCCGCATTTTCCATAATATTCGTTCACAGGCACAGTGTTGCAGTTAGAAGCTGCTATGCATTGCTAGTTGTGTAGCACCTGAAATTTTAATTTTTTTAAAAAGAAATTTCAACAGGAATATGAAGGAATGTATAAGCACAGTTACACATATTTTATTTCCTAATGAAAAATATAATTTCTAAAGCACAATGTATCCATTAAGTCTCCCGTGCCCTCCAATTGTAGTTGATACAGATTTGTTTGGCTAATTGGCGGCCAGCAATTCCTCCAGGGAATATGTCTAGATCACTAACAGACCCCTTTTTACTTGCCTCTTTTGGAAAACTCATCCTATCCCTACCCTAGTAACATGATCCAAATGGAAGCCTATTTCTGTCACAGTTATTGGTTCAAGGATGGATATGTAAGCAAAAATGCCAGCTCTGTCCTGGGTTTTTAGAACTGCATGTAGGGGAAGAGGCTATAAGGATATGGACAAACTGGTTTAGGAGGATCATACTAATACTCAGAACAGAAGTAGAGATGGAGGGAAACAAGTCAATCTTCCTCAGAGAATGGACACGTACCTCATATAGGCTAATTAGAATCTTTTGTTTAGTAACTTCTGATAATTTCAAGTCAGACTCTGCCGGACACTTGAACTGGAAGGTCATGTGAAGGACAGAAGTTTCTTTAAAGCCATACTCCTAAATGTAATAAATATCTTTAAAAAATTTTAAAGGGTGATAGAAACTATATTCTTTCTTACTTTGAAGGGGGTTCCTATCTGGTACATAATCTATACTGTCTGTTATTCAAACAAATTACTCATTTAATAAAGCGTTTCATGGAGAGGAAAAGAAACTACAAGTTTTTTCTTTATGGATGTGGAATACTTTTAAAGGAAAATAAATGCTCCCTTAAACACCAATAGCAACAATAAAATACGCACAAAAGCCTCCTAGTGTTGAGAAACCGTCATGTAAGTGCCGAGCATTCTGGTTCTGCTCGTGGATCTCTTTACAAATAGAAAATTATCTCTTATGTAAGTTTGTTGAAGCATTATTTGCCGTAGCTAAGATATGGAATCATCCTAAGTGTTCAACAACACGTGAATGGATAAAGAAATGTGTGTGTATATATATACACACAATGGAATACTATTCAGCTTTTCAGGAGAAGGAAGTCTTGACATTTATAACAACATGGAAGAATTTGGAGGACATTATGCTAAGTGAAATAAGCCAGACACAGAAAGACAAATACTGCGTGATCTCACTTATATGTAGAATCTAACAAAGTTAGACTCACAGAAGCAGAGAATATAATGGTGATTACCAGGGGCTGTCAACTGGGGAGAAATGGGGAGATGTGGTTAAAGGGTACAGTTTCAGGTATATAAAGGAATAAGTTCTGGAGATCCAGTGTACAGCATGGTTGACTGTAGTTAATAGTAAAGTGTGGTATACTTGAAAATTGCTTAGAAAGTAGTTTTTTTTTTTTTTTAATTGAAATGGGGTCTCACTGTGTTGCCCAGGCTTATTTAGAATTCCTGGGCACAAGCAATCTTCCTGCCTCAGCCTACTGAGTAACTGGGATTACAGACATGTGCCACCCTGCCCAGCTAGAGAGTAGATTTTAAGTATCCTTACCCATTAAAACAAAAAGAGGTTGGATATATGAGATAATAGGTATGTTAATTAGCTTGATTTAATCATTCCACAACATACACATGTGAAAACATCCAGTTGTACACAATACATATATATAACTTTTATTTATCAATTAAAGTTTAAAAATTATATCCATCTGGAGTTCTTCCTGTGGGAAAATGACTTCTTTGGCCACCTAAGGTCGTTTTTTTTTGTAAACTCTTAAATTTTAGACATATATAGTTGGTACAATTGGTAAGTCACAAGTATTAGTGAGAATTTTATTTGGGCCCATGAAGAACCAATAAAGGCAATAAAACACACCAAGAATGAGTGAAAAGCTAAAGCATAGTCCAAAGATCTCATTTATTGTAAGTGAGAAGTATCCTTCACCTAAATGAGGTTGAGTAGAAACTTCCTTACCTCTGCAACAATTTATAACTGTGGAATTAGAATTTAGATTCAAGCTAGCAAAACTAGAGCTACATTTTATACTCGAAACTGTGTCTGCCACTTAAAAGAGGAAAAAAAATGAATGAATATAAGCTGGTTATATTGAAGTATATTTTACACAGATTTTTTTAGGAGTTAATTTCTTATTTAGATGGAAGGATAAGTGAAAAGATATATAAATTTTTAAAGAGGGGCAGGTAACTTTTAATTTTCTTTGTAACTTTTAGAATTTATTTCCCTACTTGATATATGGAAATCTACTGTATAGGATGTTTGTGGAGTTAGAAGAGATTAGGGTTGTCATAATACAGATGTCAGTTTAATTGTAATTCGTAGTACAGAACCTTAGAATAGTAACCATTTTCTGTCTTCACAAATTTTAGAAAAATATGCATATATATTGATAATTATTAAAAAATTCGAACCAAGCTTTGGTTCACAATGGATTTGTTTAGTAGGTAAATTATTTTATGTTTAAAAGTGAGTACATGTCTGGGCATGGTAGTTTACACCTTTAATCCCAGCACTTTGGGAGGCCAAGGCAGGTGGATCACCTGAGATTGGGAGTTCAAGACCAGCCTGGCCAACATGGTGAAATCCCATCTCTACTAAAAATACAAAAAAAAAAAAAAAAAAAAAAAATTAGCCTGTTGTGGTGGCACATGCCTGTAAGTAATCCCAGCTACTTGGGAGACTGAAGCATAAGAATTACCTGAATCTGGGAGGCAGAGGTTGCAGTAAGCAGAGGTCGTGACACTGTACTCCAACCTGGGTGACAGAATGAGACTCCATCTCAAAAAAAAAAAAAATCAGTTTGTATTTACTCTTTTTTTTTTTAATGCTCTAAGTTCTAGGGTACATGTGCACAATGTGCACGTTTGTTACATACGTATACATGTGCCATGTTGGTATGCTGCACCCGTTAACTTGTCATTTACATTAGGTGTATCTCCTAATGCTATCCCTCCTCCCTCCCCTCACCCCACGACAGCCCCCAGTGTGTCATGTTCCCCACCTTGTGTCCAAGTGTTCTCATTGTTCAGTTCCCACCTGTGTTTACTTAGATTTAATGGGATTTAATCTGGGTTTTCAAAGGGCTGTCTAGATAATTCTTAGATGCATCCAGATTGAGAAGCACGAATCCAGAGCAAAACAGAAACAGCTAAGGGTGGACACTTTTTTTTTTTTGAGACTGAGTCTTGCTCTGTCGCCAGGCTAGAGTACGGTGGCATGATCTTGGCTCACTGCAGTCTTCACCTCCCGGGTTCAAGTGATTCTCCTGCCTCAGCTTCCCGAGTAACTGGGATAACAAGCACGTGCCACCACACCCAGCCAATTTTTGTTATTTTGTATTTTTAGTAGAGACATGTTGGCCAGGATGGTCTCGATCTCCTGACCTTGTGACCTGCCTGCTTCAGCCTTCCAAAGTGCTAGGATTACAGGAGTGAGCCACTGCGCCCAGCCAGGGGTGGATATTTGAGGACACAGACATTCGAGGTACTGACCGTCATACATACATACATACATACATACATACATACATACATATAGTATAGGCCGGGTATGGTGACTCACACCTGTAATCGCAGCACTTTGGGAGGCCAAGGCAGGTGGATTACTCGAGCTTAGGAGTTTAAGACCAGCCTGTCTTTACCAAAAAATACAAAAAATTAGCTGGGCATGGTGGTACGTGCCTGTGGTCCCAGCTACTTGGGAGGCTGAGATGGGAAGATTGCTTGAGCCCAGGAGGCAGAGGTTGCAGTGAGCCAAGTTGGGCCAGCTGCACTCCAGCCTGGGTGACAGAGTGAGACCCCATCTCATTTAAAAAAAAAAAAAAAAAAAAAAGAATACAATATAGAAGGGCATCCTACAAGGAAACCTGACTACTGCACCACAAAACTGCTCATCAAAAACAGAGAAATCTGTAAAACTGTCACAGACAGGAGGAACTTAAAACGATGGGCTTTATATATCAGTATTCATTAAGTATAGAAAATTTACCGTACTAACGTAAGATGTTAATAATAGAGAAAACTGGACAGGGGAGTAGTATGTGGAAACTCACTGTATTATCTTCAGAATGTTTCTGTAAACCCGAAACTGTTTTAAAAAATGAAGAGTTTTGGGCCGGGTGCGGCCTGTAATCCCAGCACTTTGGGAGGCTGAGACGGGTAGATCACTAGGTCGGGAGATCGAGACCGTCCTGGCTAACACGTTGAAACCCTGTCTCTACTAAAAATACAAAAAATTAGTCGGGCATGGTGGTGCGCACCTGTGGTCCCAGCTTCTCCGGAGGCTGAGGCAGGAGAAGGTTGTGAACCTTGGAGGCAGAACTTGCGGTGAGCTGAGATTGCGCCACTGCACTCCAGCCTGGGTGACAGAGTGAGACTCTGTCTCAAAAAAAAAAAAAAAAAAAAAAAAAAAAAATTTAGTAAAGCAAATTGAAAATATTTGCATAAACTTTCTCTTATTGCTTGAGAGGCCAGTTTGAAACTCTTAATGTACATGGTTCTGAAAAGACATCAAGCTTAGTTTAGTTTATAAAAGCGTTTCTTTTCATTAACAGACGGGATACTAAATAGTGAACATGGTCTTTTGACACGTAGAGTTAAATGTAATATTTCTTTTAAAAAACTGAGTACGTAAACCTATTTAGCCAGTAGGAAATGCAAATAGAAATCATGAGATACCATTACTTACCTATTAGAAAAGCAAAACCAAAACAAACCAATAAACCTAGACAATAGCAAGCTGACAGAGATATAGAGCAACTAGAACTCTCCTGCCTTACAGATGGAAATACAAAAAAAATACAGCTACTTCAGATAACAATTTGGTGGTTTCTTATAAAGTTACCATATGAGCTGGCAGTCCCACTCCTAAGTATTTACCCAAGGAAATGAAACATGTTCCTGCAAAAACCAGTAATACTCTGTTCATAATTGCCAAAAACTGGAAATGACCCAAATGGTAATGTACAAATAGACAAATATTAATATGTGAATGGACAAACTATGGTGCATCATACAATGGATGATGTACCCATTATAAAAAGGAATAAACTGTTGATATGTGTAGTGTAGCAATTTGGAGGAATCTCCAAAGCATTATACTTTTTAAAAAAAGCTAGTCTCATGATTCCATTTACATGTATTTTCAAAAATACAAAACTGTAGTGATAGAGAATGTGTACTGGTTAATCCAATGCTATGGTTTGAATGTTTTGTCCCTTCTGAAAATTCATGTTGAAACTTAATCACCAATGCAGCAGTGTTGGGAGGAGGGCCCAATGAAGGTGTATGTATTGGTTCGTATGGGGGCGCACTCACAAATGGATTAATGTTATAAAAAGGGCTTGTGGCGGGGCATGGTGGCTCACGCCTGTAATCCCAGCACTTTAAGAGGCCGAGGTGGGTGGATCATGAGGTCAGGAGTTCAGGATCAGCCTGGCCAAGATGGTTAAACCCTGTCGCTACTAAAAATACAAAAAAAATTAGACGGGCGTGGTGGTGGACGCTTGTAATCCCAGCTACTCGGGAGGCTGAGGCAGAGAATTGCTTAAACCCCGGAGGTGGAGGATGCCGTGAGCTGAGATCACGCCACTGCACTACAGCTTGGGTGACGGAGCGAAACTTCATCTCAAAAATAAATAATAGATAAAAGAATAAAAAGGGCTTGCTTTCTTGTGCTTTTCTGCCATGTGAGGATGTAGCATTTGTCTCCTTTTGTCCTCCACCTTTTACCATGAGTGTTTACAGCCAGAAAGATCCTCACCAGATGCTGGCACCTTGATCTTGGACTTACCAGCCTCTAGAGCTGTGAGAAACAAATTTCTGTTGTTTATAAGTTACCCTCTCTCAGGTATTCTGTTATGGCAGCACCAAATGGACTAGGATACCTGGGGTTATGGATGGGGAGGGTGTGTGACTATGGAGAGATAGCATGAGGGAGTTTTTGGGGTGATAGAACTGTTCTGTATCCTAAGTATGGATAGACATGTGTTGAAATTCGTAGAACTGTATACTCCTACTTCTTCCCAAAAGTCTGTTTTACTATATGTTAACTTAAGAAATAAAATTGAAGACATACAAAGAAACTGAATGTGTGTCTACTTTATAAGGCACTTGGTCTAACTACTGGCCAAACTTATATAAATACTGTCTAATGTTTCCTCTGTTAGTTTTTTTTTTAAGTCTCAAAGATTTGTATGAAAAGTGACTGATGCACAGAAAACCTTTATTTTTTATTTTTTAAAAAGTAGAAACAGAGTCTCACTATGTTGCCCAGGCTGGTTTGAACTCCTGGGCTCAGGTGATCCTCCTGCCTTGGTGTCCCAAAGTGTTAGGATTACAGATGTGAGCGACCGTGCCCAGCTAGAAAACCTTTCATATTAAATTAATTAGCCCTGTAATCACGTGCAAAGAATTGTGATGATCACCTAGTACAACTTCACATTTTTAAATAGGTTAACAACTACCATTTATTGAAATAATGCTGTTCATGGGTTTTATCACCCAAGTGATACTATATGCTTAGACATTGTAATACTACGTGTATATATTTTTTGAATTTGATATGTCTTTTAAGCCTTTTAATCTACAGGTCCCCCCTCTCATCTGTCTCTTTTTCTTACAAGTTAGCTATTGAACCCTGGGCCGTTTGACTTGCATTTCCCACAGTTTGCATTCTGCTGATTGCATACTAATAGTGCAGTTTAGCACTTTTCTCTGTTCTCTGTATGCCCTGTAGATTTTCAACTGGATTCAGAGGCTTGATCCTAATTTTAAGTGTGATCCCTTTGGCAAGGCAGTAGGAAGTGTGTCATTAGAAGGCACTTGGCTATTTGGATGACTCTGTGACATTAGCAGCCATTGATACTCACTACTCAGATGGATTAATTCATTGGAGGTTGCAAAATAGTGATAATGATATTCTAAATTATTTCTTTTTAATTTATTACTTAGCATGCTTCCATAGAATACTGTCTTCATCACTGGTTATTAAATAGTATAATTCACAAGAAAAGCAGGATAAATACTTGATTCTTTATTTTTATTTACCAGTTTTCAAGATACTGAACTGTTACATCTAAACCTGTGAAGGCGTTTTAGGGCCTTTTTTTTCTTTTAAACATGTTTGGATTTTCATTCATTGCAATTAATATGCTTAATGAAACTCAAATTGTTGTTACATCTTTGACCAGTGGGAGCCTGCCCCTCACCCTTTCTCTCTCTCTTTTTTTTTTCCTAAAGACAGGGTCTTGCTATGTTGTCCAGGCTGGTCTAGAACTCCTGGGCTCAAGCAGCCCTACCTCAGCCTCCCAAAGTGCTGGGGTTACAGATGTGAGCCATCATACCCAGCCATCAGTAAGAGCCACTTTAAGAGCTTCTGAATCCTTTTAACATGATACTACTACTCTTTGATAACTTTTTTCTTATTGGTATGTCAAGTTGTTCCAGGCTTATTTTGGAAATTTTCTGTTGATGCTGTGGAAACAGCCATCTCTCCAAAATTCACTGGCAATGGAGATTATCATGTAATAGAATTAGTACTAGTTGGAGAGAGCCCTGACTAGTGCCACCAATAAAAACAGCTTTGATTTAGCTTAAAACAGTATCTGGAACGTAATAGTAGTTCAATAAATATTTGCTGAGTGGATTTTAGGATGTGGATATCTTTAGGTTAAGGTCCATTACTTATACTACTTTTTTTACCCCCTCAGAGTGCCTGGCTCTTAACTTCCCAGTAAATAAAGTGAAATGAGTAAGGTCATGGCCTTTGATAGCAGACTTATTCTGCTATATATTAATTGTGTGACTTGGAAGAAAGAAGTTACTTTACCACACTTCTATTTCATTATCTACAAAATGGGTTAATAACTAGCTCATAGGGTTGTCAGGAGATTGAAGTAATTTAAAGCATCAATGTAGTTGCTGACATTATACTGTATGTATACTCCATGCAGTTGGTTTTACACTGATACTGAATATAATTAAATTAGACTATCAGTTGAAGAAAACAGATAATAAACCTTATACAGGAATAATAATTATAGCTAGGTTTTATTAGGCATATATAGGCATACCTCAGAGATACTGCTGTTGGGTTTCAGACTACCTGAATAAAGCAAATAAAGTGAGTCACACAAATATTTTTGGTTTCCCAGTAGTATATAAAAATTTTATTTATGCTATACTGTAGTTCAGTGTGCAATAGCATTATGTCTAAAATAATGTACATACCTTAATTAAAAAATACTTTATTGCTAAAAATAGCTAATGATCATCTGAGTGTAATGTTTTTGCTGGTGAAGGGTCTTGCTGTGATATTGATGGCTATTGACTGATCAGGGTAGAGGTCGCTGAAGATTGGGGTGGCTGTGGCAATTTGTGTGTGTGTGTGTGTGTGTGTGTGTGTGTGTGTGTGTGTGTGTTTTAAGAGTTGGGCTTTCACTGTGTTGCTCAGGCTGCGTCTTGAATTCTTGGGTTCAAGTGATCCTCCTACTTCAGCCTCCCTAGTAGTGGGACTACAGGTGCACACCACCAAGTCCTCTGTCATTTTTAAAAATAAGACAACAATGAAGTTTGCCATATCTATGGACTCTTTCCTTTCACAAATATTTCTCTGTAGCATGTGCTGTTTGACAACATTTTAGCTACAGAAGAACTTCTTTTCAAATTTGATGTCAGTCCTCTGAAACCCTGCTACTGCTTTATCAACTAAGTTAATGTAATCTTCTGAATCATCTGTCATTTCAGTAGTGTTTGCAGTATCTTCACCAGGAGTCAATTCCATCTCAAGAAACCACTTTATTTACTTATCTATGAGGAGCAACTCCTCTTTTATTCAAGTTTGATCATGTGATTGCAGCAATTCAGTCACATCTTCAGTCACCACTTTGAATTCTACTTCTCTTGCTCTTTCCATATCTGCAGTTACTTCCTTCACTGCAGTCTTCAACACCTTAAAGTAACCCATTAGAGTTAGCATCAGCTTCTTCTAAACTGTTAATGTTGATATTTTGACTTCCTCTCATGAATCATGAATGTTCCTAGTGACATCTAGAATGGTGAATCCTTTACAGAAGGTTTTCAGTTAACTTTGCCCACGTCCATCAGAGGAATCACTATTTGTGGCAGCTATGGCTTCAGGAATGTATTTGTTAAGTAATGAGACTTGAAAGTTGAAATTACTCATCGATTCATAGGCTGCAGAATGGATGTTTTGTTAGCAGGCATGACAGCAACATTTATGATACAGTGTGGATTTGTGTCCCCTACCCAAATCTCATGTTGAGTTGTAATCCCCAGTATTGGAGGTGGGGCGTGGTGGGAGGTGATTGGATCATGGGGGTGGATTTCTCATGAATGATTTAGCACCATCCCCTTGGTGCTGTCCTTATGATAGTGATGAGATCTGGCTGTTTAAAAGTGTGACCCCTTGTTCTCTTGTCTCTTGCTCTGCTTTTGCCGTGTGACATTCCTGTTCCCCCTTCGCTTTCTGCTATGATTGTAAACCTCTAGAAACCGAGCAGACATCAGCACCATGCTTCTTGCAAAACCTGCAGAACCATGAGCCAACTAAACCTCTTTTCTTTATAAATTATCCAGCCTCAGGTATTTCTTTATAGCAATGCGGAAACAGCCTAAACAATTCATTTTCTTGCACGTGTCTATCAGATCTGGCTCTTGGGTGACTAGGTGCATTGTCAATGAGCAGTAATATTTTGAAAGAAATCTTTTTTACTGAGCAGTAGGTCTTAACAGTGGGCTTAAACTATTCAGTAAACCATGTTGTAAACAGATGGGTTCCATTTATAGAGCACAGGTGGAGTAGATTTAGTGTAATTCCTAAGGACCCTAGAATTTTTGGAATGATAAATGAGCACTGGCTTCAAGTTTAAGTCACCAGCCACATTAGCTTCTGAAAAGAGAGCCTGTACTTTGAAGCTGTGAAGCCAGCATTGACTTCTCTTCTCTAGCTATGAAGTCTTAGATGGCATCTTTTTCCAGTAGAAGGCTCTTTAGTCTTCATGGAAAATCTGTTGTTTAGTGTGGCCACCTTCATCAATGATTTTAGCTAGATGTTTTTGAATAACTTGCTGCAGCCTTTACATCAGCACTGGCTGCTTCACTTTGTACTTTTTTGTTCTGGAGACAGCTTCTTAAACTTCATGAAGCAATCTCTGCTAGCTTCCAGCTTTTCTTTTGCAGTTTATTCACCTCTTTTAGCCTTCATACAATGGAAGAGAGTTAGGGTCTTACCCTGGATTAGACATTGGCTTACCTGGTTTGATCTTTCTATTCAGACCTCTCAGACTTTCTCCATTATCAGTAATAAGGCTATTGCACTTATCATTCATGTGTTCACTGGAGTAACGCTTGTAATATCCTTCAAGAACTTTTCCTTTGCATTTACAGCTTGGCTGTTTGGCCCAACAGGCGTAGCTTTTGACCTGTGGCTTTTAACCTGCCTTGCTTAATCATCTCTCGCTTTTGATGTGTGGCTTTTCCTTTCATTGAATGCTTAGAGGCCATTGGAGGGTTATTAATTGGCTTCGTTTCAATATTGTTGTATTTCAGGGGATAGGGAGGCCTGAGGAGAGGAGAGAAATTGAGAGAGATGGCCAGTCAGTGGAGCAGTCAAAACATACACAACATTTACACATTAGGTTTGTTGTCTTAAATGGGTACAGTTTGTGGTGCCCCCAAACAATTACAGTTGGAATATCAGATATTACTGATCAGAGATCACCATAACAGATATAATAATAATGGCAAAGTTTGAAATATTGTGAGAATCACCAAAATGTGACACAGACATGAAGTGAGCACATGCTGTTGGAGAAGTGGCACTGACAGACTTGCTTGACACAGGGTTGCCACAAACTTTCAATTTGTAGTAAATATAGTATCTGTGAATTGCAATCAAGTAAAAAACAATAAAACAAGGTATGCCAGTATCTTTGAATTTTTCAGAATTTTTCCTGTTACTGATTTCTGGTTTCATACCATTGTGGTTGGAATGATTTATTATCTTCTTAAACTTGTTAAAACTTCTTCTGCGGCCTAACATATTATGTGTCGTTAGTATATTTTGTGAACTCCTGGGGAGAATGTGTGTTATACTGCTGTTGGATAGAATGTTTGGTATATGCCTATTAGGTCCATCCATTTAGTCTAAAGTGCAATTCAACTCCCATGTTTTTTTTATTGATTTTCTCTCTGTGTCTGTTCATTGTTGAAAATGGGATATTGAGGTTTCCTACTATTATTCTATTGCAATCTCTCTCTTAAGATCTACTAATATTCTCTTTGTATATTTAAGTGCTTTGATATTGGGTCTGTATATACTTATAATTATTACAGGTTCTTGATTAATCAATCCCTTTATTATTAAATATTGACATTCTGACTGGGTGTGGTGGCTCACTTCTGTAATCCCAGTGCTTTGAGAGGCTGAGGCAGGCAGATTGGCTTGAGCCCAGGAGTTTGAGACCAGCCTGAGCGACAGGGAGAGACCCCCGTCTCTTCAAAAAATACAAAAATTAGCCAAGCATGGTGGCGCATGCCTGTAGTTCCAGCTGTTTGGGAAACTGAGGTGGGAAGATGGCATGAACCTGGGAGACAGAGGTTGCAATGAGCCAAGATCGCACCACTGCACTCCAGCCTGGGTGACAGAGTAAGACCCTGTCTCAAAAAATAATAAATGAATAAATAAATACTGACATTCATTATTTTTATAGTCTTTTTCTGAAAGTCTGTTTTTCCTAAGTATAGCTTCCCCTGCTTATTGGAGTAGGTTTGGTTGTTACTTGCATGAAATATCTTTTTCTCTTACTTCACTTACAGTCTATGTGGGTTCTTAAAGAGTAAATGATTCTCTTGTAGTCTAAAGTTGGCTCCTCATATACATGGATAGATGGGTGCTGCATCCATATTTAACCCATTGCAGATTGAAAATATCCGCAAATAAAAACTAATAGAGTATAACACCTATTACATAACACTGAGATTGCTTTAGATATTTTAAGTAATGTGAGGATAATTTTAAGTATTTGGGAGGATTTACATAGTTACATGCAAGTGCAGTACCATTTTATGTTAGAGATTTGAGTAGCCATAGATTTTGGTATCTGTGGGTAATCCTGGAACTAAACCTCTATGGATACCATGAAACAACTATTGTTGGGTCCTGTTCTTTTTAAATCTATTCAGCTACTCTTTGTCTTTTGATTGGAGAATTTAATACATTTACATTCATGGTAATTACTGATAGGTAAGAACTTACTACTGTTACTTTGTTAATTATTTGCTGTTTGCTCTGTAGATCCTTTGTTTCTTTCTTCCTCTCCTGCTGTCTTCCTTTGTGATTAAGGTGCTTTCCTCTATGGTATGCTTTGATGCTTTACTTCTTGTCTTTTGTATATCTACTATAGGTTTTTGTTATTTGGTTACCATGAGGCTTACATGGAACACCTTGTATTCATAACTGGCTAGTTGAAGCTAATAACAACTTAACTTTGATCACATAAAAAAACCCTCTGCTTTTAATACCTCCATTTAATGTTTTTGATGTCACAGTTTACCTCTTTTTATATTGTTTATCTCTTAACAATTCTTGTAGCTATTATAATAGTTTTGTCTTTTTTTTTTTTTTAATTCTTTTTTTTTTAGATGGAGTTTCTCTCTGGCCCAGGCTGGAGTGCAGTGGCATGATCTTGGCTCACTGCAACTTCTGCCTCCTGGGTTCAAGCGATTCTCCTGCCTCAGCCTTCCCAAGTATCTGGGACTACAGGTGCGTACCACCATGCCCTGCTAATTTTTTGTATTTTTAGTGGAGATGTTGTTTCACCCTGTTAGCCAGGATGGTCTCGATCTCCTGACCTCAGGTGATTTGCCCGCCTCAGCCTGCCAAAGTGCTGGGATTACAGGAGTGAGCCACTGCGCCCGGCCATAGTTTTGTCTTTTAACCTCACACTAATGACATAAGTGATTTACCCGGCATCATTATAGTATTTGCGTATTCTTATTTTGACTCTGTGCTTACTTTTACCAATGAGTTCTTTACTTTCATGTGTTTTCATGTTACTAATATTTTTCTTTCATTTTGAACAACTCCTTTTAGCATTTCTTGTAAGACAAGTCTAGTGGTGATGAGACATACCACCACCAAAGGAACCTAACAGCAAAGAGCTTTTGTTTGTGAAATTCTCTTTATTTCTGGACAGCTTTGCCAGGTAAAGTATTCTTGGTTAGCAGTTTTTTCCCCCCATCGGCCCTTTGAGTATATCATCCCACTGTCTCCTGACCTGTACATTTTTGCAGAGAAATCTGCTGCTAGCCATATTGAAGCTCGCTTATATGGAATTTGCTTCTTTTCTCTTGCTGCTTTCAGGAACCTGTTTGTCTTTGATTTTTGACAGTTTGAGTTCAGTGTATTTTGTAGTTTTGTTTGGATTGAATTTGATTACAGAACTTTGACTTTCCTGTACCTGGATATTTACTTTTTTTCTTTAAAGAGACAGGGTCTCACTCTGTCACTCAGGCTGGAGTGCAGTGGTGCAATCATAGCTTACTGAAGCCTCCAACTCCTGTGTTCAAGCAGTTTTCCCACTTCCTCTTGAGTAGCTGGGACTACAGACACGTCACCACACTTGGCGAATTGTTTTTTTTTTTCCTGTAGGGATGAGGTCTTAGTATGTTGCTCTCACTTTGGCCTCCCAAAGTGCCGGGATTATGTACCACTATGTCCTGCCAATGTTTATATCTTTCCCCGGATTTGGAAAGTTTTTTGCTTTTCTTTCCTTTCTGTTTCCCTTTCCTTTCTTTACCTTTCAGGCAGAGTTTTGCTATGTTGCCCAAGCTGGACTTGAACTCCTGTGCTCAAGCAATCTCTCCAGCCTCAGCTTCTTGAGTAACTGGGACTGCAGGCACATACCACCACACCTGACTCTGCTATTGTTTCTTTAAATCAACTTTCTGCCCCTTTGTCTGTCTCTTCTCTTTCTTCAACTCTTATAATCTGAAAATTTTCTCTATGCTATCCTATAAATCTTGTGACCTTTCTTTATTTTTTTTTTCATGTTTTTCCCTTTTTTCCCTTCTGGGTGTATATTTTCAAATAACCTGTTTGCAAGTTCATGGATTTTTTTCTTATATTTGATCAGTTCTACTTTGAAGTTTGCTGAACTTTAAAGCAATTATTTTAAATGTGTTGTTGGGCAGTTTTTATATTTCCTTTCTCTCCTCTCCTCTCCCCTTTCTTCTCCCTTCCTTCCCTCCTCCCCTCCCCTCCCCTCCCCTCCCCTCCCCTCCCTTCCCTTCCTTTTTCTTCCCTTCCCTCCTTCTTTTTTTGACAGTGTCTGGTTCTGTTGCCTCAGCTGGAGCACGGTGGCATGCTCATGGCTCACTGCAGCCTTGACCTCCTGGGTTCAAGCAATCCTCCCACCTCAGCTTCCCAAGTAGCTAAAACTACAGGCATGTGCCACCACTCCTGGCTAATTTTTGTTATTTTTAGCACAGACAGGGTTTCACTGTGTCGCCCAGGCTGGTCTCAAACTCCTGAGCTCAAGCAATTGGCATGCCTTGACTTCCCAAAGTGTTGGGCTTACAGGTGTGAGCCCCTGTGCCTGACCTATACTAGTATTTCTTTGGAGCCGGATATAGTAATATCTCAACATTATTATGTTCTTTTGGTGATGGTATGTCTCTGACATGGTTTGGCTCTGTGTCCCCACCCAAATTTAATTTTGAATTGTAATCCTCATGTGTCGTGGGAGGGACCTGGTGGAGGTGATTAGATCATGGGGGCGATTTCCCCCATGCTGTTCTCGTGATGGTGAGGGAGTTCTCACGAGAGCTGATGGTTTGAAAGTGGCAGTTTCCCTTGAGCGCGCACGCTCTCTCTCTCCTTCTGCCTTATGAAGATGTGCCTTGCTTCCTCTTTGCCTTCTGCCACGATTGTAAGTTCCCTGAAGCCTCCCCAGCCATGAGGAACTGTAAGTC
The DNA here is from genome assembly GCF_007565055.1 of Rhinopithecus roxellana. NCBI lineage: Eukaryota > Metazoa > Chordata > Mammalia > Primates > Cercopithecidae > Rhinopithecus > Rhinopithecus roxellana. The sequence continues at coordinate 87,564,397 of NC_044553.1, read as the reverse complement.
AATTAAACCTCTTTCCTTTATAAATTACCCAGTCTCAGGTAGGATCTTTGTAGCAGGGTGAAAACGGACTAATACAGTCTCTTTGGTTTTTCATGTTTCTTATTGCCTTATATTTAATGGATCAGTCATGGAGCTGAGGCCTGAAGCACAAGTGTGAGTGAAGGGTCTGTGGCTCTGGGATCTGGAGCAGTAAGACACCGTTGCCTGGGTTGCAGGTACCCCTGCTCCTGTGTTAGTAACACTGTGCGAGATGTAGATGCTTGTATGCTTGTAATTCACCTGGGGAGCAAAGAACAGGAGCATAGGCTTGCTCAGAGTTAGTAGAGCTCTGAGCTGGCAGGGCTTAGTTCTTTATGGCAGCTGGGCTGGTGTGTAGAGCATGGGCACTTGCAGTGAGAGCTTGGCTCTAGGGTTCCACAGTGTGAACCACCTTGCTATGGCAATAGTATGAGTGTTAGAGATGTGGGTGGTCACATTGCAGCCACAGAACCTGGGTCTGGATTGTGGATTTTTTTTTTTTTTTGAGAGGGATTCTCGCTGTGTCGCCCAGGCTGGAGTGCAGTGGCGCGATCTTGGCTCACTGCAAGCTCCGCCTTCCGGGTTCTCGCCATTCTCCCGCCTCAGCCTCCGAGTAGCTGGGACTACAGGCGCCCGCCACCGCACCCGGCTAGTTTTTTGTATTTTTAGCAGAGACGGGGTTTCACTGTGTTAGCCAGGAGGGCCTCGATCTCCTGGCCTCGTGATCCACCCGCCTCGGCCTCCCAAAGTGCTGGGATTACAGGCTTGAGCCACCGCGCCCGGCCTGGATTGTGGATTTTTATGAGGAAGCTGTGTTTCTGAGTTCGGGGCATGTACAGGGGTTGGGAAAAGTGGTGGCTTCTTTTGTGAAGTGGCTCAACTTTGGCCCCTTCTTGGGTGAGGTGAGGTGTGTAACCAACCACCTTTTTGTCTTCCCAAGTGGAAATGGCTGTTGGTTCCTCAGTTGCAAGACATGCTAGTGTCCTCTGCAGAGTATCCCACTGAGAACCACAGTGGTTCCTGCCATGTGTCTTACACCAGTAGCCTCTGCCTTTCTTCTTTGTTCCTAGCTATCTCATGGCATCTCAGATGTGTTGAACTTACCAGTGATCCTTTCTATGTCTCTGTTTTGTTGCTCCGTTGTGTTTCTGTAGATTCTTTAATGGGCCGGTAAGTTCTCTCTGGGCTATTTGGTTTGTGTGGATAGTTCTCTCTCTCTTTTTTTTTAATGGAGAAATGAAGGCTGGTATGTCTTACTTTGCCATCTTGGTGACATCACCTCTGGAAAATTACTATTATGTTATTTTAGGAATCTGAGATCAAATCATGGTTTAGGAAGTTATAGCACAAACTTAAGGTCATACTGCCTGGTAGACTTAACCAGTGTGTGCTTGTAAGACCATTGTTAACTGGGTTGTAAACCCACTTCCCATAGGTGTTCTGTCCCTTATCTAAAAGAGTTTTAGTTTTTGGGTTTGAATTATCATTTGGTTTTAAGTGCGTATCTTATGGGACTCTGACTAAGCAAGGGCAAAGGAAGTGTATGTGGGCTTCTTTAGAAAGTACTTATTTTAAAGGATAAATTCCTCCTGTTCCTTCTTTCAAGAATTGACTGGTCTTCTGCTCTGAGACACACTTAAGAACCATACTTTTTTTTTTTTTTTTTTCCATAAAGCACATTTAGTAAAAATTCTTTGACCTTTGAGTATATTGAGGCACTAGAAGAATCATGGTTAAGATTTTTATTGTGGTCTCCCCAGACCATGAACCCTGAATGTGGTCTTAGCATCCAAGGTAAGCATCTCTTACAATATTGAATTGTAGCTAATTTCATGAATTAAATCTTTTTGTCTCACCTGAGATTTGCCCTGACAAAGACGTGATACAAGCGCATTTTAGTCTTTTAAAAGAAACAACTTAAAATTATAAAAATTGAATGAATTGCTTAGCCTGAAAGGAAATAAATGAGAAATGGTACGAATGTCTTTTTAGTTGATGTGGTGGTATTGTTTTCAAAGTTTGTGGTAGTGTAGGGTAAAGAAGATAGAGAATTTATTAATTTGGATCATGAGTCAGAGAGGAACATCATCACAAAAATAGAATATTGTCTATAATCTTAAGCTGTCATTCAGTAGAAACTGTTTTAGCAACTCTTGGAATTTTAACCTTTTTTTCTTCTTTTGCATTTGAACATTTTGTGAATTAGCTTTAAGAAAGAGTGTTTTGCCAGTTTGGGAAAAGTAAAAATAAAGGACGTTGTATGTTTCACCAACAGTAGAATTTTAATAGTATCTGTTAGATCGGGGTCCCTAATTCTGGTATCACAGTCCGTGGCCTGTTAGGAACTGAGCTGTACAGCAGGAAGTGAGCAGTGGGTGAACAAGCATAGCTTCATCTGTATTTACAGTCGCTCCCCATTGCTCACATTACTGCCCAAGCTCTGCCTCCTGTTATCAATGATGGCATTAGATTCTCATAGGAACATGAACCGTGTTGTGAAACATACATGCAAGGGATCTAGATTGTGCACTCCTTATGAGAATCTAAAAGTCTGATGATGTGTTACTGTCTCCTGTCATCCCCAGATGGGACCATCTAGTTGCAGGAAAATAAGCTCAGGGCTCCCACTGATTCTCCATTATGGTGAGTTGTAAAATTATTTCATTACATATTACAATGTAATAATAAAAAATAAAGTATACAATAAATGGAATGTGCTTGGATTCAACCCCCAGGTCTGTGGAAAAATTGTCTTCCATGAATCTGGTCCCTAGTGCCAAAAATATTGGGGAACACTGTGTTTGATCATTTAGTTTGAGGGCTGATTAAGAAAGGGGGAGAAATGAGTATCATCTTAGCTGTCTCTCCCCTCTCCCAAGATGAACTTTAGTTTTATTATTTCTGACTTGGTGGGGTTAAAGTTCAGGGTATAATAAAAATTGAATGGCAAAGTTATGATTCACATATAATCCAGGATATTTTTAGTAGAATATGACTTACATATCTCTTATTTTATCATAGGCAACAACAACTTGAAATCAACTTAAAAACAGTATATGTGAGATTGAGTATCTGGGTCCTACAAAAGGAAAATTGGTTAGCAATTAGAAGTAACTTCAACCTTAAGGACTTTACTTTGATATTCTGTTTGCAAATCAAAGAAGCGGTGGCATTCATTGGTATATATTCTACTTAAAAAGATTGTATAAATGGAATATATACTTGGTTATAAAATGATTTTTCAACGCTTTTAAGAACGACTGTACTGGGCTCAGTTAGCTCATGCCTATAATCCCAGCACTTTGGGAGGCCAGGATGGAAGGATCACTTGGGGCCAGTAATTTGAGGTTGCAGTGAACCATGACCACGCCACAGTATTCTAGCTAGGACAGTAGAGTAAGATCCTGTCTCCACCAAAAATTAAAAAATTGGTGTGGTGACATGCGCCTGTAGTCCTAAGTCCTCTGGAGGCTGAGGTGGGAGGATCACTTGAGCCCAGGAGTTAAAAGTTGCAGTGAGCTGTGTTCATGCCACTACACTCTCGCCTGGGTGACAGTGAGACTCTGTCTCAAAAAAACCCGAAAAACCAAAAAACTGAAATATATCTAGAGGATATTTTCTTACTGTATATTATATAGGCTTAAAAACTTTTTTCCTAATTATTTGAACTAACTTTGTTATTTCTTTCCTCAGTTTAACCTTTCTTCCTGAGGGTGCTTGTTTTATAAGATAATTTGTGTAAGATTGGCCAGTAACTTCATGGCATAAAGAAAACCCAGAGCTATGAATTAAAGATAGGAGATTTTGTTTTTTCCTTTTAAGATGTGGTCTTGCTTTGTTGCCCAGGCTGTAGCGCAGTGGATTTGGATCTTGGTCTTGGTTTTGACATTGAACTATGTGAGAGAAGTTACTTATCTCACTGATCCTCAGTTTTCTCAACTATAAAATAAGGACATTATTTTTCAGACCAGGATGAAATGAGGAAAGAAAAATGGAAAGAGTAGTAACTGTATACCCACTTGTCTCTTCTCCCTCCTCCTCCTCCTTCCCTCCCCTCCCCTCCCCTCCTCTGAAAGAAAAATGGAAAGAGTAGTAACTGTGTACCAAGGTCTTTTCTCTCCTCTCTTCTCTCTCTGCTCTCTCCTCTTCTCGATGGAGTTTTGCTCTTGTTGCCCAGGCTGGAGTGCAATTGCGCAATCTCGGCTCACTACAACCTCCGACTCCGGGTTCAAGTGATTTTTCTGCCTCAGCTTCCCAAGTAGCTGGGATTACAGACATGCACCACCACGCCTGACTTATTTTTTGTATTTAGTAGAGATGGGGTTTCACCATGTTGGTCAGGCTGGTCTCGAACTCTTGACCTCAAGTGATCCACCCACCTTGGCCTCTCAAATGCTGGGATTACAGTCATGAGCCATGGCACCCAGCCACTTTATTGTCTTTATGTCTGTCTCTTTGTATATACATGTCACACTTTTTTTTGCTGAACTATTTGAAAAAAGTCGAAAATGTGATTCATTTCTTAATACTCCAGCATACATCACTTGAAAATAGGACATTCTTTTGTAACCAGGATATCATCATCACAGCTAAGAAAAGTAATAATTTCCTAATATCATTGAACAGTAATTCAGATTTCTTTAGTTATCCCTGAACATCTTTTTATATATATTTATATATTTATTTATTTATATTTTTTGACACAGAGTCTTGCTCTGTTGCCAAGGCTGGAGTGCAGTGGCATGACCTTGGCTCACCACAACCTCTGCTTCCCAGGTTCAAGTGATTCTCCTGCCTCAGCCTCCTGAGTAGCTGGGATTATAGGCGCGTGCCATCACGCCCAGCTAGGTTTGATATTTTTAGTAGAGACAGGGTTTTGCAATGTCAGCCAGGCTGGTCTCAAACTCCTGACCTCAGGTGATCCATCCGTCTTGGCCTTTCAAAATGTGGGGATTACAGGCGTGAGCCACCCAGCCTCCCTGAACATCTTTTAAATGTGTATTTTTCAAACAGGATCTGATCAAGTCTCATACATTGCATTTGGACGTTAAGGATCTTCAGTTTATTGTGCCCTGGAGAAGTCACCCTAATTTTTGTAACTCATGAGATTTATTTTTCGAAGAGACCAGGCTGATTGTTTCATATAATATCACACATTCTGGATTTATTTTCTTGTGGTTTTTCTGTTTCTTATATACTTGTAGATGGAAGGTAGGCTTGCTTCATTTGCATTAAACAGTTTTGGGCAAGACACTTTGTAGATGATACTGTGGTATTACAAAGCACATAGTCATTTCTCCACTGGTGGGGATGTTAAGTTTGATAACTTGGTTACTATGGTGACCCACTAGATCTCTCCATTGTAAAGGAACATTTATCTCTTTGCAATTTAGCAAATAAAATTATGGGAGGCTACTTTGACACTCTCCTAAAAGCCTGTTCCCTAACTATCCTTTACGTAATGTTTTGAACATTCATTGATGATACTTGCTTGAATTAATTAATTGGGAGTTACAAAATGATGATTTTAAAAATTGTAATATTTTCTTCAGTATTTATTATTCTTCTGTAATAAGTAGCTTTTCCTTGTCAATTGAGAGTATATTACAGCTCCTTCTAAAAAGCCAGGATAAATGCTTAATATAGTAGTCTCTTCTCATGTGCAGTTTTGCTTTCCATGGTTTTAGTTACCTGTGATCAGCTGAAGTCTGAAAATATGACATGGAAAATTTCAGAAATAAACCATTCATACATTTTAAATTTAAATTTCACTCTATTCTGAGTAGCATGATGAAATTTCGTGCCGCCCTGCCCAGGATTGAATTATCCCTTTGTCCATTGTATCCATGTTGTACAGTGTGTATGTATAGAAAAAAACTTGGTGGGCTGGGTGTGGTGACTCTTGCCTATAATCCCAGCACTTTGGGAGGCTGAGGCAAGTGGATCACCTGACATCAGGAGTTCGAGACCAGCCGGGCTAACATGGTGAAACCGCGTTTCTACTAAAAATACAAAAATTATTCAGGCGTGGTGGCGTACTCCTGTAATCCCAGCTACTCAGGAGGCTGAGGCAGGAGAATCGCTTGAACCCGGGAGGGGAGGTTGTAGTGAACCAAGATCGCACCGTTGCACTCCAGTCTGGGCAACAAGAGCAAAACTCCGTCTCAAAAAAACAAAACGAAACAAAACATAGTGTATAGAGTTTGGAAGTATCTGCAGTTTCGGGCATTCACTGGGGGTCTTGGACCCCTGTGAATAAGGGGGAACTACTATATTGCCAGATTTTATTATATTATAATATTATTAGCTGATATTTTGTTAAAGTATTTTTGTATGTTTGTTCATGGAAGATATTGGTCTGTAATTGTATTAGTCTTCCATAACAAAATACAACAGATTGGATGATATTAAACAACAGAAATTTATTTTCTTACAGTTCTGGATGCATTGCATTGTGTGTGTATTCATAGGTAGTTTGTGTTATTTCTACTTTTGAACTTATTGAGATTTATGACCTTATATATGGCCAATTTTTGTGAATTAGTCTGTGTCTACTTGAAATGGGGTTGTATTCTCTATCAGAATATAAAACTCAATATAATAAATACAATATAGTAAAATCTACCTTATTGATTGTGTTACTTAGGTTGTCTATTGCTTTACCTGCTGTTATTCTGTTTCCATTAATTTCTCCATGCATCTACTATAGATTTTTGCTTTGCAAGGTTGTGCCCATGCTCTTTGGTTAATAGATATTCATAACTGAATTTTCTTCCTCATTGTTAATTTGGCCTTCAGCATAAAGAAGTGTCCTCCTTTGTCTTGTTAGATGCTTTTTGGCCTGAATTTTACATTGTGAGGTATTAAGATCATAACCCGTGTTTTCTTTTTGATCGTATTTTCTTGTTTTCTTTTTTTTTTGAGACGGATTGTTGTTGTGTCTCCCAGGCCGAAGTGCAATGTTGCGATCTTGGCTCACTGCAACCTCTGCCTCCCAGGTTCAAGTGATTGTCCTGCCTCAGTCTTCCGAGTAGCTGGGGTTACAGGTGCTCACCACCACACCCAGTTAAGTTTTGTATTTTTGGTAGAGACAGGGTTTCACCGTGTTGGCCAGGATGGTCTCAAACTCCTGACCTGAAGTGATCTGCCCGCCTTGGCCTCCCAAAATGTCGCAATTACAGGCGTGAACCACCGTACCTGGCCATATTTGCCTGTTATACCTTTGTTCTTCTTTTTTCCCTTTTATATTTCTTAATTACTTTGTTTTAGGTGTATGCCCTTGTATATAGCATACTATTGGTTTTACTTTCTGAACCAATCTGAAAGTCTTGTTTCAATAGAAGAGTTAAGCTCTTTGAATTTATTATTGACATTGATATGCTTAATCTTCAGACAATTATTATATCTTCTGCATATATTCTATTTCTATATCTTTCATTGTGTTGTACTCATCTTTTTTAAAAAAAGTTTTGCTTTTTGTTTTGGAATTTTTTTTTTTTTTGTGGGGAGACAGAGTCTCGCTCTGTTGGAGTGCAGTGGTGCAATTTTGGCTCACTGCGGGGGTGAAATCTTCGCTCACTGCAGCCTTAACCTCACAGGCTCAAGCAATCCTCCCACCTCAGCCTTCCGAGTAGTTGGGACCACAGATATCTGCCACCATGACCGGCTAATTTTTAAATTTTTGTCGATATAGAGTCTCCCTGCATGGCCCAGGCTGGTCTCAAACTCCTGGGCTCAAGCAGTCCCCCTTCCTTGACCTCCCAAAGTGCTGGGATTGCAGGTGTGAACACCACTGCACCTGGCTGGAGATTATTTTTGGATGTTTAGTATATTTATTTGAATAAATTATGGAGTTTAATGAATAATAACATTGTTTTGTTAATTGTGACAAATGTACCAGGGCAGTGTGAGGTTTTAACAATAGGGGAATCTTGGTACACGGTATATAGAAACTGTCTGTACCATCTGCAACTTTTCTGTTAATCTAAAACCATTTTTAAATTAAGAAAAATATTAAATATAAAGTGCTGTAGGTGTCCTGGACCGGTGTTAGAAAGTAAATTTTGCACTGAGCATGGTGGTTCTTGCCTGTAATCCCAGCATTTTGGGAGGCCAAGGTGGCTGGATCACTTGAGGTCAGGAGTTCAAGACCAGCCTGACCAACATGGTGAAATCTGGTCTCTACTAAAAATACAAAAAATTAGCCAGGCATGGTGGTGCATGTCTGTAATGCCAGCTACTTGGGAGGCTGAGGCAGAAGAGTCACTTGCTCCTGGGAGGCAGAGGTTGCAGAGGGCTGATGTCCCACACTGCACTGCAGCCTGGGTGACAGTGAAGGAGACTGTCTCAAAAAAACAAAACAAAACAAAAAAACCCAAAAGAAAGTAAATTTTGTTTGAGTTTGTTGGTGAATATTAGCTGTATTTTTTAGTTTCCAGTAAATCAAGGTGCAGTGTAATCGTTGTACATTTTATGTTGAAGCGTTATGGGAAAATACCTTTATTTTATAATAATGAAGGAAAAGGACTTTTGGATTGGAAAGGAATATTTTGACAAAGATTATATAAAATTTTTTCTTCTAAAAATTCTTTTTCTTCAACCAGACAAGATACCATTTTTTCAAAGCTAGGTAAGATACCACTTTTTCAAATGGTGTCTTGTCTGATTGAATTATTAGAATGTTTTTGGCATGTTTAGTAGCAAGTGGTAAAGGTCGATTGAAATACAAGCTGAAAAATTCTAATGGCCCCTGGAAGGTGGCAGTGTAGGCTTCTCGTCTCAGAATTTTAGATCTGGAGGAGACCTTTTTTTTTTTTTTTTTTTTTGAGACGGAGTCTCGCTCTGTTGCCCGGGCTGGAGTGCAGTGGCCGGATCTCAGCTCACTGCAAGCTCCGCCTCCCAGGTTTACGCCATTCTCCTGCCTCCGCCTCCCGAGTAGCTGGGACTACAGGCGCCCGCCACCTCGCCCGGCTAGTTTTTTGTATTTTGTAGTAGAGACGGGGTTTCACCGTGTTAGCCAGGATGGTCTCGATCTCCTGACCTCGTGATCCGCCCGTCTCGGCCTCCCAAAGTGCTGGGATTACAGGCTTGAGCTACCGTGCCTGGCCTGGAGGAGACCTTTAAAATTTATTCCAGTTCCTTCATTATAGGAGAATATCTAGAAGTCTAGGGACATGATATGTTATTTCCGAGATCACATAGTAAATTGCTGTTTAGAGCTGGGACTAGTACTAAGCCTCTTCCATTTCTGTTTCAGGATTAGTTTCTCAATGCCAGAATGTGTTCTTGAAAGGCACGATAACCAGATCCTGGGCTCCTCATATCCTACCTAAATTAGTGCAACTAAAGCAGTGTGACATATTTATATTGGTGTTTTTATAAAGGCACAGAAACAGACATGATTTATTCAGTAAAACAGGGATAGTGGTAGGTCATAAGACCCCTGACCTGTTGATTCTACCTCTTTGTCTTACCCACTAATAAATAGCTTAGAGATAGTAGCTAAAAAAATCCAATGGTTACGAACTAGAGATTGGGAGCTGGAAGTGCAGCTGGTACTAGAAACCATAAAAACACCAGATGATGTTTGTGGTGTGGTGAAGAGTGCTGGGATGATGTGGGTAGAGGGTGATGAAAGCTTTGGTCATGAGTAAGTGGGTCTAGAACCTATAGAATGGGGGGCGGAATAAAGGAAGCAATGGAGCGACCATCAAACTCATGCTTATCAGGAGGATCGTTTGTTCTGTTCTCATTCTCTATAGCATATCACTACTTGCCAGCTAAGATTTAGAATAATCATAGACAATAACGAAATAAAATACATCTGATATCCGCACAATATTTCAAGCACAATACTCTCGTAAATATTGTACTATTTGATCGTTGCAATATCCTTGTGAGATAGGTAGAAGGGATATTGGTGAGTAGAAAATACTAAATATAATATGTGTTAATGTAGTGTGCTAGAAACCACTAAGGGATATAAGGGTGAATAGACACAGGCTCTGTTCTCATGGTGTGCCCAATCTTTTGGGGATGGGGTGGGAAAAACAACCAGTTACAATGTATAGGAAGTTGAAAAGGATTTAGAAATTCAAACTGTGTCCCATGGGAATTTAGAAATAGTGATGGTATTGTAACAGAAATTTTGGTATTTTGCCTTCTTAATTCAGACTAACTGAAAGGATAATGACTATAAAAGCATCTTGATTGTAATATATACTGATACAATTTTCCTTTATAATTTTCAGATTATTTTTTATTTTAGGTGATTTTACACAGCTATTTATATGAATAAATTTATGAATTAAGGATGACAGAAATCACTTAAATTGTTTTAGTGATTTTTGGCATATTAGCCTGGTTTGAGAAGGAGGAAGAAAACAAGGGAATTGATTTTGTAATGTCAAATAGACCTTACAAATTTAGGACAGATTTACCTAGACCATTATGAATAAATAAATAGACCCTTTTAATTAGTAAGAAACTAGACAAAATTTAATATAGTTGATTTCATACTAGTTTATGTTGATGATGTAGACAACTTCACCAAAGGAGGGGGAGTAGTGAATAAATTAGTTATAACTTATTTTACTGTAAAGTAATGTTAATTGTCAGAATAATTATAGGAAACATTTGCTAACCAATAAATATGAGTTTGACAGTCTTATAATGATGAATTCATTTTTGTTGAGATAGTGGACAAAGCAGACTTTTTTGTTTTTGTCACTTATTCCTAGAATCCATTTTAAAGTCTCTAGTTTTTGTTAGTATTTATCACCTACCTTAACTATTTTTCTTTTTGCCAAAACAGAAAGAATGCAGCTTCCGTTGATATACTGGAGTCACTTAGAATATCAACACTACAGGGAAAGAAGGAAAGGAAGCAATATACCATTGTCAGTGTGCTTTTCTCCTCTGAGGCTTTCATCCTTCTTGTGTTTTCTCTCTTAGCATTGGCCCATAGCTAGAAGACATTGAGGTCCTGCCTTACTGCTTTTTTACCTTAGCCGTGAACAGCATATCCCATACTATATTTAGGTTGATAAATTTTCAGTAGTAAAATTCTTCATGGTGAGCAGCCTCTTCTAGGCTGTCCTCACCCCTACCTTACCCTATTTCACTGTGGAAAGCTCACTTTCTTGGTTGAAGCATCTCCCTGTTTGAAGTCCAGCTTTGGGGAAACCTAGAATGACCTTAGGACAACCAGTGTTACGAGACTCAGTAGTGCCTGAGTCATACTTAGCTTTTTAAACATGTTTATAGCTTTCACTTTTTATGGGTAAATAGCCCTTTTATTATCAACACAGTACTTTCCTCTTTTTCTTAAAAGTGACTAATTTCACCACTGATGAAAGTTTGTTTTTGTCATCTGTTAAACATGTTTTCCCATGACTTTGGTTTTCTTCTTCATTTCATAAGTGATTTTGTGTGTATTTGTATGCACGTGTGTGTGGTTTCCTTTTGTAGAACAAGATGTATTTCTTTGAAGATGAGACTCAATGGGCCATTTACTGTTTTTCTTTCCTCACCTAGGGTATGTTCAGTTTAGCTTACAGTCTTCTTTTTTCCTAACAGTGTGGGTAAAAATGACTGACTCTGTTCAACATTACAGATTGAAAATAAAATCTGTGATTCCTAGCCTCTTTTTTTGTACTTCTTTATTTTAAAATCAGATTTTTCCTTCTCTATGCTTTCTTTTTTCCATCATGGAGATAACATAAGATGTTTATTTATTATATAGGTATTCTGTTTCTCCTGAAGACTTCTACTTATTGTTTTGCTTCTCTTCCTTTATTATGTTCATGTACAGTCTACAGCAAATCTTGTAATGTTCGACTGAATTCTAGTGCCACTAATGATAAGCAAGTATAACATTTCTTCTTAAGTGAATAATTTCTTCCATATATTTGACGTGGCTATGTTATGTGCTGCACTCTTGGTTGTATCTTTTCAGGTATATTTATTTATTTATTTATTTATTTATTTATTTATTTATTTTATTTTATTTTTTTTTGAGACAGAGTCTAGCTCTGTCGCCCAGGCTGGAGTGCAGTGGCGCGATCTCGGCTCACCGCAAGCTCCGCCTCCCGGGTTTACGTCATTCTCCTGCCTCAGCCTCCCGAGTAGCTGGGACTACAGGCGCCCGCCTCGTCGCCCGGCTAGTTTTTTGTATTTTTTAGTAGAGACGGGGTTTCACCGTGTAGACCAGGATGGTCTCGATCTCCTGACCTCATGATCCACCCGTCTCGGCCTCCCAAAGTGCTGGGATTACAGGCTTGAGCCACTGCGCCCGGCCTATTTATTTTTTCTCAGAGAAATCTTTCAGTTTATATCTTTTCTAAAATGGGGTTTTTCTTACATTGGGTTTTTATTGCTGATTACTGGATATTGTTTATTCTTTGGATGCTGTTGATATTCAGCTATCATGAAAGTAAACTTTCTTGGTTGATCATTTTTTTCTATTACATAATGAAGCAGGATATTTCCCTGACTCCTTTGTGGGACTCGCAACAGGGGTGCCTCCTTTACCCAGCCCACCAGTTTTTTTTTTTTTTTTTTTTTTTTGAGACAAAGTCTCTGTTGCCCAGACTGGAGTGCAGTGGCACTCACTGCAAGCTCACTGCAAGCTCCGCCTCCTGAGTTCATGCCATTCTCCTGCCTCAGCCTCCCGAGTAGCTGGGACTACAGGGGCCTGCCACCACGCCCAGCTAATATTTTGTATTTTTAGTAGAGACGAGGTTTCACCATGTTAGCCAGAATGGTCTTGATCTCCTGACTTCGTGATCCACCCACCTTGGCCTCCTGAAATGCTGGGATTACAGGCGTGAGCTACCGTGCCCGGCCCCAGCCCACCACTCTTAACTCTTTGTGGAAGGGAGCGCGCAAGTGAACGGGTGTGGGAATTGGAGTGAATGAGTGCTGGAACCAACTGGCCACTTTGGCGTCAGAGGGCTCAACCTCCACTCACTCAAACCCACTGTGTTCTACCCCTTGTAGGAGGGAGTGTGCGTATCAGTGGGTGCCAGAACTGGCCAGATGCTTTAGCTACAGCAGGAGTGAACTCTGTGCAGGCCCCACAGCAGTGTCCAGAAGTGGGTAACTGTGACTATTGAAGCCCCAGAGGGTATGTTACAGTGCTCTTTTAGCTCTGCTGTCCGTGGACAGCTTAAGTGTTAACAGCTTACTGGACCCTTTGCTTTTTTGTGTGAGGTGGCTGCCCTTTGCCAGTGAGGGCAAAGGGCCAGTGTGAAAGCCTTTTGTATCCACACTTGTGGCTCCTAAGCTCTTGTCTGGTGCCCAGGAAAAATGGGGTTGCATGAATGAATTGAAGGATGGTAAATGCAGGGGATTTTATTGCACATAAAAGTGGCTCTCAGCGGAAATGGAAGAAAGGGGACAGGATGGGTAGGTAATCTTCCCCTGGGAAGTTCAACCATCTCCGGCCAGATTCTTCTGTGTAGTAATGCCATCAAGCTGTCCTTCTGAAGTCAAGCCGCCTCTCTCCGATGTCCAGCTATGGTCTTGTCTACCAGCTGAGTCTGGAGTTTTCATAGGCACAGGCTGGGATGGGGCAGGGCTGTGGGTGGTTTAGGAAAAGGCAACATTTGAGCCGGAAAACAGGGATATAAATTCTCACTTTAGGCCACGGTTTTAGACTTTTTGACTTGAGGGTGAGGTTTTACTGGGGACCTGCCATTTTCTACCTAGAATTTCTCTGTCCCCCATTCCTGTCAATAATATGCATTTCTTAAATACTTTGTTTCTCCTGTGGTAATATTTTGTTTTCATATGAGTTCCTTCTCATTCTTAGATCCTATTTATGCTTCTTTGCTTTAGGATAACATATTGACATATAAGTGATATTTATTGAATACGTCTAATATTTAGAAAATTTCAGCATTTAGTGCTGTCACAAAGTTAATTTAGTTCATAGTCCTCCTTTAAAATACAGTGTTTCCAGATAAGATGGACTAACAGGGATGGTCTTTTCACCTAAGACAACTAAAGAATGGGGCAAAATAATGAAACAACAGTTCTCAAGACATTTGCCATCAAGCAGCAAAAGACATTGATCCCCAAGGGATGGGAAACAAATTAGGCGAGATCATGCAGTTGCTCTAGCTCCCACCTAGAGAGAGTTTCTAGGGGTGGAACAAAGCAGTGGAACCCAGAAGGAGCCTAGAGATTTCTCTGTATTGAAGAGGTGGAGCTAGCTGGGAGATTGGGGGGCCAAGGCAGCTAGAGTTCACAAGGTAGAGTGCCAGAGAGGAGAAAGCTGCAAGAGACAGAACTTCACAGATCTGTAGAAATTCTTTTCAAGAATTCAGTTGACTAGTGATCAATACATGCCTGTAAGGAAACTACAGGAAGCTGCGGAAGAACCACCGAAAATGAATTGAAGGGAGTAAATACAATACTCAGCTCACACGTGGCTAGGAATAGGGCCTGAATCCATCAGACAAAAAAACTTCATAATTCAACAGGTGTGTCAGGTAGAGGACCTCCAGCCTTCTACTTTTTATTTCTAGATGTTCAACTTGGGTCTTTTTTGTTCTGTGTCTTTACTTAATATACTTAACCTTTCTTCTGGCTTTTAGTACACATGGAACAGATATATAATAACTTTTAATGTCCTAGTCTCCTAATTCTACCAACCCTGTCATTCCTGGGTTGGTTTTGATTGATTGATTGATAGCTCTCCTTCTGGCTCTATTTTCTTGCCTTAATTTTTTTAACCTGCTTGTTAATTAATTGGTGCGTATCAGGCATGTAAAATAAAACATTGTAAGTTGTACCTTGTTGGGTGCTGGACATTTTTATATTCCTATGTTCTTTTTTTTTTTTTTTTAAGAGATGGAGTCTTGCTCTGTTGCCTGGGCAATAGTGCAGTAGTAGCCTGATCATAGCCCATGGCAGTATTCAACTCTTGGGCTCAAGTGATCCTCCTGTTGCAGCCTCCAGAGTAGCTGGGACTGCAGGTGCGTACCACCAGCCCCGGTGCCTGTAGATATTTTTTGAACATTTTCCTGGTCTGTATTGAAGTTCTTTGAAAGTGTTTTTTAACTTTTAGTTATTGCTTTTAATCTTTGTTAAGTGTAACCACTTAATTTAATTTTCCCGACTATTGAGGCAAAACCCTTCTGAATACTTTATGCTTCATGAATTATGAGACTTTTCCATTCTGGCTGTTGGTTACAGATGTTAAACTGAGGATCATATTGTCCATTCAAGACCTGTTTTTAAGCTCTGTTGGGATCATTATAGAGTAATCTTTATTCTAGGATAAATTTAGCCCTCCTGAGGTCTGTACCTATTGCCTAGAGTGTAAAGAGATATCTCTACTGTGGCTGGATGGAACTCAGATAATCTGTCTCCGAGCTCAGTGTCAACCCAGAGTCGTTCATATTTTACCTCCTGGCAGATGTTTTTGTCTGACTTTATGGAATTTCACCCTAAGCATGTGTAGATTAGTATTTAGTTGACGACTCAAGTAGACCCCAATGTACTTATCTGTAGCTTTTTTCTGCTTAAGTTTCTCCTTTCTAGTATATTATTCTAGTAATTCTTGCCACCTCCACTGTTCCAAACTCCGTTCTTTGCAAGTTAGCAAAACTGCTGTATTCTGCTTTGAATTTCCCTGTTGGCAGGGGTATCTAGAACATGTCTCTATGCAGAAAGCCAGTGTGGTCATAGGCCTTATCTAGTTTGTTTTCTTGTTTCAGGGAACACAGATCTATACTAATCGTTGTTCACTGTCTGGAAACGGTCATGTATTTTTGTGTGGTTTTGCAGTTGCTTACCATCTGAGGGTAAATCTGTTACCAGTTATTCCATAATGGCTGGAGGCATACATTTCATACTATTGGATTATTGTGGAGTTTGGCAAAGACTTTTGGGTGAAGTTACAGGAAAGAATTACAATAGACCTTTGCTGATTTTAGACTTAATGGCTATTTAGTAATTGTGTGTTTATGGGCTTTGGGAGTAGTTGACTATGTCTTCTTCAAATAGATCTGTGAGATAATGTAAGTAATAAAGCATTATTATTCTTGGGTTTTTGCACTCCAGGGTGGCTCATGTTTGCAATTCCAGCATTTTGGGAGGCTGAGGCAGGAGGATTACTTGAGCCCGGGAGTTTGATACCAGCCTGGGCAACATAGCGAGACCCAGTCTTTACAATAAAGTGAAACAAAATACATTTTAAAATCTTTAAAAAAAGAAAATAGTTGTATTACCTTCGTGGTGGGAGGAGTTTAAGTTAGTGATATTGCTTTTATATTAGTTGTAATTGCCTAAAATTGTTTTCAGTAGACTTTGATGTCATTGGAGAAAAACTGCTTCTCACAATTAATAATGTCAATCAGAGAAAAATCCATGTTGTTGACGTAAGAGTAAAGCGACTGGCAGAAAGACACATTTCTATAGAATGTATTGTGTCTTTGTACTGTTCTTGGGTTTTTGTACTTGGTGACCTGCACATACTACACACTCAGTGAACATTTGATGTGTGAATCTTTATTAAGGCCATTTCACTTTTCAGTTAATCATATTGATTACTAACTGTGTGCCAAACATGATACTGGATGAGGGAGAGGCAGCAACAAATGAAGTAGGAGAAGGGTCCCTGATCAAAAGACTGCATGAGATGGTGCATGTATAAGGTAGCAAAATATTCTAGCGAAGATTAATGAAGTATAGAATGATTATGTCAGCTCTTAGGGAGGTATAGAGGGGATGGATTTTGAGAAAGCTGATGGATATGCATTGATTGATAAAGGAGAAAAAAATCCCTGTTTTTTAAAAAAAGGAATGGTGTATTGCAGGGCGACAGCTGAGAGTAAACAGATTGTTCCATGGAAAGAAAGCAAAATTAAATTGGCTTTAGTAGAAGTTTGTGTAGAAGATAGTAAGAAACTGGGTTATAGAGCTAATTGAGGTGTCATACAAAATCGAGGAGAAATACAAAAGATTTTGAGCTTTGGTCTGAAAAGAGGTATACTTCTGAATGCCTTTTATGTTAAAAGATAGACAAAGTTAAAGAATTTTATATTCACAAAGCAAGTTACATGAGCGCTAACTTATTTTAAGTTGAACTATGAAGCAAATTAAGCCACTGAGTGTTACTGAGTTTGGGTATAATTTGCAAAACAAAAACCCATTTTTTGTTGACATTTGGAAAGGGCTACTTACAGAATAAGTCAATGTACAAAATAAGTGAATTTGCATGTTATTGTTTCTGGAATTGGTGGGTTCTTGGTCTCACTGACTTCAAGAATGAAGCCGCGTACCCTCGCGGTGTGTTACAGTTCTTGAAGATGGTGTGTCCGGAGTTTGTTCCTCCAGACGTTCAGATGTGTCTGGACCTTCTTCTTCTGGTGGGTTCGTGATCTCACTGTCAGGAGTGAAGCTGCAGACCTTCATGGTGAATGTTACAGCTCTTAAAGGCAGCGCGTCTGGAGTTGTTCATTCTTCCCAGTGGGTTTGTGGTCTCATTGGCTTCAGGAGTGAAGCTGCAGACCTTCGTGGAGAGTGTTATAGCTCATAAAGGCAGCATGAACCCAAAGAGTGAGCAGCAGCAAGATTTATTGCAAAGAGAGAAAGAACAAAGCTGCTACAGTGCAGAAGGGGACCCTAGCGGTTGCCGCTGACTGGGGCATCCTGCTTTTATTCCCTTATCTGACCCCACCCACATCCTGCTGATTGGTCCATTTTACAGAGTGCTGATTGGTCCATTTTGACAGAGTGCTGATTGGTGCGTTTACAATCCTTGAGCTAGACACAGAGTGCTAGAGGGAAAAGTTCTCCAAGTCCCCACTAGGTTAGCTAGATACAGAGTTAGCTAGTTACAGAGTACCAATTAGTGTGTTTACAAACCTTGAACTAGACAGACACAGAGTACTGATTGGTGTATTTACAAACCCTGAGCTAGACACAGTGCTGGTTGGTGCGTTTATGATCCCTTAGCTAGACATAAAAGTTCTCCAAGTCCCCACCAGATTAGCTAGATACAGAGTGCTGATTAGTGCACACACAATCCTCCAGCTAGATATAAAAGTTCTCCAAGTCCCCATCTGGCTCAGGAGCCCAGCTGGCATCACCTAGTGGATCCTGCAGCGGAGCTGCAGGCGGAGCTGCCCACCAGTCCTGAGCTGCGCCTGCATTCCTCAGCCCTTGGGCTGTGATGGGACCGGGCACCACGGAGCAGGGGACAGCGCCTGTCAGGGAGGCTCTGGCCACAGGTGGGGAGCTCAGACGTGGTGGGCTACAGGTCCCAAGCCCTGCCCCAGGGGGAGGCAGCTAGGGCCCCGTGAGAATTTGAGTGCAGAGAATTTGAGTGCAGCACTGGCGGGCGGCACTGCTGGGGTCCCGGCGCAACCTCCACAGCTGTTGGCCCGGGTGCTAAGCCCCCCACTGCTCTGGGCTGGCATCGCCAGCTGGCTGCTCCATGTGCTGGCTGGCTGAACCCATGCCCGCGCCGGTGCCGGCTGTAACTTGCACTTGCCCGCGAGCGCCACATGCAGCCCTGGTTCCCGCCCCACCTCCCCCTCCAAGCAGAGGGAGGAGGCTCTGGCCTCAGCCAGCCCAGAGGGGCTCCCACGGTGTGGTGGCAGGCTGAAGGGTTCCTCAGGTGCCGTCAGCGTGGACACCGAGACTGAGGAGGCGCTGAGAGTGAGGGCTGCTAGCACGTTTGTCACCTCTCATTGTGACTGGCTATGTAAGGAAAAGTTAAAGGGATTTAAAAATATATATAATAATGCTAACTGAAGATTGAGTCAAGGGCTGAATTTCATATATTTTTATTTTGTTCCAGGTTGCTGCTTTCGCTCAGAGGATATCGATGACCCTAATGGTCTTTTTGTTCAAGATAAAGTGACTTACTGCCTTTGTTGATTAACTGGACAAATTCAGGTTAGTGTATTTTGTGGACAGCACTTCCCTTTTCTAATTATATGTTAATATTTTGAGAAATAGATAATTTTGTGGTTAAAGCGACATGTTACATACCAGTAAAGTAGAAAGGCCAAGTCAGTCTAAACTCTGTTGAATTGTGTATTAGTTAAGAAACATTTTCTTACTGCCTACTGTGTACAATATTCACTGCATACATTGAAAAATATTTTATTTCCTTTTAAATAGTTTCGTACTTTAAATTATGGGGCTGGATAAAAAGTTGTGGTTGAACGTGATACATTAACTTTTGGCATCGTTGTGTGGCAATTTTTGGTGCTAAAAATAAGCAACTCATCTTAAACATTTCTGACATTTTTAGTAGCTGACTTTTAAAGGTATTCTTGTCCAGATTTCAGTCCTACATTAACATTTTTATTTATTTTTAGCGTTCAGTCTATTAATTTTGACAAATATATGTCACCACAATTAAACCATTTTCCAAACCTTTCAAATTTGCTCGTGTTGCCCATTTGTAGTTGACCTCTCCTTATACCTCAATCCCTAGCAATCGCTAATCTCTTTCTATCCCTATAGTTTGCCTTTTCCAATATGTCATTTAATTGGAATCATCTAATATGTAGTTTTTAAATCCTGGCTTCTTTCACTTAGAATAATATATTTGAGGTTTATTCATGTTGCTGTGTGCATCAGTAGTTGTGTATCAGTAGTTTGTTCTTTTTTTATTGCCGAGTAGTGTTCCACTTTATGGATACCATAATTAGTTTATTCATTTACCTGTTTATGGATATTTAGGCTGTTTCTAGTTTTTGATGATTGTAAAACTGCTGCAGTCATACATTAAAAAAATAAAAATGTGATTCTATGTTCTTTAAAAAATTTGGCTGGGTGTGGTGGCTCAAACCTGTAATCCCAGCAGTTTGGGAGGCTGAGGTGGGCAGATCATGAGGTCAAGAGATCGAGACCATCCTGGCCGACATGGTGAAACCTTGTGTCTACTAAAAATACAAAAATTAGTTGGGTATGGTGGTGCATACCTGTAGTCCCAGCTACTCGCATCTGTAGTCCCAGATACTCAGGAGAATCGCTTGAACCCGGGAGGCAGAGGTTGTGGTGAGGTGAGATTGTGCCATTGCACTCCAGCCTGGTGACAGAGCGAGACTCTGTCTTTAAAAAAAAATTCTTTTTTTGCATTGATATATATTAGATGTACGTATTTATTTTCAGGGTACATGTGATCATTTAATACCTTTATGTAATCAAATCCGGGTAATTGGAATATCCATTAACTTATTCATTTTTTCTTCATATTAAGAACATTTTAATTATTCTTTCCTAGCTATTTTGAAAGGTACAGTCAACTAAGGTTAACTGTAATCACCCTATTGATCTGTTGAGCACCAGGTCTTATATCTTCTAAGTGTATGTTTGTACCCATTAATCAACCTTTTCTTCATCCCCCAACCCCATATATTTTTTGCTAATAGAAGTTACTTTTTGTTGTTGCTGATATTAAAGAGCTGTAATGATTTAACTATTGCCTTTTAGGCCGTGGTTGCATTTCTTTTTAAAAATGTTATTAAAACGTAAGGAGAACACAACTAACATCGTGGCTATGGGGAGAAACTTGCAATTTATGGTCATTTTGAGTACAGAAAGAGAAATGATGTAAAATTATTAGAAAGGGGATCTATTGAAACTTGTGGTGTTTACTGATTTTGGAGATAATAGGTAGCCTTCTTGAATATAGTGGTAGATCAGAAATATACAGATAGATTAATATCGTTAAACCTCATATAGGTAGCTTCAAAAGTCATGTATAAAAGTCAAGTACATTAGAATTCTCCTATATTAAAAACATACTTAAAGAGGGTAAAGGTTGGGCATGCAAAAGTCAGTTTAAACTTTCTTGAATGAATATGTAGGATGAAAGTGATAGAAACTGTCTTTCTGCCTTGGGGAAATTAATGACCTCAAAAAGTAGCTTGAAACCCTGTTTGAATATTTATAAGGAAACTGTAGTTCATTATTTGTTATAGAAATAAAAAGGTGTTGAGAAAGTATTATGCTCTGACTGAGAAAATGTTGGATGGTTTAGACTCTAGCTTCTAAGCCTGGACACTAAAAGACTTACTGCAACTTTAAACTGTTTTCTTGTTTCTGAACATGTTTAGATGAATTATGTAACTTTCATAGTATCTCTATAGATAAGTGGCTTGCCGTATTGTGTTCTCCGAAAACATTTTTTTAAAACTTTTTTCCTTTCATTTCTTTTTTTTTTTTTTTTTTTGAGACAGAATCTCGCTCTGCCACTCAGGCTGGAGTACAGTGGCTCAATTTCTGCTCACTGCAACCTCCGCTTCCTGGGTTCAAACAGTTCTCATGCCTCAGCCTCCCAAATAGCTGGGATTACAGATGTGCGCCACTATGTCCAGCTAAGTTTTGTATTTTTAGAAGAGATGGGGTTTTGCTATGTTGGCTAGGCTGGTCTCAAACTTCTTGGCTCAAGCAGTCTGCCCGCCTCAGCCTCCTGAAGTGCTAGGATTATAGATGTGAGGCACCGTGCCTGGTCAGAGAGCATTTCTTAAATAGACAAAACATTTTAGGCAGAGTCAGAGCATTTTAGAGATACTTCTGAAAGAGAATAGTTATCTATTCAGTGGGCAAATCCAACACAGAGTCAAAGATAATGCTGTGCTCAGAAGTCATGATTTCTTCAGGATTTTAGGGTATTTAGATTTTAAACCACAATTCTAAGGTCAATATTTATGTAAAGTATTTATGAAAATAAAAGCCATATTGAAATTTAAATTTAATATGCTTTAATTCACATAAAATATTTTGAGGTTGTTAATAAAGTTTAGATTTTTCTAGCTATATATTCAATATAAGCATATTTTTTTTAATATTTGAAAATTGAGATCCTATTTTGCACTGTTTAAATAGTAGCCCGTTTAACTTAAAATTAACTGCAAAAGAAATAAACAAAAACTGAGTTTTTGTAAAGAATATTAAATTGAGTAATTTAACTTTATCCCATCCATTGGGTTAAACAGTGATCCCAGGATAAAGAGAGAGACAGAATGATGAGTAAAATGAACCCTATACTGCAGTGTCTCCAGATACCTGTATGAGTAAAAGCTTACCATCTTACCTCTCTGGGTCTTTATTTTCTTATTTTAAAAAAAAGACGTTAAGGTCCACATTAAAGTCAGGTATTATTGGTGAAGTTTAAAACTACTAGTCTCTTTTATTTCATGAACACTGCCAGGCATTGGAAATTAGTGATAAAACTTGATTCACTGTGAGTAACAGCCAAAAAATAATAAAAAAAAATAGCATTTTATTTTAAAGTTAAAAATAATAAAATAAAAATAAAAACTTGTTTGAGATACTTTTCTAGAAATGGAACATTTTAAAATGAAAATAGGATCCAAACATCTAAGTATTTACTTTTGATATTTGATATATAGGCTTGTTATAAGATTGTGACTCTGCTGAAGTGGTTTTAGTTTATACAGATTTTTGAGAGAAGAAAGTGTACCTTTTTGGTCTATATGTTTTCTTTGGAAACATCTTCTCATTGTATTGTACCAATTTCATCTTGATTCTCTAAGAATCTTTTTAGTCTTTTAGGTCAAAGGAAATAGGTATTGAGAGACATTTCTCTTCAGTCTTATGGGTCTCTTCTGTTTCTGCACATTTGCTGAGCAGAGTACTGATAGCTTTTGTTGGGGGCTATCTTTTTCAAAGAAATCTATTTAGCAAACAGCCTAGGAAGATAGAAATAGTGCTTCCATTAGGACAGATGGCACATTTCTTTGCTGTCCGGGATAATTAAGATAATCTCTCTGGGGAAAAGGTTGGGCATGTTTGCTTGTAGCTCCTGGGGAGTTTCATAAGCTTAGGTTTTCTTGTCCTGCAGTGCAACCCACAGTATGTGCACTTGGTTTTCCTTTCATTGGCCTTTAGGAATTAGAGCTTGAGGAACCAGTACAAAATATGATACTATGTCTATGTTATTGTTGTGAGTAGTAAACTGTTCTTTGTTTCTGACCTAGGAGTGTCATAACTTCTGCCAGGATTATCTGATGCTAGTTTATGAGATACCACTAACACAACCTATTGATAAAACAAAACTGAGTTTATTGCTTATTGTGGTAAGGGAGAACACCACCTTAAAAGATCTTTGGTAGTGTCTTAGGTCAAAATTTGAGAATTATAAGTTTGGTTTAAGTTGGATCTTTCAGTGGTGGCGATGAGACTTGATTAGGATTGAGTAGGTGTCATGATAAAACAGTTGAGGTTTGGTCGAAACAGTAAGATAAAGATTTTGAAAACTACCAAAGAGTTGATGGGTCTTTCCAGAAGGTCTGTAGTGAACAATCACATTATATTTCTACAAGAGTCTCCTAGAATAGCAGTTATGCTAGTTAAGACAGTGGACTGGTAAAGTCATGTTAATGTACCTAGAAAGTTGTGTGTGTGAGTGATTAGTTTTCTAGGGCTGCTATAACAAAGCACCGTAAACTGGGTGGCTTAATATAACAGAAATTTATTCTTTCACAGTTTTGGAGGTTAGAAGTCTGAAATCAAGATGTTGGCAGGGCCACACTCTCTCTGAAGGCTCTAGGTAAGAATCCTTTCCTTCTTCTTTTAGCTTATGGTGGATGCCAGAAATCCTTAGTGTTTCTTGACTTGTGGTAGCATAACTCCAATATCTATCTCAGTATTCACATGACATCTTCCCTCTGTGGGTGTTTGTGTTCAAATTTCCTTCTTATAAGAATTCCAGTCATGTATTAGTGTCCGTCCTAATCCAAAATGACATTATACCAACTTGATTATATCTGCAAAGATCCTATTTCCAGGAGTTATAAATTTTAGGAGGACAGTTATTCAACTCAGTATGGGGGACATGTAGTTTCAGTCTTCAGTGTCCAAACTGTGTGTAGGTACATGGTGTTTGCTCTCAGTGTCCATGAAACTATGGTAGACTGATGTTAGCTTGCATGTAGGGTAAAATCTTAGGTTCTTCAGAGTTCTTGACAACCGCATGGTATAGTAGAAAGAAAATCAGTCTGGACATCAAAGTACCTTAGTTCTGCTCTGTTATTAACTAGCTTAAGAAAGTTACTGTCTTCTTCAGCTATTAGGTTGTTACTGATACACCAGGAGTTCAGTCTAGGTCCTGCTGCTTGCTGCATAGAAAGCCAATCACTGAGACAACGAGTATTGCCAAGGAAGAAGGCTTTATATTAGGTGCAGCAGCTGAGAAAATGGGAGCTCAGTCTCAATTTCATCTCCCTGACTGACTAAAACCAAGGTTTATATAGCAGGGAAGAAATATATTATGGCAATGTGTAAGAAAACAGGAACTTGGGAGGGGCAAGGAAGCAATAATGGTGAATGAGGGGTCTGGCATCTGGTGGGGTGATTTGGTTTCAGTTCTTTGATACTTTTTCTGCCAAAAGAATTGTCTGTGAGACTACTGGGTTGGTTTCAGTTTCCTCACAGATAAAATTTGAGGCCTGAGGAAGAGAAGAAGAGTAAACCAAATGATCTTTAAGACGTATCTAGTTCTCAGATTCTAAAGTTTTATAATTGTTGAGTGCCTGCTATATACCATATTAA
Organism: Rhinopithecus roxellana; assembly: GCF_007565055.1. Taxonomy (NCBI): domain Eukaryota; kingdom Metazoa; phylum Chordata; class Mammalia; order Primates; family Cercopithecidae; genus Rhinopithecus; species Rhinopithecus roxellana. Next base: position 87,539,833 of record NC_044553.1, on the reverse strand, counting down.
TATTAGTCTTGCTGGAGTCACATAATAAAAAGGGAATAGAAAATGCATTAAGTGCTAATCAGATAGACTCTAACTTGTGAATGTAGCATGCATAAATTAATTTGTTTTGTTTATTTGGGTGAAGCTAATTAATGAAGATATTAGGTAAACATGCTGTTTGCCCTGATCTCTCTGACTTACCATTTTGGTTTTCAACTTGGAATAGTATATTTGGAAGAGGAGCATTCTGCAGGTCACTTAAAGTTAGAAAAATGCTGCACTCTCAGGCTGAGTTCACAAAATGAAATAACCTTTCCTGAAGTGAATATGAGAATGTGGTCCCGCCTTCATTGCCCACATTTGTCTCTCATGTCATTCTTGTGGTTGAGAGATTTTAGAAAAATTCTTACTAGAGAATGGTAATAGTACTGTGAGGTGGAGCATGGTGTTAGAATTCTAGGTGTAAGTTATTCATATGCTATTGAGTTTTCTTTATGTTTTAAATAGGTCACTGTAGTATGGTGTTTGAATTCTTTCTTTGAATCATGTTGAAAGTATTTAATAATTACTTTATAGAGATATTGTGGGCACTAAAAAATTCTTTGGTACCACCAAAACCCCCTGTGGTCGTATATGTGCTTGTTCTTTGAAGTTACAAATGAACAATGACTAGATATTGATGATAAGTATAAATACAGGTTGAACCAGTATTTTTAGATCTGGACAAAAGTTACTGAAGTAGGAGAAAAGAGGGATTTTTATTCATTCCATATGGAAGAAATTCAAAACCATATACTAGGGGGTGATGGGATTCTCTCACCACTTCCTGTATGTGTAGCCCTTCCATCACACACAAATTGTACTGAGTGTTTTTGTAGTGGATATTTGGGCAATTCAGAGACTCTCACTAGATCTTGTAACAATGGTAATGTATTTAATTAATTTTAGAAGATACGTTAGAATATAGAATTAGCAGTAACACTCCAGCAATACCTGAAATAAAATGTATTAAAATAGACAGAATATAGAAATTAAATAGCCACTATAACTACAAGAATAAAAAGATATACCTCTATCATATTTCTATTCACATTTATATTCTAGTCAATTAAAAGAGTAGGAGAATTTTTTATCTTTCTGTCTTTATTTATTTTTTTGAGACGGGACCTCACTCCATCGCCCAGGTTGGCGTGCATTGGTGCAGTCAAGGCTCACTGCAGCCTTGACCTCCTTGGCTCAGGTGATTCTCCCACCTCAGCCTCCTGAGTTGCTGTGATTGCAGGTGCACATGCACACACCACCATGCCTGGCTAATTTTTTGTATTTTTTGTGGAGATGGCGTTTTGTCATGTTGCCCAGGCTGATCTTGAACTCCTGTGCTCAAGCAATTTCCCCACCTCAGTCTCCCAAAGTGCTGGGAGCCACCGTGCCTAGCTAATATATTTTCTTAACGTTAAAGAAAAGAATGTTAAGGAGTTACTCAGAAAGAGTAACTTGACCTTTTGGTGTGGGCTATTTTGATGATTCTTGGGAAGATTTTCTTTTTTTCTTCATTCCTGGGGCCATGGTGGCTGATCATCCAAGCTTGGATTAAACTCTGTTCCTTGTGCTTTTCCTTCCTATTTTAGGCTTTGGAGTTGGTATACTTATATTACCAAGAAAATAAGGTTCCTCCAACTTACAAGAAATATTTTGTAGTTTCAGAGAATTATGAGTTGGTAAAGATTGAAAAAGATGGTATGGATGTGTTTGAATTATTCGCTTTTATGATGTGTAGTCTTCACTTTTCATGTTGTGTTTTGTTGGACTCAAAGATGCTTGAGAAATTAAAGAGATTCTCCCTGGCTCCCCCAGCCACCCCTGCAGCCCTGTTGGGGAAAAAAGGAAACAAAGGAGGAAAATCATGTTGAACACATTTTTTCTTAAGCACCTATAATGAATTGGAGTTTTTTAAAAATAGATTTTATTTCTTAGGGCAGTTTTAGGTTTACAGAGAAATTGAACAGAAAGTACAGAGAGTTCCCAAATATCCCCCGCTTTTATCTTACAATCTGTAATAATTGCTTATTATTTCCAGGAGTTTGTTGGTCAGTACATTGGGAGTTTTTTTTTTTTCTTTCTTTTTTTAACGTAGATGATCATGTCATCTGCAAACAGAGAGTTTTGTTTCTTCCTTCCCAATTTTTGTACCTTTTATGTCCTTTTCTTGTCTTGTTGCATTAACTAAGATGCCCAATATGATGTTGAATAGGAGTGGTAAGAAGGGAAGTCCTTGCTTTGTTCCTGATCCTAGGGGGGAAAGCATCTGGTTTCTCACCATTAGGTATGGTGTTTGCTGTAAGTTTTTTGTAAATTTTATTTATCAAGTGGAGGAAATCCTCCTCTATTTCTAGTTTGCTGAGAACGTGTGATTATTAATTGATGTAGAATTTTATCAAATACTTTTAGTGCATCTATTGATATGATCTGATTGTAAGATTTTTTTTTATGTTTCCTGGATTACATTAATTGATTTTTAGATGTTGAACCTACCTTGTATACTTGGAATATACTCTACTTGGTTGTGGTGTATAATGTGATTTGCTAAGATTTTTTGAAAACATTTGCCTCTGTGTTCATGAAAGATACTGTACTGTAATTTTCCTTTCTTGTAAGGCTGTTGCCTGGGCTTATTATCAGGGTAATGTTGGCCTCTGAGAATGAGTTAGGAAGTGCTCACTCTGCTTCTACAGATTGTAGAATATTGGTATCATTTGTTCCTTAAATAGTTGACAGAATTCGTGAGTGAATTATCTGAGTGTGTTACTTTCTGTTTTGGAAGATTATTAATTATTCAGTTTTTATAAATTGATTTAGGTTTATTCAGATTATTTGTTTCTTCTTGTGTGAATTTTGGTAGATTGTGTCTTAAGGGATTAGTCCATTTCACCTTAGTTATCAAATTTAAGGGCATAGAACCAGCTTTGAGTCTTGTTGATTTTGTTTCCCTGTTTTCCATTTTGCTCTGATTTTTACTTTCTTCTGCTTCCTTTGAATTTAATTTGTTCATTTTCTAGTTTCCTATATTAAAAGCTTAGATGATTAATTTTACCTTTCTTCTTTTTTAACATATACATTCAATGCTAAAAATTAATCTCTTCGTCCTGCTTTGCTGCATTCCATATTTATTTATTTATTTACTTACTTACTTATTTGTGAAATGGGGTCTCATTATGTTGCCCAGGCTGGTCTGGAACTCCTAGCCTCAAGTGATCCTCCTGTCTTAGCCTCCCAAAGTGCTGGGATTACATGCATGAGCCACTGTGCCCGGCCATAAATTTTGGTGTTTTATTTTCATGTACACTTAGTTTAAAATATTTTATAATATCTCAGGACTATTTTTTTGACCTATGAGTTAGGTGTAAGTGAGCTGTTTAAACATCTCTAAATATTTTGAGATTTTCCAGCTATGTTTTTGTTTAAGTAGTTTAATTCCATTGTCATGTGTCTATTTGTGTGGTGTCTATTCTTTAAAATTTGTTAAGGTATATTTTGTAGTCTGTCTTTGTGAAATGTTCCCTGTGGATTTGAGAAGAATGTGTATACTGCTGTTGCGGGATGAAGTGTTCTATAAATGTTGGTTAGATCCAGTTGATTGATGGTGTCATCAGTTCTACTACACCTTCCTGATTTTCTGCTTCTGTCAATTACTGATAGAGGGTTGCTGAAGCTCCAGCTATAATATTGAATTCATGTGTTTCTCCTTGTAGTTCTATCAGTTTTTATTATACCTTATGTATTTTGACACTCTGTTGTTAGTTACATACATATAAAGATAATTATGTCTTCTTGGTGAATAACAATAGATTGATCATCTGTTGTTATGTAATGCCTCTCTATCACTGATAATTTTTCTTGGCCTGAAGCTTGCTCTTTCTGAAATTTATATAGCCATTCCACGTTTCTTTTGATTAGGTTTAGTGTAGCCTATCTTTCTGCATCCCTTTACTTTTAATCTGTCTTCATCTTTGTATTTAGAGTGGTATTTTTGTAGACATCATATAGTAGGGTCTTGTCATTTGATTTACTCTTGACAGCACGTGTCTCTTAACTGGTGTATTTAGAACACAGATGTTTAAAGTAATTATTGATATAGTTGGATTAATATCTACTGTATTTATAACTGTTTTCTACTCATTGTCCTTGTTCTCTTTTTGTCTTTCACTTTGTCTCGCCTTCTTCATTGTAATTGGGCATTTTATATAATTCCATTTTGTCTCCTGTTTTAAAATATATATTATACTTATTTAAAATTATTTTTTAGGCTGGGCATGGTGGTTCATGCCTGTAATCCTAGCTCTTTGGGGAGGCCAAGGTGGGTGGATCACTGAGGTCAGGAGTTTGAGAGTAGCTTGGCCAACATGGTGAAACCCTGTCTCGACTAAAAATAACAAAATTAGCCAGGTGTGGTGGTGGGCGCCTGTAATCCCGGCTACTCAGGAGGCTGAGGCAGGAGAATTGCTTGAACCCAGGAGGTGGAGGTAGCAGTGAGCCAAGATCACGCTACTGCACCCAAGTCTGTCTCAAAAAAAAAAAATAATAATAAAATAAAATGAAATTATTTTAGTGGTTGCCCCAGAGTTTGCAATAATTGCACAGTTAAACTAATCCAAGTTCACTTTTGAAATAACACTATAGCACTTCATGGGTAGTGCAAATACCTTGTAACAGTGTCAGTTCCTTTTTCCCATTCCTTATAACGTTACTTTTATTTGTTTCACTTTTCTATAATTTACGGTCACAAAATATATTGTTGCTGTGATTATTTTGAACAAGTTGTTATCTGTTAGATGAATTAAGGATCAGAAAAACAAAAGATTTAATTTTACCTTTATTTTTTTCTCTGCACTCTTCCTTTCTTTTTGTAATCCATATTTCTGATCTATATAATTTTCCTTCTTTGTGAATAACTTCTGTTAACATTTTTTGCAAGTCATGTGTATTGGGTTTCATTTCTCCCAGTTTTTATTTGAGAAAGTCTTTACTTCTTCTTCACTTTCAAAGGATAATTTTGCTGGGATTCTACAGGAATTCTAGTTTGGTGTTTTTTGTTTTTGTTTTTGTTTTTTTAAAACAGTCCAGAGATTTATTCTTATTTTATTTTATTATTTCATTTTATTTTTTTGAGATGGAGTCTCACTCTGTCACCCAGGCTGGAGTGCAGTGACACTGTCTTGGCTCACTGCAACCACCGACTCCCGGTTTCAAGTGATTCTCCTGCCTCAGCTTCCTAAGTAGCTGGGACTACAGGTGTACGCCACTATGCCTGGCTAATTTTTTGTATTTCTTTTTTTTTTTTGAGACAGAGTCTTGCACTGTCGCCCGGTCTGGAGTGCAATGCTGTGATCTTGGCTGATTGCAACCTCTGCTTCTTGGGTTGAAGCGATTCTCCTGCCTCAGCCTCTTGAGTAGCTGAAATTATAGGCGCCCACCACCACGCTTGGCTAATTTTTTGTATTTTTAGTAGAGATGGGGTTTGACTGTGTTGGCCAGGCTGGTCTCAAACTCCTGACCTCATGGTTTGCCCGCCTCGGTTTCCCAAAGTGCTGGGATTACAGATGTGAGCCACTGTGCCCAGCCAGTCCAGAGGTCTTTTATTTTTTTTTACACCTGTTATGCTATGAATTCATGGGGAATAGGTTCCAGCAGCTTAGGCTCCTTCCCATTGATTCTCACAAAGTGTGCTTCCCTGGATGGAGCAGGCTGGTGCTTCAGTTGAACCCAGGTACCTTTCTCTTTGGCTTCTTTCTTTTTCTGATCATTTTCCTTTGTGCGTTTCAGGAAGCTGTCTTGGCTCTTAGAGTGCTTAATGTGCTCAATATGCACATTAATTCTCATGGCAAGAATCTTGCCCTTGTTTGTTTGCAAGTTTTTTATAATACCAACAGCATGCTGGGTAATGTGTTTGTTTACAACTTGTTTATAATGCCAACAGCATGCTGGGCAGCACTACAGACTCTTCCAGTTTTGCCAGGATAACACTTGTGGAGCATTCCTTTTTGAACAGTACGCATTCCCTTAATGTCTACAATATCACCTTTCTTACAGATTCGCATACTGTAAGCCAAAGGAACAACTCCATGTTTAGTAAAAGGCCTAGAGAATATATATTGGGTGTCTCTTCTCTTTCCCTTTGTGTTTGTCGTTTTGGTGAGTTACTGGAAAACGGTGGTTCCCGCTGAAAGGTTGGATTTTTTTTTTTTTTAAATGCTAAATATTTCACTTCACTCTTTTTGCTTGCATGGTTTCTGAAGAGAAAGTTTGATCTAATTCTTACCTTTATTTCTCTGTGGATAAGATGTTTTGTGTATGTGTTGTTTTTTTCCTTTACCTCTTGCTTCTTTCAAGATACCTTATTGGTCTTAAAGTTAATAAGTAAAAAATTAAAGTTTGCATTTCATTTAGTTTCCTCTGTCTGATTTTCTGCAGCTTCACTATCATTTGTCTGTGGAAATATTTTGGTATTTATCTTGCTGGTATTCTCTGAACTTCCTGGTTTGGTGTCTCTTACTAAAGACATTCTTTCCTGTTACAGTGTTATTGATTTGTACACTCCCCTTCCTCACCTTCTCCCTTCACTGTTTTTTCCTACTCTTTCCTCTTCCTTTCTTTCCACAGGATCTCACTCTGTCACCCTGGCTGGAGTGCAGTAGTGGCATCATCATAACTCACTGCATTCTTGAACTTCTAGGCTCAAGTGATTCTCCCTCCTCAGCTTCTCAAGTAGCTAGGACTACAGGTGTGTTGCACCATGCCTGGCAATTAAAAAAAAAAAAAAATCATAGAGACAGGGTCTTCAGTGTTGCCCAGGCCGGTCATAGAAAAAAGAACTTAGCTGGGCATGGTGGCATGCACCTGTAGTCCTACCTGCTTGGGAAGCTGTGGCAGGAAGATTGCTTGTGCCTAGGAGTTCAAGGCTACAGGGAGCTGTGGATCACCACTGTACTCCAGACTGGGTAACAGTGAGACCCTGTCTCAAAACATATTAAAAAAAAAAAATTCCTGGTGATAATTTGATAATTCCTGGTAAAAATTCCTGCCACATCCGAGTCTGTTTTCGAGGCTTGCTTTGTTTCTTCAGATTGTATTTTTTGCCTTTACGGTGCCTCATAATTTTTTTTCATAGCCAGACAGAATGTATCAGGTAAAAGGAACTGAGGTAAATAGGCCTTTAGGGTGAGGTTTTATGTTTGTCTGTTTAGAAGTCAAGCTGTGTTTAGTGTTTGCTCTGGCTATGGTATCAGAGACAAATGTTACGGGATCTTTAAGGTGTTGCTTTTCTGGCTAGAAACCTCTGTGGCCAGTGGCGCCTTTGCCTGAGTTCTTGTCCTGTGTCTAGGAAGAATGAGGTATGCAGACAAGTGGAGGGTGAGCAAGACAAAGAGAAGCTTTACTGAATGTTAGAACAGCTCAGATGAGAGCTGCAGAGGGCAGCCCCTCTCCGTAGGCAGGTCCTCTCATCCAGTGTTCAGCTGTCAGCAGAGAGAAGGCCCTGGAGTGAGTGACTCCTCTCTGCAAGCAGGTCCCCATTGATTTCCCAGCTCTCAGCAGAGAGGAGAGGTCCTCTCCCCTGCCCTGGCTGATGCCGGGGCTTTTATGGACCTCAGTGGGGAGGAAGTGTGCGCCAGTTGGTACATCGGTGGCTATGGGTGGGCTGGAAAAGGCACCACAAGCCCCCACTGCAGTCTGCGGGTCTGGCAGCCCGGTCCCCAACCTTCAGGCCCTGCCTGGCCTGAAGGTGGGGTCTTACTGGGGACCTGCCCCCTTCCACCCAGGAGCCTGTCTGCCTCCTGCCACCTTCCATGGTTCCCAGGCTGCTTGTGCCAAGGGGCACCTGCCTGCCAGCATGGAGCAGCTCTCCACCTCAGCTTCCCCAGAGGGGGTGTAGGCGGCAGGGTCTGAGCATGCGCATATCCTGTTGGGCTGTGATGGTGTCCAGGCTTGGCTCCAACCCTGCTCTGAGAACCTGCCAGATTGGAGCCGGTACGGGAAGTGGCAGCGGGAACAGGCATTTCCGAGCCTGTGAAGGCAAGGGGGGGCCTTCCCGAGCCCACAAGAGCACACGGAGACCTGGGTCCACAACCCTGACTTGGGTAGCTGCAGCTGTATGGGGTTGGGAGACAGGGCTCCTGCCTGTTTCCAGTCCCCAAGAGCACATGGAGGCCTGGGTCTACCACCCAGGCGTGGGTGGCTTGGGCTGCTGCCTGCTTCTGGCTCCCACTGGCACTGTGGAGCATGCAGCCCTGGCTCCACCCCCTTTCATCCTGGGACAGGGGCTCCAGATCCTTGCTGGGCCTGGGCTGGGATCTGGGGCAGGACTGACATCACCGGGAGCTACCCCAGTTGCCCTGGCACTCGAGCGGCCCAGGCAGAGCAGATCACTGTCTGGCCTGGTTGTTGGGAGTGGCAGGCTCAGCAGTTGCCTGACGTGGGGTGGACCCTAGGGATGTGGCCCCAGGCAGCCCTGCACAGAGCCTCCTCCTGAGGCCCAGGAACCTGGCACCCTCAGCGGGGTGGGCACAGTGGCTGTGTCACTGGCCGGTCCCTGAAGTGGGCACTGCTCCCACTTCCCGCCTCAGGCCCCTGAAGCTCAGATTCAGCTCTGCATCGGGCCCCTGTCTGCTTGACTGTGCTGCACTGAGGGCGGCGGGCTGTTGAGAGAGGGGGTCTGTCCGCCTCTCCCTGTGCCTTCCCTGTACCAGAAAGCCACTGCTATCACTATGAGAGGCTAAAATTTCTTCTACTGTCCTTGCTTTTATCTGCCCTGTAGTCTTTGGGTTTTTGTCAAGAATCCTTAAAAGGGGTCTGAGGCTTGCAGGTTTTTAAGTTGTAATCCTGTGTTGTACAAGAGCTGTATTGATGTGGTGGTAAGGGTAGAGGTATAAGGGGGAAAGTTCTGTGGGCCTGTAATTAGATCTCAAGACTGTAGAACTTTCCCCCTCATCTCTCTGCCCTCTACCAACTGTGAGCCTGAGTTGGGTATCTATCTCTTTTTCCCTGTCAAAGGATATATGGGGCTAGAGTTGGGTATTGCCCTTCCCTCAGGTTGGTTAGGCACTGTAAAACCCTAGTAGGTTAGGCAATCTAAAAGCCCAGTTGGTTAGGTTCTGGTAAAATAGTTTCCTTTACTGGAATGCCTTTTGATAGAAACAAAGTCCCTGGCATATTTCAAAATGTTTTTCTTACCCTGCTGCCAGCAGGAGGGGATTTTTTCAGATCTTTGCCATGAGAACCTGGTAGGGCTCCTGCAGGTGAAACTCAGGAAAGTATGGAGACCCCTCTGAGACTGGTCTGCTTGCAGTTTTTAACTCTCAAGCTAGTCCACAATTACTGTTTCAAGTGTTCCTACTGATTCTGGCTTCACTTGAGAGCTTGTATTCCTGGGCTTCTGCTTCCCGCACACTGTGATTCTCTGTATCTGCCTGCCTGTCTCTCCAGGTTTTAGAGCAGCAGTTTGCCCTCTGACCTCAATTCTCTGATGGCTCTAAGAAGAGTTGTTGATTATCAGTTTTTTTCCCCTCAGCTTTTTTTCTTGTTGTGAGGTTGGGAGTGATGAATTAAAAGCTTTTTACAACCATACTTAAGGTTATTTTTTTGACAATTTTTGATGCTTTTGTAATTAGTCAAAAGACTTATTACAGTATCCTTTATCTGATTTGGCAGTGTTGTTCATTAAGAATTTTATTTCTTCCTGACATCAGGTCTGCACATTTTGGGGATAATGTGTTCTAATTTGCAAGAAAGATTAAAAAACTCCTCCAGAGGGAAGTTGATCATAGGACTGATTCGTATTGTTGATGAGTTGACTGCCTTGTTTTGTGTTGCTGTATAGGAATACCTGAGGCTAGGTAATTTATAAAGAGTTTGATTTACCACACAGTTCTGCAGGCTGTACAAGAAGTATGGCACCGGGATCTGCTTCTAGTGGGCGTCCTAGGCTACTTTCGCTGATAGCAGAAGGCTAAGAGGAGCCGGCTTGTGCACATAATGAGAAAGGAGAAAAGGGTGGGAGGAGGGACCCTGACTCTTTTAAAGTACCAGCTTTTGGAGGAACAAATAGAGTGAGACCTCAAGCATGCCTGAGGAAGAGCATTAATTTATTCGTGAGGGTTCTGACCCCTCCCCCCACCCCAACAACAACTCCCATTAGGTCCCACCTTCAACATTGAGATCAAATTTCAACAGGAGGGACAATCATCTAAGTGATAGCATAGACTCAGGCTATTTACTATTCTGTTTTTAAGTGTAGATTGAGGGCAACAGCAATCTTTGTTTTCTATGTTGAGGGCCAAAGGTTTATTTTTATACTCTTATACTGTAAAAAAAAATACTTTATTTTTATAGCCTTTTTGAGTGTAGGGTCATGTCAGGTTTTACTAATTGCACTTCTGATAAGTATACTGATGATGCTGAGGATGGTTATTAAAACCCTATGCCGATACTTTGGATTTATGGAACCAATTAATTTGATGACTCATTTACATTGAATGTCTTAATTAGTAGATTTCCCATTAATTGTTTTTATGAGCAGAGAATAAGGTAATGTTAATTCTTACTTTTTTGTGATATGGTAAAAAACTTAGTTCATATAATGAATTTAGCGCTCAAATATCTTAGTAGAAATTGAAGTAGAAAAAGACAGATTGTTATAAATTTAAGTTATAATTTTATTTTCTTTAGAAAACTTTACATTGAAAATATCACATTATAGATAATTTAGACAACTTATTTATAACTTTTATTTATTATTATTGAATGTAAAAGAATTACATGGAGTCCCATGATCTTAACGTAACTATGGTCACCATGTTGGTATATGTGCCTTTTAGTCCTTTTTCATACAGAATTTTTTTTTTTTACAAAGTTGTAATAATAATTACTTTTCAAATTCGTGCCTTTTTTCAGTTAACAGTGTAAATGTTTCCCATTTCTCGTTGAGTAAGGTACTGTTAGGTTGGTCAGACTGATAGTTCATTGTACGTATTGCTGTAATATCTTTGTGCGTTTAGGTTTTCCGTGTTTGCACCTTATCTTTGGGTTTTCAGAAATCTGTGTCTCTCTCTGTTTCTCTTTTTGTGTGTCTTTTCTATCTCTTGCCTTCATTTGGGGAGCATTTTGTGTTCTCTTTCACAGGACTAATTTTTATTGGATCTTGAAAAATGGGATTATAAATTTTTTTGTTACTTACATAATTAGAAAACAATGCTTTTGGACTTACATTGCTAAGTTTTATTCCCAAAAATTGTAGTTTTGTGACTAGGTGATAAAAATGATCTCCTGTTTATGTGCCAAACTTGGTATTCTAGACACTCAGGGTGTAAATTGTAGTCCAATAATTTAATACCTTATGTTTAATTTTTGTAATATTTTACTCAAAAATTGAACTTTTCCTTACCAATTTAATGTTTGTAGGCTTAATTTGGCGTCTTTCTCAGGATTACTTATTAGATTTCTCTGCATTCTTCTGACTTCTCCCTAAACTAATGTTTAGAACTGAATTGGGTTCAGCAATTTAAGTGGAAAATCAGTATGACTAGAGACTTCTAGAAACTTCTTGTGTCACTGAGATGCTGAATTTGATGATTCTGACCCTACTTGCCCATCTGTAAAAGCTATTAGAGGATTGTTTTAAGAGTTTATATTCTATACAGGTATATATACGCCATGTAATACCACTCAGCCATAAAAAAGAACGAAATAACATTTTTGCAGCAATTTGGATGGAGCTGTAGGCCATTATTCTAAGTGAAGTAACTCAGGAATGTAAAACCAAATACTGTATGTTCTCAAAAGTGGGAGCTAAACCTTGGATACGCAAAGGCATATAGAACAGTAAAATAGACTTTGGAGACTGAGACTCGGGGAGGTTAGGAAGAGGATGAGGGATAAAAAAAGATATATTGGGTACAATGTATGCAACTTTGGTGATGGGTGTAGTAAAATCTCAGACTTCACCACTATACATTTCATCCATGTAACCCAAAACCACTTGTACTCCAAAAGCTATTGAAATTAAAAAGATATTTTTTAAAAAAAGAGGCCAGGTAGGGTGGCTTATGCCTGTAATACCAGCACTTTGGAAGGCTGAGGCGGGCAGATCAGCTTGAAGTCAGGAGTTCGAGACCAGCCTGACCAACATGGTGAAACCCTGTCTCTACTTTAAAAAAAAAAAAAAAAAAAAAGGGCCAGGTGTGCTTGGCTCATGCCTGTAATCCCAGCTACTCAGGGGCTGAGGCGGGCAAATTGCTTGAACCTGGGAGGCAGAGGTTGCACTGAGCGGAGATTGTACCACTGCACTCTAGCCTGGGCAACAGAGCAAAACTCTGTGTCCAAAAAAAAAAAAAAATAAAGAAAAAATTAAAAAAAGAGTTTCTGTTGTACCTAATCTTCTAGCCTATTATTTCTTAGAGATTTTATAAATGCATGTAGCTTTTTTACTCTTGTCGTCTTCAAGTTATTTGCCAAGATTGAAAAATAACCATCTTTCTCCTAATACCTTGGTGAACCTGATAGACACAGTTCATTTTATTGTAAAAGTAGTAAAATTTCTCAACTGATACTCGTTCTTCATTTTTGTGGATTTTTTCGGGGAAGATAGGATTTATTTTTTATTTTTATTTTTTAGTAGAGATGAAATTTTGCTTCATACCTCTTCTCCCAGTTTCCTGGCATTGTGAAATGACAAGGCTTCATGCAGTAACTCAAAATCATTGTTAATAAGGTGATATCTAAAAGATTGAATTTGGTATTCTGAAGTTAGTGTGAGGATGTTAGTCTGTCAATGTGTGAAATGTTTGGAGCTGTGTGAAACGCAATTTTGCTTAGTGTGGTAAGTACAGCTGAAGTATGTGTAAAACTCAGTAGTAGCACACAGAAAGGAGTAATGAATTGTGTCTGGAGGGTCAGGAGAGATCTCACAAAGGAGAGTATCCTTGAATTCTTTGTTCAAGTGGTAGATTTGAAGAAGTAGATTTTTTTTGTTTTTGAGACAGGGTTTTGCTGTAGGTCTTCCAGGCTGGAGTGCAGTGGTGCTGTCATAGCTCACTGCAGTCTCTAAGCTTCTGGGCTCAAGCGTAGAAATAGATCTGACAGTGGAAGTCTTTGCCCAATAATACTGAGATCTTGGAACCTTACTCATTTCAGAAATGGCTCTGGTCTGAATACATTATATGGGACTAAGCTCTTTTAAATGTCTTTATCCCTTAATTCTTTATGCATAAACTTCAGCAACTTCTAAGCTACCACTAGTAAATTTTCACTATAAATTATATACTGGATGATTGAATTTTTAGAATTAGATTTATTCCAAGTATAAGTCAACCTAAATACAAAGTTTTTCTTTACTTAAATATAAGCTTTTTTGGCACTCTTGAAGATTCTCAGTATTTCTGTGGACAGTTATGGCCATCAGGGTGTCTGTTTGAATTCTGGAATTGCCCTAGCGAGCATATAAACTGTGGAGTAAAGCTGGTGTGTGGTCTGACTCCTGACTCTGTCACTTAAGATCTGTGCAACCTTGAATAGTAACTTTGATGCTAATTTTCTACATCTGTAAAATATGGATAAAAAATGCAGAGTTTTTAGCATAGTGCCTGGCATGAAGTAGTGGCTCAATAAATGTTAATTATTACTATTGTTAACTAAATAAGAGTTCCCTAGGTCTCTGGTTTCAAACATATGAGATGTTGGAGACTATGAATACCTTGGGGCCACCTTGAGCTAAGACTAGATGCTCAGGAGCACCGTTTTGATTAGTCATTTATTCATTGAGCATATATTTTTGCATTGTTTTAACTTTGCAAAATACCTAAATCAGTCAATTTTATTTCTATACATATATTTCTATATAGAGGAGATTTTCTATAGGATGACCTATTCTGGGTGTGTCTTTCTGACCTGCAGCTAATCAAGTGACTACAGCTTTGCTAATTTTTTTTGAAAAACCCTAATATTGTAAAACGGTAGTACAGAGGAAATAAGCTGTTGGTCAACTTCTAAATTCTGGCACAGGTTAGATTTGCCTAAGAGCAAATCATATAGCAAGAGTTGATGAGATAACTTTTCTTATAGCTTCTAGCCTGGGTAAGTTTGTCTCACTTGGTATCAAGTCAGAGGAATCTGAACTATAGAACCAAATTGTAGGGAAAGATGACTAAGGGTTCGTGATGTCTTTCCCCGCCCCCCCCCCCCCCCCCCCCCCCAAAGGAGTTCTAGCTGTAAAAAGCATCATGGTTTAAAAGTTATCAGGCATCAGTGAAGGCAGCAGAAAAGTCAGAAACTAATATAGCCAAGTCTAGATTATATCTGTTATAATCTTTTTAGTTAGAAGATTCTAGGTTCTAGAACCAGGTCTGTAAAATGTTGAGAGCCCTCTAAGTAAACTCCATTATTGTTGTGTAATTGATTTTTCTTTTTCTTCTTGGACATACTCTTCTTTAAAGAGAGTATTCCCCCCTCTACCCCAGGTAGTATCTATCTTTGGGTTTTTGAGAACAATAGTATTCTTGTGCTTTAGGTTCTGAGTTGCTGACTTGAGGGAATTTGATACACAGGAGTCCCCAAGGCCCCCCCCCAGTGGATACCTGAAACCATGGATAGTACTGAACCCTATATATACAGGTCAGGCATCCCAAATCTGAAATCCAAAGTGTTCCAAAATCTGAAACCGACGTGACACTCAAAAGAAATGCTCACTGGAGCATTTTGGATCTGTGGATTTGAGATGCTCAACTGGTAAGTATAAAACAAATATCCCCAATAGGAAAAACTCCCTATTCCCATTAGTTTTTACTTGATATTCTGAATTCTTAAGTGTGTGTGTGTGTGTGTTTTTTTTTCCTCATTTGGGGATAGCTTCTATATTTATGAGAGAAATTAATGGGAAATTTTGAGATGGTAACTAGAAATTGTCTTTGCAGTGTTAAATTTATAGTTGCGAGGCTACTAGGCTGGGTGGCTCTAGCTGTTTAAGTTCCTATCTGAGCAAACCAAAGCCCAACTTAGAAAGTAAAAGGAAACTCGATATTTTGCCAACTAGAAACCACCTAACTAATCTCCAACTAGTATCTTTCCACTCTAACCAATGAGATATGTTTTCTTTGTCTTCCTTCTGTGTTCAGCATGTAAAGCTTGCAGCCCACACTGCTGCAAATGAAACTCTTCAAACCTCTACCTGATTGATGACTCATTCTTTGCCCAGATAAAGTCTTTTATTTTGTCTGTTTTTGCTTTAAACAACAGAGGAACATAAATTCTGTTAATTGATTGTATGAATATAGCAGTGAAAATTCCCTGTAAGGCTTTGATTATCAGTATTTTAGGAATATAGATCTTTTTAAAACATCCCCTTTAGCTTTTAATGTGTTTTGGTTAAATAAGGTGATGTATGTGTCAGTATAATGCCAGGCTCACTGAAGTTACTAACTAAATGTTAGTTCCTTCAATACAGATATTCATTCCCTGGGACATGGTTCCAAAAGTAGATTATCATAAGAATTCTCTGAGAAGCTTTGAAAAGCTACAGATGTCTATGGCATATATTAATATATGGCGTCTATATTAATACATGTATGTAGATGTACACAAACGATTTTATCTACTTTTTCCTTAACATGAACTCCTTCAGATAGAATGGTTGGCTCAAATGATAAATTATTTTTGAGATTACTGATTCATAGAAACAAATCCCGTGCAGAAAGGTCGTATCAGTTTACCCAGTTACCTTTTCCTCACATTTTCTTTAACACTGGGTGTTCCTGAGCTTTTCGTATTTCTCAGTTTGGTGGAGAGGATCTCTTTGTTGGGATCTCTTTGATTATGAGTGAGATTCAGCATTTTCCATAATTTACTGATATCTGCATTTCTTCCTCTCTCCCTCCCTTTCTTCTTTCCTTTCTCCTTCTCCTACTTCCACTTTCCCCTGTCCTGTTCTCCCTTTCCCCTGCTCCCCGTCTTTCTTCCCCTTCTATCCCCCTCCCCTCCTGTTTTTCCTTCTTTACTTGTTTTTGATCTCTGTTCTCTCACGTATGAAGATTCTGTTTTGACCAGCAATAAGTTGAATCATGGGGCTAGAAGATAAGGACTAAAAACAAGAATTGGTGTCCAGAAAAGTGGGGTAATTTTGATTACTGTGCCTGTTGCAAATATGAGCAAGATGTTAAATGTATCATAGATCTGCAAGTTTTTTAATACATATTTTTATCTATTGTCTCATTAATGTTATCTTTGAGAAATGGTTCTTTTCAGTTTGAGAATGGGGGAATTGGATTAAAATTTTCTTACATGAAGAAACCACATATTTTGCTACCATCATTTGGAAACTTCTTATTATGATTGGTTCTGGGTAGTATTGGAATCAATTTGAAATGATGCTGTTAATGACTGCATGTTTTGATTTCTTGACTATGGGTAAATGTGATTAGAACAGAAATCCCTTAATAATAAGGATTCTTTATTCTTTGTGTCCCTAGTGCCTCGTAGTTTCTGGCCCTGATTAGGAGCTTTAGAAGTGCTTACTGACTGTGATTGCTTTTTTATCTGAATCTGCCCTTTCTATCCCATCATTATGATAACATCCATCTTGGGAGTAGTAAAACTGTTGCAAACTGCAGAAACGAACTGTGATTTTTTTTTTTTTTTTTTTGAGGCAGTGTTTTTTTTTTTTTTCCATCCAGACTGGAGTACAGTGGCATGATCATCTTAATAGCTCACTGCAGCCTCGACCTTCCCAAGCTCAGATGATCCTCCCACCTCAGCCACCAGAGTAGCTGGGACTACAGGTACACTCCATCATGCCCAGCTAATTTTTGTATTTTTTGTAGAGACGGGTTTCATCATGTTGCCCAGGCTGGTTTCAATCTCCTGGGCTCAAGGGATCTGCCAACCTCGGCCTCCCAAAGTATTGGGATTACAGGTGTCAGCCACTGTACCTGGCACAAATATCTTTTTCACACACTGCTTTTGATTCTTTTGGGTATGTATCCAGAAGTGGAATTGCTGGTATCGTACAGTAATTCTTTTTTTTTTGTGGGGGCATGGAGTCTTGCTCTGTCACCTAAACTGGAGTGTAATGGTACTATCTCAGCTCACTGCAACCACTGCCTCCCCGGTTCAAACAATTCTTCTACCTCAGTCTTCCAAGTAGTTGGGATTACAGGCATGCGCCACCACACTGGCGAATTTTTTTTGGTATTTTTAGTAGAGATGGGGTTTCACCATGTTGGCTAGGCTGATCTTGAACTGCTGACCTCAAGTGATCTGCCTGCCTTGGCCTCCCAAAGTGCTAGAATTATAGGCGTGAGCCATTGTCCCCAGCCTCTGTAATTCTTTTTTAAATGTTTTGAGGAAACATCATACTGTTTTTCACAGTGGCTACACCATTTTACATTTCCACCAGCACCGCCCAGGGTTCTAATTTCAGCACATTCTTACCAACACTTACTTTCTGTTATTTTTTTTTTTTTTTATAATCATCATCTTAATGGGTGTGAAGTGGCATCTCATTGAGATTTTGATTTGCATTTTTGAAATGATTAGTAATGTTGAGCATCTTTTCTTATGCTTATTGTTCATTTGCATATTTTCTTTGGAGAAATGCCTATTTAAGTCCTTTGCCCATTCTTGAATCAGATTTTTTGTTGTTGAGTTTTAGGGATCCTTTTAAAAGATACTAATCACATGAACTCCATTTTAAGTGATTTATAATTCCGTAACGTATACTTTTTTTTTCTGAGACTTCTATATAGTTTGTATTCTAGTGGGTCGATGGAGTATGATTTTTTTTTAAATAGCTTTGCTGAGGTATGATTGGCAGTAAAAAATACTACATACATCTGAAATGAACAATTTGATTAGTTTTGACATATGTATACATCTGTGAATCCATCACCGTAATTAAGATAGTAAACATACTCATTACCTCCACAGATTTCTTCTTGCCCCCTTGTAATCTTTTCCCCCACTACTACCCATCCTTCCTTGCCTCCAGGAAAATCCTGAATTGCCTTTGGTCACTATAAATTTAGTGCATTTTCTAAAGATTTTTTAAAAAATGGAACTTATAGTGTATACTTTTGGTCAGGGGCTGTCCATTCCTGTGTTTATTTACCATTTGTATATTTTCTTTGGTAAAATGTCTGTTTAAATATTTTGCCCATTATATAAATTGAGTTGTTTGTTTTCTTATTATTGAGTTTTGAGAGCGGTTTATATTCTTGATCAAAGTTGTTTATAAGATACATGCTTTGCAGATGTATTTTTCCTGGACTGTAACTTGTCTTTTCTTTCTCTTAATAGTATCTTTTGAAGAGCACACAGTTTTAATTTTGATGAAGTCCAGGCTATCAGTTTGTTCTTATATGGATTGTGTTTTTGTTTATGTATCTAAGATATATTTGCCTAATCCAAGGGCATAGAAGTTCTCTCCTGGAAGTTTTTTGGTTTTGTATTTAGACCTATGATGCATTTTGAGTTAATTTTTTATATGGAGTAAAAAGTGGATAGAAATTCTTTTTTGGGGGTAGGGACATGCAGTTGTTTCAGCATCATTTACTGAAGTAGTTTGTCCTTTTGACTTTTGTCAAAAATCATTTGATTGTATATGCGTGGGTTTATTTCTGACTCTATTTTGTTCCACTGATCACTTTGTCTTTCTTTTTCTTTTTTTTTTTTGGTCTCATACCAGCTCAATTTTAATTTTAAACTGACAAATGTACAGGTGGAATGAAATTTTAAGCAACACCCTCCAAATTCCTCTTACATGATAAGAAGGAACTGTATGTAATTTTGCTCTATACTAAACAGTAGCTCGGATAGACATAAAACCAATTAAGGATAGACATAAAACCAACTAAGCCTATGTGAAAATCAACTTATAAATGGACCACAACTCCATGATATTGTTTCTGTGCTGTGATTTCTTTGTCTTTCTCGATGCCACTGCCATACTGACTACTATGGCTTTATGTCATGAAATCAGGTCATGTTAACCCATACAACTTCTTATTCCTTTTCAGAGCAATTTTGGCTGTTGTGCTGGTTACCAATCTGTTGCCTCTCATCTTCAAATGCACCCTTTTTGCCTGCTCTGTGAAAATGTATCAGGCCCTTTAAATATTTTTCTTTTGTCAGCTGACAATGTTAAGCTTTGCCAGTACAGAGTGTTGGAGAAACACTGTAGAAAAGTTTTGCGTCTTCATTTCTGTGTACTTGATTAGTGGACTGTAGCAACACACTCAGCTTCTTCAGTGTCAACCCACATTGGCTTCCCCACTCTACAGTTTCTGTAGGGTGCATGTTTTCACCATTATCAGGCTTCTGCAGTGCTCAGAGGGCACCACTACCCAGCACCAGTGACCCAAGGCCAGCAACTTCTTTTACTTCCCCCTCAGGTGGATTTGTAACAGAGTATCTTTGTGAAGAGATTTTACTAGCACCCTAAAGAATGGATTTTTGGCAAGTTCCTCAAGGTAGATTTCCAGTAAGTTCTGCTGGTGCAGCACTACAGCAACTTCTCTGCTATTCAGTGAGAGGACTGTGTTCTCTCCAACAAGGTCTGGATCTCAGCCCTGGGATAGTTTAGGGTTGGCGGAAGCTCTTGCCTTAGTGTTCTGTGTCAACCTAGGGAGCATTAGCTACTCTTAGAGTTCTCTTTATTTCTCATTAGTTAATTGGCTGTTTCTCCAACCCCAGATTAAATAGTTAGTGATCCTTTTTATTAAGCTTTCACTTTTCAAATTACTATGTGGCTTTTCTCTCCTGAATGGCTTTACATTTTCATATGAATTTTAGAAACAGTATGTAAATATTTGATTGGAATTGCATCAGAATCTATAAATGAATTTGAGGGACAATTGACATCTTAACAATATCAAATCTTCTGACTCATGAATAAGATGTCTCCATTTATTTGGATGTTTAATTTCTTTCAGCAGTATTTTATTGTTTTCAATCTACTGATCTTACCCATATTTTATTAGGTTTATCTTTAAGTATTTTATATTTTTTGATGCTTTTATAAATATTTTAATAACATATCAACTTTTTTTTTTTGAGACAGAGTTATTGGCCCGGTGTGGTCAATAACTGTCAATAACTGTCACCCAGGCTGGAGTGCGGTGGCGTGATATTGGCTCACTGTAACCTTCACCTCCTGGGTTCAAGCGATTCTTCAGACTAAGCCTCCCGAGTAGCTGAGATTGCTCAGCTACCACACCCAGCTAAGTTTTGTATTTTTAGTAGAGATGGGATTTTACCTGGTCTCGACTCCTGATCTCAAGTGATCTGCCCTCCTTAGCCTCCCAAAGTACTGGGATTAAAGGCCTGAGCCACGACACCCGGCCAATAACATACAATTTTTAATTATTCATTACTAATGCATATGCAATTGATTTTTATATAGTGGCATTGTATCCTGAAAACCTGCTGTACTCATTCTCGTAGCTTTTTTGTAGATTACATTGGCTTTTCTGCATAGACAAAGCATGTCTTTTGTGAATAAAGAGACTTTATTTCTTCCATTCTAATAAAAAGACAGTCCTTTTATTTCTTGCCTGATTTCACTGGCTAAAACCTCTGGTATAATGTTGAATAGAAATAGAGTGGACATCTTAGTCTTGTTTCTTTTTTTATTTTTTTAATTTTTATTTACTTATTTATTTACTTTTGAGACAGAGTTTAATTTTTTTTTTTTTTTTTTTTTTGAGACAGAGTCTCACTCTGTTGCCCAGGCTGGAGTGCAGTGACGTGATCTCGGCTCACTGCAAGCTCTGCCTCCTGGATTCAGGCCATTCTCCTGCCTCAGCCTCCCGAGTAGCTGGAACTACAGACGCCCGCCACCACACCTGGCTAATTTTTTGTATTTTTAGTAGAGACAGGGTTTCACTGTGTTAGCCAGGATGGTCTCGATCTCCTGACCTCGTGATCCACCCGCCTTGGCCTCCCAAAGTGCTGGGATTACAGGTGTGAGCCACCGCGCCCGGCCCTTAGTTTTGTTTCTAATCTTAGGCGGAAAGCATCTATTCTTTCACAATTAAGTATGATATTGTAGATTTTTTAGGATGCACTTTATTGGGCTGAGGAAGTTTTTTTTCCATTCCTAGTTTTGGTAAAGTTTAAAAAAAAATTAGGGATGGATTTTGAATTTTGTCATTTTTTTTAAATGTGTTGAAATGATTCCATGTTTGTTTTTTTTAAGTTTTTTATTAGCCAGGCGTGGTGGTGGGCACCTGTAGTCCCAGTTACTCGGGAGGCTGAGGTGGGAAGATTGATTGCTTGAACCTGGGTGGTGGAGGCGTCAGCGAGCCGAGATCATGCCACTGCACTCCAGCCTGGGTGACAGAGTTGAGATCCTGTCTCAAAAAAATAAAAAAAGTTTGTTAATATGGTGGATTACATTGCTTGATTTTTAAAGGTTAATCCAACTCTATGTTTCTGAAATAAACCCACTTGGTTATGATGTATATTTGGCTTCTTGATGTGGCCCCACAGTTCACTGATGCTCTTTATATTCTTTTTGTGTTCTTTTCTCATTTTGTGTTATATTTTTGGATCGTCTTTATTGGTATTTTTCCAAGTTCATGAATCTTTGCTTCTACAGCGTCTAATCTGTTGTTCTGTGTAGTTTTTTTATGTTAGATATTATAGTTTTCATCTTTAGAGTTTTGATTTAGATCTTTTTTATATCTTCCTTGTCCCTTAATGTTTTGGCTATGTGAAATACATTTAGAATAACTTTTAGACTAGGCATAGTGGCTCATGCCTGTAATTCCAGCACTTTGGGAGTCTGAGGTGGGAGAATTGCTTGAGCCCAGGTGTTTAGGACCAGCCTGGGCAACACAGTAATACCTTGTCGCTATTTAAAAACAATAATAATTTTTAATGTCCTTGCTTGCTAACATCTGGGTTGGTTTCAGTCAATTGATTGCTTTATTCATGTTTTCATGCCTCTTTGCATATCTGGTAATCTTTAACTGACAGACACTGTGAATTTTACCTTTTTTGAGTGTTAGATATTCTTTTATTATTAGAAATTCTGTTGAATTTTGTTCTGGATATGTAGTTAGAGACAATTTGAGGCTTGCTTTTATGATTTTTTTTAGAAGGCCTGGAGCAATGCTCAATCCAGGGCTAATTACTCTTCACTACTTAGGCAAGACCTTCTTAAGCACTCCACTCAATGTCCTGTGAATTAAGAGCTTTACCAGTCTGGCTGGTAGGAACAGGCAATATTCCTAAGTCTGCATGATTATCCATCACTGTTCTCTCAAATTCTTTCAGATGTTTTCCCCAGCCTCTAGTAGTTGTCTCACACTTTGAGCTAATCAGTACTGTGTTGAATATTTGAGAGGCCTTGCTGCAGATCTCTGGGTTTTGTTCTCTACGTAGCCACCCTGCTACTTTCCCAGGGCTAGCTGCCTTGGTCTTCATGGACTCTAAGCTCTTCTGTTTCATCAACTCAAGTTAGTTTATCCATGCACCTAGCTCCCCTTGGATTTCTTTCTCTTCCCTGGCCTTAGCCTGAAAAGTCTCTAAAGGTTGTAAGCTGGGACTGTTGAAGGTATTGTTTATTTCCTGTCTCTCTAGAATCACTGTTCTTTGTTGCTTGATGTCCAGTTTCTTGAAAAATGTTGTTTTCTATATTATGTTCATTTTTGTTTCGTTTTAAGTGAGAGGACAAACCTGGTTGTTTTACTGCATTCTGACCTCCATATGTAGTGTATTTTTAACCCCATTATTTTCCATTTTTTAAAACTTTTTTTTCCCATTATTTTCAGTGGTAAAAATAATTCTGGTTTGAGAATTACAATTTTTTTATGTTTTGGCACTAGCTAATGCAAGTATCTATTATATACATATTGTATTGGCAATTTTCTTTCTAAAAAATCCCCCCAAACTGTTATTCTGCATATATAGTAATACCTAGGTTTTAAAAAGTATTTTATTTCCAATATCATTTTCAGTTGGTTAAAATGAACTACAGTACATACTAGTGGAGTCTAATTAAATGATGTGAAGAATATAGAAAAATACTTAGAAATGTTTAGAGAACGCATCCTGATAAAATCTGTTAGGAGTACAATTTTTTTTTTTTTTTTTTTGAGACGGAGTCTTGCTCTGTTGCCCAGGCTGGAGTGCAGTGGCCGGATCTCAGCTCACTGCAAGCTCCGCCTCCCGGGTTTACACCATTCTCCTGCCTCAGCCTCCCGAGTAGCTGGGACTACAGGCGCCCGCCACCTCGCCCGGCTAGTATTTTGTATTTTTTAGTAGAGACGGGGTTTCACCATGTTAGCCAGGATGGTCTCGATCTCCTGACCTCGTGATCCGCCCGTCTCGGCCTCCCAAAGTGCTGGGATTACAGGCTTGAGCCACCGCGCCCCGCCGGAGTACAATTGTTTTAATTGTAAAGCTTGGCATTACTGGATGGGAGACAGCTATAGAATACTTAGGTCTTATTGGTGAACATATAGGAAGAGGTTGAAATAAGAGATGAATTACATGAAGAAGTTTTTAAGTCATGGAGGCTTACTGAGATATTGAGAAAAGCAAATAAGTAGACCTAACAAGACAGGGGGCTCAGAAGAATGCATTTGTTTCTTATAGATGGTAGTTGGAGCTAGGGCAATGTAGCTTATGGCTTTGCTTGAAGTAGAAAGAGTTGACTTGGGATAATTGGATTTAAACCCTCTATTTACCACTTGCTAACTGGGTAAGTTTTTTAAACTAAATTTCTGATTTTACATGTGTAAAATGAGGATAAGCATATTTATCTCGAGGGTTGTAGTGAGCATTAAATAGAATCAATTATATAGAAGTATAAAGCAGTATATTTATGTGCTTAATAAGTGTTTGTCTTTGTCTTTATTATTTTAAAGAAATGACCAGAGAAAGCTTTATTTTTCTATTGTATATTTCCCTAGTGATTATATGGACATAGAAGCAGTGCTTACAGTTACCTTGGAACCCATCAAGAAAAAATGATGCAAATTCCTGCCCTGTTGCCCTCCTGGAACATTACATAGTTTGGATGAAAATCAGCCAGAGCGCTGTTAGACTCTATTAGCATAAGACTATGTTAGAAAATAGTGGGCATGGACCAGGCGCGTTGGCTCACACCTGTAATCCCGGCACTTTGGGAGGCCAAGACAGGCAGATCACAAGGTCAGGAGTTTGAGACCAGCTTGGCCAACATAGTGAAACCCCATCTCTATTAAAAATACAAAAATTAGCCGGGCATGGTGGCATGTGCCTGTAGTCCCTGCTACTCAGGAGGCTGAGGCAGGAGAATCCCTTGCGCCCAGGAGGTGGAGGTTGCAGTGAGCCGATATCGTGCCACTGCACTACAGCCTGGGCAACAGAGCGAGACTCTGTCTCAAAAACAAAACAAAAAAAAGAAGATAGTGGGCATGAGAAGGCCCTGAAGGAGAGTTCTAACTTGGAGAAGGATGGTGGAATTTTTTTATAGGGCTTTGACGGGAGGGGTCAGGCAAAGTTCAGTTTGAGGAGTAATTAGTCAAGAATAGGTCTCAGAGGAGCGGAGAATTGATCATGTAGATTAGCAATTATTGGGCAATTTGAATTTTATTAAGAATGTTGGGGCTGGGCATGGTGGCTCATGCCTGTAATCCCAGCACTTTGGGAGGCTGAGGCAGGTGGATAACTTGAGATCAGGAGTTCGAGATCAGCCTGGCCAACATAGTGAGACCCAACATAGTGAGACCCCATCTCTACTAAAAATACAAAAATTAGCCAGGTGAGGTAGTGGGTGCCTGTAATTCCAGCTACTCGGGAGGCTGAGGCAGGAGAATCACTTGAACCCGGGAGGCGGAGGTTGCAGTGACCTGAGATCGTGCCACTGCACACTCAAGCGTGGGCAGCAGAGCGAGACTCTGTCTCCAAAAAAAAAAAAAAAAATCTCAGTTTTTAGTGCCTTCACAGTAGATTTTTTTGTCATTGGCTCTTGCAGCCTTCCTCCTTGTCTTCCCCAGTTCCAGCCCCCCAAGTAGAAGGACCCATTATCTTGCTCATAATTTTAGATTCCTAACTCTTGATTTTGGAAGGCACTGTCTTTGTGAAATTTCAGAGATGAAGGAGTTAAATAATTTGTGATGCAGGAAATTTCTCTCAGTCTTTGCTCCTTGAATTCTTTGTGCAGTTTTTTCTTTGTTTGTTTTAGAGACAGGATCTTGCTCTGTTGCCCAGGCTGGAGTACAGTGGTGTGATCATAACTCACTGCAGCCTTGAATTTCTGAGCTCAAGTGATCTTCCTGCCTAAGCCTCCTGAGTAGCTAGGACTACAAGTGTGTGCCACCACATCTCGGTAAAAATTTTTTGTAGAAATGGATCTTGCTATGTTGCTCAGACTGATCTGAAACTCCTGGCCTCAAGCAGTCCTCCTACCTGTGCCTCCCGAAGTGCTGAGATTACAGGTGTGAGCTACCTCACCCAGCCTGCACTGTGTCTTGGATCCTGCTATGCAGGTGCTCTGTAGTAGAGGAAACAGTAATATATGATAATGAAAAGCTTCGAAGTAGACATCTGGCTGGAAGGGAGATTTGAATAGGGTTTTGCAGCAGCTAGTTTAGTTGAGGACACGTCTTCAACTTAAATTGCAATTGCCTGTTTTCATTTTGTTTCATCCTTCTGTGATGATCCTGGTAGAAGTCAAATGAGATCATTTTTGATAGTTGGTTTGCAGGCTTTGGTGTATGCACCCAACCTTTCAAAGCCTGCCTGTACTTTTCAGGGAACTCAGTTTTGTGACTGAAAGGATCAGCTATTCTCTTCTATCTTTTTAATGCACTACTGGTTTCTAGCAGCAGCTGCTTAACACTGTTCATTCTTGAGTTTGGTGAATTGTTTTCTGTGCTCCATGTGATTTCTTTGTCTTTGTGAGGTACATTTTGACTACAGGTGAGCCAGTTTCCTGTGAATATAATCTATGCCCTGAAATTAAATTATCTTTATCATCTTTAAATATGTAAATCCTCTTATTATCTGCTAGTTTGCCTCTTGCTTTTTGGCTCCTTGTGTTCCTCTTGTAATGCTTGCTTAGCTTTTAATTTAAATACCAGACTGTTTGGTTAGCATCCATAGAAGACATAGGCCTATTCAGGAAAGTGTGACTATTTGGCCACCGTATTTAGGATTATTGGGACATTTCTTTCCAATTTTTCAGAATACAGAAAAAGAGGTGAGTTTCCTGTTCCTTCCTAATCAAGTTCACCATCGACCTTGTACTTTTTGAACCAACTTAAAAAAACAACATGAAGAATAATATATTTACTATTTCTTTTTTTTTGTTTTTCCTGCCACAATATTTTTAATTACGTACAAAGGTCTGACATGGCACCCAGGGACCCATTTCACCCACTGCTCTGTTTGGCCGCCAGTCTTTTGTCTCGCTCTTCAGCAGTGGTGAGGCGGATACCCTTTCCTCGGGGAAGAGAAATCCATGGTTTGTTGCCCTTGCCAATAACAAAAATGTTGGAAAGTCGAGTGGCAAAGCTATTACCATTGGCATCTTTCACGTGAACCACGTCAAAAGATCCAGGATGCCTCTCTCTGTTGGTGATCACACAATTCTTCCCAGGTTAGCACCTCCAGTCACCATACACAGGTTACCAGTGTTGAACTTGATGAAATCAGTAATCTTGCCAGTCTCCAAATCAATCTGAATGGTATCATTCACCTTGATGAGGGGATCGGGGTAGCAGATGGTGCGGGCGTCATGAGTCACCAGATGAGGGATTCCTTTTGTGCCCACAAAGATCTTTATCACTTTGCATAACTTGTACTTGGCCTCCTCAGGTGTAATACGATGTACAGCAAAGCGACCCTTGGTGTCATAGATCAGACGGAAATTCTCTCCCGTCTTGTCAATGCTGATGACATCCATGAATCCAGCAGGGTAGGTTATATCAGTTCGGACCTTGCCATCGATCTTAATGAACCGCTGCATGCAAATCTTCTTTACTTCATCTCCTGTCAGGGCATACTTAAGTCTGTTCCTTAGGAAAATGATGAGGGGGAGACACTCTCTCAACTTGTGGGGACCAGTAGATGGACGAGGAGCAAACACACCGGTCAATTTATCCAGCATCCAATGCTTTGGAGCTGCTACCCGCTTCAGATGCTTCTTGGGACCACGAGCCATGGCTGCGTTAGGCAAGGAAAGAAGACCTCCGTCTTCCAGTGCGCGTAGCTATATTTACTATTTCTACATGAATATACTGACCATAACTATGGAAAATAGATTCGTTACATGAGGCTCTCAGGGTCAGATATCAGTATTTTAGTATTGTCAGGTAGTATTAAGTATTTTTCCGTCAATGATTACAAAGTTATTTTTTATTGTTCAGCAAAATATGAAAATTTCAATAATGTTGCCTTTTCTTTTTGATAGCCAGAGGAAGTTAGAGAACAGATTTATCTAACACTGAACTGTCACTGGCAAGAACCTTTTCTTTGTAACATGTTACTTTGCTTCCTAACCTCATTCTCCTACACCCGTAACAATGGTGAATATGAAGCAAGTGTTCAGTATCCTAGCTTTCTTTAATTTTCTGGGACGTATTTCTTTTAGTCTCCATATATTAAATCTTAGCGAATCTGAAAGGCTTCTTTATTAGCCTTTTTTATTTCTCCCTAAGAAAGTATTGATGATTTTATAGGAATCTCTGCTATCCAGGGATAAAACATGTAATTAAAAAAATTTCAGCTATTGAGGATGTTTTTATAAATGGACAGATCAGTTACTTAAAAACTTCTATAGATTTGTGATTAAATAAAAAATTCCCTATTTGAATAATTGTCCAGGAAATTAACTGTTGATTGTATTTAAGATATAACATAAAAATGAGTCTTAAAATGTGTATAGCTTCATTTGTGTTGATTCATTTTGTAACTTTTTTTGAGTAAAATGCATCATTAGAAAATATATTTGGAATGATATTAAAAAGGATTATGTTTTGTTTATTGGCATCACACATTTATGTCATGTGGATAATAGACTTGTTTCATAGTAAAACAGATGGCATGGCAAGGGAGAAGAAACCTAAAATGCAAGTTTTTGCACAGGTACCAAAGAAATTCAGTGTACTTTCTTTTCAGAAAAACATTAAAAACTCCAAAACCCAAGGAAGAGAAAGCTTCTTGCATTTATATAGCAATTCTTATCGATTAGTTGCAGGGCAAAAATAATAAAATATTAATTATATAGTCAAAAATAGCTTTTAACTGTGAAGAAGTCTTCCTGTCAAATTCTTCTGTTCATTAAACCTACTTTTGATTATTATTTAAATATAATTGGGCAGTTCCAAGAAAAGCTTCAGAACAGCTGTAATTACAGCTGCAGATTTAGTCAAAATAGGGGCTGTACAAGGCTCTTTACTCTCCTTTCGCATCTCTTTCACCCCCACCCCAAATAACCCAAATTTAGTTGTAAAAGTTTTTGGTAAGCTCAGGATTTCTGAAACTGGAGTGCTACGTATTTAACTGCATGCAGATGTGATGATTACATGTGACTTTTAAGGATCCCATAACTTTTAGTTCTTCTATTGCTGTATGCACAGTTAACTGATTTTTGTCAGCTGTGTCTGTATTGAATTTTACAGATACACATATATTTTAAACACAGTTTAGTGATTTTTATCAAGGCCCAGGCATCTGCTCAAACTACTGAGAAGGGTAATAGTTTTCAATCTAAATTTTAGCTAATGTTGACATTATTACAAGTTGACTGGAAACATTTACAAAAGCCTGTATCTGTGTTGAAAAACTATATTTCTTCAAATTTTACTCTACTAGGAAATTGCCTTTGACCTCATTTGAAAACAAATTTGGCAAACCTCTTAATTTTTAGAGAAAGACCTACTATGATAAATCAAAAACTAAATACACGTGTATGTCACATCCCTCCCCGCTCCCAGAGCTTTGATCTAGGGAGTTGATGGCATTCTAAGGTCTGGTTTTTAGTTAATCAGTCAGGGATTATATATAAGGGTTATGGGAGACTGTGGCTAAGACCAAGGTTTAGAGCCTTTTTGCCTTGCCCAGTTAATTACCATTTCTTTTGCAGATGGCAGTTTTGCTGAATATTGATCATAAGATATAATAAAATATCTTGGATTCTCACCACAATTTTACAGTGTTATCTGCTCAGAATCTGGTTCAAAATTGTAGTGACTTGTTGAATTGCACATAGGGAAATTTGAAGAACCTTCTGCTAAAGCCAACAATTTAACACTTTTAGTTAGAAAACCAAGTGAAACTTGCCTGTATTTGCATAGCACCATATTAAAAGCAGTAAGCATATAAAATTGTATAGGACATGGTTCTTACCTCAAAGTACAGTGGGTAGACAAGGTGCAGATATATGCATTAAAATAATACATCAATGATTAGGGTAAATAAACTTAGCTTTAAATCCCCAGACTCAGCACCTCTTTAAATCTTGAATTCTAAACATCGAGACCAACTTTCTTACAGATGAGGAAACATATTCAGAGAAGAGCAGTGAATTGTTTTTAATCAAAGGAGGTTTATAGGTCATTCTAAATATGGGCTCAGGAATGACAGTAGGTAGCAAGTTAACTTTGCTTTTTATATCTTGAATGTCAGCTAATGTTGACTGATTGCTTGTTTCAAGTATTTTTACAGAGAAACTTCTGGTCCTTTTCTCATGCGAATCCAGTGGGAATATCAGCAGCGTGGGGACAATAGGTTATTTTCAGACTGGATGAAATTGCACAGAAGCCATTTCAGAGAATACTGGAGAACTGAAAAGAGTAATAAAACATTCATTAAAACAAAATAAGGGAACTATATTTATAAAATCACATAGTTTTTAAAGCATGAATTGATTTATAGATATGAGGAAAGATAGCAGGTAAAATGTGATAAGGAATATAATTTTGATGATTAAGCATAACTTAATTATGTGAGGAAAAAGGAATTAACAGAAAATCTTTTAGGAAAGTAAATAGAACTTTGAGACTTTAGTAAGATAGGGAAAGTGAAATGTGAAAAACAATTTTATATAGGGAAGCTATAGATTTAACTCATTGTTAAAAACTTGTCATCATCACAATCTTCTTTTGCCTTCTCCCTTACCCCACTGGTTCTCTCTAAGAGAAGCTCTGGTGTCATGTGGTGTGATGTAATATAGTGCTGTAAAGTTCTTATTTTGTCACTTACAACCAGCCTGGTCTTGGAATGAAAGTTTGCTTATGAAGACATAAAAAAATGAATAATTTTGAATTAGTTACTTGGACTTGTGAGCTTCAGTAACTTAGCAAAAAATAAGACTATGTCTTCAATGTGCTTAATTATACAATTTTTGGGACAATCAAGTGAAATCACGTGAAAGTGTTTTAAAAACTGAAGGTAATTTTTTTTTTCATATTACAGCTATAGATTCAATCCAACATGACAAATATTTATGAGTATGTTAAGTTTAGACGAAAGCTGCCTTCTTACTTCAGTTTAGCCTAAAGGTTTTTCTGTACACTGTGAACTGTAACAAGTGGAGGCAGAAACAGACTGTAGCCACACTTGTGCCAGTCACTAAGTTTTGGCCAATCAAATGTAGTCAGCTGTTCGAACTGTGTTCAAATAAGGCAAACACCAACCTGTAACCAGTCCAACTGTTTTTGTATGTCACTTCCTTTTTCTGTGCATCACTTCCTTTTTCTGTACATTGCTTTCCTTTTTCTGTCCTTAAATCTTCCACCATGTGGCTGTGCTGGCGTCTCAGCACCTATTCTGGCTTAGGAGGGTGCCTGATTTGCAAATCGTTCATTGTTCAGTTAAACTCCTTTAAATTTAATTCTGCGGAATTTTTTCTTTTATCAAGTACCTAATATGTCAGACACAGTGTTGTAGACTTTAGAATTCAGGAGAAGGAAGAGAAAGGAAATAAAACATAATGTAAATGTCTATAATATATGAAAGAGTATGAAAAAGGTAATAAGAGATTCAGCTTACCTATATTTTGGCTTAGGCTAAAGAGTTACCCACCTGAATCTGCTCTAAGTCCATGAGGCTTGGTTTACCACAAGTGGCAAAGTAGGAATTTTGACCATTTCGTGTCTCTCTCTCTCCCTCCCCACCTGCTTCCCTCCTCTCCTCCCCTTTATCTCCCCCCTCCCTCTCTGTCTTCCCCTCTCTCTCCCTGCCATAAGGTGAAAGTTTAAACTTGGGCTCTCCAATAGTTACAGATAGGAGCTTGTTGATTTTTTTGTGTACAGGCATGAATCAATGGCCAAGTCAGAGTGCCATAAGGAATGTACAATTTTTAGACTTTGATGACTTTTGCCAATGAGATAGCTTCTAGATTTTAATATCTGCATTGTATACCTTTCCAGGGCATAGAGGATTAAAGGGGGACTTTAGAAACAACTGTTTCAGTCACCTGTGAAGATACTTTTTACAGAATCCCAGACTTAGCTTGACTGCTTTTTATAGTGAGGAATCTTTCTATCATGTAATGCAGACCACTTTATTATGGGCTCCAGTATTTGGAGTTCTTTGTTTTTGTCAGTCCCAAATAACCACCTTCTCCCTCTGTTATTCTGTATTCTTTCCATTTTATTAGATGTACTTTAGGCTTGACTGAAGAGAGAACCTGTTGATGGGGAAGCTAGGAATAGAAAGAGAAGGGATAGGTTCAGGAAGCTTGACAAAAAAGGAAATAATGGTAGTAATAATGGTTAATACTTCTTAGCACTAACGTCTCAGGTACTGTTCTAAATGCTTTTCTTATCTCATAACCTATAGAATTGATGTTTTAATATTAAATATTAATTAAATGAAAGATTAGTTTGATAGTAAATGATAGTATTTACCCTCTGTTACAGACAAAGAAACTGAGCTACAATAATTTGCCTAGTGAAAGGTAGAGTTCTCACTGGGCCATTGATTCTAGAGACCAAACCTTTAACATTGCCATGTATTGTCTCTTAGGGATAACCTTGGAGGCCTCTTTGGGAAAAATTTTCTCCTATTATTTTTTCTAAGTATGATAGTCTTTGGAGATAAAAGATTAATATTTCAAGGCCGGTAATTTGGGTGGAAGTGAGGAGGAGGTGAAGAAACATAAAATTTATTCAATATTTTAAGATTAGATGAAGAGATAAGAAAGGAAGGAACCTGGAAACAGATTAAGTGAATGTAGTATACTTTGTAAGTCAGGGGGAAAGGAATTTTGGTTTAGCTGTTGTAATGACTACATTTTATCATACTATATAAACATGCAAGTTTGATCTACGTATAGTTTAGTAAAAGCTATGGTCATTAATTTATACCCCAGTGCTGTCCATTAGAAATGTAGAGTGAACCTCACCTGTAATTTTTTAACTTTTTGTTAGCTACATTTAAAAAAGCAAAAAGAAGCAGTTAAAATTGGTTTGTTATTTAACGTAATGTATTTAAAATATTTCAACAACTAATCAATATAAAAAATCAATTAGATTTTTACATTCTTTTATTCATATTAAGTCTTTGAAATCCATGTGTATTGTACACTTACAGCACATCTCAGTTCAAACTAACCACATTTCATATGGCTACATTTGGCTACTGAATACCTTACTAGACAGTGCATTTACATATCGTTAGAAGAGAAAAGGTTTATTGTAGTTGCTATGTTCATAAAAAGTTTCTGATTGAATTACAAGTAGATGGCTTATTCTCCCTCTGTGTGTAACAAACAAGGAGTGAAGAGGAATCTGGGACTGCAAAGCATCACTCTTCAGTTGTATCCAGAGAATCTGCTCAGGAGGGGCAACATTTTTTTTTATTTTTTATTTTTTTAAATTTTACTTTTAAGTTCTGGGATACATGTGCAGAACATGCAGGATTGTTGCACAATATGCCATGGTGCTTTGCTGCACCTGTCAACCCATCATCTAGGTTTTAAGCCCCGCATACATTAGGTATTTGTCTGAGGAATGAAACTATAAACATATTAAATCCTATGAAAAGAAAAAAAAGTAAGGTTCTGAAGGGTTCCAGAATTCAGGAGAAGGAAGAGAAAGGATATTTTTTATACTTAAGGAAGTGGGGAGGAAGGTTTACCAAATATTTAGGTTTCCTGCTGATTGAGGCTTTGTTGTATAGTTAGAAGGACTTCCAAGAGACTCCAGAATTTCTGCTGTCATAGTTCTGGGCTCTGGTTTTACCTAAAGACCTCTCAGTTTTTTTTTTCTCTAGACAGAGCTCTGTAGGAGAGGCACAAAGTTCTTACTTAGTGTGAAATATGGTGTTTGTTGGTTTAGGGACTTTGTGCCTCTTTCTGGAACCTTTCAGAACCTTTCTTTTTTTTCTTTTTATAGGATTTAATACGTTTATAGTTTCATTCCTCAGGTAGGAATTACTAAAGTTTGCTTTTCCCTTTAAAAAAAAAACCCAGTAAATTAAATAATCACATTTTAAAAACTAGCAAATCTTTCCTAACTATGATAGTTAAAAAAAAAGTTATGTATTCTTTGTGAAAATTTAGGTAATTGAGATACCTGCTTTTACATGTTAAATGAACAGGTCTCAAGCAGGATTTTCACTTTGGCGGCTTCTTATTGCACTGGGGTTCCTTGGGCAGGAGCACTCTAGTGAATCATCACTTCTGGTTTGGATGTGGTAGTACTGGAGATTTTGTTTCCTTTAAGGAGAGTGGGAACAAATGGGAGTTATGTGTTCCTGCAGGCTACGGTCCATTTGTATATTGCTCTTTATCTATGTATCATATTTTATTTGACTAAGAGCCTAATTTTAATAGATTTAATTTTTAAAAATCTTAGCTATTTGTAGGGTTTGAAAAGCTAAACAACAGCTATAGGATTTGTATTGCTTATTGAGAGATACCAGGTTAAAATACAAGTTTATAAAATATAATTTAGAATAAAACACTTTAAGCATTTTTCCATTTTCTGAATTTGTAATATGCTAATGTTATCAGTATATAATATTTTTTGCTATGACTAATTGTGTTTTATTTGTTGTGAATGTAGTCTTGGTTCAAGTAGAGGTAAGGAGGTATTTTGGAAACCAGTGCTTACCATTTTGGGGACAGGTGGTGGGAATAGACAAGCTAGAAATACACTTGGAAGAAAGAAAACCATTTAGTAGGAACTTGAGATGAGGGGAGAAACAGACATTTTTAGGAAAGTTAGTGTTTTAAAAAATAAAATATTTAGACACAAAAAATTAATCATTAGGAACATAATCAGATTTTAGAAAAATTTAAGTAGAAAAAAATCATTTTAAATAGAGAACTTTGAAATAAATAGTAATTATGTTTATATTTTGAGGGGAGGAAATAAGTCTGTTAGTTGGCCCCCCAAGGCTGCCTAGATGTGGAGAATCGTAAGACTGAGTTTGTACTGTCTTTGAGTTAAACAGCTAACCCTGAGTGATTTCAGAATAGATTCCTTTGACATATTTTCAGTCATATTCCTTTTAGAGTTATTATTACATAGATTACCTAATTTGTAATTCTCAAGTGCTGTAAAACATTAAACATTTTTAGCAACCTCAATTCATCATAGTCCTATAACTGCCCTTCTTTCATGCTTAGTCATATAGGAATATTTGTAAGAGTATGTGGTATGGTTACACTTTGTCTCCTCACCCAGATCTCATCTTGAATTGTAATCCCCACAATCCCCACGTGTCAAGGGAGAGCTGGTGGGAGATGACTGGATCATGGGGGTGGTGTCCCCATGCTTTTCTCATGTTAGTGAGTGAGTTCTCATGAGATCTGATGGTTTTATACATGTCTGACAGTTCCTCCTTCACACATTCACTCTCTCTTGCCTGCCACCATGTAAGACATGCCTCTTCCCGTTCTGCCATGATTGTAAGTTTCCTGAGTCCTCCCCAGCCATGCAGAACTGTGAGTCAATTAAACTTCTTTTCTTTATAAATTGCCCAATCTTGGGCAGTTCTTCATAGCCCCCAGGGTGAGAATGGACTTTGGCCATGATTTTCGTGGTATGACTCAGGAAAATTCTTCTAGGGGGTATGACTGTGGAGTGGTTTTGTACCTGCGGTTTTTGCCCTGGTGCTTCAGGAGGTTAGCCTAGATTAAAGAGTTCAGGTTTTGGAGTCAAATGGATTGTCTTGAATTCTGTTTCTGACCCTTAACTACGCCTGTGACTTTGGGCAAGTTACTAGACTTCAGTTTCCTCAACTGCAAATTGGCAATAATAGCAACCACCTCCTAAGGTTGTGATAAATTTTAAGTATAATCGTTGCTCCTTTTTTTTTTTTTTTTTTTTTTTGAGACAGAGTTGCTCTGTCGCCCAGGCTGGAGTGCAGTGGCCGGATCTCAGCTCACTGCAAGCTCCTCCTCCCAGGTTTACACCTTTCTCCTGCCTCAGCCTCCCGAGTAGCTGGGAACACAGGTGCCTGCCACCTTGCACGGCTAGTTTTTTTGTATTTTTAAGTAGAGACGGGGTTTCACCGGGTTAGCCAGGGTGGTCTTGATCTCCTGACCTTGTGATCCGCCCGTCTCGGCCTCCCAAAGTGCTGGGATTACAGGCTTGAGCCACCGCGCCCGGCCTAATCGTTGCTCCTTTTATTGAGCATTTATTCCAGCCAGATACTGTGTTACATACTTCATATGCAGTATATAATTTAATTTGTATGTGTATATTAGAGTATGTGAAAGTTCATTTCCAGCAGTAATACATGTCCAGTAACTGGTTGCTATTACTTTTTCTGTATGTTGATTCCTTAATCAGAAGTTGATGTTCCTAAGATGAAAGATGGGAATGGGCATTTTGATCAGACCTGAAGGACTTGTTTGGAAGTTGACAGTGGTTTGAAAGTGAAATATTTACTAAAGTGTGGTTCAAGGATAATCTGCATGGTAATTACCTTGGAAACTTGTTAAAATGTAGAGTTTTGTGTTTGTTGTCTGAAACTCCGAGTCTGAATCAGGATCTCTGGCCATGGAGCCCAGACCCTGCAGTTTTATAAGCTTAATCATAATTCTTATTTTCTATGAAGTTTGAAAATTATCTTTTTAATTTATTCTTCCTGATGATTAAAAAATGATTCTAATGATTTTTAAATATTTTTCTTTGATATAATAAGCTTTTCATTTTATTAGTAATGGAGGTGGTAAATTTTTTCCATTTAAATGTTTACATATATGTGATTTTTCTATGTTATAAGAGTTTAATGGGTGGTGACATTTATTCATTCAGCTAATGTTTAGTAAATATTAAAGTATTATAAATATTACAATTTATAAAATACAATTTACTTATTTGGAGTATTTTTAAATGAATATATCATATTTTATTCAGTTATTCAAACAAGATAATTGTTGACACTATGAGTAAAGTAGTCTCAATTTACTATAAAATATGTCATATTTTACTCAATTTATAGTCTCCGGATAGGGTGGGAAAGGAAAGCTGATTGAGAATGTGCTGTTATGAAGCTAGGTGGAGAGGGAAAGGGAGCACTTTTCTGCTGCTAACTAGAAGAAAAGTATAACTACAGATAATTTATATAATATGAAGATTTCAAAGCTGATAGAAATTTTCAGGGAGTTTTGGTCTGGGTCATTTTATTAGTCATATTATTTAATGAAAGGATAATCAGGAATGCTCAGCCTCTGTGTTTTCGACTTATTGCTTTGCTCCCTAAGAACATTCTTTTGGGTTTTATCTGTCTATTCTTTTGAGTTGTATCTTTGCCTTCCTGGGAAGTCTCACTCGACTTTTTAGGAAATCAAGTTGCATCCCCACAGTGCTTCACATGACCTTGTCTTTTTTAGATTCTTCAAGTGAAATCTTACTCAAAGGAACCAATAAATTGCCTCAAGTCATAATTTTAAACTTAGGTGTTTGGAAGACTATATTTCAGTGAGTCTTTGCATTGGTATCTTTAGCCCGCAAATCTTTTTGGCTCCAGTATCGACTTTAATAATTCTTATGGGTTAAGCAACTGTATTTTTAATATCTGTAGTTTTGTTCATTATCAGAAACTAGGTCACCAGGGTTGGTTTGTCATTGTTTTTTTTTTTTTTTTTTTTTTTTTTTTTTTTTTTTTTTTTTTTTTTTTTTTTTTGAGACGGAGTCTCGCTCTGTCGCCCAGGCTGGAGTGCAGTGGCCGGATCTCAGCTCACTGCAAGCTCCGCCTCCCGGGTTCACGCCATTCTCCTGCCTCAGCCTCCCGAGTAGCTGGGACTACAGGCGCCCGCCAGGTCGCCCGGCTAGTTTTTTGTATTTTTAGTAGAGACGGGGTTTCACCGTGTGAGCCAGGATGGTCTTGATCTCCTGACCTCGTGATCCGCCCGTCTCGGCCTCCCAAAGTGCTGGGATTACAGGCTTGAGCCACCGCGCCCGGCCTGTCATTGTTAATTAAAAAGGTATTGTATGCTTTCTTTTTTTTTTTTTAAATGGAACGTGCTTGTTGAATGAAGCTAAAATATCTTAGTAATGCTCTGCTTTAAATACTCATAGAATATAGTTTTGCATATTTTAAATTCAATCTATCTGGCAGTACAATAATGTTATTTATCTCTGAGAATTTTGACTATTCTTTTGTGCTATTTAGAATTCAATGAATTGTTAAAGCTTCTAGTAGGCTTTTTACTGACAATCTCTGTCTGACCTCTCCTTTAGAAGTTTTCCTCAATATTTTCAGAAGTACCATTTGGGTCTTAACTGAAATGGTAATTTTTGCTTCTATAGTAACAGATGGAAGCAGTAGACTTTTTTAGAGGTTGGAAGCGGTGAGATACAGAGGAGAAAAATCAGGCTAAATTTATGTCATGCCTATTTTATTGTGTAAACTAATTATAGCCTCATGTACATTACTTTTCTGAGGGTTGTAGTGGTAGTAATGGTTGTGGAAGTAGTAATAGTTGTAGGGATGAATTAAGGAGGCATTGGGGAAGAATGTGTCCCCCAACATAGGGTTTCAGTTACTTCCCAAATATAAATAATAGTGGTTATTACCAAAATTTTTCTTCAAGAGACAGGGATCTCACCATGTTGCCCAGGCTGGCCTCAAACTCCTAGGCTCAAGTGATTCTCCTTCCTCAACCTCCCAAGTTGCTGGGACTATAGACACACACCACCATACCTGGCTGAAATTTTTTTTTTAACCAGAGAAGAGCACACTAATTTTTTCTTTACTCTTATAGCATTTTCATTACCAGTTATACTTTCATTGTGAATGATTTCAGAATGTTTGGGGATGGTGTTGACAAACTAGTATTATTTTGGGGTTAAGTATAGGCCCTTAAACAGACTGCAGCTCAAGTCTCAGGTTTATGACTTTTTTTTTTTAAGTAGTACATGGGGCAGATTATTTAATACCTTATTTTGCCATAACTAATTATTATTAAATATCTACTTTATAGATGTGTTGATGATTAAATCTATTTGTAAAGAATAATGGGCTGGGTGCAGTGGCTTGTGCCTGTAATCCCAACACTTTGGGAGGCTAAGGTGGGAGGATTACTTGAGCCTAGGAGTTCGAGATCAGCCTGAGCAACATAGCGAGGCCTTGTATGTACAAAAAATGAAAAACTTAGGCTGGTGCGGTGGTGTGTGCCTGTAGTCTCAGCTACATGGGAGGCTGAGGCAGGAGGATTGCTTGAGTCCAGGAGGTCCATCCAGGCTGCAGTGATCTGTGATTGTACCATTGCATTCCAGTCTGAGCAACACAGCAAGACCCTGTCTCAAAACTAATAATAATAATAATAATAATAATACTGCCAGCAAACCGTATGTGTTGAATATTTAGTTAGAATTATTATTCACTCTCTAAAATAGTATTCTTAGTAAACTCTAAATGACCTTAGGGTAAAAAAATTTTTATATTTAAAAGTTCAGAAAAATTCAGCTTAGTTATTTTTAGGCTGGTGTTTACTCTCACACACTCACGCCC
Source organism: Rhinopithecus roxellana (assembly GCF_007565055.1). NCBI lineage: Eukaryota > Metazoa > Chordata > Mammalia > Primates > Cercopithecidae > Rhinopithecus > Rhinopithecus roxellana. The sequence continues at coordinate 87,500,911 of NC_044553.1, read as the reverse complement.
CTTTCAAACTATTATAGAACAATGTTTTTCAAACTTTAATGGGCATATGGGATTGTGTAGGGATCATAATAACATGTAGATTCTTATTCAGTAGTTTTGGAATAGGATGAGATGTTGCCTTTCCAACAAGCTCCTGTTGGTAATCTGGATGTAGCTCATCCCCTCCTCCCCTCCTCCCCTCCCCTCTCCCTCTCATCTTTACAACATACTTTGAGTAGCACAGTTATGCAGTGGTCCATTAAGTGGTTCTCATTCCCCCTTTCAGTATATTATAAACACTTGGATACTTTTTGTTCTTTATGCCTGGGCTCTGTATCATACCAGTTAAATTAGATCTTTGCCTTTGGGGTTCTGGGCATCATTGTCATCGTTGTCGTCGTCGTTGTCGTTGTCGTCGTCGTCGTCGTCGTCATCATCATCATCATCATCATCATCTTTTGGTAAAAATATCCTGGGTCATTCTCTCGTGAAACCAGCATTAAGAGACACCACTTCAGTTATTTGAAAGAGAGTCATAAGCTAAGAAGCTATATTTGAGGTCGTCACTTACTTTGTTGTCTTCCATTTTAAGCTATTTCCTCTGTAGAGATGATGGTGGACAGCTGGATAGAACTCTTAAACTGGAGGACAGTTAATATGTTGGCCTGAAGTTTTCTTTTCGCTAGACTAAAAGGTTTGACTGTTGAATCTTTCTTTATAGATCCTATTTCCTATCCCCTTTCATCATTTGTATAATCTTCTTTGGACTTTCCCTAATTTCTCAATAGCCTCCTTAAAGTGTAATAACCCAAACTAGATATAAAACTGCTGTAACAAAACTGAACAATGGCAGAGGCAGAAGAATCATATATCTAAAAGTCTGTGGTTTTCATTAGCATTGAAAACTTGTATTTGTTTCAAACTTTTTAATTGGCCTTCCTTTATGTTTTTCAGGGTTAAAATGTGTTTTATACCATCATATTTGTTTCAGTATATTGCTTTCTTAGGTTATGTTTTCTTCTTCTTTCTTCCTCATCTGTGCTTTTTGTATCCATTTCCTATCTTGTACCTGTTTTGGAGGAGAGGCAGGAAATTTTTTTTTTTTTTTTTTTTTGAGACGGAGTCTCGCTCTGTCGCCCAGGCTGGAGTGCAGTGGCCGGGATCTCAGCTCACTGCAAGCTCCGCCTCCCGGGTTTACGCCATTCTCCTGCCTCAGCCTCCCGAGTAGCTGGGACTACAGGCGCCTGCCACCTCGCCCGGCTAGTTTTTTTTGTATTTTTTTAGTAGAGACGGGGTTTCACGGTGTTAGCCAGGATGGTCTCGATCTCCTGACCTCGTGATCCGCCCGTCTCGGCCTCCCAAAGTGCTGGGATTACAGGCTTGAGCCACCGCGCCCGACCGATATTTTCTTATGGACTATCATGTTTGGGAAGAGTGTTTTCCAAAGTGATCAAGATCATGTTGAATTTTATTCCATCTAGCCGTGATGGCTCAATTAGGATCAAGTCAGGAAAACAGTCCACACTAAATACTCGAGGCAGGAGGATTTCTTGAGACCAGGAGTTTGAGACCAGCCTGGGTAACATAGTAACCCCTCTCTCTACAGAGTTAAAAACAAAAACAAAAAATTTCAGCTCAGAAAATTTAATATAGGGAGTGGATTATACAGGTATTGGAGGACTGAAAAAGCAAACAGGGAACACTGGGGTAACACAAAGGCAGTATTTGCAGGAATCAACCACTATTCATATGGTTGGGGGGAAATAAGAACTTGGATTTGGGACCTCATAGAATTGGGGTTCAGAACCTCTGGAGGAGGTACTTCCTGACAGCTGTTGGTATGCCTGAGGGGAATTTCTGAGAGTGCTAAAAAAAGCTGGTGGTTATCACTGCTACTGCTGCGGTGGAGGACCTATGCTGAGTCAATGCTGACTGGAAAAAGCATGTACTGCATTCTCCCTCTAGTGTCCTTATTGGCAGTATGAGGAAGTTAGCTGCAGAAGAGAAAAGTAGTTTTCAGAGTTTTATTTTCAGTGTTACAGAGATGAGTATTAAAGGGTAGATTTGGATCTGAGAGAAAGTAGCTGAATAACCAGTATATATAGCCTTCTTTTCTGGTCACAGGAGGCCATAGGCCTTTGGTCTGTTGGTCTCTTTCCTAGCTACTTGGACCCCAGTCCCAGGTATTCTTAATGCTGAGGGTTTGGAAGGAAAGGAGTTGTTACTATTTTAAAAATAAATTTGTCTAGTTAACGTGATTGGTGGGTCTAGTTAATGTGGTGGTGGCATGAGACGGGTCTACTTTGTCTCCTCTCCTCCCCTCCCCTCCTCCCCTCCCCTCCCCTCCTCCCCTCCTCCCCTCCCCTCCTCCCCTCCTCCCCTCCCCCCTTCTCCCCTCCCCCCTCCTCCCCTCCCCTCCTCCCCTCCCCTCCTCCCCTCCCCTCCTCCCCTCCCCTCCTCCCCTCCACTCCTCCCCTCCACTCTCCCCTCCCCTCTTCCCCCCCTCCCCTCCCTCCTCCCCCACTTCCCCTCCCCCTCCTCCCCTCCTCCGTCCTCCCCTCCCTCTCCTCTTTTGTTTTCTTCTCTTCTCTTTGAGACAGTGTCTTGCTCTGATGCCCCGGCTGGAGTATAGTGGTGTGATCTTGGCTCTCTGTAGCCCCGAGCTCCGGAGCTGAAGCAGCCTTCTCACTTCAGTCACCCAAGTAGCTGGGATTACAGGCGCCCGCCACCACACCCAGCTAATTTTTGTATTTTTTGTAGAGATGAGGTTTTGCTATATCAGCCAGGCTGGTCTCGAACTCCTGACCTCTAGTGATTCGCTCATGTTGGCCTCCAAGTGGTCTGGAATTACAAGTGTGAGCCACCATGCCTGGATGGGTCCACTTATTTATTATTATTATTTTTTGAGACAGAATCTCACTCTCACCTAGGCTGGAGTGCAGTGGTGGGATCTCAGCTCACTGCGATCACCACCTCCCAGGTTCAAGTGATTCTCCTGCCTCAGCCTCCTGAGTAGCTGGGATTATAGGCACCCGCCACCATGCCTGGCTAAGTTTTGTATTTTTAGTAGAGATGGGGTTTCACCATGTTGTCCAGGCTGGTCTTGAACTCCAGACCTCAAGTGATCCACCTGCCTTAGGCTCCCAAAGTGCTGGGATTACAGGCGTGAGCCACCATGCCCAGCCCAGGTCCACTTATTCTAAGATAACTCTGTCACAGCTTTTTTTGGGAACTTACATTTAATCATTAGATACTCATTCTTTGCCTCCTGAGATATTTCTGTTTTTTAAAAGCCCTTATTTAAAATGTAAAAAAAAAATTATGGTAAAAGTAATGATGTTACCCATAAACAAAGTTTTAAAATTGGTTGCCTATTAGCCAAACAGTGGCCTGCAGTGGTAACCAACCTCTGAAAAGATTATATACCTTTTTTCTCGTTCAAATATTCCCCCTCCTGCAGAGCTTCTTCAAGTTTTAATGTGTATACAAATCACTTGAGGATCTTGGTAAAATACTGATTCTGATTCAGTATGTCCCTGGGTAAGGCCTCAGATTGTGCATTTCTGACAAGCTCCCAGGGGAGGCTGAAGCTACTGGTCCCTAGACCAGACTTTTTTTCTCCCTTGCCTCACTTGAGAACTACTTTTTTGGCTTAGATCCATCGTTGGACTTGGATGGCTGAGTAGTGAGCGATCATAAAGTAGGAGTTTCTATTGTAAGCCTGCCTGTCTAGAACTATTTTGAGCAATTTTAGTAGAGCTATTTATAACTGTTTCTTTCCAGGTGGGATCAGAGAAGTATATGCTTCTGAATAGGTTAAATTTTCTTCCATAATATAATGCTGCCCTGAATGCAGAAACGTGCCTATCACTTGTAATTTTCCTGGAAGGCGTGAGGCTGTTTGGTAATTGTGTACATGTTTAAGGGAAACTGAGTAATGGAGGACAGGAGGGAACAATTAACAAATTCATGCATCAGATAATTTGCTTTCATTAAAGCCAGTTACTCTTATTTATTGATTGTTCCTGATGATGGGACGTCTGTAGATTTCAAAAAGTGTGTTTGGTGTGAATTTCATACTAATGGCATTTCTCTGCTTTTGACAGTTTCATATACTTAAACTTGTCCTCAAAACATAGCGTCCTGTCTTGAGCCACATAAATAGTAGTCTTCCTTAATGAAACTTTGAATAGAGCCCAAATTTATGAAATTGTTAATTGCTCTTTACATCTAGACTTTACTTTTAGTAAAGTAATACCTATCTGCTAACGCAAATAGAAAGGTAATCTTTTATTTGGTTGCCATCCTTCAAGAGTCTCTCTCTGCCCTTCCCTCCCTCCCTTCCTGGATCTTTCCTTTTGTCTTTACAGACCTAGATTTTGAAAGGTTCTAGGTTCCTTTTGTCTGTTGATACTATGTGAATGTTATCCTTAAGTTTTTAATTCAAGCTACAACTAGACAGATAATGTGTCTGAAAATTAGCTGGGGTGAGTTAAAATGAAAGTTAAGGATTCAGGGGATTCCTACAGATGGGTGAAAAAAAAAGCTCATTGTTAGGATCCTTAACAAAGCATTTTGATTGGCATATGGAGACCTTTGCATGAACACAAATGTTCATATTTGAATATTTATAGAAGATAATCTGTCAGAATTACTGTTACTTTAATTTGCCAAGCTTGGCTGATTGCCATAGTTGGATGCTAGTTGAATTCAGGATGAAGAGTTGTAAATATGTTCTGGTGTGGGACATGGTTTTTGTCCTTGAAGCTGTTTGAATTTCTTTCTTCTCTCACCTATAGCCCCTTCTTTAAAACTGTGAGGCTTTTTTGTATTACATGAACTTTCATGTTCTTTTTTAGGAAAAAATATTAAAGTAGGATGTTAACTGTATGGATTAAAAATTTTTTTAAACTAAATTTGTTGACATTTGGTGATCAGGAATTGTTTAAATAATTTTAACTATTTGTCCAATCTTTGCTTCAAAGGACCCATAGGGATGTATATCTTATTTGAATGGTTTTGTGTGAGATATGTTTCACATTAACAACAAAGAAAATGTAGACTGCTAGATAATTAATGTTTTCCCTTTCTTTTATCTCATTTGAACAGCTAATAATTTTAGTGACCAGATTCAAGCAATAATTCCTGTCTTCGTAATTGTCATGTGGTTTTGTCAGCTTCTTATGTTCTAGGGGAAGGAAGGTAAGACTTTTTTTTATATATATTGAAATAACTTGGTTAATAAATACTTTTTTTCTCTTTTTAGAAGCCAGGAACCCTGCTCTTTTCGTAGTGTCTCCTCACTCAGAAAACATTGTATTCTCCTGCCTCAGCCTCCTGAGTAGCTGGGATTACAGGTGCCCGCCACCATGCCTGGCTAGTTTTTTTTGTATATTTAGTAGAGACAGGGTTTCACTTTGTTGGCCAGGCTGGTCTCAAACTCCTGACTTCAGGTGATCTGCCTGCCTTGGCCTCCCAAAGTGCTGGGATTACTGGCATGAGCCACTGCACAGGAGAATGGCTTGAACCTGGGAGGCGGAGGTTGCAGTGAGCTGAGATCATGCCATTGGCATGCCAGTCTGGGCAACATGAGCGAAACTCCGTCTCAAGAAAAGAAAGAAAGGAAAAAAAAAGCCCAACACGTATTACTTATTGATGCAGTATCACTCTTCCTACTGAGACAACATTATTTTAGCTTTAGAGATGATATATAGTGGCTTTCTCAAAGTCATATGACATTTTTTTGGGAGCAGGGCTGTATTCTGTGCCCCATGTGCTAAGCTATCTTGTCTCATATAACTAGTCACTGTTACCTGAATAGTTTAATTTTACATGTATAACCACTGACTTGACTAGTCTTAATTGTCTTTATTTCTGTATCTCTTAGAAACTGACATAATTGCATCAGTTTTGTTGGTTATTACTTTAGCTAGAAAGTATGTCAAGTACTACAGGTCAGCATTTCAGTGTTTTTTTTTTTTTTTTTTTTTTTTTTTTGAGACAGAGTCTCGCTCTGTCGCCCAGGCTGGAGTACAGTGGCGCGATCTTGGCTCACTGCAACCTCCACCTCCTGGGTTCACGCCGTGCTCCAGCCTCAGCCTCCCAAGTAGCTGGGACTACCTCCAAGTGCCCGCCATCACACTTGGCTAATTTTTGGTATTTTTAGTAGAGGCGGGGTTTCACCATGTTAGCCAGGATGGTCTCGATCTCCTGACCTCGTGATCTGCCCCCCTCAGCCTCGCACAGTGCTGGGATTACAGGCGTGAGCCACCGTGCCCGGCCTACATCTCAGTTTTACTGAGACTTTGTTTTGGAGTTTCAGGAATATGGGGTCTCAGGAATATATTTTGTATTTGGAAAATTAAGAGTGAAATTTTATAGTGTTTTCTGTCTTTCACAATCATCCATCTTCATTCTCATTTGATTGTTTTTGCTATATTTTTTTTCTAGAAAATTTTATATAATCTTCCTTGTTACTACTTTTGCCTATTTTTTTTGTGACCATCTCCAAGTCATTTCCCTTGTATCTCACCCTAATTCCTTATTATCTTCCTAGGAAAACTTATTTGTCCAACTCTAGCTGTCCTCTGGCTGGATAACAAAATTATTAATAATTCCTTAAGGTGTTACCCTAGCTACTAATTTTGTAATAGTCCACCGTGTGTTCACTGTGTAAAGGGTTCAGAGGTGACTGTTGTACCTAATGCACCACAGATGTGGAAGTAATAGTAAAATTTGCATATATGTAAAGTGAAGATATTGCTAATACTTCCCTCGGGTCTGGCCATTCTGATATGCTTGCTAAGTTTGGAGGCTTATTTTATAATGGTTCTTTTGGATTTCTTAAGGTGAATTAGATATTATGTTTACCTTAAATTTTAATTGGCATGCTTTTGGTTAAGTAGGTTAAAAGTCAATGGAATAAAAGTTAAGCCAGCAATATAAAAAGTAGTAAGCTATTTTTCAGTGTGATTTGGAAAACAATTTAGCTGTATTTCTTGCTATAAAAAAGCAGCAAAGAACAATATACAGTGAACTAAGATTTTCTAAGTAAATTAATTTTGATCAAAGTTAATTCCATGTTGATAGCAAATGTTGGGGATTGGCATCCATATGTCAAGTTTCACATAAAAATTTAGTTTTCTACTGTTTTTTTTTTCCTTAGGAGGAAGAACTGTAAATCTTAAATTTGTATAGAAGGTATGATAATGTTGTTTTAATAAACAGGATTTGTTATTTTGAAAATTGGGTGGTAAGGACAACCAGTGAATTATACTACTTATTGATTTTTTTTAAAACAATTATTTTTAATTTTCGTGGGTTCATAATAGGTATATGTATTTATGGGATACATGAGATGTTTTGACACAGGCGTACAATGTGTAAAAGTCACATCATGGACAATGCACTATCCCTCCCCTCAAGCATTTATCCTCTGTGTTACACACAATCCAAGTACACTCTTAGTTATTTAAAAATGTACAATTAAATTATTGATTGCGGCAGCGCCCCTCACACAGGGGCACCAGCTGTGGGGGTCTGCCCACAGCCTCTGACCAGGCCACGGATGAATAAAGTACACTGACACACAGATACTCTGTTTTGCCAGTCCAGCGGAGGGTGTCTCAGCTGCTTACAGACTCCCTGGAGAGTTCTGTAAACAGTTGTGACCATGACCTTGATCAGCAAGTGAGACTGGCATTTATGTAGTAAGATCAATTAACAAAAGCTTGAGTCAACACCATTAGAGAGTAATTGACATTGTGGACTTTCCAAGTAAAAAGCACTTAAGCACCCTGGTACATCAAAGGTTAGTCTTAAGATTTTATGAGTAAACAAGCTAACTAGGTAAACTACTCTGCCTTCCTTTATTACTACTTTAATTTGTTTAAAGGTAAAGATCAGGTTGCCTTCAACCATATCTATTCCTGAAGTTATGCAAACTTCTTGGCTTTCCAAGAAGATTGTGTCTATCTCTAAAACTATCTTTAATATTTTTCCCACCAGCCTGATTGAACCCAAGTAACTGATTATAGTCACTCTGTTGTGCTATCAGATACTAGGTCTCACTCATTCGTCCTGTTTTTTTGTACCCATTAACCATCCCCACCTCTCCCTCATCCCACCACTGCCTCTCCCAGCCTCTAGTAACCATCCTTCTTTTTCCATGGGTTCAATTGTTTTGATTTTTAGATCCCACAAATAAGTGAGAACATGAGATGCTTGTCATTCTTTGCCTGACTTATTTCACTTAATGCAGTGACCTCCGGTTCCATCCGTGTTGCAAATGACAGGATCTCATTCTCTTTTATGGCTGAGTAGTACTCCATTGTGTATATATATGTACCACATTTTCTTTGTTCATTCGTCTGCTAATGGACACTTAGGTTGCTTTCAAATCTTGGCTATTGTGAACAGTGCTACAGTAAACATGGGAGTGCAGATATCTCTCTGATATACTGATTTCCTTTTTTGGGGTGTATATCTAGCAGGGAGATTGCTAGATCATATGGTAGCTCAATTTTTAGTTTTTTAAGGAACGTCCAAACTGTTCTTCATAGCAGTTGTACTAACTTACATTCCCACCAACAGTGTATGAGGGTTCTCTTTTTTCCATATCTTTGCCAGCATTGATTATTGCTTGTCTTTTGGATAAAAGCCATTTTAACTGGAGTAAGATGATATCTGATTGTAGTTTTAATTTGCATTTCTCTGATGATCAGTGATGTTGAGCACTTTTTTTATTTTTTTAATTAAAAAATTTTTTTTATTATGAGAAGGAGTCTCGCTCTGTTGCCAACATTCCAACATTCCAACATTATGTTGAATGGGAGTGATGAGAGAGGGCATCCCTGTCTTGTGCCAGTTTTCAAAGGGAATTTTTCCAGTTTTTGCCCATTCAGTATGATGTTGGCTGTGGGTTTGTCGTAAACAGCTCTTATTATTTTGAGGTACGTTTCATCAATACCGAATTTATTGAGCGTTTTTAGCATGAAGGGCTGTTGAATTTTGTCAAAGGCCTTTTCTGCATCTATTGAGATAATCATGTGGTTTTTGTCTTTGGTTCTGTTTATATGCTGGATTACGTTTATTGATTTGCGAATGTTGAACCAGCCTTGCATCCCAGGGATGAAGCCCACTTGATCATGGTGGATAAGCTTTTTGATGTGCTGCTGAATCCGGTTTGCCAGTATTTTATTGAGGATTTTTGCATCGATGTTCATCAGGGATATTGGTCTAAAATTCTCTTTTTTTGTTGTGTCTCTGCCAGGCTTGGTATCAGGATGATGTTGGCCTCATAAAATGAGTTAGGGAGGATTCCCTCTTTTTCTATTGATTGGAATAGTTTCAGAAGGAATGGTACCAGCTCCTCCTTGTACCTCTGGTAGAATTCAGCTGTGAATCCATCTGGTCCTGGACTTTTTTTGGTGGGTAGGCTATTGATTGTTGCCTCAATTTCAGAGCCTGCTATTGGTCTATTCAGAGATTCAACTTCTTCCTGGTTTAGTCTTGGAAGAGTGTAAGTGTCCGGGAAATTATCCATTTCTTCTAGATTTTCTAGTTTATTTGCGTAGAGGTGTTTATAGTATTCTCTGATGGTAGTTTGTATTTCTGTGGGGTCGGTGGTGATATCATCTTTATCATTTTTTATTGCGTCTATTTGATTCTTCTCTCTTCTTTATTAGTCTTGCTAGCGGTCTATCAATTTTGTTGATCTTTTCAAAAAACCAACTCCTGGATTCATTGATTTTTTTGGAGGGTTTTTTGTGTCTCTATCTCCTTCAGTTCTGCTCTGATCTTAGTTATTTCTTGCCGTCTGCTAGCTTTTGAATGTGTTTGCTCTTGCCTCTCTAGTTCTTTTAATTGTGATGTTAGAGTGTCCATTTTAGATCTTTCCAGCTTTCTCTTGTGGGCATTTAGTGCTATAAATTTCCCTCTACACACTGCTTTAAATGTGTCCCAGAGATTCTGGTATGTTGTATCTTTGTTCTCATTGGTTTCAAAGAACATCTTTATTTCTGCCTTCATTTCGTTATGTACCCAGTAGTCATTCAGGAGCAGGTTGTTCAGTTTCCATGTAGTTGAGCGGTTTTGATTGAGTTTCTTAGTCCTGAGTTCTAGTTTGATTGCACTGTGGTCTGAGAGACAGTTTGTTATAATTTCTGTTCTTGTACATTTGCTGAGGAGTGCTTTACTTCCAATTATGTGGTCAATTTTGGAGTAAGTGTGATGTGGTGCTGAGAAGAATGTATATTCTGTTGATTTGGGGTGGAGAGTTCTGTACATGTCTATTAGGCCTGCTTGCTGCAGAGATGAGTTCAGTTCCTGGATATCCTTGTTAACTTTCTGTCTCGTTGATCTGTCTAATGTTGACAGTGGGGTGTTGAAGTCTCCCATTATTATTGTATGGGAGTCTAAGTCTCTTTGTAAGTCTCTAAGAACTTGCTTTATGAATCTGAGTGCTCCTGTATTGGGTGTATATATATTTAGGAGAGTTAGCTCTTCCTGTTGAATTGATCCCTTTACCATTATGTAATGTCCTTCTTTGTCTCTTTTGATCTTTGATGGTTTAAAGTCTGTTTTATCAGAGACTAGGATTGCAACCCCTGCTTTTTTTTGTTCTCCATTTGCTTGGTAGATCTTCCTCCATCCCTTTATTTTGACCCTATGTATGTCTCTGCATGTGAGGTGGGTCTCCTGAATACAGCAGACTGATGGGTCTTGACTCTTTATCCAGTTTGCCAGTCTGTGTCTTTTAATTGGAGCATTTCGTCCATTAACATTTAAGGTTAATATTGTTATGTGTGAACTTGATCCTGCCATTATGATATTAACTGGTTATTTTGCTCGTTAGTTGATGTAGTTTCTTCCTAGCCTCGATGGTCTTTACATTTTGGCATGTTTTTTCAATGGCTGGTACCGGTTGTTCCTTTCCACGTTTAGGGCTTCCTTCAGGGTCTCTTGTAAGGCAGGCCTGGTGGTGACAAAATCTCTAAGCATTTTCTTGTCTGTAAAGCATTTTATTTCTCCTTCACTTATGAAACTTAGTTTGGCTGGATATGAAATTCTGGGTTTAAAGTTATTTTCTCTAAGAATGTTGAATACTGGCCCCCACTCTCTTCTGGCTTGTAGAGTTTCTGCCGAGAGATCTGCTGTTAGTCTGATGGGCTTCCCTTTGTGGGTAACCCGACCTTTCTCTCTGGCTGCCCTTAAGATTTTTTCCTTCATTTCAACTTTGGTGAATCTGGCAATTATGTGTCTTGGAGTTGCTCTTCTCGAGGAGTATCTTTGTGGCGTTCTCTGTATTTCCTGAATTTGAATGTTGGCCTGCCCTACTAGGTTGGGGAAGTTCTCCTGGATGATATCCTGAAGAGTGTTTTCCAACTTGGTTCTGTTTTCCCCCTCACTTTCAGGCACCCCAATCAGATGTAGATTTGGTCTTTTTACATAATCCCATACTTGTTGCAGGCTTTGTTCATTTCTTTTTCTTCTTTTTTCTTTTGGTTTCTCTTCTCGCTTCATTTCATTCATTTGATCCTCAATCGCTGATACTCTTTCTTCCAGTTGATTGATTCAGTTACTGAAGCTTGTGCATTTGTCACATATTTCTCGTGTCATGGTTTTCATCTCTGTCATTTCGTTTATGACCTTCTCTGCATTAATTATTCTAGCTATCAGTTCTTCCACTCTTTTTTCAAGATTTTTGGTTTCTTTGTGCTGGGTACGTAATTCCTCCTTTAGCTCTGTGAAGTGTGATGGACTGAAGCCTTCTTCTCTCATCTCGTCAAAGTCATTCTTCGTCCAGCTTTGATCTGTTGCTGGCGATGAGCTGTGCTCCTTTGCAGGGGGAGATGCGCTCTTATTTTTTGAATTTCCAGCTTTTCTGCCCTGCTTTTTCCCCATCTTTGTGGTTTTATCTGCCTCTGGTCTTTGATGATGGTGACGTACTGATGGGGTTTTGGTGCAGGTGTCTTTCCTGTTTGATAGTTTTCCTTCTAATAGTCAGGACCCTCAGCTGTAGGTCTGTTGGAGATTGCTTGAAGTCCACTCCAGACCCTGTTTGTCTGGGTATCAGCAGCAGAGGTTGCAGAAGATAGAATATTGCTGAACAGCGAGTGTACCTGTTTGATTCTTGCTTTGGAAGCTTCCTCTCAGGGGTGTACTCCACCGTGTGAGGTGTGGGGTGTCGATCTGCCCCTAGTGGGGGATGTCTCCCCGTTAGGCTACTCAGGAGTCAGGGACCCACTTGAGCAGACAGTCTGTCCCTTCTCAGATCTCAGCCTCCGTGTTGGGAGATCCACTGCTCTCTTCAAAGCTGTCAGACAGAGTCGTTTGCGTCTGCAGAGGTTTCTGCTGCTTTTTTTTTGTTGTTGTTGTGTAGCTGTGCCCTGTCCCCAGAGGTGGAGTCTACAGAGACAGGGAGGCTTCCTTGAGCTGCTGTGAGCTCCACCCAGTTCGAGCTTCCCAGTGGCTTTGTTTACCTACTTAAGCCTCAGCAATGGCGGGCGCTCCTCCCCTAGCCTCGCTCCTGCCTTGCAGTTAGATCGCAGACTGCTGTGCTAGCAATGAGGGAGGCTCCTTGGGCGTGGGACCCTCCCGGCCAGGTGTGGGATATAATCTCCTGGTGTGCCCGTTTGCTTAAAGCGCAGTATTGGGGTGGGAGTTACCCGATTTTCCAGGTGTTGTGTGTCTCAGTTCTCCTTGCTAGGAAAAGGGATTCCCTTCCCCCTTGCGCTTACCAGGTGAGGCAATGCCTCGCCCAGCTTCAGCTTTCTGGTCGGGCTGCAGCAGCTGACCAGCACCGATTGTCTGGCACTCCCTAGTGAGATGAACCGAGTACCTCAGTTGAAAATGCAGAAATCACCGGTCTTCTGTGTCGCTCGCACTGGGAGTTGGAGACTGGAGCTGTTCCTATTCGGCCATCTTGTTCCGCCTCCCTGTGATTTTGACTGTTCTAAGTATCTCACATGAGTGGAACCACGCAAAGTATGTCCTACGACTGGCTCATTGCATTTAGCATAGTGTCTTCAAGGTTCATCCATATAGTAGCATGTATCAGAATTTCAGTTCTATTTCATGCTGATTAATACTCCGTTATATGTATATACCACATTTTGCTTATCCATTTATCTGTCAGTGGACATTTACATTGTTTCTACCTTTTGGCTATTGTGAATAATTCTGCCTTGAACATTGGTATGCAAGTATCTGTTTTGTGTGGTAATATATTTTTCTGTATATTTTAACATAAATTTGTTACTTTAAATATTTTCACTTAAATAAGCTAGATAAATATCTGAATTTTCAGTGAATATTTATTGAATACTTTGTATATTGTAAGTATTGTGGAGATATAAAGAGTTACAATATCATGAAACTATTGTTTTAAAGAATTTACAGTCTAATAACAGTAATAGGGCATGTTTATAAAGACGCAGAACCTGGTACCATATGCTTTTTGAAGCTGAAGAGATATCTAAGCTCTGATGCAAACCAACATCCTTTCTTGCCAAGATTTTTGTTTGTTATCCTGAACAGTTAGGAGGCAGAATACATGGCCATAATCAACGTATGCATATTCCATTCAAGCATAGCATTTAACCTTCAAGGATGAATTTTGGGGTGATCATATCAACATGGAAATTAGATCATGACATTTCTTTAAACAGTCTTCTCCATGGACCTTATCTTTAGGTGACTTACTTTCCTCCCAAACTGCCACCTGAACTCTGACCTCATCTCCTATCGCCCACTCCCACCTTGCACTGGGTAATTTTTTGTTGTGGATACATTTCTTATGTATGTAAACTGGTTTAAGTACAAATGACGTAAAAGGCATAAGGAGGAACTACATATTGGTTTCAAGGTTCTTTCCAGCTTTGTGATTCTAATTTAATCCCTGTGGCACCTGTGTGTTGCCAATGAAAGAAAACAGAGTTAGCATCCTTAGGGGTTTCACAGCAGATCTGCTTTGTGGTGATTTTAAAGGCTAAAACTTTGAAATAAGAGCAGTTTGGTATGTTTCAGTGGTCTCGTTTTCTCTTCTTTCAGAGTAGTTTTCCTGGAAAAGCAGAATAAATCTTTTACAAATTTGGTCCTAACTTTGCAGTTCAATTGGACATTTAGGGTTTTTCTATGTGTGCAAGCTGGACCTTTTGAAGTTTAACACTGGAATACTAGCATGAGAATGTTCCTACTCTTAATTTCCACTGAGCTAGACCAAAGGAAAACATGTATTTTAGATTCATATTTTCTTTGAATGATGTTTTGAAGCTCAAGATGAACTTTAAAAAACACAGCTAAGCAGAGCTTCTAAAAGGTAATACTGTAGTATTATTTTTTTCCTCCATATTAATCTACTTGGCTCCCCATAGTGAGCTTGAACTGTGAGTGGTAAAGACTTGTTACTTTGTAGGGTATCCTGGCCCTAAAACTTAAACTTCTTTCTCAAAGCCTTCGGCCTATGAATGTGATGATTCTGTAAGCCTCTTAAGAACAGGGACTGTGGCTTCATTTTTATTTATTTTATTTTTCTTATTTATTTATTTATGAGACAGAATCTTACACTCTCTTGCCCAGGCTGGAGTGTAGTGGCTTGATCTCGGCTCACTGCAGTCTCTGCCTCCTGGGTTCAAGTGCATCTCTTGCCTCCACCACCCAAGTAGCTGGGATTACGGGTGTGCACCACAATGCCTGGCTAATTTTTGTATTTTTTTTAGAGATGGTGTTTTGCCATGGGCCTGTCTCAAACTTCTCGCCTCAAGTGATCCACCTGCTTTGGCCTCCCAAAGTTCTGGGATTATAGGCATGAACTACTGTGCCAGGCTTGTGGTTTCATTTTTGTAAAACGTTCCATAGAGTTGGTGCCTTGCACATAATAAAATTATCTTCTGAGGTTATGATTCCACGTAAAAAATGAAAACTTAAAAAAAGAGATAATTGCAGAAGCGAAGAAAGATGAATGAACAAGGATGGCCATTCTTTCATTCAACACCTAATGAAGGTCTACTATGTATCAGACACTCCACTAAGTACTGGAAATACAGCAATGATAAATTAGACTCATTTTCTATACTTAGGGAATTTAGGTTGTCTAGAACAGGAAATAGCATGTAATAGGCACTTAAAAATATTTGAATACATGAATGTCTGTTTTGTAGAAAATGATTTAGGGTATAGAACATTTTAGTGAGGAAGTGGAGCGTATCCCATCGTATTAGAGATAATTCATTAAAAAAATGGAAGCAAACTGTTTATTAATACAGAAAATACTTAAGTTGATTATGGTAATACATAGAATGTAATACAGAAAAGCCCTTAAAAATAATGAGATATATATTGACTGACACAGAAAGATATTCTAATTTACCTAATGTTGAATTAAACAAAGTAAGTTATTGAATAGGAGATATGGAATGATTCCTTTAATGTAAGGTTACTTTATGTTTCTATAAAATGTCACAAGATATGGTGGAGAAATAAGAATGAATGATTCTAACAGGAGATAAGTTTTTCGCTGATCTTTGCTCTATTCTTTATGTACTTCTGTGATGGTTTTACCGTGATCATGTGCTACTGTTTAAAAATAATAAAGCTGCTTAAAAATGTTTCTGGATAAATTTTTTTAAAACTTAATATCTGTATCTATAAGTAGAGTTATTAGTTGATAGTCTGTTGTCCTGTAAATATAAAATGTGTCATTAAAGAATTCTGCATTTTCTTTCTAAAGAAATATAGTTAACCAGAGTTCACTTTTAATGCTCAACATTTACCTTTAATGTTTATTATTTATTTTTTGTTTTTTAACATATATTTTTTTGAGACAGGGTCCTCCTCTTTCACTAAGGCTGGGGTGCAGTGGCATGATCTTGGCTCACTCCAACCTCCACCCTCTGGGCTCAAGCGATCCTCCCACTTCAGCCTCCCAAATAGCTGGGGCTACAGGAGCGTGCCACTATGCCTGGCTAATTTTTGTAGTTTTTGTAGAGGCCAGGTTTTGCCATGTTGCCCAGCTGGTCTCAAACTCCTGGTCTCAAGCAATCTGGCTGCCTTGGCCTCCCGAAGTGCTGAAATTACAGGCATGAACCACCATGCCCAGCCTACCTTTAACATTTAACAGTATTTACCTGTAACACTCATAGAGTGTAGTTTTAAAATAAACAATAACATTTACAAATGTGTAGTAGCAGGAATATATTTAATAATAATTTTAATTTTGTTTTGGAGGTACTTTGAGGGAGGTGTGTCTACATTATTAAATGGAGAAGAACTGAAGTTCTTAAGCTTTTTTGTATACTTAAAAACTTAATTTGCATTTAGTTATTAATAAATATTAGGTTGAACTACGTTTTTAATCTAAAGATTTATTTTGGCACTCTTTTTTGCTTATTATGACTTCTCATTTTCTTTTTTTTTTTTTTTTTTTTGGTGAGACGGAGTCTGGCTCTGTCGCCCAGGCTGGAGTGCAGTGGCCGGTTCTCAGCTCACTGCAAGCTCCGCCTCCCGGGTTTACGCCATTCTCCTGCCTCAGCCTCCCGAGTAGCTGGGACTACATTAGCTGGGACTACAGGCGCCCGCCACCTCGCCCGGCTAGTTTTTTGTATTTTTTAGTAGAGACGGGGTTTCACCGTGTTAGCCAGGATGGTCTTGATCTCCTGACCTCGTGATCTGCCCGTCTTGGCCTCCCAAAGTGCTGGGATTACAGGCTTGAGCCACCGCACCCGGCCTCATTTTCTTAATTAGAGGAGCGAAGACATGTTTTTTGGGAGTCCTGGTTATATCTAGTCAATAGTCTTAGTTTTCACAGGATAGTAGGGAATTTTAAATTATTACTACCTATTTTCTTAATTTATTTCAATAACGTGCTGTTTTTATCAGGAAAAATTAATGGACTAATCAAAATGTTCCATTCTATACATAGTTTGCTCATAACAAACTCATTTTATTAGAAATGTTATAGCACCTTTTTTTATCCTCCACAAGATCATTTTAGTGTAGTTATTGGAGTTTCAAATCATATGTAATTCAGTTTGAAAACTGTGTCTGTGGTTCTCTTTAGTAACATTTTAAGTGATATTATTGAAAAAGGTTAACATTGCTTAGTTAAAAGTTATTATTCTTTCAAAAGAAAAGTTTTATTTTTCAGACTACACAGTCCTTTGAATTCTGACGCATCAAGTTTCAAACAATTTTTTTGTTTTTGGGGATACTTACCTATGAGATCTCCAGAAATTGTATATTCAGCTATGAAAATCTTCAGAAACTGTGAGCACAGATATAAGACTATAAACCTTAGAGGATGATTTTAGATTTCTTTCTCTTTTTTACTTTTTATTTTTGAGAAAAATAAGCCTGTTCCAGTTTAATGAATATGATAATTTGAAATCCAGGTAGAATAATATATCTCATTTTTGTCCTCATTTTTTAAGGTGAGATAGTTTATAAAATAGAGAATAAATCATGTTGTTAGATGTTGACACTTGCATAAAAGTATGAATCTTATATAGTGATATCATTCTATTTTAAATGCTTTATATGTTTAAATAATTTATAAGAAGAGAATTATAGAAAAACTGAAACAAAATGCTTGAATTAATACTATAAACGTGAAGTTAGCATTTATAATTGGTATTTTAAATTGTTACATAAAGACATGTATGAGTATGGATAAAAACATATGCATTAGTATAAATGAAATTAATGACTTCTTTATACACTCACAATATTTATACTTTTCTTTAAGTATATTAGATGTTGATAAGTGTTCTAGAGAAAAGTAGGTATATTAGGGATGGTAATAAGGAATGTTGGAGTTGGGAGGATGCCATTTTTGTACAGAATGGTCAGGGAAGGTTTCACTAAGAAGGTGATAGTTGAGTGATGCCCTGAATTTGGTGAGGGACATAGCTGTGGTGATATTTGGACAAGTGTGTTTCTGACAAGATCAAAAGCCCTGTGTTGAGTGCAGGCTCTGCATATTTAGAAACATAAGAAATTTAATTGTGCATGGCACAAAGTGGTCTTAGGTGTTAAAAAACACAATTTTTTGGTTTCATTTTTGCTTTCCTAGTACATTCTAAGATATGCTGAAATTGGGATTTACTTGTCTTGCTTATTGTATCTTTGGCACCCACTACAGTGCCAAACACATGGCAGGCAATGTGTTATGGATGGTGAGAAAGAATTTTGGAGGAATCTTCTTTTTAAAAAAAATAAAATTCGTACTACTAAATTATTTCAAGCTGCAGAGGTCTTTCGAGATCATTTAGATAACTCTTTTGGATTAAGGTTATGCATGAGAAGACACATCA
Organism: Rhinopithecus roxellana; assembly: GCF_007565055.1. Classification (NCBI taxonomy): domain Eukaryota; kingdom Metazoa; phylum Chordata; class Mammalia; order Primates; family Cercopithecidae; genus Rhinopithecus; species Rhinopithecus roxellana. The sequence continues at coordinate 87,482,621 of NC_044553.1, read as the reverse complement.
TTAAATAGAGTGACTTCCAAAAGTCACCATTAATTGGTAGCAATCTTGAGTTGGCAAAGATTTTTAGTTTCTTAGTCTAACTTTAGTCCATTGATGGGGAGATCCTTTTGTTTCCGTTGTCTGATCTATGCATGGGAAGATACTTGCTATAGAAAACCTCCTTGCTATGGAAGACCTCCTTGCATCTAGAATCAGATTGCTTGGTTGAAATTCCTGTTTGACACTGCTAGCTTTGTGATTCTGTCCCTCTCCCGACTTTTCCTTTTGGTGCCCTGGTTTTCTTGTCTGTTAGACAGATACTGTTATTCTGTCTCTCTCTCTCTCTCTTTTGTTTTTTTTTTGAGATGGAGTCTCGCTCTGTTGCCCAGGCTGGAGTGCAGTGGCACCATCTCGGCTCACTGCAAGTTCCACCTCCCAGGTTCATGCCATTCTCCTGCCTCAGCCTCCTGGTAGCTGGGACTACAGGCGCCCACCACCACAACTGGCTAATACGGGGTTTCACCGTATTAGCCAGGATGGGTCTCGATCTCCTGACCTCGTGATCCACCCGCATCGGCCCCCCAAAGTGCTGGGATTACAGGCGTGAGCCACCGCGCCTGGCCCAGATATTATTATTCTCATTCCAGTATTCTTTACACCATAAACATTTTCTCATTAATCTTCAAATTTACCAACTCAGAGTATTATTTCCTTGTTTTAAAGGGAGTGATGATGAAGAGAATAGGAGTTTGAAATTAGGTGTTCTTGGGTTGTATAAAAATTTAATTCTTAAGGTTATTTGTTAGTATGTATCAAACTTTAATGAATGAGGAAAACATCAGGAAGGCAAAAGAACTGCTTTCAAGAGTATTTGAGCGTCAGGAGTTCATGTATTCATTTAGGAAAGGGATGTCAAAATAAAATTGTTTAGATACTTAGAAGGCTGGTTAACTTTCTGTATGATAATGAAGTCATATAACTTCAGGGTTAGCAATCCAAAAGGAAACTTGGATGTAAAACATTGAATTTAATTTAGGTATCATCAAGATCTTATCATCATCTCCAATATCAATAAGACACTGGATTTTATCATCTCTAGGACCAAGTATATTGGTTTTATTGATTTTAGCAGATTCTAGAATCTTGCCATATGCCTTTAGACTTCTAGCTTCATGTGGATTATATTTTAAAATAACATCAGCTTTGTTATCCTGATAGTCTCACAGACCAATATGATGTCCGAGGTATTGATTCACCTCTTTTTTCTCAATTTTCCTCTCATATGACATAACCTCTTTACACCATCAAAGCACATTGATCCTAATCGTCTGTTTCCCTTCATTTTGATTACCTACTCTGTTTATCCCCTTTACATACCTACTCTCCTTTTTTGGGGTTCTTATTTTTACTCCTGCATCTACTTTTCTTTTTCTTTTTTTTTTGGCACAGAGTTTCACTCTTGTTGCCCAGGCTAGAGTGCAATGGCACGATTTCAGTTCACTGCAACCTCTGCCTCTTGTGTTCAAGCGATTCTCCTACCTCAGCCTCTGGAGGAGCTGGGATTACAGGTGCATGCCATCACACCCTCCTAATATTTTGTATTTTTAGTAGAGATGGGGTTTCACCATGTTAGTCAGGCAGGTCTTGAACTGCTGACCTCAGGTGATCCACCCGTCTCGCCTTCCTAAGTGCTGGGATTACAGGCATGAGCCACCATGCCTGGCCTCCTGCATCTGTTTTTACCTCCCTTACCTTACTCTTGAGCATGGCAGCGAAAGCAGCCTTGCAGTGTCCTGGACTCCTTTCTGGTGGTGATGTTGGCTGTGGTGGCTGCTATTTTGAGGGGTATGCATGAGTATGTAGTCCCAGGAGGCTTGGTCACCTGGAGGGGAAGTTTTGCAAACAAGATCTTTAGAGGCATGTTCAGTTGGCAGCAAATATTTAACTTCTTTTTTCATCTTTTGTTTTTTGTGCTAACATTTTTAAGGTTTTCTAGGACAGTCTAGAGTAACATTTACTCTTGTGCATTCTTACCCTCGTTACTAAGATGGACCTCTATTGAGTGGCTGTCTGTTGAATGTTCCAAGGATTCATTGAGGACTCTGTCTTGCTTGTGAGAACTTAAATGGTTCCTGGCCCTTTGTGAGCTCTGGAAATTACTCAGCACTGTGTGGTAATTTTTCTCTTCCTGGAAATTGTTTTTGCTCTATAACATTAGTTTTCACCCTATGCACATGTAGATTAGTATTGATATTCAGGTAATTTAAGGAAATTTTTTTTTTTTTTAAATTAGGTTTTTCTGTAACTCTCTCACTTCAGGAACTTTTCCCCAAAATTCTTGTTACATTGGCCTTTCTGTATTATGACCGCTTGTATTTTTCAAGTCAGCAATAGCACTGGATTGTATTAGGGTTTCACCTCCTACATACTACAGTCACAAAAGTGCTTTCAGAAAGAAATCCCAGGCAATTATAGGGCTCACCTTTTTGTTTGTTTCCCTTATTTCAGAAATCAGTTTTGAGCTGATTTTCAATGTCATATCATCGATTGTCCAATGTTAGATACGTTGTTTGTCCAATTTTCTAGTTGTTTACATTTGGAGTGTAGTTCTGGATCCCATTCCTGCTGCATGGGTGAAGGTAGAGGTCTCTTAATACTTTTAAAATTGAGAAAATGCTTAGCCAGTGATATGTCTCACACATTTCAAAGTGAGTTCAAATGCTATTATATGTAAAATTTCTTTTTTAAATGTTGTTTAAATTAATTTTAGTAACAACGTTTGTGTTATTCTTTCATACATAGCTGTAAGTAAAGCCTGCTTTGGCTGCTTTTCATCTAATATTAGTTACCAGTCAACTGATATGCTAAAGTTGATATAACTAATGATTTATAAGAGTTGAATCTTTTTGGTACTTTTATGCCCCACTGAAGATCATTGCCTGTTTTATGGTGCTCTTGCGTGCATGCTCTCACATTTGCTCTTGCTCGCGCTCGCGCGCTCTCGCTCTCTCTCTCTCTCTCTCTCTCTCTCTCTCTCTCTCTCTCTCTCTCTCCCCCCGCCACTCTCTCCCTCTCTCCCTCTCTCCCTCTCTCCCCAGAATTTGATGTAACAACAACAAAAACCCCATGACTCTTAGTATAGGAACTTTTTACCAATAAAAAATGTTGGTCTTATATTCTATCTGTTGAGATACAGTAAAATATGGTGTAAGTTTACTACTTCTTATTCTTTTAGATTCCTTCAGGTAGCTTAAAAGCATTGGAAACTGTGAGTAGAATGCAGATATAAGTTGGTGGGAAGTAACTGAGACTGTCTCATTAAATATGACATTAAAAAAAGGGCGTTTAAAATTTTTTTAAGAAAAGATAAAGATATGAAGTACTCTTGAAAGATTTAAAGTAATGCCTCTTATGCTTATGATTGACTCATTTGGTGACATGAGCTTTATTCTTTATTATTTAGTGCTTACAATGTTTCAGTTCCTGTACCAGGTATGTAGTGTACCATATCTGATTATTATATGTCTATGCCATTCTTAGAAGAGGAACTTGAAAATCAAATGAAGATGAGCCAGTTAATTAGCATTGCGATTTATGTGTTGTGTGCCCAGGGCATCAGAATTGTACATTGTGAGTCTTAAAAAACTCTGAAGAAATGTATAGCCATAATTTGGATACCTCTGAAGAGATGAGGGTCAGGGTTGTAATTTTAGGTGAGAAAACTACAAATGCATTAATTCTGACAAATGGCCACAAAATCTGATTTCATTACCTTTTATTATTTTTAAACTATTAGTTTAGATTCGGAGGTACCTGTAGAGGTTTGTTATGTAGGTAAACTTATGGGGGGGTTTGATGTACAGATTATTTCATCACCCAGGTACTAAGCCTAGTACCCAATAGTTATGTTTTCTGTTCCTCTCCCTGCTTCCACTGTCCACCCTCTGGTAGGCTCCAGTGTCTATTGTTCCTTTCATTGTGTTTATGTGTTCTCATCATTTAGCTCCCACTTATAAGTGAGAACATGTGGTATTTGGTTTTCTGTTCCTGCATTAGTTTGCTAAGGATAATGGCTTCTAGTTCTATCCATGTTACTGCAAAGTACATGATCTCATTCTTTTTTATGACTACATAGTGTTCTGTGGTGTATATGTACCACATTTTCTTTATCCAGTCTACCCTTGATAGGCATTTAGGTTGATTTCATGTCTTTGCTATTGTGAATAGTGCTTCAGTGAACATATGCATGCATATGTCTTTATGATAGAATGGTTTATATTCTTTTGGTTATATGCCCAGTAATGAGATTCCTGGATCGAATGGTAGTTCGATTTTTAGCTCTTTGAGAAATGGCCACACTGCTTTCCACAATGATTGAACTAATTTTATACTCCCACTAACAGTGTATAAGCATTCACTTTTCTCTGCAACATTGCCAGCATCTGATATTTTTTTACTTTTTAGTAATAGCCTTTCTGATTGGTGTGAGATGGTATGTCATTGTGGTTTTGATTTGCATTTCTTTAATGATTAGTGATGTTGAGTATTGATCAATGTTGGGCTTTTTTTCATATGCTTGTTGACTGTATATATGTCTTCTTTTGAAAAGTGATCACATCCTTTACCCACTTTTTAATGTGTTCATTTTTTTCTTGTGAATTTGCTTAAGTTCATTATAGATGTTGGAAATTAGACCTTTGTCAGATGCATAGACCTTTACAGTTGCAAAATTTTCTCTCATTCTGTAGGTTGTTTTCTCTGTTGATAGTTTTTTTTGCTGTGGAGAACCTCTTTAGTTTAGTTAGATCCCATTTGTCAGTTTTTGCTTTTGTTGCATTTGCTTTTGGTGTCTTTGTCGTGAAATCTTTCCCAGGTCCTATGTTCAGAATGGTATTGCCTAGGTTGTGTTCCAGACTTTTTCATAGTTTTGGGTTTTAAGTCTTTAATCTGTCTTGAGTTGATTTTTGTATATAGTAGAAGAATGTGTCCAATTTCAATCTTCTGCATATGGCTAGCCAGTTATCCCAGCATCATTTTATTGAATAGGAAATCCTTTCTCCATTGCTTGTTTTTGTAGGCTTTGTTGAAGATCAGATGGTTGTAGGTATGCAGTCTTATTTCTGGGCTCTCTGTTCTGTTCCATTGGTCTGTGTGTCTGTGTTTTTGTTGTTGTTTTGTTTGTTTGCCAGTACCATGCTGTTTTGGTTACTATAGTCCTATAATATAGTTTGAAGTTGGGTAGCGTGATGCCTTCTGCATTGTTCTTTTTGCTTAGGATTACCTTGGCTATTTGGGCTCTTTTTTGGTTTCGTATGAATTTTAAAATAGTTTGTCTAATTCTGTAAAATATCGTTGGTAGTTTGATAGGGATAGCATTGAATTTGTAAATTGCTCTGGGCAGTATGGCAATTTTAATTTTAACGACATTGATTTTTCCTATCCACGAGCATGGAGTGTTTTCCCATTCGTTTGTGTCATCTCTGATTTCTTTGAGCAGTGTTTTGTAATTCTCATTGTAAAGATCTTTCACCTCTGTGGTTAGCAGTATTCCTAGGTATTTTATTCTTTTTGTGGCAGTTGCGAATGGGATTGTTTTCCTAATTTGGCTCTTGACTTGCCCGTTGTTGCTGTATAGGAATGCTAGTGGTTTTTGTACATTTAATTGGTATCATGAAACTTTGCTCAAATTGTTTATTAGCTTAAAGTGCTTTTGGGCTGAGACATTGGGGTTTTTTGGTATAGAATCAAAAATTTGGTATCTCCAAACACTGATAGTTTGACATATGCCCTTTTTTTTTTCTTTTGCCTGATTGCTCTTGAAAAGACTTCCAATACTATGTTGAATAGTAATTGGTGAGAGAGGGCATCTTTGTCTTGTGCCAGTTTTCAAGGGGAGTGCTTCCAGCTTTTGCCCATTCAGTATGATGTTGGCTGTGGGTTTGTCATAGGTGGCTGTTACTCTTTTTTTTTTTTTTTTGAGATGGAGTCTCACTCTGTCGCCCAGGCTGGAGTGCAGTGGCATAATCTGAGCTCACTGCAAGCTCCGCCTCCTGGGTTCACGCCATTCTCCTGCCTCAGCCTCCTAAGTAGCTGGGACTACAGGCGCCCGCCACCATGCCTGGCTAATTTTTTTGTATTTTTAGTAGAGGTGGGGTTTCACTGTGTTAGTCAGTATGGTCTCAATCTCCTGACCTCGTGATCCTCCCGCCTTGGCCTCCCAAAGTGCTGGGATTACAGGCATGAGCCACCGCGCACGGCCAGCTCTTACTATTTTGATGTATGTTCCTTTAATACCTAGTTTGTTGAGAGTTTTTAACATGAAGAGATGATGACTTTTACTGAAAGCCTTTTCTGTATTGAGATGATCATGTGGTTTTTGTCTTTAGTTCTAGTTGTGTGATGAATCATACTTACTGATTTGCATAAGTTGAACCAACCTTGTATCCCAGGGATAAACCCTCCTTGATCATGGTGAATTAGCTTTTTGATATGCTGCTGGATTTATTTTGCTAGTATTTTGTTGAGAATTTTTGCATCAGTGTCCATCAAGGATATTGACTTGAAGTTTTCTTCTCTTTTTTTTCCTTGAGGAAAAAAAGGTACTTTTTTTTTCCTTTGTTTTATGAGCCAGGATCTCACTTTGTCACCCAGGCTGGAGTACAGTGTGCAAACATGGCTCACTGAAGCCTTAACCTCCCAGATTCAAGTGATCCTTCCACTTCAACCTCTTGAATAGCTGAGATTACAAGCATGTGCTACCATGCCTGGCTAGTTTTCTTTTCATTTTATTTTTTATTTTATTTGTAGAGACAGGGTTTCACCATGTCGCCCAGGCTGGAGTTCTCTTTCTTTGTTGTATCTCTTCCAAGTTTTATATCATCATGATGCTGACCTCATAGAATCATTTAGGGGAGGACTTCTTTCCCCTCAATTTTTTTGTAATAGTTTTGGTAGGTATGGTAATAGCTCTTCTTTGTACATCTGGTAGAATTAGGCTGTGAATCTGTCTGGTTCAGGGCTTTTTTTTTTTGGTTTTTTTTGTTTGTTTGTTTGGTAGGTTATTTATTACTGATTAAATTTCAGAGCTCGTTACTGGTCTGTTCAGGGATTCAGTTTCCTCCTGGTCTAGTCATGGGAGGGTGTATGTGTTCAGGAATTTATCCATTTTTTTCTAGACTTTCTAGTTTTTGTGCATAGAGGTGTTCATAATAGTCTGGTTATTTGTGTTTCTGTCCAATCTGTAGTAATATCCCCCTTTGTTGTTTCCAATTGTGTTTATTTGGATCTTCTCTTTTTTTCTTTATTAGTCTAGCTAGTGGTCTGTCTATCTTGTTAATTTTTTCAAAAAAACAAACTCCTGGCTTCATTGATCTTTTGAATGTTTTTTTTTGTGTTTCAGTGTCCTTCAGTTCAGCCCTGATTTTGGTTATTTTTTGCCTTCTGCTAGCTTTGGGATTGGTTTGCTCTTGTATCTCTAGTTCTTTTAGTTGTGATATTAGGTTGTTAAATTGAGATCTAATGTATGTGTACATATGTTATATATACATATATAAATATTATATGTTTTTTATTTTTTATTTTATTTTTTTGAGGCGTCTCGCTCGGTTGCCCAGGCTGGAATGCTGTGGCACGATTTTGGCCCACTGCAGCCTCTGCCTCCCAGGTTCGAGCGATTCTCATGCCTCAGTGTCATGAGTAGCTAGGATTACTGACGTGCACCACCACACCCAGCTAATTTTTTGTATTTTTAGTAGAGATGGGATCTCTACTTAGTAGAGAAAAAAGATGATCTTTTTTCTTATCCATATTCTGAATTTTATTTCTGTTGTTTCAGCCATGTCGGCCCAGTTAAGAACCCTTGCTGGAGAACTAGTGTAGTCATTGGGAGGAAAGAAGACACTCTGGTTTTTTGAGTTGTTGGAGTTATTATATTGTTGTTATTATTTTTGACGGAGTCTCACTCTGTTGCCCAGAACCGAGTACAGTGGTGCAATCTTGGCTCACTGCAAACTTCGCCTTACCGGTTCACCCCTTTCTCCTGCCTCATTCTCCTGAGTAGCTGGGACTACAGGCGCCCGCCACCACGCCCTGGTAATTTTTTGTAGTTTTAGTAGAGACTGGGTTTCACCATGTTAGCCAGGATGGTCTCGATGTCCTGACCTCGTGATCCGCCCGCCTCGGCCTCCTGAAGTGCTGGAATTACAGGTGTGAGCCACCACGCCTGGCTGAGTTGTTAGAGTTCTTGTGCTGGTTCTTTCTCATCTTTGTGGGCTAATGTTTCTTCAGTCTTTGAAGTTGCTGTTATAAGAATGGATGTTTTTTTCTTTTATCGTGTTTGACGACCTTGGGGCTTTGATTGTGGTATAACATGGGTTCTGTGAACTGTTGTGCTGGAGTGGCCGAGGTGCCCTCAGACTGCTAGTCACAACACTTTGATAGGTGGTGCCAGCCAAAGCACTTCACAGGGTGATAGCAGCGGGATCTATCCTTGTTTGCATGTGCCAATGGCAGTGGCAGTGGCAATGTGGTGGGGTGCATGTTCATTGGCAGTAGCAGGGTGTTAGTGGGTGCTGGCCTCCCTGCAGGCATTTGGAGCAGTGAGTTCAGGTCTAACTCATTAGTCCCCTAGGACCAAAGTCTCCTATGGGAGCAGGTCAAGCCTAGTGGGATAGGTGTCCCTGGCTGTGCTCCACTACAGATGCTCCCACACCAAACCCTCTGGGCTCTATCCTTACCACTTGTTGAAGCAGCTTTCCCTGCCAACTCAAGTGTCCATGGTGGTTGAGGGGTCTCCTCCTGCTGGGATTCCAGAGGCCTGTGGTGAGAGTGGGTTGCTCCTTGCCTATTCAACTCACCCCCTCCGCTGGAGTTGTTGGGGACCAATAATGAACCTCAGTGTGTGGTAGCCCCTTCCAGCTTCCTCTCTCTTCAGATCAGCCTCTGTTCTTTCCGTGCCTTTCCTCTGAAGATCTGCTAGGAAGTGTGCCAGTCTTCCTGATGTCCTGGTCCCTCAGTGGGAGATGTTCCTCCTGGCTGCATCTAGTCGATTATCTATGGCTCCTGGAACTGAGGACATGGAGCAGTGAATACAGGACCCCAAGCTCTGGCTGGAGTGAGACAGAGACCTCACCACATCCCTGGAAGTCGCTACTGATATCTTTAAAAATTGCTGCTTTTAGGCCGGGCATGGTGGCTCATGTCTGTAATCCCAGTACTTTGGGTGGCCAAGGCAGGTAGATTACCTGAGGTCAGGAGTTCGAGACCAGCCTGGCCAACATGGTGAAACCCTGTCTCTACTAAAAATACAAAAATTAGCTGGGCATGGTGGCATGCACCTGTAATACCAGCTACTCAGGAGGCTGAGGCAGGAGAATCACTTAAACCCTGGAGGCGGAGGTTGGCAGTGAGCCGATATCATGCCATTGCACTCCAGCCTGGGTGACACAGCAAGACTCTGTCTCAAAAAGCAAAACAAAACAAAATAAAACAAACAAAAAAAGCTGCTTCTAGATAAATCCATTGAGTTTGGTGTAGCAAAAAATTATTCCCCTTTAATTTTTTGCTGGCTGATATAAAATGAAGACATTTAATTATTCAAGATCTTTTAGATATTAATTATTCACTTGCGAGAAAACTCACATTGATACATGGTAGTCACTACATACATTTGCCAAAGCTGCTTTTGTTTTTGTTTTATTATGGCTAAAAGAGATGGGTCTACCTGTAATGTTACCTAGGCAATATAGATGTACACTGTATTTCATCCAAATTGCTTACCATTGAAATTCATAGATTATGTTTGTTACTTTGGTAGTGTGTTCCCTTGTAACTCTGCCCCTGAAGAGTAATAATCCCTTGGTTAGGCAAACCATGTTTCTTTGATTCATTTGAAGTTGAGAACAAGGGCTTCATCATTAAATAGATCTGTCTGTGAATCTTTGCTCTTCCTGGTTTTGTCATCTTAGGCAAATTAATTAACCTTTTGGGTTTTATCTGATATTAGCATAGTTTAGTAGTTGAGTGGACTCTAGAGCTAGCTTGTAGGGATTTGAATGCTGGCTCTGCTACTTAAAAGTATATACGACTCTGGGCAAATTACTAAATTTTCTGTTTCTTCTTATCTGTAAATTAAGGATAATATGGGTACTTATGTACTAATAGAGATAATAGAGATTGTTTATTGAGTGTTTACTATGTGCCAGATTTAAACCTGGGTAAAAGTAACATAATAAGGTTGTTGTGAGGCCTGACTGAATAAAATAAGTAAAACACTTTGCACAGGGTCCTAGTACATTTTCAGCCAATTATGTATAAAATGGGGTTGTGATAATTATGATGAAGCATATATGTCTGTGGAATAAGTATGGATCCAATATTTGTGGCAGAAAAAGACCACACTGTGTAACTCCATTGATTGGGCTAATTGGTGGAGACACACAGAATGAATCCCAACATTGTGTTAGGTAACCTGTATAAAACATACTAACTTTTCTCTCCCATATGATGCGCAAGATATGGTAGATCCAAGAATCCTATCCAATGATACTTCAAAATTGTAACCTTAGTATACCTGTTGTGTTAAAAGTATTGTTTAGAATTGGCCACACTCCACAGATGGCCAGGGAAGTAAAAGCACTTACTGGGGATAGCTTTGACACCAGCTGTATTATATTAAAGATGTGATATGAAACTTCTCTCAACATCAGTAGTGATTCTGAAGCTGTCAAAAATAGATAGGGAGTCATGATGCCCCTAAAGTTCATTTCCCCTTTCCTCTATAGTAATAGAACCCTGATTTTTTTCTTTGTTTGTTTTAACTGGGTACATTGATGCCTGGAAGAAAACGCTGTATTTCCCAGCCGTGTTATTAAATTCTGGCAAAAAAGAGATGAAAGCAGAAGTATTATGTGTGTGCTTCTAAAAGGCACTGACTCAGCTGGGAAGGCATCCCTTTTTACCATTCAGTTTTGTTCCCTTTATTGCAAGTGTAATAACTGGAGCATTAACAATCATTTTGTACCATGAGGCAATCTTGAAGATGGAAGCCAGGCACCTAGAGTGGTGGAAGAGAAAGCTAGAAGCTTGGGTCCCTGAGGACTTTGTGCAACCATCATCTCTATATCACCTATCTCCAGACTTCTTTTACAAAAGAAAAAAACAAATCTCAATATTGCTTAAGCTATTGCTATGTTGAGATACTCTGTAATGTTCAGAATTGTATCCCTATACCAAGAGGAAGAAGTGTAAATAATAAAACACTGTTGAGATATAATGGTTTATGTACACAGGAGCATATGTTGTGTAAGGAGAGCTGAAGGAGAGTAGCATAAATAACTAATGAAGTCAGAAGATTATAGATCTACTTTGATCATGCTGGTGAAACTGGAAAATTGTATTAAAGGAAAATGTGAAACTTTGGAAAAAAGGAAATATGTAATAATTCAATGACATTTGTACAACTAGTTATCAAGTCACATTTTGTTGGATATTGGGGATGGTTAAGAAAGCTAGGGGGCACCAATCACTCTGGTCTTTGGAATATAGATTAATGGTTTTTCATATGATTCTTAGTTTGTTATGCCGTTGTTCAATGAAATATTTATAACCTTTTTTTTCCTGGTAAATCATATCTTATCAATGACACTTCAAGTGTCTTATCTCAAAATGTTGGATTAATAAATTTGAAAAAAAAGGTTAGAAAACGTTAGCTATTTCCTGAGGAGAGGTGGAGCCTTTACAACAAATACTGATGTTCTTTTACTTGTTAATATAAGTATGCATAATTGTCAGGGTTCTCTAGAGAAACAGAACCAATAGGATATAAATAAATAGATACATAAGAGGAGATTTATCATGGGATTATAGTCATTTAAGAAGTCCCACCATATGCCATCTGCAAGCTGGAGAACGGGAAAGCCAGTGATGTAAATTAGTCCAAGCTCAAAGGCCAGAAAACCAGGGGAGCCCAAGGTCTAAGTTCAAGGTGGAAGGCCTTTGGAGGATATTGCTGCTGCTGGATAAGTCTTGGAGTCTGAAGGCCCAAGAATTAGGAGCTCTGATCTTTGAGAGCAGGAGGTGAAAATACCAGCTCAAGAAGAGTGTGAGCATTCACCCAACCTCAGCCTTTTTGTTCAATTCAGGTGGTCCCTCAAAGGACTGAATGATGCCTGTTCACATTGGTGAGGGCACATTTTCTTTACTCAGTCTACTGATTCAAATGCTAATCTCTTCTGGGAACACCCTCCCTGACACACCTAGAAATAAAATGTTTTACCAGTGATCTGGGTATGCCTTAACCCAGTCACATTGATATAAAAAATTAACCATTATAAGATATTTTGGTTTTCACTCACAAATCATAAAAAATATTTGTGGTTTTCACTCACAAATATAAAAATAATTGTGGGGTTGCCTGTCCTTGTGTTAAAAGTATACATAGAGGAGATTTTATAGTTTTCTCTTGCAATTCTTAAAGTCAGCAGATTCTTCTTAATAACTAGAAAAAAGTTGCCATTGATTCTGGTTCTGCTACTTACTGGCTTTACACTTGGGGAAGTTATTTAAATTCAATGTACCTTAATTTTCTTCACTGTAAAATCGGGGTAATAGTACCTACTTACTTCATAAGGGTGTTGAGAGGATTAAATATTATGATATCTGTGAAGCAATTAGAAAAGGGCCTTGCATTCAGGAAACACTATATAAATGTAATCATTATTATACTTAATGAGAGACCAGCGTAATGGGAATTATTATAGTCATTTCAAAGACAAAGTAATGCAGGTTCAGAGATGTCCTGCTTGATTCTTTACTGTCCCATTTCTAGATTAGCAGTGCCAGGATTTAGACCTTGTTCTGTCTAACCTTAGAGCCTATACTTTCCAAGATCTCATACCATCATCCAACATTATCAGCTCCCTCTGTGTCCTACTGTTCACCTAACATATTGTGTGTATTTGTCTTTAGCATGTAAAACTGAGCCATAGTATCCCACAATGGTTGTTCCATAATTTATTTGTTTCCCTTATTTTGTGAGATATATACTCTATGCCACTAATCTGGCCTATGTATTAGTGAATTGAATACCAGCCAGTGATACCATTATGATTCTTCATACATGCAGTAGTAAAGATTAGCCTTTAAAGGACTTTCATGCCTCTTGTATGAAGAGTGCATGTTTACTGCACTTTTGAATCCCTACTATTCTGTAGAAACAGTTTTGAATCTGTTTGAATTTGCACCTTTGAATCTACTCTTCTTCAGAAACTGTTCTCTGGAAAGATTGTTAATGTTTATTCATTATTTGTGTTGTATATAACTAGGAATTTTTTTATTTTTTTTGAAACGGAGTTTTGCTCTTGTTGCCTAGGCTGGAGTGCAATGGCGCGATCTTGGCTCACCGCAACCTGTGCCTCCCAGGTTCAAGCTTATCCAGCCTCAGCCTCCTGAGTAGCTGGGGTTACAGGCATGCACCACTATGCCCAGCTAATTTTGTGTTTTTAGTAGAGATGGGGTTTCACCATGTTGGTCAGGCTGGTCTCAAACTCCTGACCTCAGGTGATCTGCCTGCCTTGGCCTCCCAAAGTGCTGGGATTACAGGCGTGAGCCACCACGCCCAGCCATGACTAGGAATTTTTTTTGCAATCCATTTATCTCTCCTTATAATTAAATTAAATGTTGTGTTTAAGGACCCTGTGATTAAATGTTGTGTTTAAGGACCCTGCAGCTTATCAAGAGTTGACTTGACTTGAATGCAAGTTATTTCTTCGAAATTATATTTGGACGTATTTCTGAACATCTACGTTTGACATTTTATGCACATAAAAATAAATGAGTAAACATAGGAAAATGACTTTGACTCTTAGTTCTAATTCTTCTAAGGCCTGATTTAATTTTTATTTTGCTTAGGATTTTGAATATAGGTATTGAATACATTTGGATAATATGTATGGGCTTATTCAACAAATATTAATAAAGAGCTTGCTCTGTTTTAGGTGCTATGTATACTCTTAGCTCTCGCTCTACTGATGTATATCTTTTAGTATAGGAAATAAACCAATTTGTGTTATAGTAGAGAATAATGGAGGAGGGTGAGTTTTTTATTAAAAAACATAGAGTGTTGTATGTAGCATTCTTGTAGGGTATTACAGTCTTTCTTTCTTTCTTTCTTGTTTTTAGGGTACCAGTTTTTTTTGGAGCCCACCCTCAGGGATAAATTCTGATTAGTCTTAAGCTGGTAATGGGAATCTCATTCCATTTGTCAGTGATTAGTTTTACAAGGGACAGGTGACTCAATCTTGGCTAATAAGATGTGTAAATCTTCAGGGGAGATGTCTGTCAGTGGTTTCCTCTCAAAATGAGACAGATTCCCTGTTGTTCTTTCGCACATAATTGCATATGGCTGGAATTGAGGCAGCTAACTTGCTACCAGGAAGAAAGTTAGCTAGAGGACAAAAACTGATATGCCTAGGTAGAATAGAAAGATGAAAAGGGATTTTTCACAGTTTCATTGAACCCCATTGAATTAGCCTTTTTGCTATTGAGAAACTAAAATTTTCTTATTTTTAAAGTCACCTTGAGTTGCAATTTCTCTTGTATCCTAATGTGTCATAATTGATACTGGTTGTCAGGGACTTGTTTTGGGAAAGAAGTATAATAAGTAGAGATCTGAATTATAAGAATGAGCCAAAGGTGGAAGGAATAGCAAGAACAAAGGCTGCATGTTGGGTAAGAACTTGGCATATTCCAGAAACTGGCAGAAGGCTGATCTACTTGGTTTCTAAGCAAGGGAAAGATAATAACTAATATTTATAGATTATTTTACTGTGTACAAATCACTTTTATGCATATTATCATATAATCTTCACAATTATATGAGTTTCTATGATTATGACTGCTACTTTATAGCAGGGTAAACTGTCGATATGTGATTGATTTGAAATGGTTGCTCTTCTATTAACACATCATGGTGCCAATCAAGTATGTATTATTTATATGCATACCCACACACAATCAGAGAAAATGGTGATATATACACATTTCATTTGAATTTATTAGTATTACCGTTTTTCAGCAGTATTGATTTATTTAGGGCTGAAGATACAGATGACAAGTCCAGATTTCTAGACTCATTTGAGTAGTTAATTGTATCAGTAAACACAACCTGGTGTGTTATTGTGTGTAATTGTTAAGGTGAGTGAGATATTCTTGATAGGAACCTTATAAATGTGATTATGTGTTTGTACTTTATAACTAGGAAGATTAATTTCTAAGATATTGGCTGATTTCAGCGAATTAGTATTTTGTATTCATGTATTTATGATGCTGGCATTTTAAATTTATGTGTGTATATGACACTAATGATAAGAAATATGAAGTATGATAGATGAGTATAAGTAATGAATGAAAATCAAATTTTATAATCTTGGTAAATTTTATAATCTTGGTAGGAGTTATA
Organism: Rhinopithecus roxellana; assembly: GCF_007565055.1. Lineage (NCBI taxonomy): Eukaryota > Metazoa > Chordata > Mammalia > Primates > Cercopithecidae > Rhinopithecus > Rhinopithecus roxellana. The sequence continues at coordinate 87,467,185 of NC_044553.1, read as the reverse complement.
TGAAAATTTTCTTTTCTCTCTCCTGCCCTGCCCTCTTTTCCTCCCCGTCTTACCCTCGCCTTCTCTCTTTTCATCCTCTCCTCTTTCTTCCCCTGCCTTTTCCCTTCTCTCCCTCTTTTTCTTTTGTTTTCTTCATTTCCGTTTGGTTGGTTTTACTAAGTGCTTTTACATAAAGTAAAAATTTATTTCAACTAGCTTTAAAGGACCATTTTAATTTACAATACTATTTTTACTTGTTCCTTTCTATTTCTTTCTTACATTAATAAACACATCACTTGTAGATTACCCTTTTCCCATATAGGGAGCAAAGCAGTAAGAAAGATTTTAATAAATTCTGTAACAATATTTAATTAAAAAATGAATTGCGATCAAAGGAGAAGATATTTAAAAGATAGAATCTTGGGCACGTATTAATCCTGAATTGGATTGGATTATGTATGTACTACATATGGCTCTTAAAATGTTTGTACATTGTAATTGATAATTAGATTTTCTTTAAAAGTTTTATTTATAATTCTCTTTATCAACTTAAAAAATTTTTGTTTTCTAGTAGTTTGTTAATGAGAAAAATGAGTTTAAAATATGTCATGCTCAATCTGTTACCTTGTAACAGTCATTCATTAAATTCGTTAAATAAATGACTTCACTTTTCTGTTAAATTTTTGTTTATTCTATTATATTGAATTACTTCAAGAAACACTTTGTAATAATGATTTTGGTTTTTACTCTTTTCAGTTGTTAAAAAAGTAAATTGATAACTCTTATAACTGCAGTGTATATTTATTGTGATTTAGGAAATCACTATTTGAATAATTTATGCTGATTTCTTTTATTCTGAGAAAAAGTTCGGCTACTAAGAAGGTTCAGTACAATTTCTCTGGTTTGTTAATTGTATTACTAATTATTTAAGTTGATTCTTACTGCCTGAAATTTGTGAAAAATACAGTTTTCACATTAACATTTGGAAAGTTGATTACATCTATATAATAAATACTGTTGAAATTTTTTTCATTAAAAGTAAGAATGTGCTAGGATGGTGATTTGCTGAAAAAATCTGTCTCATTGAAACTTAAATGCAAGGACATAATTTAGGCATTTAATGAAATAACTTTCAATTATTGACATTTTCAATTTTAGTCACAAAATAGGGGTAATTTAAGCTTTCTCTTAAAATCTTTGTCAACCTGATTGGAACATAATTTATATCAGCGAATCCATATTAAGTGTATAGTTAGATGATATTTCTTAAATCTATATCCTCATGCAACTGTCATTTCCTTTCTAAATCAGTCATCTTCGTACTTGCTGGCAAGTACTAGTCTGATTTCCATCACTATCTGTTAGTTTCTTTGTTGTAGAACTTCATAATTTTATGAATTTAAGTTTTTAAGTCATTAAGCTGTTCAAGTAATCTATTCTTTATTGAGCTTCAGTAGTTTGTTTCTTTTGGGAAATCTGTCCATTTCAGGTATGACGTCACATTTATTTACTGAAAATTATTTGTAATATTTCCTTATTACTCTTCTGTGGTATCTGTAGTGATACTACAGGTAGTACCTCTTTCATTCCTAATATTAGCAAATTACGTTCTTTTTTTTTTTCAGCTTGTGTCCTTGTGCCCTTGATTAGTCCAGCTGGAAGATTTTTAATTTTATTGATCATTTCAGGGAACCCATTTTTTTGTTTTCATTGATTTTTCTTTGTTGTTCATCTGTTTTATATTACATTCATAGAGTTTACGCTGTGAACCTTTTACCTATTTCACCAAACTTTCAAATACTTTTATTATTATACCTCTTGAGGTATAATATAGAGACTTTAAAACAGTGTCCTTCCTTTTTTTTGCTTCTTATGTTTTGTGTAAGTATTGTCATGTATTTTACTATTATGTGTGTTGTAAACCCCATAATACTTTGTTATTATTTTAGCTTTGAGTCAAATTTATTTTGAAAGAAATTAGAAATGAGGAGGGGGCAGGGTGAAAAAAAGAGACATTAGAAATGAGAAAAAATTTTATTTGTATTTACCCATATATTTAACATGTCTGTTTAAATCCATCATTTACATTCAAGTTTCTATCCACAATCGTTTCTTTCAGCCTGAAAAGTATCCTTTTAAATATATCTTGTAGTGTGTGTCAGCTGGCAACAAGTTCTTTCCATTTTTTGTTTTCCAAAAATATACTTATTTTGCATTTATCTTTTAAAAGCTTTTTATTTCAGAATAATTTTAGAATTATAGAAAATTAGCAAAGAGAGTACAGTCACTGTATACTCTTTGCCCATGTTCCCCTAATGTTAACATCTTATCTAGCCATGGTACATTTGTCTAAACTATTAAATTAACAGTAGTGAAATACTCTAAACTACAGACTACATTTGGATTTCAGCAGTTTTTCCATAGTGTCCCTGCCCTCTTCCAAGATTTAATTCAGGATACCACATTACATTTAGTCATTGTGTCTCCTTAGACTTCTCTAATCTATGGCAGTTTCTCAGTTGTTTGTTTTTATAACTTTAATAGTTCAATACTTTTGAAGAGTACTGGTCAGGTATTTTGTTGAATGTCTCTAAATGAGGATTTGTCTGATATTTTCTTTTATTATTAGACTGGATTCGTGGCTTTGGAGGATGAGTACCACAGAATTGGTGTGTCCTTTTTTAGTATCATTTAGAATAGTTTCATCACTATAAAAGTTACTCTTGAAGGCACTTTATAATCATCCCCTCCTTGTACTTTCAACACTGAACTATTTTTCAACCTGGAGTTTCTCCCTTTCCATAATGTCATGTAAATGAAGCACACAATATGTAGTCTTTGGTTTTGTCTTCCTTCACTTAGCAACATATGTTTAAGATTCATTTTGTTGAGTAAATCAGTGGCTTCTTTTTATTGCTAACTAGTATTCCTTTTTATTACTAACTTGTATTTGTTTTCTATGTATCATGTTTGTTAATCTGTTCACCTGTTGAAAGCCATCTTGTTTTTTTTTGTAGTTTCTTGTCTGTTATGAATAAAGCTGCTGCAAACATTTGAGATTAATTTTTTTGTGGAAAAATATGCTTTTGTTTTTCTTGGGTGGATTAACTTTGAAACCTCAAACTGAAACTTAAAGAAATCATAGGGGAAAATATATTGGACTTCGGGTTTGGCATTGAATTCATAGACTTAGTACCAAAACCATAGTCTATAAAAGAAAAGAAGTCAGTATACTGTATTATATTTTAAAAATTTAAAAATTTTGCTGTGTGCAAGACACTGTTAAGAGAATAAAAAGATAAGCCACACACTGGGAGAAAATATTTGAAAATCATGTATTTGTTAAAAGACTTATGTTCATAATATATAAAGAACTCAAGTCTCAGCTGTAAGAAAACAAACAATCTAAAAAATGGGCGAAAGATCTCAAAAGACACTTTACCAGAGAAAATACATGGATAGAAAATAAGCACATGAAAAGATGGCCAGATGTTCAGTGTCATTTGTTACTAGAAAAATACACATTGAAACCATACTTTGATACCACTACATTACACAGCTACTAGAATTGCCTTTAAACAAACTGACAATACCAAATGCTAGGGAGATTGTGGATCAACAGGAGTTCTTCTTATTCATTGCTTCTGACAACTCAGAATGGTGCAGCCACTTTGGAATAGAGTTTGGCATTTTCTTGTAAACATACATTTTTCATGTAACCCAGCAATCCTACTCCTGGCTATTTGACTCAAGTTAGCTGAAAGTTCACATTCACAGAAACCTACTTTTATTTTTGAATATATTTTTACTGAATAACATAGTGTAGTTTTGTCATTTCTTTTTTTTTTCAGCATTTTAAAAAGATGTTGTCTCATTGTCTTACTAGATTGCATTTTTTTCTGATGTTGCCTTGTATGTATTGTTCACCCCCAATCTTGTGGCTGTTTTACCCTCTAAATTATAGTTTTATTTGTATTTAAAAATAGATCGTAAATTCTATATATACCCATAGTTAATACCTATAGTATTTTCAATGTACATTACTTCAAATTTGATGATAAATTTTTTTCCGAGAAGTCCTTTTCTGAAGCCAAACTCAAAAATGGGGAAATACTTACAGATTTCCAGCCGGCCCCAAAACGGATATTGTAAATGGCTTTTTGCCTAACTAATGATGATGGATGACTTTCATTTGCCTTTTATCATTTGAACAGTTTTTTGTTCATAATAATAGTTACTGTAAGGTGATGCAGCTGTGGTGAAGCTGTAAAAACACTGTAGTGTCTGGCAATAAGTCCTATCAACAGTGGCTACCTGGATTAGTCTGTTTTGCGTTGCTCTAAAGGAATTCCTGAGACTGGGTGCTTTATAAAGAAAAGAGGTTTACACAGTGAAAACCCGTCTGTACTAAAACCACAGAAAATTAGCTGGGCATGGTGGTGCGTGCCTATAGTCCCAGCTACTTGGGAGGCTGAGATAGGAGAATTGCTTGAACCTGGCAGGTAGAGGTTGCAGTGAGCTGAGATCTCGCCACTGCACTCCAGCCTGGGCGACAGAGCGAGACTGTGTCTCAAAAAAAAAAAAACAAACAAACAAACAAATAAACAAACAAACAAAAGGTTTACTTGGTTCCCAGCTTTGCAGTCTGTAGGAGAAGCATAGTGCCAGCATCTGCTTCTGGGTGAGAGCCTCAGGAAACTTCCTGTCATGGTGGAAGGCAAAGGGGTAGCCAGTGTATCACATGGCAAGAAAGGGAACAAGAGAAAGGGGGCAAGAGAGAGAAGGCAGGAAATACCAGGCTCTTTTTAACAAGATCATTGTGTGTCCTGATGAACCCATCATAAGTTGAAAATATCATGAGTTGCAGTATGTTTAATACACCTAATCTGAACATCATAGCTTAGCCTACCTTAAATGTGCCCAGAACAATTATATTAGTCTACAGTTGGACAAAATCACTTAACACAAAAACTATTTTGTAATAAAGGGTTGAATATTTCATCATTTATTGAATACTTTACTGAAAGTGAAGAAGAAAATGGTTGTAGTGTTACTCAGAGAATGGTTTCTACTGAATATATATGACTTTTGTATAATCATAAAGTTGAAAAATTAAGTTGAGCCATTGTTAATTTGAGGACCATCTATATGGTATTTTTTGTTCTACAAGTTATGTATTTTTGTTGTAGTTTTCTGTTTTCAACATTTTTTCTTTTAAATCCTTGCACACATTTTGCTACTTGTTTTGTCTGCTGTCATCATTGTTATTGCTGTTTTCTGGATCTGTTTAAATGGACTGATTTTCTTCCTGGTTATGGGTTACATTTTCCTTCTTGTTGGCATCATAGTATAAAATAATACTTTTGGCAAAATAATTAATAATTTATTCAACCAGTACTTCTGTTGATGGGCAATTATGTTGTTTTTCCAGTTTAGTGCTATTGCAGACAATGATGCAATGAATATGTGAATGCATTTTGTTTACATATTAAAATGCATCTTAGCATAAATTATTGCGAGTGGAATTTCTTGTCAAAAGGCATATGTATGTAAATATTTGATATATAATGCCATATTACCCTTTGCATAGAGTACACATATTTATATTATTTAAATAAGTGCTGAATTATTTTTGAGTTTAAAAGACAACCCTCCTTTGACATGGCTCATAGCACAACAGGCCAGGCTTTTAGTTGTTTGGTTCTTCAGCAGATTGTCACATACTCATCTTCTGGCCTCAGCATCAAAGTACTTGAATGTGATGCTTGGAGACATCCTTTTCACACAGTCATATGCCAAATGTGGCCATTGTTCATTTTCTTGTTAGACTTAAGAAGTGTCAGTTTGATCGTATTATAAATGGTACTGCATTTTTTGTTATGTCTAATGGAATAATTGAGCTATATCTATCTTTAGGAAATGTAGGAGGGAGAAATGAGGAAGTATTAGTCAAAGGGTACAGAGTTTTGGTTGTAAAGATAAGTCTCAGAAATCTGTTGTACAGCATGGTGCCTATAGTTAACAATGCTGTATTGTATGGTTAAAAATTTCCTAAGAGGATAGGTCTTATGTAAAGCGTTCTTACTACAAACACACAAATTAGTAATAGTAAATAAGAGAGTGGGAGAAAACTCTTGCAGATGATGAATAGGTTTATGGCATAGATTGTGGTGATGAGTTCACAGGTGTCTACTTTGCAAGCTCATCAAGTTGTATATGTTACACATATATACACACAAACTTTTTGTATGTAAAAATGTTTAAAAGAATGTTGAATTTTAAAAAAGAAAAAGACAACACATCCTAGCCTGCTTATATTTTGGGGGAGTTATGATGATGGTAATGGTCACAACAGTGGCAACACAGTTATTGTAATCATTATAAATTTAATAGAGACTATAGAGACTTGGTTCCACTTCTGAAGATTTTTTTTCAGTATGGTTGGATCTTACAAAGGTGCTAATGTTTGTGATAAAACTTTGAAAGTAGCTTAGTTTCAACTCTGCGGTAAAATCTTGACATAATGATCATCTGTTTATATATATAATTTTAAACATTCTGTAATACATAAGGATTTGAAGATTGCAACAATAAATTTGCTATGTTTTATTCTGACACTGTACATATATTTTGATTTTCAAATTATAGTATTATAACATTTTGTGGTGTGCAGGTGGCAGTGTTCAATTTTATGCTTAAATAATGATAGCAAAAAATGCAATTATTTGTGGAGTAGTTTATATTCAGTTTCTGCTGCATCACTCAGAATGTTAGTTGCTGTAAGAAGAGGCTTTTTTTCTTTTTTGGTTGTTTGTTTTAGTCGCATTACTTCACTTTGCAATTAGAATCTACTATAATATTACCTACTGAAAGCAGGGATTTTTGTCTGTCTTGTTCACTGCTACATCCTCAATGCCTAGGATATGTAGTGTATTTTATGTAATAGAAACTGAATGAGTAGTTTTTGAACATATAAGTGAATGGATCATCGTGTTGTATAGATTTAGGTAAAATGCGTGGTAGATTTATTCCAGTTGCTTTCCATTATAAATGTTGATAAGAACCATGCCGCATATTTAAAAAATAAATAAAACTTACATAACATGAATGACTGCACTAAATGAAGTATATTATTTAGGAGGTCAGTTACTTACTGGTGGCATAGTAGAGAATGCTTCCAAAGTGACCATCCTGAAGAATGGAGACTGCAGCTCATTGTCATTTCTTTTATTAATACTTCAAATATGCTCCCTTCTCTACTGCAGCTGTGAAACTTTTCCTGGTCTTCTCAGGAACTTTCTCTTCTCTGTTTTCTGTTGTGAATTATACTTTCATTTTTTAATTCCATTTTTATCTTCACCACTGGCTTTTTCTTTGCTATACCTTTTAATTTTATTTAATAAAAACTATCGCTTTGGGGAAATACCATTTGATGTTGAAAGTGCTCTGTATCTACACCATTCATAATGGTAACCACTAGACACAGGTGGCTATTGAGCAATCAAAATGTGGCCTACTGTGCCTGAGGAAATACATTTTGTTTCTTTTTTTCCCAGACAGAGTCTTGCTCTGTCACCCATGCTGGAGTAGAATGGTGCGATCACGGCTCACTGCAGCCTCAGCCTCCTGGGCTCAAGTGATCCTCCCACCTCAGCCTCCCAAGGAGTTGGAACTGTAGTAAAAACTGTGCACCACCAGTTTTTAATTTATTTATAGAGACAGGGTCTCACTATGTTGCTCAGGCTGGGGAAATAAATTTTTAATTTTAATTCTAATTTAAATAGTTGCATGTAGTAGCTATTAAAGCAGACAGTGTAGCTCTGGGTCTTACTATATATATAATTATTGGTCTACCTTCAAATAATATACCAGTTCATGTGTAGTGAGAACTTGACTTCTGTGCACTTCCATTTCCTCCCTCTCATCTTTTTTATATTTTGTCATATGTTTTACATCTACATATATTATAAACCCAGTGATACATTATTGCCATTTTGAGTTTAACAGCTTTTTAACTTTTAATGTGGTTAAATTAAGCGAAAATATCTCTGATTTTTTAGATTTCACCATTTCTGGTGCTGTTTTTGTGTGTGCAGATCTGCATTTTTATCTGGTATCATATTCCTTGAAAAATTTCGTTTAACATTTTTTATAGTACAGTTTTGCTGGCACAGAATATTTTTTAACTTTTTTTTTTTCTGGAAGAGTGTTGATTTTGCCTTTATTTGCCTTTGTTTTGCCTTCATTTTATCCAGTGAAAGGTATTTTCACTGGATCTAGAATGCTCAGTTGCCGTTTTTCCCCCTTGGTATTTTAAAGATGATGCCCCATTGTTTTTTGACTGGCCTTCTCTATTACATGTAGTGTGTTCTCACTTTTTTTTCTCTGTATGTAATATTTCTTTTTTTCTAACTACCTGAAAATTTTTTCTCTTTCAGCAGTGTTTTTTTTTTAAGCAGCTTTTTGTCTACATTTTAAGTTTGCCCTACTAGCAATTCTCTGCATTTCTTTGAGCTGCGGTGTTTTATCATTTTTTTACTTTGGAAAATTCCCAGCTAACATCTCTGTAAGTATATTTTCTTCTCTGTTCTTGTTTTCTTCACATTATTAAACTCCAGTTACACCTGCACTAGATCATTGGATATTATACTACAGCTTTAAAATTCCTGTTCTTTTTTTTTTTTTAATTTCAGTCTGTTTCTTCTTTTTGGGTTTCATTTTGAATAATATCTATTTACCTCTTTTTAAGCTCACTGATTTGTTTTTAGCTTTGTCTAATCTTCTGATAATTCTGTTGAAGATTTTTCTGATATTTCATTTTTATGTTCATTTAGCATTTCTTCTTTGCTGAATCCCTTATCTGTTTTTGTATTTTGTTCATATTTACCATGAGATCCTTTAATTCATAAATTACAATTATTCTAAGTTTTCTGTCTGATAGTTCAAATATCTGATTCATTTATAAGTCTAGTTCTGGTGTTTGCCTTGTCTTTTGACTATGGTTTGGGTTTGTTGTTAACTTTAAAAAAAAAAGTTGTGTGTGTGTGTGTGTGTGTGTATAAAATTGTTTTTTGTTGCATGCCAGACATTTTAGGTAAAGGGCAACAAAGATTGAGGTGGATAGTATTTATGCTCAGAAATGGGTACCTTTCTTCTTTGATGATGTTTGTGCATGTGGATTGGGATGGGGCAGAGATTGAGTCAGTCCAACAGTGACTTGAGTTGGATTTGTTTTTTTGTTGTCATTGTAATAGTTAAATTCACTGAATCAGAAACTTGAAATTCCTGCAGTAGTGGACTGCTTGCTGTTTCTTCATTCTTGGTTTGGAGACTGGGGTGCTGGAGTGTTTCCTCAGTGTTCCAGCTCCATCCTTCGCTTTTAGCAGGTCTTTGGATGCCTACATCACAGCGTGAACTCTCTTCGTATTCTTTGTAACTTTTGATAATATGTACTTTCTATTTTTGATTGTTTATATTTTCTTATCTTTCTTTGAAGATTGAGTTTTATTTTGACAGGCAGATAATTTACTTTTGGATTACACTGATCCTTTTGTAGCTTGTTTTTAAGCTTTGTTAGGGCTCTTGTTGGCATAGCTTTTATTCTATAACTGGAGTCAGTAGACTTTGGTTTATGAGCCATATCTGGTCCACAGCCCGTTTTTGTATAGTCTGTGATCTAAGAATGGGTTTTACATTTTTAAAGGGTTATAAAGAAACAAAAATAAAAATTAAGAAGTATATGTGACAGAGACAGTATATGCCTCGCATAGCCTAAGATACTTATCTTGCCCTTTACAGAAAACATTTTCTGATTCCTACTTGCTTAATTCTAATTTCTAAGGTGTTTTATTTCTTGGATTTTTACTGAATGCTGCAGGTTTTCTCTGTGGTATTTTTATTGTACCTGGTTGGAACTCATAGGTCTCCCAGCTTTGCCTAATCTTTGAGATATGTTCAGCTTTTAGCTACCCAGTATTTAATTTTTCTCTTTCTGATAATTGTCCTTTGCAAGCTTCATGAATTCTTACTATAACTTAGTTTCCTGCCAAAGACTCAAAGGATCTCCTATGCAAAATTTGGAGCTTTCCTTCTGAGTATCTACCTCCTCTTTAGTATAATGACCTGCAAATTCCACCTCCCTTAAATTCCCTGAACTTTGGTCTTTGTCTTCTCACCTGAGGAAGATGGCTGTGTTTTGTTTGGGTTCTTTCTTTCTGTGCTGGTGTTCAGCGAATGCTTCTAGGCAGAAGGGTGAAGTGATCATAGGGCTTACTTTTATTAACTTTCTCTCAGACATTACAGTCTTCTTTGACCTTTGCCCAATATCTGAAAACAGTTTTTCTAAATATGTTTTTTAAAGTTTTCTAGTTTATATGTGAGGCTAATCTAGTAGTAGTTATTCTTTCATGGTTGGAGATGGAACTCTGTTTAGCAGCTATTAATAAATATGCTTTTTAACCTCTGGTATTAGTATAAACCAATAATTGTAATTATATCTGTTAAATCTCTTATTTGCTGTAAATTTGAGTTTTGTTTTATGATATGTATAAGAGGTATTAGCAGAATACATAAGGAAACGTGATTATGATTCAGTTCTGTCCTGCATCTTGAATACCTATTCTGTGCCCAAGGCGTTCTACAACTTGCTAGAGACGGAAAATAACACATGAAGTGAAGATCAGGCTTTTAACCTTCTAGGGAAGGTAGACATATGTATTAATTATTTATTGCTACATAACAAATTACCTTTAGACTCAGTGGCTTAAAGCAACAATTTATTATCTGTTGGTCAGAATTTAGGGATGGTTTAGCTGGATCCTCTGGCTAAGCTCCATCTCCTAGGTGAGGGTCTTTAAAAAGCCTGCATTCAAGATGTGGACCAAAGCTACAGCTGTGTTGAGGCTTGACTGGTGAGGGTGCATTTCTAAGCTTGCTTACATTCACATGGTCATTAGCAGGATTCAACAACCTTGTGAGGTGCTTGTGGTCTTAGGACTGAGCACTTTAAATCTTTGTTTACTGTTGTCTAAAGGCTGCCCTCGGTTCCTTTCCACATAGGCCTCTCTGCATGATGACTCACAGTATGGTAGCTTGTATAGTCAGAATAAGCAAGCAGGGACAATGTGAGCAAGACACAGAAGCTCCAGTCTTTTGTAACCTTATCTTGGAAGTGAAATTCTGTCACTTTTACTATATTCTATTTAAGAAACAAGTCACTAGGTCCAGCCAACACTCAAGAGGAGGAGATGATACGAGGGCATGAATAGTGGATGCAGAGATAGTTGGCAGCCATTTCAGAAGCTGCCTACAACAGCATGTGGCATATTAATTATATAAATAATCATAAATGGGTCTATAAAATAATGTAACAACATCAATATATACCACATAATAATTTGCTGCATCATGTGCTGAGGTGCTTCCCTATTGATGATTATTTTATTTAAGCCTTTTCCACTATTCTCTAGGAGAGGTGATATTTATTGTCTCCAGTTTACAGATTGTTCAGTGAGGTTACCTAGCTATGATGTAGCAGAACTGAGACTCCAGGCTAGACACTGCTGATTCTAGCACCCATACTTTTAATTTTTATGTCTTGTCAGCATTAAAATAAAATTACTTTTTTTGGAGCACTTCTTATGTGCCAAGCATTTAAGTGGTTTATATAATGTTAACCTTATTTAAGGCTCATAGCAACTCTATTAAGTCTCCTTATCTTACTGATATTACACTCTAGCTTCCAGATTCAGAAAAAGTACTTTGAAAAATCAAATATATTTATTGTTCCAGAGACATAAAACAAATATTACGCAAAGAATCTCTGTAAATACCAAAAGAAATGAAACATTTAAATACCTTAGTACCTTAAAAAAGTGATATCAATCTAGCGTAGGCAACATGCTGAGATTTTGTCTCCCTCTCTCTTTTTCTTTTTTTTTTTTGAGACAGAGCCTCGCTCTGTCGCCCAGGGTTGAGTGTGGTGTTGTAATCTCTGCTCACTGCAACCTCTGCCTCCCAGGTTCAAGCAGTTCTCTGCCTCAGCCTCCTGAGTAGCTGGGATTACAGGCACCCACCACCATGCCTGGCTAATTTTTGTATTTTTAGTAGAGATAGGGTTTCACCATCTTGGCTAGGCTGGTCTTGAACTCCTGACCTTGTAATCTACCCGCCTCAGCCTCCCGAAGTGCTGGGATTACAAGCGTGAGCCACCGTGCCCAGCCAACTTTGTCTCTTAAAAAAAAAAATATCACTAATTAAATAAATTTGCAAAAAGAATCCTGGCACATTTCAGTCCATTTAGTATTTTGCAGAAGAAGGGTACTATGTGAGTCTTTAGTAGTAATAAATTTATAAATTCTTGAAAAGAAAGCCTACTCTGAGAACAAATCTCAACAAACACTGCTATATAAATTTTAGTCAGAAATTAGCTGATATATGTAATTAATTTTTAATTTTTTTTACTAATTTGAACTATTTTTACTAATACTTTCACAAGTAAGTTGATTGGCCTTCATATCAAAGGCTGTACATACTTTCTTCAGTCATATCGTTGTCTTTGCAAAGTGAGTCTTCTAAATGAAGAAAATAAGATACATTAGTTCTTCATGGTTAAAAGGCAAACCATAAGACTCTTTTGGCTGAATGTGGTGGCTCATACCTGTAATCCCTATACTTTGGGAGGCTGAGGCAGGTGGATCACCTGAGATCAGGAGTTCGAGACCAGCCTGACAAAATGGTGAAATTCCATCTCTACTAAACATACAAAAAATGAGCCAGGCAGACACCTGTAATCCCAGCTACTCAGGAGGCTAAGATAGGAGAACCTCTTGAACCCTGGAGGTGGAGGTTGCAGTGAGCCAAGATTGTGCCACTGCACTCCAGCCTGGAGACAGAGCGAGACTCAAAAAAAAAAAAAAAAAAAAAAGACTCTCTTGGTCTTTTAGGCCAATTAAATTTAATCAACCAAGGAATGTCTTTATAAGATATATGTTGACAATAACAAATATGAAAGTTTATTAATGACCTTATTTTTGAACCATTTCCTTATAATAGCATTCTCTCACTTTCTGCATTGCCGTTTACCATCTTAAGTAGGGCATAAATGCAGTTTAAGCTATATTCATTAGTGCCAACTAAGTGCCAAATACCGTTCTTAGTGCCTGGGATACATCAGTGAACACAGTGAACAAAAATTATGGCGTTTATATTTTAAAAAGCATGGTTCAGACAATAAACAGTAACCATAAGTAAGTAAGCAAGCATTCATTATAGTTAGTAGATAGGGAAAAAATTCTGTACTTGTTCTTTTAAACCTTGCAGAGGAAAATTGCATAGAAAACGACTTGTTTTTCAGCTCTACTTGGTTTTGTTGACCCCAAAACTGGGGATTTAAAAAATACTGGCAAAGACAAAAAAAATCATGAGAAAGTCTCTCTAAAAACATAGTTCAAATGATGTTATTAATTTAGAAAATGACCATGTTTTGCTCCTATAATAATGTATTGCTTTTTACAACTCAAGTATTATCAATATTGATGTATAATATAGAATTTAATGTCTTAGATATTTTTGGTAATGGTTTATAAAAAATGGAAAGTGTTTTTTGTTATACAAATTTTGTTATTCAAAATTTGTTTCTGTAAACTGTTGTTACTGTTCAAGTTATGCTGGCTTTAAATATTACAATTTTTATTGTAATCCCAAGGAAAATGTTTCAGCATGTCTTTTTATTGTTTAAATTACTCTTTTTAAGAAAGCTACCTTTGCTTTGGTTGTTTATCACAGTTGTCTGTTTTCTGCATTACTTTTGCAGTGAAGGGAAAGAAAAAAATTTTAATATCTGATACACAGTTTACCCTCTGTAGTTGCAGTTTTAGTATTCTTGATTCAGCCAGCTACAGATCAAAATATTTGCCAAAAAACCCCCCAAAATCGACTATTTACATAGCATTTCAATTGTATTAAGTGTTATAAGTAATCTAGAAATGATTTAATGTATTTGGGAGGATGTGTGTAGGTTTTATGTAAATACTATGCCATTTTATGTAAGAAACCCAAACATCTGTGGATTTTGGTGTCTGTGGAGGGTACGGAGGGACAACTGCATATCTTAATAGCTTGGAATTAACTAGGATATAGTATAGTTTCAGCATATAAGTATAGTAACATTTTACAGTGTTGCATATGTTGTCACAAAATTTTTAATTGAAATATTAATACTTACATTTTTTGGCTGACTTACTGAATTGAATCAATTTCTTATGCCATCAGAATGAATTCATTTTTTATTTGGTTTGTAAGTCACAGAGCCCTGGATATCTGTGTTTTTTTTAACATAAGATGACAAGTAGGGGATACCTGAGTTTAGAGGAGTGGGGATTTGAGAAAGAGTTTTAAGAAAGGGATGGGATGAACAATGGAGTCAATAAAAAGAGTGTTTTTGATAGATTTAAGAATAGTTATTAAAACAACAGACAACTTTTTACTTGGATTATTCCTTTTTAATTTGGTTTTCAAACAGTTCTCAGCAAGTACAATCCTTTTCATTGTATGTTTTAGCCATTGTAAATCAGTAGCATTAAGGTAAATGGTGTAGGAATAAATGGGAAGGAAGTAGAGTGTTTCTAGGACAACCATTTGAAGAGATTTTCTTCTCTTTGAATATTTGGTGTTTTAAAAACAATTGAGATTTAAGGTGCAAAAGTGGAAAAATAGTGGCCCTGTGCTCTGATTTTTGAAGCCTCTCCTCCATCTTTTCTGCTAATCTTTTTACTACTGATTGGTGGTCAGGTGCCCTCACATTCAGTCTTGTATACAGAAACTATTTCTTTTTTCTCTCTTCTTTTTTATATGGAACACTGTCTAGACATATGATTTCTCTTCTATAGCTTTAAAATTATCAAAACATTTTTAAAATTAAAAATTTTTATAGAGATGGGGTTTCACCATCTTGCCAGGTTGGTCTCGAGCTCTGGGTCCAAGCAATCCTCCTGCCTTGACTCCTTCCAAAGTGCAGGGATTACAGATGTGAGCCACTGCGGCTGGCCTGTCAAAAGGTTTTAAATTATATTTTTGCCTACAAATTCTCTCTTTGGGGAGAAAATAGTTTGGTTTCCAAGGGAATTTTAAGCCTAATGATGGAGAAATGACAAATGATACCTGTAACCAAGCCTGGAAAAGAATGTGCATTTGTAGTTTAAGATGCACAGTAACTAGGATGTAACTGGTACTAGATGTTTGTTGTAATTGTTGGTGTTTTTAATAAATTTGACGAAGCAGTAGTCTAGCCTGGTTCATTTGAACCTTTGCTTCTGATATTTGGAATGACTGCCAGCTGGTGAATGGCTATGATAACCTTTACTTGGCTAATATGCATGTCAGTTTTAGAATTTATCCTAAAAGTGACAATTTGCCTGTCACCTGCAGAGTTAAGTGGTATAATGGCAGCTGAACAGTGAGGGAGGAGAGTGGAGTTGAGAACTGGTAGAAATGAAATCACTCATACAGGGAACATGTTTTTTCTTGAGATAATGAACATACTACCCCAAAATAACGTGGTTGAGTATATTTTGTTTTTGATTGATTGTTCAAAGATATAAGTTTTAAGTCTTCATATATAAACTATTGTATAATTATGTAAGAAGGAAAAGAAAATGATGATGGCACTTTGAGGACTTTCAGGCTTAGAGCTAGTCTGTTATCTGGTAGAGCACTAATGTACATGGCTGATTTAATATACAGATTAACAGATTTAAAACTTTTACCCTTTACTTGTTATTAGGCAGTTAGGTTATCTTCCAGCTTGTTGGCTAGTCAACACCAATGTGTTTCCTTTAACTCCAAAAATCTCAGCATATGCTGTTTTATATATCTTAAATAATTTAAATACATTTCTTACTCTTTCCACAGCATGTAGAGTCCATGAAGTACGGGACGATAAAGCTTCCTACACATACCACCAGAAGGATCTCTTTGAAAGATTCACCACAGGACTACTAGAGAGAATAATTTGTCCGAAGCATCATGTGTTGAAACAACAGAAGTCTATCCACCTGTGCACTAACTAGAAACAGAGTTACAATGTTTTCAATTCTTTGAGCTCCAAGACTCCAGGGAAGTGAGTTGAAAATCTGAAAATGCGGCCATGGACTGGTTCCTGGCGTTGGATTATGCTCATTCTTTTTGCCTGGGGGACCTTGCTATTTTATATAGGTGGTCACTTGGTACGAGATAATGACCATCCTGATCACTCTAGCCGAGAACTGTCCAAGATTCTGGCAAAGCTTGAACGCTTAAAACAGCAGAATGAAGACTTGAGGAGAATGGCCGAATCTCTCCGGTAGGTCCTAAAATACTTAAGGAAGAATGATGAAATACTGTACTTTGTTTTTAGGTATAGGGCTTCATTCTGCTAGGAAAAATAGTTAATTATTTTTATAACCTGCTGTCTTTGTCAAAAGACGGTTTTCTATCTCCGTATATTTAATACAGAGCAAGTTTGTCCAACCCACAGCCCATGGGCCACAGATGACCCAGGACAGCTTTGAATGAGGCCCAACACAAATTTGTAAACTTTCTTAAAACATTCTGAGATTTTTAAATTTTTTTTTTTAAGCTCATCAGCTATCATTAGTGTTAGTGTACTTTATATGTGGCCCAAGACAATTTTTCTTCCAGTGTGGCCCAGGGACATCCCAAGATAATTTCTCCATAGTGGCATCATTATTTTGCATATGAATTTTAATGTAGAAAAACTATGCCATTTAATTTATGTACTTGTATTTCATTTACAGTTACATATTAAAAAATTGATGTATTAAATCCAAACTATGATTTAAACTAGTGTATATTAAAAATTTTATATGAACTGTAACAAAGATATTCTAATAACTGGGAGGCTGAGTTAGTCTAACTATAACTTATTAAAATGTAGAAGTGAAAGTTTGTCATTAAACAACTGGATCTGGAATCCAGAAAATGATTATCATTGTTATTTCTAGTCTGTAAAAAATGTGACATATATCTATTAGAAGACATCAAGCGTTTGGAAAACCACAGTCTCCTATATATTTTCAGGGAGCAAGTAAACATAATATTACATAGGCGATCTCTGAATTTTTTTCCAAAGTTATTGAGGTAAAACATGACCTAGTATCTTATATGCAAAGATGATCGTGTAGTACTTGCTCTCTCAAACTAGAGAAGCCAGAAATGAAGATTTGAGAGTCATTACTTCAGAGGTGGTAAAAGTGGTATAGAGAAAAAGAGCTGAAAGTTCATTTCTCTTTGAGAAACACATAAATTAAGGAGTAGAAAGTGGAAACATCCAGTTGTGCAGAAAGCTTTTAGAATAGTTGGGGAAGAATAGAGAGGGAGAGCTGTTACGGAAACTGAGGAACATTCTGTGAGGGAAGAATGTAGTTGACAGTGTTAAATTACCCTTGATGCTATAGAGAGGATGCCCATGGTCCTCTCATTTTCTACTCTCACTGCCCTTCACTCTTTGTTTAGAACTCGGATTTTTCCCTTTGTCTACAGTCATAACTTTTTCTTCACCATAATGTTATTTGGGTCCTTTTATGTCCTTTGAAAGGCAATGCTAGGTGTTAAGATAAAAATGAATGAAACATTATTATTGTCATTTGTTGTAGTACCATTCAAGAAGATAGCAAGTGGTCAGGGATCAGAAAGTGGATAGAACTTCTTGAATTTGTCTATTATTTTCTTTCCTACTTGGGGTACTCAGGGAACATCATATAGAAAGGTGATCTTTCAGTAGAGTCTTATTCATTCTAAAGATTGATAATTTAGGGGTTAGTAATAATAGCTGTCATTTATTACATGCCAGGTACTGTGCCAAGGACTTTGCATGGATCATCTCATTGAATTTCACACTATCTTTCTGAGATGTTAGTACCATTTTTGTAACCGTTTTACAGATTAAGAATTATAGAGATGTTAAGTAATTTAATTTGCTGAAGGTCACACTTTTCACAAGTGGTAGAGCCTACTTTGAATCTCAGTAGTATGACTCCAAAACCTAAACTCTGAATGACTGTATTGCCTTCCTGAGCAGAAAACAGAGAAATCAGTGACCTAAACGTCTTAGTATGAGACGTATGAGATCACCAAGAATAGCTACTATTCTAGTTGATTTTGGAGTTTGCTTTGATTGTAGTAAAATCTCCTTCTATATCATGGGAATTTTGCTTCTAAAAATATTTTTCCCCTTAACAATTTAGGCTAATAAATAATTGCTCACTTTTCTTGTGGTTCCATCTTCAATACTGATATTTCAGTTTGTTTATTTCTGACTGCCAAATGTCTTGTTTTTGTTGTTTGAAGGGAAAGCTTGCCTTTAGTATGGATTTTTCTTTCTGCAAAATAATCTTTAGGTCTATTAAGTCACTTTCTTTATATTTTTATATGTTGAAATTAATTTCTTAACTACTACATTTAAATGTAGAGACTAATTCTAAGAGCTGAATCACCTAAGTCAAAGGGTATTACCATGTAATTACAGTCTGAAAACAGACTAAGCCAATGAGCCTGTGTTTATATAAGGGAATATAATTTCAGGAAAATAGTTTATAGTTATTTTCCCTCATTAGGGAAGAAAGCCTCCTTGGGCCCTTTCATTGACTTTACTGCTGGGGCCGTTTGTGTTTCTTCCGAAGGGATGTCGTTTTAGAGCCCTCTGGCATGAAAGGAAGAGAAATGGAGGTGCTACTAGCATTGGAATTTTTTTTCCCCTTATAGTAATTAAGTTAATATTTTGTACTTCATTTGTTATGTCTTTTTCTTGTAAGAAAATATGTTCACAAGTCAGACTACAAAGGATTAGTTCAGATGTTTATAACTAGGTCATTTCTTTGCGATAAGGCATATGGATTGGAGTTGGAAAGCAACACAGAAGCTTGGAACTACAATTTTTTAGATTTTGTAGATTCAAGACAATAATTTGAAAAGCAATTAACAAATCTTTCAGTAGAATTTTCTGGATTTTGTTGATAGTGTTAGAAATTTAGGAAAATAATTTAAATATATCGCAGAGGGATGCAAATGTACAATCACGATATATAGGAGGTTGCAGTGTATTTGTGTAAATCTGATCTATTGATGAGTAATGTCCGTACATAAAATTCACTCACTTTATCATAGATGTCTGTGAGTTTTGGCAAATACTTAGTCATGTAACCATCACAAAAATTATAGATGAATTCTACCTCTCTCTAGAATTCTGTTGTTCCCTCTTATGGTCAAATTCTCTCCCTACCTCCTGTCCCTGGCACTTACTGATCTGCTTTCTGTCACACTTTTTTACTGTTTCAGAATGTCATATAAATTGAATTACGTAGTATGTAGCCTTTTGAGTCTTTTTTCATTTACCATAATGTTTCTGAGATTTATCAATATTATTGTCTGTATTAGTAGTTCATTCTTTTTTATTGCTGAGTAGTATTTTTATTCTTTTTAAATGTTGAGTAGTATTCCATTATATTGATGTGTCTTAGCCCATTTAGCGTTGCTATCACAGAGTACCTGACACTGGATAGTTCATAGAGAAAGAAGTTATTTGGCTCATGATTCTGGTGGCTGAAAAGTCCAAGATTGAACAGTTGCATCTGATGAGGTCCTCAAGCCGCTTCAATTCATGGTAGGAAGTGGAAGGAGAGTAAGCATGTATAAAGAGATCACATGATAAGAGAGGAAGCAAGACAGAAACCGAGGAAGCCAGACTTTTTTAAACAACCTGCTCTTTTGGTAACTATTCCATTCCCATGAGAAGGAGAACTCAGTCATCTCTGAAGGAGGAGCATTAATTTATTCATGAGGGATCTAGCTCCATAACCCAGATACCTCCCACTGGGTCCCACCTCCCAACACTGCCATGTTGGGGATCAAATTTCAACGTGAGTTTTGTTGAGGACAAACCACATCCAAATCATAGCAAGATCTATCACTTTTTTTTTTTTTTTTTGATCCATTCACCAATTCAAGAATGTGAGGTTATTTCCATTTTGGGGCAGTTGTGAGCAAAGTCACTATTAACCTTTGTTTCATAAACGTTTGTATGACCATAGTTTTATTTCTCTTGGGCACTCCCACTAGGAGTGGTACTGCTGGTCATATGTTAACTGCATATTTAACTTTATAAGAAGCGGCTCAGTTGTTTTTCAAGAGTACCTGTACCATTTTGAAATTCTTACCAGAAATTCCTGAGAGTTCTACTTGCTCTCCTCCTACCCAGCATTTGCAAGTGTCAGTTATTTTTATTTTAGCCATTGTAATAGATATGTAATACTATCTCATTGAGGTTTCAATTTGTATTTCTGTAATGAATGATACTGGCCATTTTTTAATGTGTTTATTTGCCATTCATATGTCAACTTTGGTGAAGTTTTTATTCACTTCACCAAAGAATCTGTTGCCTATTTTAAATAATTGAACTGTTTTCTTTTAATAAGTTCTTTGAAAAAATCGTTTTTTAAAAATATATAAACACAAAATTATATTTATTAGTAATATAAAATATGGTATAATATAATGAAAAACAAAAACATAGTGACATAAAACAGTCATTTATTTGCCCTTGATTTTTCCAATTTGGGTTAACTCCAGCTAGGCTTTTTTTCTAATTATAAACAGGGTCACTCGTGTGGCTGCAGTCATCTGGTGGCTTGGTTGTGATTGGGCAGTCCAAAATGACCTCACTTACATATTTAGCAATTAGGTTGACCATTAACTGGCTCGCTTCCATATTTCTTTTCTGGAAGGATAGCCCAGATTTCTTACATGGTAGTGTTCTAAGAGGAAGACAGCAGGAATTGCATGGCCTCATGAGACTGAGCATCAGAAGTAACACAGTGTCAAATCTGCCACATTCTGTTCATTGCAGGTCAAGAGGCCTACCCATATTCAAAAATAGAAGAAATAGATACCGCATCTTGGTTGATGAAACTACAAAGAATGCGTAATTGGATTAGGTCAAATCATGGTGGGCTTATATAGCAAGAGTTATGTATAGACCCGATTGATAGATAATAGAGAACCATAGTTGTTTTTCAGCAGAGGAATGACACAGTAAAAATGGTTGAGGAAGATTTAGATTTTCAGGTGGATTTGGTGCATGTGCCAGACTGGAGTTAAGATATTTCTTGGAAAACTCTTGAAGTATTAATCTAGATAAGAGGTAATATAAACTTATACTGAAATTAATGATTGAATCTGTTGACTTTGATGCTTAGGTTTTCAACATGCTTGTATTTAGATTTTCCCAGACATCTCTTTCTTTCTTGTTCATTGGTATCATATTAGGACACATGTAGTGGGCCTTTAAAAAATTTAGAAACTATCACTTTCTCAGTCCTTTTATGCTTCATGTTTGTTTTGTTTCAACATTTAGTAATGTGAAATAGCTATTTGCTCACAGAATTTTTTGCTTCTTGGGATTTGAACCGGCCACATTGCTTCCCAGAGTTGAAATTTACCAGAAAACACCCAGAAAATTGTTGGTTTCTGCAGAAACCCCCTTGAGCAGTGAACCTCAACCTGGTTGGGTGTCAGTCTCATGGAGTTGTAAAATCTAAAATGTGATTAATTGACAACTTTCCTTTTAACCTAATCCTTGTTATTCTAGGGACATTTATTTTTGAGAACAGAACTTAAAAAAATTCAAATGTGGTTTTTGGCCTTTTGACCGATTAATAAAGTTTTTTTTGTTTGTTTGGTCTAGGAAAGGAGAAGAGATTTCTTCCGGAATTTAGATGCTAGCTGTAAAACTGTAAATTTAAAAACCACAAAGAATGTATGATTAATTTCTGATTACCTGTTTTTCTGAGCTATGTATCATCTGCCAGTATGGATTGCAGACAAAGCATAAATCTTCTGGTGGAAAAATTTGTCCCAGGCACCAGAAGTATACTGAGTTGGGCAGAAAGGAAACTGAAGTGGTTCTTCACAGGTCATGTTTTACTGTTGTTTGAGAAGATTGTATTAAAAAGTGGGCTGCCTTCGTTCTAGGTGGTTGGTTGGTTGGAAGATTTTGCTCTAGACCTTCTTCTCTATAACTGCTAGTCTCTCATATAAGAAGTATACATATATTCTTAAAGCAAGTGAGATGGATTGGAATGTGTACAGCACCTGCTATCTAATTATAACCTTTCATTATATCTGCCTTTTGCTTTTTCAATCTTGTATCCATTATTCCTCATGTTATCAAGAATATCTTATTTTTAAGATATAATGAAAGATACTCCTTCCTGAGAACATTTCAGTGGGAACAACATTCCTATCCTGATCGGGCTGATAAAGCAGATATTCTCTCCCTGGAATTTCTTGTAACTTTTTAATACTTACTAGATTAAATTTACTAACATTTTGTTTTGGATTTTTTCTATATTAATGAGCTATTTATTTATAATTTTTCCTTCTTGTGATGTCTTTCAGGTTATCAATATTATGCAGGCCAATTCTGTTCTCTGGAAAAGTTTATGTAAAATTGATCTTCATTCTCTTTTAAATATTATAATTCTACCAGTGAAGTTATCTGGGCTTGGAGTCTTTTTGTGGGGAAGGGTGGTGGCAAAGAAGAACATATGGGAAGATTTTAGGTTCTGGATTTCATGTCTTTCATAGAAATTGGACTGTTCAGCTTTTCTATTTTTTTTTTCTTAGGTCAGTTTTGGTGAGATGTGTTTTTCAAAGCATGTGTTCATTTTATCAACATGTTCAAATGTTCTAGCATAAAATTGTTCTTAGTGCCATTTCATTTTCTTCTCCATACTCGTATATCTATAGTAATGTCTCCTTTTTCATTCTTAATATTAGTTGTGTTTTCTCCTTTTATCTTGCTAACAGTTTATCAATTTAATTTGCTTTTTCAAAGAACCAACCTCTGTGCTTTTTTTTTTTCTTTATTGTATATCTGTTTTCTATTTTATTTTCTTTTATGTCCTGGAAAGCTTTAAGTTTCTCTAAGCACAGCTTTGAGTTGTATTCCATAAGTTTTGATGATGTTCTATTTTTGTCATTAATTTAAAATATTTTAAAATTTGTATCGTGATTTTTTTTTTCTATGACCCATAGGTTATTTAGTAGTTGTTACTTAATTTCCAAATTGGGCTATTCTGTTTATCTTTCAGATATTGATTTCTAGTTTGTTCTTCAGCCAGATAGAATTATATTCTGTATTTCAGTTCTTTGAAATTTATTTAATGGCTCAGCAAATGACTGATGTTGTTGAATGCTTAAGAAACGTGTATTCTCTTGTTGCTGAGTCTGATCTAGTATATATGTCATTTAAGTTAGGTTGGTTAATTAAGTTATTCAGATTTATTAATTTTTATAAATATTCATATTCTTTTATAATTGGCCAAATATTTATCCTTTCTAGTGTTCTTTATTCCTTCCTGTTATTCAGTTCTTTAATGTTGAATCATTTTCTTCAGCCTTAATATCCTATAGTATTTATAGTGCAGGTTTGATAGCAATAAATTCAGATTCTCTTCTTTATAAAACTTTAACTTTCATTTTGTTAGATACTTCTATTGAGTGTAGAATTTAGTTTAGCAATTATTTTTAAAAGCATTTTAAGTATGTCATTTCATTGATTTCTGCCTTTCACATCTCTGAGAAGTCTGCAATTTTAAGAAGTGTATCTTTCTCTTTGACTGTGTTTACTGTTTTTTTTCTTTTTTGCCTTTGGTGTTAAGCAGTTGACTGTGAGTGCCTAGTGGCTTTATTTGTTTTTATTCAGCTTGAAGTTCACTGAGCTGCTTAAATCTGGGAGTTGATGTATTTTATCAGTTTTGGAAAACCCTCAGCTATTAGTTCTTCAAATACTGCTTCTGAAGCCATTGTTTTCTATTTTTTCCTTATGGAATTCCAACTATATGTATTATTAAATTTATTTTTATGGTATCTCACATGCCTTTATGCGTCTTTCATAATCTAATTTCTCTTTGCATTTTATTTTGTATTATTTTTTATTGAACTGGCTTCCAACTTATATCACCTATCTTCTGTTTTGTTTATTGTGCTGTTAAACACACACAGTTAGCAATTTTTTATATATTTTGATTCTAGAATATTCACTTGATTCATTTTGATAATTTCACATTTCTTTGGAATTCTCCATTTTTCATCTGTCTTGTCCATATTTCTTTTAATTTCTTAAATAGGTATTCTAATATAACTATTATATTTTCTGCTAATTTCAATTTCATGGATCACCATTTGGTTGATTTCTTTTGATACTTATTTTGATTATTAGTCAAATTTTCTGCCTCTTTGCATGTCTTGTAATTTTAAATTTTATATGTTGTGTATAATGGCACTGTTGAGGCTACAGAGGCTTTTCTCTCTGTTGGAGAGTGGGCTTAATATTTCAATCCAGTACCGTCAGTGACTGAACATGGCTATGTTGTAGTTTTAGTAAAATCTTGCCCACTTTGTTTCTTCGTTGTTCCTCAGGTATAATTCTTCTAGACTTTTTATTGACAATTTGGTAGATTTCAGATTTGAAGTATAGGACATTTCTTCTGCCCTTCAGAGGTTTTGAGCTTTGCTCTTTGGTCTCTTGCTCCATGCAGCCTCTAAATTTGAAATACATTGAAGAGAAAACTAGCTGTGAGTTTAAGGTAGGCCTCAAGCAGGACTTTGTCTTGTAAATATCATAAGACTATGAGAAATTTCATTCTGTGTTAAAATTACTGTCTAGCCTTGGAGCTATAGAATCCAGCAGATCAATCATGGAGAAAACTGGCTATGTGTTTACTGCTCTTGCAGTTTCCAAATTTTCACACCACTCTTCTGTGTGATCCCTACCCAGAATCAGCAAATGCTTCCCAAGTAAGAACATAGCTAGCTAGTTCAGCCTGCTCTGGAATTTTGGTTAATTTAATCCCTCACTTCCATAGCTCTCTAATGCTTTAAAAGGATTATATCTGCAAGTTGTTTTTTTTTTTCTGGGGGTGGGGTGGAGTGCTTATTGTCATTATTACAATGAGTATGAGAATAGGGTTTGCCATGTTATACTGTATTCTACTTATAACTACATATACTCTACCTGTATTAAAAGTGGAGTTCATTTATCCCAGTGTTGCTGACATACAAGATTTCCATTCGTTCCTGTGCCCAGATCTCTAGAGCCTTCTGGTTCTTGCCCTTTTAATAACCTGGTTCTTCAGGCTTTCCTTTGATTCCCTTTTAACCTTCTATTATATATCTTAATTGTGTGGTAAAGGAAAGGAAGAGTTTAAGTGGATTCGAAGTTTGTCATGTTAAAGCGAATTAAATACGGTCGGAGAAGGACTTCGTACTTCTATATTTGAGTTCTAGTGGATAAACTGTAACCTAACTTAATAGGTAGACAAGATTGAAAACCTGACTTAGGAATATGCTCCTGTAACAATAGCTGAGTCTTTCCCAATCCCAGCAGCCATATTTCAATGATTCACACACTGCTGAGCGTTCAAACTGTGTTCAAGTAAGGCAAATGCTGATCTGTAACCAATCCAGTTGTTTCTGTACCTCACTTCTGATTTCTGTATATCATTCCCCTTTTTTTGTCTATAAATCTTCTACTATGTGGCTGCACTGGAGTCTCTCTGAATCTGCTGTGATTCTGGGTGCTGCCAGATTTGTGAATCGTACATTGCTCAATTAAACTCCTTTAAATTTAATTTGGCTGAAATTTTTCTTTTTAACCAGTAACTGTCAGTAATCTTTTTCAATGACTGATATAATGAACCTGTTAGGAGAAAGACCAGGATGAGATTTAGATAGGTTGAACTTAATGTGCTTGCTGAACCTATCCAAAAGAAAGTTGAAAAGTGAGTCTAGAATTCAGGAAAAAAGCTAGGGTGAGAGAGAAATATGCCTTTGGGAATCATGCACATAGAGGTGATTGCCAGAAAATGGTGGCACAAAGTAAAAATTTCTCCATGCACTTCAGATGATCCGTAGTTTCCCTAAACATTGTGGACTTGCAGGGAAGGAAGTGTGGGAACAGCATCAACATATTCTTAGGTACGGGGCCAGCAAGAATCTCACATGGTAGGAAAACTCGTTTTTCAACCACCAAACCTGTTCTATGAATATAGCAATTCGTTATATGTAGAGAAGCATAGAATCACATGTATTTTTACATACTATTGTCATTACTAGGTTTTATTAGGGACAGAACCTTGGTAGAATAAAAGCACATTGAGAATATCATGCTACTTTCATCATCATTTGTTATGTTGTCTTAATTTTCTTCTTCACACCCAAGACTTGAATATATATGTACACACACACACACACACACACACACACACACACACATTTACATGGAAGTAAAGTTTACATGGAAAAATGCCAAGGAAGGAGTTTTCAGGCAACAAAAGTATTATATCAGTTGTTCTCTTTAGAACACTGTGATATATAGCACTATTACCTGCCTTTTCATGTGTACTGCAAAGTATAACCCCACTTAAACTCAATATATGAAAATCTAGGTTTACACAGAAGATAAAAGGTAAAATAGTCTTTATAAAATGCAGACTTTTAGTGAATTTGGATTCAAGATTTAACAATCCACTTTGCCCATAGTCTTACAAGTTTTTTGTAAAGCTAGGCCTACCAGTGTATAGGCACAGTGAATGGCTTATAATCCTATTCATAGGAGAGTTGCAACTCATAATCATAATTTTATGACACTTTTCTCAAGGTCTCACATGGCACCCCATCAACTAGGTGTTGGATTGCAGTGGGAAACAACGCAAGAAAAGCTGTTAGCTTCTTTCACTCCTAGCATCTCAATTGTCCTAACAGTAACATTAGCAGCAAGCAGGAACAGCAAGACAACAAAAACAACAGCTGTTAATATGTGTTACTATGTAGCAGGTCACATTCTAAGCTTTGTATATATATGATCTTATTTAATCCCTAACGCAGACCTATGAGTAAGTACTCACATTATCCCCGTTTTATAGATGTAGACAGAGAAGTACAGTCAAATAGCTTGCTGAAGTGTATACAACTGTGAGTGATGAATCTGGAGTTCAAATCTAGGCTCTCTTGCTCCATATTCCACATTCTTAATCGTGTTGGTATGGTGGCTCTAAAAGTCACTGCTTTTTCACAGAAAATGTGCAACAATCCTTTTTTTCCTAACATCCTTTGCGTGTTTTGTATATGGGTCCAGTAGACTAGACCATAGGCTATAATGAACATTCTTTTTCTACCAGATTCCTTTCTTCCCCATTTATCATTAAGCAAACTTAGCAAGGAAAATTATCAGTGATAAAGATGGGTCATTCTGTAGTGATAAAGGAGTAATGAGGACATAATAGTCCTTGACATGTATGCACATAACAACAAAGTGTGAAATATCTGAGGCAAAATATGTGAGACAAGGAGAAAAGATAAATTCACTATTGTAGCTAGAGACTTCAGCACCCCTCTTACAGTAACTGAAAGATTAAGCAGGCAGAAAATCAGTGAAGATATAGCTGATGTGTATGGCATTTTCTTCAATCAGCTTGACCTAATTGACATTTACAGAATACTCTTTTCAACAACAGCAGAATACACCTTTACCATTGAAAACCTGTCTGTCCCAGTGGACTCTCTGTTACTTGGATTGGGGAGTTTCTTGTAAAAGGTTATCTTGTCATAATGAATAGGGAAGTCTGTGTATTTGGAGTTGGCTCAGTGGGGAGGGATAGGGCTGTAGAAATTTATTCTTATTTATAGTATCGGCTAGAAGTCTATCATGTAGAGAAAAATTTCTTTCTTTCTTTTTTTTTTTTTTTTTTTTGGGGATGGAGTCTCGCTCTGTCGCCCAGGCTGGAGTGCGGTGGCATGATCTCGGCTCACTGCAAGCTCCGCCTCCCGGGTTCATGTCATTCTCCTGCCTCAGCCTCCTGAGTAGCTGGGACTACAGGTGCCCGCCACCACGCCCCGCTAATTTTTTGTATTTTTCAGTAGAGATGGGGTTTCACAGTGTTAGACAGGATGGTCTCGATCTCCTGACCTTGTGATCCGCCTGCCTCGGCCTCCCAAAGTGCTGGGATTACAGGCGTGAGCCACCGCGCCCGGCGAGAAAAATTTCTTTTCTCCTTCATTTCAAGCTTTGCCTACTCCCTACCCACAACAAAGATGGTTCAGTAGAAACTGGTTATGTGGAATGTAAGGTAAGATCATGCCTTCTCATTAGGAGTCATAATCACTGTCCTCATTCATATTAATGTATTCATATATAATATAAAAATCCTCACCAAGAAAGGAAAATTAGAGTAAGGAAACTTTCAATATTTGGAAAATAATACATGTGCAAGACTTCTGGAGATAGCTATGTGATTTTGAAGAGAAAGTAAAATTTTTTATAAATCAAAAAGTATAAACCATTAATATTACCAATAGGAGGGAAATTACAAAGCTTAGCAAAAGGCACTGGATAAAGTGTGGCATAAAAAAGGGAGTCCAAGTTGGATGCAGTGGCACAAGCCTGTAGTCATAACTGCTAGGGAAGCTCAGGCAGGAAGATCACTTGAGTCCAGGAGTTCCAGGCTGTTGTACCCAATGATCGTGTTTGTGAATAGCCACTGTACTCCATCCTGGGCAACACAGTGAGACCCCATGTCTAAAAGAAAAATAGGGAGTCAGGTTTAGTGATTCATTCATTTATTCTTTTAATTATTTATTTTAGGTTCTTTAGAACTATTAGAGAATAAAATGCATCTGATTGTTTATATCTAGCCTGTTAAATGGTATATTAGTTATCTTTTGCTGTGCAACAAATGACCAACCTAGTGGTATAAAACAATACAAACTTACTATCACACAGTTTCTGTGGATTAGGAGTTCTTTCACAGTTTAGGTGGCATCTCTGCTTTGGGTTCCCTCACAAAGGTACAAAAGGTGTTGACTGGGTCTGCAGTTTCATTTTAAGGCTCAATTGAAGAAGGATACAGTTCTAAAATCATATGGTTGTTGGCAGAATTCACTTTCTTGGTGTCGTTTGGACTAAGAGCCTCAGTTTTTTTGCTGTCTGCCAGAGGCTGCCCTCAGTTCCTTTCCAAGTGAACCTCTCCAGAGGGCAGCTCACACCATAGCTTGCTTCATCAAAACCAGCAAGGAAGAGAATCTGCTAACAAGATAAAGTTTCAGTCTTTTTAAACACAATCGTGGAAGATGCATTCCATCATCTTTGCAATATTCTATTGATTAGAGCAAATCACAGGTCCCATTTACACTTGGGGAGGGGATTTTCCAAGGTCTTGAACACCAGAAGAGAAAAATCAGTGGGGGCATCCTACAGTCAACCACCACAGCAGGAATCATGTGTTTTTAACATGTTTCATTGTGCTCGGTAATAGCATCAAAGTTTTCATTGTGTACCAATACTTTACATAAATTATCTTATTTAGAAGTTAAGTGATTTGCCTCACACTACATAGTAAGTGCTAAAACCAGTAAGAGCTGAAAGAGTCTGACTCTAGGTATTGCAGAATAATTTATTTTCAATTAAACATGAAAAGCTTTAAATGGTGCTTCTTGTCTGTTTTAAAATGTTCTAGAATTGAGGTGGGTAGCATTTTTACAGCAATAAGGATGCTAATCTGGTTATTAATTGTTACCACACGATTTCAGACTAAACATTTCAATCACAGTAAACTTCATTGTTTGTGGCTCAATGTCTTGCTTCCCTTGATTCCTAGTACAAAGACTGAAGGGGCAAATAATGAGCAGATTCTGTGAAACGTGTCCTCTGAGGAGGAATCATAAGCGTGGCTTGAAGGCACGGTTGCTGAACGGATACTTCATTTATTTCATAGATGTTGCCAGATTAATATTTTATACTCTTTTTGTGGATGATGGCTTTGGTTACTGGATTCCAAAGGCCAGTGTTTTTTTCTATGAAATGTTTTCTAATTCATATAAAGTTAATTCTTTTTCCTCTTCATTCCTGTATTTTATCTTATTTTATTTTATTTTACTTTATTTTACTGTTTATAATAGTCTAGGAGTGCCTCTGGATGGCTATATCCAAGGGTATAAATTTGCAAGTAGTAAAGAAATTTACCATTACTTAAAAATCATTTACTTTTGTTGTGAAGTTCCTTTCCTCTCTCTCCCTCCTTTCTTCCTTTTCTCTCTCTCCTCTTCCGATTTAGAGTGGTTGCATATGGCAAGACTTTAAATTATTGTACTTAGGGATTATTTTGAACTTGCCTTTAATTTCATTTATGTGTGACTTTTTCCTGTAATTATATGTATACGGTACATATGTAATCTTTCATACATGGGCATTAATTTCATAGCTATGAGTACAGAAAATCTCATTTTGATAGGATATCCAAATGGGATACTTTTTGGATAGTCTGACCTTTTGTTCATTTAATGACAAGCTGATTAGCTCTATTCACTTAGAAGCTCCCTGCCTCCTTCCCTCCCTCCCTCGCTTCCTTCTTCCCTTCCTCTTTTTTTTTCCCCCACACTCTCACTCTGTTGCCCAGACTGGAGTGCAGCGGCACATTCTCTGCTCACTACAACCTCCACCTCCCGGGTTCAAGCAATTCTCCTGCCTCAACCTCCCGAGTAGCTGGGATTACAGGTGCACACTGCTGTGCCTGGCTAATTTTTCTATTTTTAATAGAGACAGGTTTTTGCCATATTGGCCAGGCTGATCTCGAACTCCTGGCTTCAATTGATCTGCCCGCCTCGGCCTCCCCAAGTGCTAAAATTACAGGTATGAGCCAGAAGCAGATATTTTTGATGAATATTTTATAATTCAGTTTTCAAAATATAGATAAAAATACAAATGGAATTAGTTAACAGCCACAAGTAAGTATAGCTTTTATATAAATAATCACAACTATTCAAATGTAAATTAAATTTGACTTTTTCCTCACTACAGATCCTTATAATAGCTCACTTGCTGCAGATAGTTGTCTGCTTTTTTTGGTTTGCTTAGCTTTAACAGGGGTTGACAAAGTATGGCCAGTGGAACAAGTCTACCCTTCTCTGTTTTTGTTTTGTTTGTTTCTTTCTTTCTTAGTGGCTTCCAGTCTAAGAATGGTTTTACATTTTTAAATGGTTGGATCAAAAACAAATTCAAAGCAGAACATGTAAGAGGCCATTTGTAGCCGCAAAACCTACATAGTTTGCTCTCCTATCTTTTATAGAAAAACAAAGGTTTGTGTGAACCAGGGTGTTTTCATCATTAAGTCTTGTCTTTTGTAGTCTCTGAATTGTTAGGCATGTTACATGTTGATATGGACATGCTCTGAAATAAAGGTCCAAATATTGATATTATTCTTAGGCTCTTGTTTTACTGTACATCTTTTGTGCTTGTTTCTGTGTCTTGTTTTGTTTTTTTTTCTGAGACAGAGTCTTGCTCTGTTTCTAAGGCTGGAGTGTAGTGGTGC
Organism: Rhinopithecus roxellana; assembly: GCF_007565055.1. NCBI lineage: Eukaryota > Metazoa > Chordata > Mammalia > Primates > Cercopithecidae > Rhinopithecus > Rhinopithecus roxellana. Next base: position 87,435,788 of record NC_044553.1, on the reverse strand, counting down.
AATCATGGCTTACTGCAGCTTCAATCTGCTGGGCTCAAGCGATCCTCCTACTTCAGCCTCCCAAGTAGCTGGGAACACAGGTGTGCGCCATGATGCCCAGCTATTTTTTTGTTTTGTTTTGTTTTTTTTGAGGTGCAGTCTAGCTTTTGTCACCAGGATGGAGGGCAGTGGCGTGATCTCGGCTCACTGCAACCTCCACGTCCCAGGTTCAAGTGATTCTCCTTCCTCAGCCTCCTGAGTAGCTGGGATTACAGGCATGCATCGCTACACCCAGCTAATTTTTGTATTTTTAGTAGAGATGGGGTTTTACCGTGTTATCTCCTGACCTCATGATCTGTCCACCTAGGCCTCCCAAAGTGCTGGGACTACAGGCGTGAGCCACCATACCAAGCCTATGCCCAGCTAATTAAAAAAAATTTTTTTTTTGTATAGATGAGATCTCCCTATGTTGCCCAGGGTGGTCTGGAACTCTTGGGCTCAAGCAGTCCTCTTGCCTCAGCCTTCCAAAGTGCTGGGATTACAGATGTGAGCCATTGTGCCTGGTCTTACTATATATATCTTTATAAGCTTACATTTTACCTCATTTCTCCTTGCTTTTATTATATGTTCAATTATTCTAATGTTTTTGTGTCTCTGCCTACTAGAGGCACCTTGCATTTAGTGCTGAAGTGGCTCTTAGGTGGAGGAGATCTGATCTGGTATGCTTAGAAAGGAACAATCTAGTGAAATGAAGGGCCTGGGCTTCTCAGATTTGGGTTTGGATCCCAAGTCGACCACTTACTAACTTAGTGATCTTAAAAAAGTCATGTAAGGGGGCTGTTTGATCTTCAGTGTCTTCACTTTAAAAATGGCAATAATATCTATTTTGCAATAGGTTTAAAATGAAATTTAAAAATATGCAGAATAATTTTAGTTTATTAGTAGGCCCTCAATAAATAGATTTTTAGCTGATAATGGTAGCTGATAATCCAAAATACATGATTTTACATACTTTCATAGAACTAGAAAATATGTTTTCATTTTTTCTAATGTAAAATAGTTAACACAATGGATGAGGTAATTTAGAAAACTTACACATTCTTCAGAGTGATTGCTCACCCTGAGATAAATCACGTAACCTCTTTGGGACTAGGATTTACAATTGTAGAAAAGTAGAGTGGGGTAGGTGATCACATTCAACAAATGTGTTTATTGAAACAGAATAGTTAAATATATACTAGGTTAAATAGAAGCATAGAATGGGCTTTATTTCTCGTAATTCTGCTCTCATAACTGGACAATATGAGACAATTTTTAAAACTGTTTGATGCTTCTAAATATGGGAATTATAATTACCCACCCTAAGCTTTATTTAGAATATATAAATTTTAATTATTCATTATCACTACCCAGACCTCTAGGGAAGAACACACCATTCTTGGAGAAAGGTGTCATATGAAAAAAATGTTAAAATCTTAAATAACTAAATTGTAAAAATTAAACTTTGTATTTGAATGTTTTTTCCCATATATAAATGCTACATAGGCAAAGTAAGTTTTCATTAAATATTTTATTTAATATAATGTATGAATAGTTGAGCTGAGGGGCTTGATTAAACATTCTTTATGTTTTATTCTTTTGTTCTACTATACTGAGCTGATGATGACTTCAATAACTTCTTGATAATTGAAGATAAGTAATAGCAGGAAATACAGCCATTGTGGCATATTGATTTCAGTATCACTTGATTTATAGATGGCACACATCTGCTACAAATTCTTTAGAAAAAAATTATCCTGGGCTATTTCTTACGTTTCTTTTAGGCAAATTTGTATTTCAGTATGATTTCTTTTGTTTGTTTTTGAAATTGTTATATTGATGTCTTTTAATTCATTTAGCTCAAGCTTGTCCAACTCGCATGTGGCCCAGGACAGCTTTGAACACAAATTCGTAAACTTTCTTAAACATAATGAGATTTTGTTGCGATTTGTTTTTAAACTCATCAGCTATTGTTAGTGTATTTTATGTGTGGCCCAAGACAATTCTTCTTCCAATGTGGCCACGGGAAGCCAAAAGATTGGAAACCCCTGGTTTAGATAAAATAATGAAACAAAATGGTTGTTTAGTTTGGAGATCAGTATTCTAGGCAAAGCTGTCTGAAGGAGAACAAATATAAATAGATTTCAATGTATGTATTAGAGCTAGCCTGTGAATTACAATGGCTACAAGGAGATGTAATGTAAAATAGCACACTATGCTTTTCTTGTTATTGTTGCTTGTTCAAATAGAATGAATTTGATTTTAACGTAGTCTTTTTGTTCTTTTTTAAAAACTGTATGAAAAAGCTGTGGCGTGGCAGAGGTATTTTACATTTTCAAAAGTGTAATTTAATGTTAATTCTCAGTTTTACGTAATAGCACTTCAGAAATATTATCTATTTTACCATTTGTTGTGTGCAGAAGCTAAGAGACTTATTTTTCTGCAAGTCAGTGGCAGAAGAAGAAATAAAAATCTTCCAAAGAATTGTGAAGTTGTATCTGATTTTCAGTATACTGCCAACACTGTCCTCTTTTATACTTTAAGTTTCCCTTCCTTTTAGAATTAACTCAGGACATTATGGTTTATTAGCCTATAGATAATGACAGAATATCCAATTTTATATTACAGTTACTTTTGCTATTTGTTATGTGTGATCAGAGATCCTCATGTAACAGTATTAAAAATGGCCACTTGAATCATTACATCTTTGTTATATAGATATACCTGTATAAGCATATAGAGACTTTGTTTAATATTTATTGAGATTAACCATAATGATAGGTTAGTGTCTGTATAAATAAATAGAAATGGCACATTAAATACAGAAGTTTGCTAGATTAGGTAATTGCTGTATTCCATGTGGGTCATGGGTCTGTGGGAAGAAACCACATACTGTAAGTTAAAGTTAAGTCCCCAGTTTATTTGATCAGTAATACAAAAGCTTATTGGACATGGTAATGCCATATAGAGTAGAAATAATGTAGTATATCTAAAAATAGCTTCCTGTGGTCCATTAGAGTCCCCAGTGGGGTCATAAATTGCCTATGCAGTTGTCCACACAAGGTAACTTCTTGCCAGAGCTAAGCTCATTTCTTGCTATGCTGTAATCCTTTTATACCTGTAGCTAATTTCACCTTTTTACAAAAATATGCACAATTTATATACTTCCATTTAAAGGAATGTGTACAGCCTTCTAGGATCTATTAGTTCTTAAATCAAACCTGTGTCAGTAATACCCTATTCTGATCCTTGAGAAGAAAGCAAAAGTCATTTCAAGGTATCTCAATAATAAATACACCTTTGGCTTCCCTGCACTATGGGAAGTGCATCTCTTCAAAATACTGATAGTGCCATATATATGTATAGTCGTGTGTTGCTTAAGGGTGGGGTTACATTCTGAGAAATACATCATTAGGTGATTTTTGTGACTGTATGAACATCATAGAGTATACTTACACCATAGAGTGTAGTAGGCTAGGCTAGGCTAGTGTGTACTACATACCTGGGGTATATGATATAGGCTGTTGCTCCTCGGCTACAAACTTGTACAGCATGTTACTGTACTGAACACTGTAGGCAGTTGTAACACGATGGTTAAGTATTTGTGTATCTAAACATATCTAAACATAGAAAAAGGTACAGTAAAAATACAATCTTGTGGACCTACTATTATATATGTGGTCCATTGTTATGTGGCGCATGACTCTCTGTCTATATATATATGTATGTATTTTCTATCTTAATACAAAATATATGTTGTGTGTGTATATACACACACTATGTATACACAGACATGTACATATAAACACACGTGGAAGTTTGTTGAAAACCAACTTAAGTCAGTTGATCACTCATTATTATTTGATTGTTTTTGATAGCTATTGGTAGCTTCCAATAACTAGAGATCAGTGAAAAATATAGGCTTCCTCCCCCATAATTCTAACATTTAATGTCTTACAGTGAAGATAAGACTTAAAGGGGAAGTTCGTATTCCATCTTTTTAGGTGTTCCTGCAATATCTTATATTAAAGATTCTCTTGAGAAACTTGTGGCATTATTCCAACAACAGGATTTGATCATCCTTCTGTTCAGGCATCAGAGAATAATCTGAATCAGCCCCTAGACACAGTGGGATTGGAATCTAAGCCTAGGACATCATTCCAAAGAGTATTGGCTACTGGATTTACTAAATTCTTACGTATTGTTCTCAAAGTTGGTAGTGCTTCTATAATATTTCAAGGTATTTCACAGAAGTTAATTTTACCCAGCAAAATAGTATTTCTAGAGTCTATTTAGCTTATAATAAACTTCCTGGTTTTGATAGGAAATAAAGATTACTGAACAGCTTGATGTTGCTGCTGCCTTTGGGATGTAGGTGTTTGATGATGTAATAATTAATCCTGAAGTGTTAATTCCCAGACCTATTGAGTCATAAACTCAGTGATGAGGCTTAGTAATCTGTATTTTAACAAGCCCTCAATGTGCATCTGATGCACACTAAAATTTGAGAACCACTGTCCTAAAGTATAATAAGATTTTGATATTTAAATTGCCGACAGAAAATTCATAACAGAAAAAGAAAACTGTTATTAACAATGAGTCATCTTTGGGATTTTATTATAACCAATTAGTCTCAGGTACCTGGTGTTCACTCGTGAAGTAAACATTTATATCTTGTGTCCTGTTAAGTATAGAACATCATGCATTATGATGGGAGTGAGGTTCAGTTCAAAAACTATTTAGTACCTTCTATTTATTCATTTTAGGATACTGCTGCTTTTGTAAGACTTAACTCATTTATATAGCCAGAGCTTTTGGTCACAAGAGCCTTGAAAGAAGAATATAAAGAGAATATTGCTATGCTTGTTTGTGTCAAAGAATATAAACTGACACATGTAAATTTTAAATATAACTTTATCCATTCCAGTCTTGTCCAGCTAAAACCTACTGGAATCTTTTTTTTCCCCATAGTTTATCCATGTGTAATACGTGAGTTAGTATATTTTATTTTTAATAGGTGTCAACCATTTAATAGGTGTCAACCTTTTTTGTTCTACCCATAATTTTCTTCCTCAAATGATACCACTATTGCCAAATTAGCAAGAAGATATTTATGACTTTTCTATTTTCTAAGAGGACTTTTGCATATTTGTGTATAAATTGTGGTTTAAGAAAGATACACATTGACATTTTGACAGATTTTAATTTTCTTAGTTCTGGCAGGATACAACGTACTTTGTCTATTACATCTGGATGAAAACATTAGAATCTTGTTGCTATAACTGTAAGTCACGGTGTTGAATTTGCCTTTGAGGTATAGAAAATAGAACAGTGTACCTTGAATATACTCTGCAGCATAGAGACATAGCTTGAAAGGAGGATAAGTGTCAACATGATGTGTTGAGCCAGCATTTTTTTTCCATCCAATTAAAATAATATATAAGGTCATGAATAGCCAGTTGTGGTTGTATATTCATATTCTATTTGTGATGAACACATTTCTTTCATTTTAAATTTATATATATATTTTTTCCTGGAAGTATTATACTATTCTGAAATATTTAGATATAAAAATGTATTTACTTCATTGTTTTTAGACAAATTTATAATGTTGGCATTTCGTGATCTCTGTTCACCTCATTAATGTTTGCTCTTAATACTTTCTAATTTGCATCCTAAACTTAAGCCTTTATGCTGAACAACCCACTGTGCTTCCAGTCTATGCCTTTATATATTTTACTATTTTACTGATTCAGCTCCATCCCCAGCTGTCCTAAGCATTTTTAGTAAGTGTTGGTGGTTCTTTAAAACTCAACCCAAGCATGTCTTCCTCTGAGAATTCTTTCTTGACCTCATTCATCTGAATTAGGTGCCCTTTCTGTATGTTCACCCAGCAGCTATGGCCTGCTCCTGTCCTTGTACTCTCCATAGTGTGATAACTTTTAATGCGTTTGTCTTTTAACTGAATCTTAAGTGAGTATCTTGATGGAATGGATTACATCTTATTCATCTTTGTATCATAGTGTTTAGAATCTGGTGTCTTTAATAAAATGCTCATTGAATGAATGAATGAATGAGCCCAATTGATTTGGGGAGCATCATATCTGATTAAAAATCATTCTTTGTATTCTCAGCAGATAACGGTCATCTTAGACATGCTGATCTATGCCTGTTATGTCTTTGATCCCACGTACTACTTAGTCCAGTACCTTTGGCATAGTGAATGCTGCATGAATGTATTGGAATTAATGACTGTATTTTATATAAATCATAAACACTTTCATCTGTGGATTTAATTATTTTATAATTAAAACAACATCTTTAGATGCCATCTCTTTTTAAGAAAAAGATTTTATTGATCTGCCTTTTACCACTTTGATCAAAGTACACCTTTTGGGTTCATGATTTTATTTCCTTTTCTTTTGTTTTTTTCTTTTTAGACAGGATCTCACTCTGTTACTCAGGCTGAGTGCAGTGGTGTAATCACTAGCATGCTCACTGCAGCCTTGACCACCTGGGCTCAAGTGATCCTCTTGGCTCAGCCTCCTAAGCCAGCTGAGACCACAGGCACATGCCATCCGGCCTGGCAAATTTTTGGGTTTCATTGCATTACATTTGACTTTTTTTGTTGTTGTCCAGCCATATAATTCTTGTCAATATTATACAGTAGTTTCCTCTGAAATTTTGCATTTTCATGTCATTGTGAAAGGTATTAGAGATAATTTTTTTTGTAGGTCAGGCCACAATCACAGTTATCACTGTGATAAAATATAAAAGTATACACTGCCATTCATAAACAGGAAGATCTGGTAAAACTCTGATAAGTACCTTATGGGCTCTGGGCAACATAAGTGACAATTTATTTAGATTGCTGAAAGTAATAAGCAAAAAATAAAAAGAGAATGCTGAGTCAAATGCAATTAATTTAGCATCTATAATAACTTGGTTTTAGTGATTTTAATGATTAATTAGAAAGTGCATAGAAGCTGTTTGCTCTTCCCAACCCTATATTTTGATATGAAGGATCTCATCTTTGTTGTGTAGAGTAGGCAAATGTTTAGGAAGACAGCATTTATTTCCATTAAAATATCTGAATTAGCCAGCTAAGAGTCTTTGTTTACTTTTTGTGTGTGTGTATGTGAGACAGAGTCTCTCTTTGTTCGCAGACTGGAGTGCAGTGGTGCAATCTCAGCTCACTCCAAGCTCTGCCTCCTGGATTCAGGCCATTCTCTTGCCTCAGCTTCCAGAGTAGCTGGGACTACAGGAGCATGCGCAGGCTGTTTTTGTATTTTTAGTAGAGGTAGGATTTCACCATGTTAGCCAGGATGGTCTCAATCTCCTGACCTTGTGATCTGCCCGCCTCTGCCTCCACCTCCCAAAGTGCTGGGATTATAGGTGTGAGCCACCACGCCTGGCCCTTTTTTTTTTTTATTTGAGACAGAATTTCACTGTGGTCATCTAGGCTGGAGTGCAGTGGTGCGATCTTGGCTCACTGCAGCCTCCGCCTTCCAGGTTCAAGCGATTCACCTGCCTCAGCCTCCTGAGTAGCTGGGATTACAGGCACCCACCACCACGCCTAGCTAATTTTTCGTATTTTTAGTAGAGACAGGATTTTGCCATGTTGGCCAGGCTGGTCTCGAACTCCTGACTTCAGGTCATCTGCCCGCCCCGGCCTCCCGAAGTTCTGGGATTAGAAGCGTGAGCCACTGCACCCTGTCTGTTTACCTCTTAACATCAGACTTTGAAACTCCTTATTTAAAAGATTAAAGAAAGTGAATTACTGTCCTTCACTGTTGCTGTTTGCTTATTAGGGACATAAAAAATGGGGTAAAGATAGAAATAGATGAGGTGGTAACAGAAGGAAATAGAGAAATTCAAGAGATTGAAGACATGTAGATTCAGAGTCAAGTTCTAATATTTTAATGCGTCTGTGTTAGGATCTAAGTACTTTCACATGTATTACTTGTAATTTAATATCAAGTGAAAATTAGTTTTTTTGCCTTAGGTTCTTCTTTCACATCTGTCAGTATTTAACTCCTTAGTTTGTATATGTTTGTGTTTGGCATACTGCTTTCTAAGACTTCATCCATTCGTGTAGTTCTTCATTCCGGCTTTGTAGTCAGACAGATCTAATTTATATTCTATATTGGCTGTGACAATTTCTTAAAATAAGACAGTAGTACATACTGCATTTTGGAATATAAGTAACCTAAATACTTTTTAAATAGATATTCCTAATTGTTTATACATTTCTTGATTAAACTAATTTATTTACAAACAGATCTGTTTCATTTGCCTCCCAGCTCAACTGTTAGGATGTTTCCTCATGCACGCTTTCATGGGTTTGCATTTGCTCCCTCCCCATTTTATAATTCTCTAACCTGCAGAATGATTGATTTATATATTATTTATTTATTTTTAATTTTTAAATTAAAAAGTTTTCTTTAAAGACAGGATTTCACTCTGTTGCCCAGGCTGGAGTGCAGTGGCATGAACATGGCTTACTGCAGCCTCCTGGGCTCAAGTGATCCTCCCATCTCAGCCTCCCAAGCAGCTGGAGGACAGGCATTGAGCCACCATGGCTGGCTAATTTTTAAATTTTTTGTACAGGCAGGGTCTTGCCATGTCACTCAGGCTGGTCTCAAACTGCTAGTCTCAAGCAGTCCTCCCAACTTGACCTCCCAAAGTGTTGGGATTACAGGTATGAGCCACTGCACCCAGCTGGAATGATTGATTTGAAATGATAGCCAGGGTAAAGTTCTGTCTATATGTAATATGAAATAACAGGAAGTAACATAAACATGTACTTCTAAAAGTATGGATATTTTAAGCTGTTTGCTCTTTTGATGCAACTGTGATTACTTGTGTTTTAAAATATACTTTTAGACAAGGAATAAAAAAAGTATATATAAATAAAATGTTTTTTCATAAATTGTTAAACAACAGTGAAGATTGGAGATTGGTGGGCATGTCTAATTAGCATAGTTTCCTTTGGAAATATTGGCATTTGATTTCCTCAAAGCTGGCACAACTCAGAATATGGAAGTCAGGCTGCCTTGCCCCAGAAGGAAACTTGCTCATGGTACCTTGTAACATAATTACTGAAACAATAAGCAAAGTAGTAGAAGTAGCAAGGGATGGAAACAGTTCCTAAAAATTAAATACTGAGATTGAAGAAAGACTTGACATAATCAGAGAGAATATAGACAAGAGATTAAAACTTAGAGAATGAAATAGATATGAATAACCAGTAAAGATCCAGTATTAAGATAATTGCATAGAGAATAGAAAATATGGAAGAGAGATTATTCAAAAATATAATAAAGACACTTTCCCTGAAAAGAAGAAACACATCCTTGGGTCAAAATAATATTTTGGGTCCTGTGGATTTTGATTGCTTGACATATCTAGGTTAAATAATAAAACTGATATTTCTCCAGGTATCCAGAAAGAAGAATATATCATTTCAAAGGGTGGGGGGGCGGGGGAATCAGGCTCTTGCTAAGCTTCTTCCTAGGAACAGTCAGTGCTGGAGACGAATGTAGCAATCTTTTTACTCTTTTGAAATAAAGAAAATGTGATCTAGGAATGCTGTTCTCAGCTAAGACACCAGCCAAGTGTAGATTCAACAGGCAGACATTCCCAAATACTCTCAGTCTCTCTTGAAAAACATACCATTTAATTAGGATATTGAGCCATTTAAAAGATAAATTGATAAAATTGGCAATGACATCATTTAATGCTAGACTTTTATGTAAGTTATGATTTTGGAATCTAATGTATTTGATATAAAATTTGTGAAGAGTAACATGCCAACAAAATTTGGAGTTGGAAGTATTTTCATGTTTCTGTTAATAACATCTAAAATTTAAAATATATTTATAAAGACAGCTCAGTCTATTCATGTTTTTGACAGTTTTTTAACCTTACATCTTTTTAAAAATATCCATTTGAAATTGAGGAATTCATGCATTTTCACTGAATTTGTGCTTCTATTAAATAAAAGTAAAATTAAATGTACTATATTTTAAAAGGACAAATAATTTTCTCTAATTTTGTAAAAGCTTTTTAACCTATTTTGACATATTTGAGGGGCTTTCCCCCCTACATGTTTTCATCTCTTTTATTCTTTTAAAGAGCATATGCCAGGCGCGGTGACTCATGCCTAGTAATCCCAGCACTTTGGGAGGCGGAGGTGGAGGCGGAGGCGGGCCGATCATGAGGTCAGGAGATGGAGACCATCCTGGCTAGCGGGGTGAAACTCTGTCTCTACTAAAGATACAAAAAAATTAGCCAGGCGAGGTGGCGGGCGCCTGTAGTCCCAGCTACTCGGGAGGCTGAGGCAGGAGAATGGCGTGAACCCGGGAGGCGGAGCTTGCAGTGAGCCGAGATCTCGCCACTGCACTCCAGCCTGGGTGACAGAGTGAGACTCTGTCTCAAAAAAAAAAAAAGAGTATGTACTAATTTTTACAAAAATAGCAATTTTTTTGTACATTTAGGAAAATGTTATTCACTGTAAAAGACAATTTTTATGTATCCAGGAAATAGTTATGATCCTCACAGATGAGAAAAAGTGAAGTTCAGAAATGATATGACTTAAGTCAAATATTTAGTTAATTTTATAAGCAGGTCAGTAGTCCAAGTCTTTTGAATCTTTGGTTACTGATCTGTTAACTGCGTTATACAATTGATAATAGTTAGGAATTAATATGTTTCTAGAGCAGTGCCATATGTAGTAGCCACAGTGTGTCACAAAGAGAACAAATAGTATGTGTGTGTGTAGGCTGAAAAATTTTACCAAGACAAACGCCTATATAGTACCTGTACTATTAATATTTTATGAATACAATTATATTGTCTAGGTAACTTTTAGGCATAAAGATGGCAACACAGTCAATCTGTGAGATTCAGGACACTGAATCTCAAGGACACTTGGACTATTAAAATATTGCTAAATATAAATATTTCTGGGGCTTAGAGTTGCACAGTTACTTTGAATGTATGCATGCCTGATTTTATAAAGGCAAATGCATCCATATATTAGTTGTGTGGTTGGTAATCAATCTGAATTAATGACAAATGTGAATTCTGTAACATATGATAATCAATACAGCTTTATGGCTTTCAGGTTCATGTAAACCAAAATAATGCTTCACTGTTTCCAAGTGGACAGCCCACTGAACCTGATATAATTAATAGATGAGGGTAATTGGTAAATAGTGCCATCCATTTTTACTGATAATTAATGTATTTATTTGTGTTGTGAAGAAATTTGCTTGTATAACACTGCCACCAACCTTCACCCCAGCAAATACTTACACAATTTGCTTTGAAAACAAACATTAGAGTTGAAGAAAACTGACGCTACTCATTGTTCTAGTTTCATTTTCCACTACTCCTCCTCCCACCTTAACCTCCTTTTTCATCCTCACTTCCTGTTCTCCCCTGTATCCTATGCTCTAGCCATATAAAATAAGTTCATCTTTACTGAATGTGGCATGCTCTTTCACACTTCCATTCCTTTGCACATGCTCTTCGTTCTGTTTGAAATGTCTTTTCCTTTTTTTTTTTTTTTTTTTTTGAGATGGAGTCTCGCTGTGTCGCGCAGGCTGGAGTGCAGTGGCGCGATCTCGGCTCACGGCAAGCTCCGCCTCCCGGGTTCCCGCCATTCTCCCGCCTCAGCCTCTGAGTAGCTGGGACTACAGGCGCCCGCCACCGCGCCCGGCTAGTTTTTTGTATTTTTAGTAGAGACGGGGTTTCACCGTGTTAGCCAGGAGGGTCTCGATCTCCTGACCTCGTGATCCACCCGCCTCGGCCTCCCAAAGTGCTGGGATTACAGGCTTGAGCCACCGCGCCCGGCCTTTTTTTTTTTTTTTTTTTTTTTTGTGAAATGTCTTTTCCTTCATCACTCAGCAGACTTTTCCGTGACATGGTTCACTGTGGCTATCTTTTTAAAGTTCTTAATTATACTAGGCGTTATTATCTCTTCTTGCTATGGTCTAAACTCTCATACTAAATTATCGCTGTTATTATTACATGTGCTGCAGTTCATAATTTGTGTTTGACTTTTCCACAAATTATGAATCTGACATTTCCAGATTGTAAAGTATTTGAAGATAGTGGCTGTGTTTGTTTCATGTTTGTGTCCTTAAGTACTTGGCACATAACAAGTACTTGGCCAGTTTTTAAAAATGAGTTGTGACTCTTAGTCCCAACAGAGATCATATTACTGTGGTCCCCTTTATCCATGGTTTTGCTTTCTGCAGTTTCAGTATACACAGTCAACTGTGGTCTGAAAATAAGATATTTTGAGAGAGAGAGAGAATGCAACAGAAAGACCACATTCACATAACATTTTTTACATTATCTTGTTATAATTATTCTATTTTATTATTCTTGTTAATCTCTTAGCTGTACCTAATTTATAAAGTAAACTTTATAATAAGTATGTATGTATAGGAGAAAACCGTATATGTAGGATTCAGTACTATCTGCAATTCAGGCATCCACTAGGGGTCTTGAAAAGTATCGCCACAAATAAGAGGGAATTACTATGTCACATTTTCCTTGTCTTTCCTAGTCCCTTTATTTGGCTCCTTTTTCTTGTCGCTCTCAATCTCTTTTACTTTTCTCCTCTTTCCCCTGCTCCCTCCTTTTCAACTTAGTTCTTTTCTTCAGTGTTATACAAAAGACAGGCATTTTTAGAGTGTTTGCCAGGAAAAGAGTGTTATAAAATCCACCAAGTGGAGGCGGGTGGATCACGAGGTCAGGAGATCGAGACCATCCTGGCTAACACAGTGAAACCCCGTCTCTACTAAAAATACAAAAAATTGGCCGGGCGTGGTGGCCGGTGCCTATAGTCTCAGTTACTCAGAAGGCTGAGGCAGGAGAATGGCATGAACCCGGGAGGCGGAGCTTGCAGTGAGCCGAGATTGCCCCACTGCACTCCAGTCTGGGCGACAGAGCCAGACTGTCTCAAAAAAAAAAAAAAAGAAAAGAAAAAATCCAACGGGTGCTGCTTCTTTGTTTTTACGTATAATCTAGGTAGATTTATTTATGATGAAATATTTAGAAAAGGAATCCTGATTTCAGTAGAAACTTCTCTTTTAAATATCAAAATCTATAATAGCATTATTTAATGAAATTCATATAGAAGAAATAAAGGATCATGGGCCTATGTAAACTTGAAAATAAGAAATTGGCATAGAGACTTAGAATTCTACAGAGAACACCATGGCACTTCCCAGACCTTTGCTTTGATATTCACCCTTTGCTTGTTAAGGACCTTGCCTTAAATGTTTTGATTCAAAGTGGTTCAACTTCACTCCCTCAGTTTAAAGACCTCTCTTCTCATTTCTTTCTCTTCACAGTAATAAATGTACTTTAATTAAATTTTTGACACAAGAAGAGATTTTCATTTTTTAAATGATACATAGACATGGTAAAGCATCCAAAGAGTACAAAAGGGGTATACATTGGCATGATACTTCTGCCACAAACCCAGCCCCTCAGTTCTTCTTTCTAGAGGCAACATCTTCTATTACTTTCTTATGCTTCCTTTCAAAGATATCCTCCCTATCTTGGGGGAAAGAAACAGAAAGATATGACATACCAATGGGTAACTCCATCTGTTACCCATAGGAAATTACCAATGCTAATTCCCTAGCTTTTTTTTATTGTTGAGAGCTCTGATTACTTGATTTTGTCCTTATAAGTTAACATTTTTTTTCTTCATAACCTTGTACAAAATAAGAATCATTTGATGACCATGAGTTCATGGTAGAAAATCGAGTATTTTAATAACTGTTTAAAACAGGAAAAACATTCATTCTCAGTCTTTGAAATTAGAAACTTTGCAATGAGTATGTTTTCACCCAGCATATCCAGTTCATTTGTCACATTGTATAAAAAGAAACTCACATGGAAGGGGATGAGTTTATGCTGAAATCCAAACATCTTGACTTAACCTGCAGAATTGTTTTTATGCCTTTGCATCATGGAGCTAAAGAGTAGGTACCATTGGGAAAATCCCTTATGATATCTCACTGTTTCTCCTCTTGATCAAACTGTGGGGAATACTAATAATGAAAAAGGTTTAATTACCTAGATGGGAGCGTGATAGAACCCAATGTGTCATTCATTCATTACCTAAATGTGGATTAGTATCTGGAATACATTAGGTAAGAATCACAATACAGGGTAATTCTTACCTCCATAAAAAATAAAGGGTTCTAAAACACTATCATGTAACTTAAGGATTCAGTAACTCAGAGAAATCCTGCATAAACAATTGTTTTTCTAGTCTCCTGGTATTTGTTGGAAATGGGCTTCATACTTCAAGGTGATATAGGTCTAAGGGCAAAGGATAGTAGTGTTCTTTCACCTTCTGGCACTCCATCTCCCTGGATAAAATTCTCCATGGGGAAAGTAGGTGGTGGTATTTCTGTATTTTGGGAATTTTAGACATTTGTTATTTCATTGTTGGGGAAAAACAAGATTTCTGGTTTTGACTTGGCAAAATGTTATGGCCTTTAGTTTGTGTTCTTTTACCTATACTTTATTTGAAAAATACACATACACACACACATAAAACATATGTTTTTCTACAGTAATGGAAGAAAACAGAAACTACTTTGTCAACACTTTGGAAACAAAACCTTAGAAGTATTTGTGCAAAAGGTTAATTCTTCCCTCACACAAAAAATAGTGTGAATACATTTAAGTTACTTAAATGAATGTGAAGTTAGTTTAAAATTTTTCCGTTTTAATATGGAGAAGCTCGGATTTACTATTGGAGTTGGTATTAATGGTCTGTATGGGTTTCTCTTGGCCTATCACTTGTCAATGTTTTCAATAAAAGGCAAAAGCAGTAGTTCAGGTTTAGATTGAAGTATTTAAGAACATGAAAGGGGCATGAAATTCTACTTCTGAAAGCTTATAATACATTGTATCTTTGAAATTCAACTCCCTTGTTCTGACAAGTATGTTACACATCAGCCAGGCAGCAAGATAACGTACAAGAAAAATCCTAGTCTTTCTTTGAAAGGATTAACCTTCAGTTGGTAACTTACCTCCCTGGGGTTTTGTGCAGCTTAATTAGCATTGGCAAAGCAGCTTGATACTGTTGGATGAAAGGCAGTTAAGTTATTAGAGGTAAGTTAGAGTTATGATTGTGCTTTTGCAAACAGATAATCTTTTTTTTCATT
Organism: Rhinopithecus roxellana; assembly: GCF_007565055.1. Taxonomy (NCBI): domain Eukaryota; kingdom Metazoa; phylum Chordata; class Mammalia; order Primates; family Cercopithecidae; genus Rhinopithecus; species Rhinopithecus roxellana. Next base: position 87,420,564 of record NC_044553.1, on the reverse strand, counting down.
GGTGACATGAGGGGAAGCTGAAGAGAATCTTTATCTTGGGTCTTAATCTCAGGTAGTATAGTTTGAAGCTAGAATGCTTTATGAAGGAGCTCCATGTTTAATATCTCAGCTGAAAATTAGTTGTTAACCTTTCTCTTAAAAGTATTGTGGCATATAAACCAAGAGAAATGTGCACTATTGAAGCATTTAAGCAGACTTTTTTTTTTTTTTGGGGGTGTATGTCATATATAATCTAGTAACAGCATACTTTACTGATATGATTAACACCACAGGCAAGTCACATATTGTAACAATTCTTTACATGAGTTGGTTGTAACTAAAAAAAAGTAAACTCTATTGCAAGTATTTTTTTTTTTTTAAACTAAGAATAAACAAAACGACATTGCTTCTAGATCTCACCTCCTAGTTCTTCAGGAAGTTTCTTATTAACTGAGGGATTATGAAGATTTTTCTGCAACTTTGCATTTGCAGCTGTATATACAATTAGTTTTTTGTCAGTTTCATTTTTAAAACAGGTACTGAATCCCTTTGGATATATATGAGAGCTTTCACTTTGGTTTTGTGTTATAATTGTTCCTCTGGTGTAAAGTAGTTCATGAAAAAAATGTTGTTTGAGTGTTACTTGAAGTAAAGTATATATTTGTAAATTCTGTACAAAAGAATGACTATATTTAGGTGGTGGGGGAGAACTGACCTATCATCTATTTTTTTTTTCCTTAATTCAAAAAGTGGCTTCTTATAGAGGAATTAATTGTGTTCTCTCAGAGAATACGTAAGTGGTGAGGTCTGCTTGCTACCTACCTACCTACCTTCCTATCTACCTACCTTCATATCTATTTATCTGTATTAGACAGATATATTAAAGGAGCTGTTCAAACTTCAGCCGTTGGTGGAAGGCCAAAGAGGACTCTACCAGAGGATCTGATACTAAGCTTACATTTAAGGTATTTTATTCTTTTAAGTAAATAGCCTAGTTCTGTCTAATGATACTAAAAGACATTTCATTCTGAGTAGGACAGTTTATCTTCTAGAATATCCTTAGAAGTTTTCATGCATATTCAATCTCCTTCTCTCCTTAAAATAATCCCTATTGATCTGCAGTCTGTTGAGTTATTGAAACTTTATTTGAACCTGCATGTGCCACTGTCAGCATTGGGAACAGTGCATCTCATGTATTTCTGTCTTTTGTGGAAGATACTCCTCTCTTCTACTTGTTGGGAAACTACTATCTCGAGTCATTCTTTAATGCATCATTCAATCAATAGACATTTCTTGGATACTCACTATATGTCAGCATCTGGGCTGGACCAAGGCGTGTTCTATACATGGTATTGGTGTGGTTTTGGTAATTTGGTAATTTCTTTTACATTTTCTTCACATCCTCTGAGATCATGTAATGTATCCAGTTTAGTTTCTTTCTATAATATTAGTCTTTAGGCAATTGGTCAGTCCTTCTAGTCTCCAGTAATGTTTATAATCCCCAACATAATTCTATAGAATTTCCAGTATAATCCTAGATTGTTGATTTTACCTTATTTTCTGAATTACTTCCTTGAATCACTGTAAAACATAATCACTTGCACCTCACTCCTTTTGTGAGTCTTTGTGTCAATACTTTTATGCCTTTTACTTACTTTAAGTGATAAAGAGTAGTTTAATAGTTGTAATAAAGAATAATATAACTGAAATGAATATTAAAGTTGAGAGGAATCTACTGCATTCATTTTGAAATAGGAAAAATTTCAATAGCAATCAAACCAGATTTTCTTTTGTTCTTGATATGTTCAAAATTTATCATGAACATTACAGATTCTGTGTTTCCTAGTGTATAGATACAGATTAATATTGTCTGTAGAATACCCATGTAAGGTAATGTGATATTAATACAGAAATTAAAATAGCTGTGAAATGATGAGCTTCTCTAAGATGTGCTTTTCTTTTTTCTTTCTCCTTCCTTCCTTCCTTCCTTCCTTCCTTCCTTCCTTCCTTCCTTCCTTCCTTCCTTCCTTCCTTCCTTCCTTCCTTCTTCCTTCCTTTCTTTCCTTTCTTTCTTTCTTTCTTTTCTTTTCTTTTCCCTCCCTCCCTCCCTTCCTTCCTCTTTTCGCCCAGGCTGGAGTACAGTGGTGCTATCTCGGCTCACCGCAACCTCCACCTCCTGGGTTCAAGCGATTCTCCTGCCTTAGCCTTCCGTAGTAGCTGGGATTACAGGCATGCGCCACCACATCCAGCTAATTTTGTAGTTTTAGTAGAGATGGGGTTTTGCCATGTTGCTCAGGCTGGTCTCGAACTCCCAACCTCAGGTGATCCACCGCCTTGGCCTCCCAAAGTGCTGGGATTACAGGCGTGTGCCACCGCTCCTGGCCGAAGATGTGCTTTTCTAACAAATTTCGCAGTGCCAAATTGGACTTTTAGTAAATTTCCATTAAAACTAGTCAGAAAATAGTGAAAAACTGATGCAGGATATTTTCTTGACGCCTTTGTGGGGTGTATGACAGGGGTACCTCGTTTACTCAGCGTGCCCCCCTTAAGGGGAGGGAGTGTGCGAACAAGTGCGGGAACCGGAGTGAGTACCAGCAGGAACTGGCTTGCGGCCGGGCAGTTTACTTGGGTAAACATACTGTTTACTTGGGTCTGCCAGGCTCCACCCCTCGCAGGAAGGAGCATGCAAGTGAGTGAGTTCGGGGACTGCCAGCTGCTTCAGCAATGGCAGGAGCTAACTCCCTGCAGGCCCTGCGGCAGCATCCAGGTAGGGGTGTCTGCGACCCTAAGGCCCCAGGGGGTATGTTGCAATGCTGTCTTAGCTCCATTGTCTGCAGACATCCAGTGTGTTATCAACTCAGTGTGTCCTTTGCCTCATCGTGTTGGGTGGCTGCCCTCTGCCAGCGAGGGCAGAGGGCCAGTATGATAGACTTTTTGGGTACCCGCATGTGGTACATCCCAAATTCTTGTCTGGTACCCAAGAGGAATGAGGTCATGCAGATGGACTGAAGGATGATGAATGTAGAGAATTTTATTGAGTCATGAAAGCAGTTCTCAGTGGAAAGGGGAGCAAGAAGGGAGATGGGAAGGGCAGGTTGCTCTCCCCTGAAGTCAAGCCACCTCTCTGCCTCTCTCTTCTGAAGTCAAGTTGCCTCATCCAGCTGCTGTCTCTGAAGTTAAGTCCCCTCTCTTCGATATCCAGCCATTTCTCCCCTCTGCTGGCTGAGTCTGGGGTCTTTATAGGCACAGGATGGGGGTTGGGAGGGGCTGTAGGTAGTTTTGGAAAAGGCAGCATTTGATTGGTAAAAAGATATTATTGAGAAACAACCAACTGGGAGAGAGCGAGCACACAGGGATAGAAGTTTTCACTTTGGGCCTCGGTTTCAGACTTTTCTACTTGAAGGTGGGATTTTGCCAGGGACTTGCCCCTGTCTGCCTAGCATTTCTCTGCCTCCTCTGCCTCCTGTTGCTATCAAAACCACTTTCAAATGTGTATTCTTAAAGTTTCATCTTATGCATTAGAATATGTAGTCTTTGTTAATGGCATTTATCTGGCACCTTATATTTACTGTATTTATTATTTAACGATTCCTAAGTCTCCTGAAAGTGTCTGGGTATGGTTAATATGAGAGGATGTAATAATCAGAATGCCATTAACTAGCATAATTTCAAAAATATTTACTTGAACCCTGTTGTGTCTATTTGACTATTTTAATATGAACTAAAATATTAGCATTTCTTGTTTGAGGTGAAATAATAAAGAAAATTTGTTTCCAGGGTTCACTTCATCTTCCTTAAAAGTAAAGTATTTTGTTTCCTCACTCTCATGGTATTATACCTCAGTCTGGATTAGAACTAAAACCACTTACTTGATTTTGAGAAGAAAGTTCACTTTGAATTAAGTAGAATTGACATACATTTTTTATCAAATAACTTGACAATTTATCTTCCACACCATTCTCTTATATTATTTCTAGCCTAAAACATTCTGCTGTGGCTGACAAACAGTTACTATGACTGCCTTTGTTTCTGAAAGTATCAGCATAAATAGTATCACCTGGGCTAGGAAATATAAATTTATTTAATAACAGTAGAAATGAAGTTTGTAAAATGAGCTGACAAACTGGTAATCTGGATTCTGAAACCTTTGTCAGTAGAATTGAAGATTAATTTTTGTCCTCTTCAGGCTCTGGGTTTTTTTTTTAACCCTTTTGGAATGATTATTTTAACTGGGTTAGAGAAAGTACACACGGAGATGAACACATGTACATACATATGCAAAGTGGAAAGTTGTAATTTTGATGTGTTTTGATTTTAAATATAGATTTGCTATAATAAAAACTACAACTTTTTACTTGGATGTGAGTGTGCATAGTTTGAAGATTAAACATACTTATTAATCATTGCTTTGACAGCAGCAATATTCACCTAGAACTCTTGATATTATCATATAATTTTTACAGTATTCTTTCCAAAATTGTTAATTCATTTATAGCAGTTATCCAAACGATTGTTCTGTAGGAGGAATGTCTTCCTTTCTTACATGATCAGCTATTTTAATGTTACTGAAGTTTTTAAGAGCCATTTTTCTTTCATTCTTCAGGTTTTTGAAGGAGACGATGGTATGGATTTGCAGAAAAGTTAGGGGAGTTATTTATTTTTTAGATAATTTTCAACTCATACCTTTAGGGTAGCATAATAAGAAACCAAATATATACATATCCAACCTCAAGAATATCAACTACAGAATTCTTTGATGATATAACAGATTAAAAAAAAAAAAGAAATCATAGTTTAAAATGCATGGTTGTTTTCTCTCATAGGACTTGCTGTATTCTAGTCTATTGAGTTTTCCAAGCCTGGTCTATTTAAACACTTACTGTGATAGGTAGAATTTTCTTAAATTTTCTCGAGACTGTAGACATCCTACTTAGCTCAGCAGCATGATTCATAAGACTAAACTGTCATCATATTCCTTATAATCCTTTTAAAATTTGAGGGCTATACCATGAAATTGTTTACCAGTAATCTGTGCTGTTCCACAATAGAACATTGTTTATTCCATTCCATTATTTATTATTGTGTTAAATAATGTTGACAGGTAACATTTATTGAGCCCCTACTATTTCGGAACATTTAGTCCTCAAAATAAGTCTTTGTGGTACTATTGTTATTTTCATAGTACAAATAAGGAAACAGAGCTTAGATAGGTTAAATAGTTTGCCCAGAGTCACACAGCTAAGAAATGGTAAGACTCTTACTAAAATCTGTCTTCCTGTAAAAAAACTATAGTTTAAATTTCTATACTGTTTTTCTAGATAATGCACCTAACCAGCAGTTTAAAAGGCACTGATTTGAATGATCTTCTCAGTGATGGTGGTGGATTAATCTGATTTATCCACAGAAGTATGGTACATATCACAGAATGGCTTGACTTGGAATAAAGTCCATGATAGTGTAACAGAATTTTTTTATTTTTGGAGGCTAGGAAACTAAACATCCGTCATACAACACTGAGGACAGTAGCTCTAGTAACATTGACTAATATGGACAACTAAATCAGGTTAACATTGAGCCAGATATTTTTGACTCATGCCATCTCACAGTGAATTTGTTGTTAATGTGTTTTAATTTAAACTGTTGGCCAGACATGGTGGCTCATGCCTGTAATCCCAGCACTTTGGGAGGCTGAGATGAGAGGATTGCTTGAGTGCAGAAGTTGGAAACCAGTCTGGGCTACGTAGTGAGATCTTGTTTCTACAAAAAGTAAAAAATACAATTAGCCGGGCATGGTGGTGTCCACATGTAGTTTCCAGCTACTCTGGAAGCTGAGGTAGGAGGACGGCTTGAGCTAAGAAGTCAAGGCTACACATTAAAGCTGTATTTACAGCCTCCTGGGCAACAGAAAGAGTCCCTGTCTCAAAAATTTTATTATTCTATTATGTAATAGTGATAGGGTTTTGCTCTATTTACTAAAAAAAAATTTTTTTTTTTTTTTTTTGAGACAGAGTCTCACTCTGTCGCCCAGGCTGGAGTGTAGTGGTGTGATCTCGGCTCACTGCAACTTCTGCCTCCCAGGTTCAAGTGATTCTCCTGCCTCAGCTTCCCGAGTAGCTGGGACTACAGGCGCACACCACCACCCCCAGCTAAGTTTTGTATTTTTAGTAGAGATGAGGTTTTGCCATATTGGCCAGGCTGGTCTCGAACTCCTGACCTTGTGATCCAGCTGCCTTAGCCTCCCAAAGTGCTGGGATTATAGGCATGAGCCACTGCACCTGGCCACAATTTTTTTATTCTGTTAAGTAATAGCGATGTGGTTTGACTCTACTCTGTATACATCTATTTACTAATTTAGCTTTGAGTGTTTTTTGATTTTTCTCATTTCTCCAGTTCAACTTAGTTTGTTTTAATTACTGAATTGTGGAGGAAAATAATGTATTTTCGTAGTAGTGTAATTACTATTCCAAAGACTGAAATTAAGTAAAAATTTACAAATACTTTGATGGTTCTTAGAACCTTTTTTGTCCTTTTTGTTTTTTTTTGTTTTTGTTTTTGTTTTTTTTTGCCTGAGGTGGAGTCTCTGTCTGTTGCCAGGCTGGAGTGCAGTGGCACAATCTTGGCTCAGTGCAACCTCTGCCTCTGGGGTTCAAGCAATTTCCCTGCCTCACCCTCCCTAGTAGCTGAGACTACAGGCACACGCCACCACACCTGGCTAATTTTTTGTATTTTAGTGAAGACGGGGTTTCACCGTGTTGGCCGGGATGGTCTCAATCTCCTGACCTCGTGATCTGCCCACTTTGGCCTTCCAAAGTGCTAGAATTACAGGCATGAGTCACCGTGCCTGGCCCAGAATATTTTTAATAAGTGTCTGAACATAAAATTTAATATTTGCCTGAGACTTGTTTCCTGCTTTATAAATGAGAAATAAGCAAACAGCCTCAGTCATCAGCTTTAAAGTAAACAAAAAAATTATTTTCAGAATATGGTATCAGTATCAGGCATATAAATAAGGTAATTATTTTTCTGAAAAGAAAGAGGAGAAAACTGAAACTCATTGAGCATTACCATGTTTCCCCCCATCTTCCCACACTTTTAACAGTGGTTCACCTCTTCTTCATCTTTATCTTAAAGAATTTCTTAAAAATTGAAGACGTGCTTGAAAGGAGGCAAAAGTTCCTTTTTGGAAATTGATTTATTTCTTGGTTTGGTTATGAGTATTTTTAGAAATATTTTAGATTCTTACTCATGCTAGGGAATGGCTGGTACAGGATGATAAGGAAGCTGCTTGAGTTTGGACCTATGTCATATAAAGACTTTACAGCTCTGTTTCAGGAAGCCCATACTTAGAATTCCAGGATACATTCCTGGGCCAGACATCTAGAGATACTCTTTTGTATGCAAGGTTTACAAGTCTGTTTTCAACATTTTGTCCTAAGTATTCTGCTTCACTTCATAAACTAGTAATTGCAGTGTTATTATCGTTTACCCTACCTTTGAATCTTATATTTAAAAGACTTGCAGTAGTGTGAATTGGCACATAACCAAGGTCTTTCCATTTCTTAATAAAGCCATTAACTGCCGTCTTTATTTGGAAAAAGAGATTTACAATAATCTTTAATTTTATTAAGTCCGCTTAATACATATGCTCTAACAAAAATTCAGTAATCTCCTGTAAATCCAGTGCCATAAGATATTCTCACCAAAGATTCTTGCTCTTTTGAGTACATGAAGAAAAGTAAATATTACTGTTGAGAGAAATGTCATTGTAGTCTAGAAACTTTTTTCAGAAAACTGATAGATTTTAATAGTAGGGTAACTTGGTAAACAGGATTAGTATTGTATACTTTAACCAAGTGAACCTAGAATAATGTGTCTAAATTCCCCACAACAATCTATGTTTTGGACGTTTTCTTTCTTTAAAGATACTCATTTCTTAATGCAAAACCTGTTTGTAAAAGGTGTGTCAGTTGAATTTTCCGTTTACTTGTATTTCAGTTTACAAATGCTCTATTTTCACTTTACTGATCTGTAGCTGGTTATGTGACAGAGCTTTGTTATTTTGTCCTGCGTTTACCACTTCATACTTCTTTTTCCTCATGGCTCTAAGTAGTCAGTGATTTGTTTGTGTTACTTCATTTATGCAAAAAATATTAATGAAGCAACTACTGTGTGTCAGAGAATGTGTCATGTGCTAGGTATAGAATAGTGCCCTCACAGATTTGAATGTAGCAGGGAAGAGTGACAAATAAGCACTTACATTAAATAAGTAGTTACAGAAACAACTTAAATTTAAATATCGGTAGGGGATGCGTTAAGAGATTATGATGTCTCCATGGGATGAATATTCTGCAGCTGTTAAAATATATAAAACATTTGTAAATAATAATGCCTAAGACACTATCAGTAGTAACATGAGGTTCATGGGGACTAGACTTGTTATTATGTATAATCTTGTACCTTAAAAAATTTATTCACATATTTTCAACTGAACTCTAATGAGGTTTAAAGAAAATTAGTAGCATATGGAATGAGGAAATAAGTAAGCAATTACATTTCTATTAAAAAAATCTGGAGACAAAACATTGAATTATTAATCACTCATTGCCCTGATTTGTATATTTTCTCCAAATTGCTGTCTTTTAACACATTTGAATTGAGCACAGATAACTATTCATTCTACATTGTTCTGTTGTTAGCTGCTGGATGATACAACAGTAGTCTAGTATACACTTGTCAAAGTAAATATGGACACAGATTTCCTTGGAGAATTGAGCCAGAAACCTTTTTAATGTTGATACCATAGTATCTTAGAGCTGAATTTAGATACAGATTATCCTATGTGATTATTCTGTTAAAACTGATATTGTTGCTTGACCTGTTTACCCCTTCTTGGTTTGTATTTGAGTCTGAAAGTTACAGTCAATTTTGAAAATTATAAATAAATAAATTCACACTTTTGCACGTTAGGTAAAATGGATATGTATAGTCATAAGAAGCTGTTTATTTGAATAAAGTGATATTTTCTTTCAGTAGGGGAACTGGCTTCTCCATTTTTCGAATCTGACAAACTCGTGCAAAGCTTGACATTTGAATAAATACAATTATTTCTTGTGCTTTTGCTGGGAATATTTTAGTCCTATGGGTTACTGAGTATAACTCCACCTTTCAGCCATTTTAGTTTATATTTAGAAGTGGTCCAAATTATGTTAATCTTAGTAGTTTGTTGATATAATGCCACTATTACAGATTTTCTTTATAGATTGTTTAAAAAATTTTTTTCTTATTGTGTGAAACAAAATGATCTTATTTTAGCAGCTCAATTACTATGTAACAATGACTAGGGAGGGCGGAGCAAGATGGCCGAATAGGAACAGCTCCAGTCTCCAACTCCCAGCGCGAGCGACACAGAAGACCGGTGATTTCTGCATTTTCAACTGAGGTACTGGGGTCATCTCACTAGGGAGTGCCGGACAATCGGTGCTGGTCAGCTGCTGCAGCCTGACCAGCGAGAGCTGAAGCAGGGCGAGGCATCGCCTCACCTGGAAGCACAAGGGGGAAGGGGATCCGTTTTCCTAGCCAGGGGAACTGAGACGCACAACACCTGGAAAATCGGGTAACTCCCACCCCAATACTGCGCTGTAAGCATACAGGCACACCAGAATATATCCCACACCTGGCCGGGAGGGTCCCACGCCCACGAAGCCCCCCTCACTGCTAACACAGCAGTCTGCCGCGATCTATCCGCAAGGCAGCAGCGAGGCTGGGGGAGGGGCGCCCGCCATTGCTGAGGCTTAAGTAGGTAAACAAAGCCTCTGGGAAGCTCGAACTGGGTGGAGCTCACAGCAGCTCAAGGAAGCCTGCCTGTCTCTGTAGTCTCCACCTCTGGGGACGGCGCACAGCTGAAGACCAACAGGGGAAGTAGCGGGAGCCGGTGCAGACGCGAACGACTCTGTCTGACAGCTTTGGGGAGAGCCGTGGATCTCCCAACGCGGAGGTTGAGATCTGAGAACGGACAGACTGCCTGCTCAGGTGTGTCCCTGACCCCTGAGTAGCCTAGCTGGGAGAAATCCCCCACTAGGGGCAGTCTGACACCCCACACCTCACAGGGTGGAGTACACCCCTGAGAGGAAACTTCCAAAGGAAGAATCAGACAGGTACACTCGCTGTTCAGCAATATTCTATCTTCGGCAACCTCTGCTGCTGATACCCAGGCAAACAGGGTCTGGAGTGGACCTCAAGCAATCTCCAACAGACCAACAGACAGTCCTTCTGACTGTCAGAAGGAAAACTATCAAACAGGAAGGACACCTATACCAAAACCCCATCAGTACGTCACCATCATCAAAGACCAGAGACAGATAAAACCACAAAGATGGGGAAGAAGCAGGGCAGAAAAGCTGGAAATTCAAAAAATAAGAGCGCATCTCCCCCTGCAAAGGAGCGCAGCCCATCGCCAGCAACGGATCAAAGCTGGTCAGAGAATGACTTGGACGAGAGGAGAGAAGAAGGCTTCAGTCCATCAAACTTATCAGAGCTAAAGGAGGAATTACGTACCCAGCGCAAAGAAACTAAAAATCTTGAAAAAAGAGTGGAAGAATTGACAGCTAGACTAATTAATGCAGAGAAGATCATAAACGAAATGACAGAGATGAAAACCATGACACGAGAAATACGTGACAAATGCACAAGCTTCAGTAACCGACTCGATCAACTGGAAGAAAGAGTATCAGCGATTGAGGATCAGATGAATGAAATGAAGCGAGAAGAGAAACCAAAAGAAAAAAGAAGAAAAAGAAATGAACAAAGCCTGCAAGAAGTATGGGATTACGTAAAAAGACCAAATCTACGCCTGATTGGGGTGCCTGAAAGTGAGGGGGAAAATGGAACCAAGTTGGAAAACACTCTTCAGGAAATCATCCAGGAGAACTTCCCCAACCTAGTAGGGCAGGCCAACATTCAAATTCAGGAAATACAGAGAACGCCACAAAGATACTCCTCCAGAAGAGCAACTCCAAGACACATAATTGCCAGATTCACCAAAGTTGAAATGAAGGAAAAAATCTTAAGGGCAGCCAGAGAGAAAGGTCGGGTTACCCACAAAGGGAAGCCCATCAGACTAACAGCAGATCTCTCGGCAGAAACTCTACAAGCCAGAAGAGAGTGGGGGCCAATATTCAACGTTCTTAAAGAAAAGAATTTTCAACCCAGAATTTCATATCCAGCCAAACTAAGTTTCATCAGTGAAGGAGAAATAAAATCCTTTACAGATAAGCAAATGCTTAGAGATTTTGTCACCACCAGGCCTGCCTTACAAGAGACCCTGAAGGAAGCACTAAACATGGAAAGGAACAACCGGTACCAGCCATTGAAAAAACATGCCAAAATGTAAAGACCATCGAGGCTAGGAAGAAACTGCATCAACTAACGAGCAAAATAACCAGTTAATATCATAATGGCAGGATCAAGTTCACACATAACAATATTAACCTTAAATGTTAATGGACTAAATGCTCCAATTAAAAGACACAGACTGGCAAACTGGATAAAGAGTCAAGACCCATCAGTCTGCTGTATTCAGGAGACCCATCTCACATGCAGAGACATACATAGGCTCAAAATAAAGGGATGGAGGAAGATCTACCAAGCAAATGGAGAACAAAAAAAAGCAGGGGTTGCAATCCTAGTCTCTGATAAAACAGACTTTAAACCATCAAAGATCAAAAGAGACAAAGAAGGCCATTACATAATGGTAAAGGGATCAATTCAACAGGAAGAGCTAACTCTTCTAAATATATATGCACCCAATACAGGAGCACCCAGATTCATAAAGCAAGTCCTTAGGGACTTACAAAGAGACTTAGACTCCCATACAATAATAATGGGAGACTTCAACACTCCGCTGTCAACATTAGACAGATCAACGAGACAGAAAGTTAACAAGGATATCCAGGAATTGAACTCATCTCTGCACCAAGCGGACCTAATAGACATCTATAGAACTCTCCACCCCAAATCAACAGAATATACATTCTTCTCAGCACCACATCGCACTTATTCCAAAATTGACCACATAATTGGAAGTAAAGCACTCCTCAGCAAATGTAAAAGAACAGAAATTATAACAAACTGTCTCTCAGACCACAGTGCAATCAAACTAGAACTCAGGACTAAGAAACTCAATCAAAACCGCTCAACTACATGGAAACTGAACAACCTGCTCCTGAATGACTACTGGGTACATGACGAAATGAAAGCGGAAATAAAGATGTTCTTTGAAACCAATGAGAACAAAGATACAACATACCAGAATCTCTGGGACACATTTAAAGCAGTGTGTAGAGGGAAATTTATAGCACTAAATGCCCACAAGAGAAAGCAGGAAAGATCTAAAATTGACACTCTAACATCACAATTAAAAGAACTAGAGAGGCAAGAGCAAACACATTCAAAAGCTAGCAGAAGGCAAGAAATAACTAAGATCAGAGCAGAACTGAAGGAGATAGAGACACAAAAAACCCTCCAAAAAATCAATGAATCCAGGAGTTGGTTTTTTGAAAGGATCAACAAAATTGACAGACCGCTAGCAAGGCTAATAAAGAAGAAAAGAGAGAGGAATCAAATAGATGCAATAAAAAATGATAAAGGGGATATCACCACTGACCCCACAGAAATACAAACTACCATCAGAGAATACTATAAACGCCTCTACGCAAATCAACTAGAAAATCTAGAAGAAATGGATAATTTCCTGGACACTTACACTCTCCCAAGGCTAAACCAGGAAGAAGTTGAATCCCTGAATAGACCAATAGCAGGCTCTGAAATTGAGGCAACAATTAATAGCCTACCCACCAAAAAATGTCCAGGACCAGATGGATTCACAGCTGAATTCTACCAGAGGTACAAGGAGGAGTTGGTACCATTCCTTCTGAAACTATTCCAATCAATAGAAAAAGAGGGAATCCTCCCTAACTCATTTTATGAGGCCAACATCATCCTGATACCAAAGCCTGGCAGAGACACAACAAAAAAAGAGAATTTTAGACCAATATCCCTGATGAACATTGATGCAAAAATTCTCAATAAAATACTGGCAAACCGGATTCAGCAGCACATCAAAAAGCTTATCCACCATGATCAAGTGGGCTTCATCCCTGGGATGCAAGGCTGGTTCAACATTCGCAAATCAATAAACGTAATCCAGCATATAAACAGAACCAAAGACAAGAACCACATGATTGTCTCAATAGATGCAGAAAAGGCTTTTGACAAAATTCAACAGCCCTTCATGCTAAAAACGCTCAATAAATTCGGTATTGATGGAACGTATCTCAAAATAATAAGAGCCATTTATGACAAACCCATAGCTAATATCATACTGAATGGGCAAAAACTGGAAAAATTCCCTTTGAAAACTGGCACAAGACAGGGATGCCCTCTCTCACCACTCCTATTCAACATAGTGTTGGAAGTTCTGGCTAGGGCAATCAGGCAAGAGAAAGAAATCAAGGGTATCCAGTTAGGAAAAGAAGAAGTCAAATTGTCCCTGTTTGCAGATGACATGATTGTATATTTAGAAAACCCCATCGTCTCAGCCCAAAATCTCCTTAAGCTGATAAGCAACTTCAGCAAAGTCTCAGGATACAAAATTAATGTGCAAAAATCACAAGCATTCGTATACACCAGTAACAGACAAGCAGAGAGCCAAATCAGGAATGAACTTCCATTCACAATTGCTTCAAAGAGAATAAAATACCTAGGAATCCAGCTTACAAGGGATGTAAAGGACCTTTTCAAGGAGAACTACAAACCACTGCTCAGTGAAATAAAAGAGGACACAAACAAATGGAAGAACATACCATGCTCATGGATAGGAAGAATCAATATCGTGAAAATGGCCATACTGCCCAAGGTTATTTATAGATTCAATGCCATCCCCATCAAGCTACCAATGAGTTTCTTCACAGAATTGGAAAAAACTGCTTTAAAGTTCATATGGAACCAAGAAAGAGCCCGCATTGCCAAGACAATCCTAAGTCAAAAGGACAAAGCTGGAGGCGTCACGCTACCTGACTTCAAACTATACTACAAGGCTACAGTAACCAAAACAGCATGGTACTGGTACCAAAACAGAGATATAGACCAATGGAACAGAACAGAGTCCTCAGAAATAATACCGCACATCTACAGCCATCTGATCTTTGACAAACCTGAGAGAAACAAGAAATGGGGAAAGGATTCCCTATTTAATAAATGGTGCTGGGAAAATTGGCTAGCCATAAGTAGAAAGCTGAAACTGGATCCTTTCCTTACCCCTTATACGAAGATTAATTCAAGATGGATTAGAGACTTAAATGTTAGACCTAATACCATAAAAACCCTAGAAGAAAATCTAGGTAGTACCATTCAGGACATAGGCATTGGCAAGGACTTCATGTCTAAAACACCAAAAGCAACGGCAGCAAAAGCAAAAATTGACAAATGGGATCTAATTAAACTAAAGAGCTTTTGCACAGCAAAAGAAACTACCATCAGAGTGAATAGGCAACCTACAGAATGGGAGAAAATTTTTGCAACCTACTCATCTGACAAAGGGCTAATATCCAGAATCTACAAAGAACTCAAACAAATATACGAGAAAAAAACAAACAACCCCATCAAAAAGTGGGCAAAGGATATGAACAGACATTTCTCAAAAGAAGATATTCATACAGCCAACAGACACATGAAAAAATGCTCATCGTCACTCGCCATCAGAGAAATGCAAATCAAAACCACAATGAGATACCATCTCACACCAGTTAGAATGGCAATCATTAAGAAGTCAGGAAACAACAGGTGTTGGAGAGGATGTGGAGAAATAGGAACACTTTTACACTGTTGGTGGGATTGTAAACTAGTTCAACCATTATGGAAAACAGTATGGCAATTCCTCAAGGATCTAGAACTAGATGTACCATATGACCCAGCCATCCCACTACTGGGTATATACCCAAAGGATTATAAATTATTCTACTACAAAGACACATGCACACGTATGTTTATTGCGGCACTATTCACAATAGCAAAGACTTGGAATCAACCCAAATGTCCATCTGTGACAGACTGGATTAAGAAAATGTGGCACATATACACCATGGAATACTATGCAGCCATAAAAAAGGATGAGTTTGCGTCCTTTGTAGGGACATGGATGCAGCTGGAAACCATCATTCTTAGCAAACTATCACAAGAACAGAAAACCAAACACCGCATGTTCTCACTCATAGGTGGGAACTGAACAATGAGATCACTTTGACTCGGGAAGTGGAACATCACGCACTGGGGCCTATCATGGGGGGGGGAGGGGGGAGGAGTGAGGGATTGCATTGGGGAGTTATACATGATATAAATGATGAATTGATGGGTGCTGACGAGTTGATGGGTGCAGCACACCAACATGGCATAAGTATACATATGTAACAAACCTGCACGTTATGCACATGTACCCTAGAACTTAAAGTATAATAAAAAATATATATATATATATATAAAAAGAAGTTTTCAAGGACTGAGAGGAATAGGGATAGGGAGTTATTGATTAATGGGCATAGTGTTTCTGTCGGGGATGATGAAAGAGTTTTGGAAATAGAGGGTGGTAATGGTTGCACAACGATATGAATGTATGTAATGCCACTGAATTGTACATTTATAAAAGGTTAAAATGATAAATTTCATGTTATGTATATGTTACCACAATGGGGAAAAAAATCATTGGTAGGAAGTCAAGAATGTTTTAAAACTTTTTCAGAGCTCCAAGTGTTACAGGAAAGTGATCCTGATCCAGACGCCAAGAGAGGGTTCTTGGATCTTGGGCAAGAAATAATTCAGGGCAAGTCCATAAAGCGAAAGCAAGTTTATTAAGAAAGTGGAGGAATAAAAGAATGGCTACTCCATAGACAGAGCAGCCCCCAGGGCTGCTGGTTGCCCATTTTTATGGTTATTTATTGATGATATGCTAAACAGAGGGTAGATTATTCATGGCTCCCTTTTTTAGACCATACAGGGTGACTTCCAAATGTTGTCATGGGATTTGTAAACTGTCATGGTGCTGATGAAGACAACCAGAGGTCACTCTCGTCACTATCTTGCTTTTGGTGGGTTTTAGCCGGCTTCTTTACTGCAACCTGTGTTATCAGCAAGGTTTTTATGACTTCAATCCTGTGCTGTCCTCCTGTCTCATCCTGTGACTTAGAATGCTTTAGCCATCTGGGAATGCAGCCCAGTATGTTTCAGCCTTATTTTACCCAGCTCCTATTCAAGATAGAGTTGCTCTGGTTCACACGCCTGTGACACAAGCACTCCAAACTGGTTTCCATTTCAATTTTCTCTCATTATGTTATTTAATTAATAAGTATTAATTAAGAGCTTTTTTTTTTTTTTTTTTGCTAGACACTGTACTAGGCACAGCAAAACAATTCAAAATAATAAGATCTTTTTTTCTCTGAAATCCATCATTTAGCTCTTCCTAAATTGAGATTTAAGGAAAGCCGTTTCTTTTTTTATGGTTTTGTTTCTTTTTGTTGGGATGGGTTGTTCATAGGCGTGCTGAAGGGAAAAACATTTTTCCTCTTTGCAAATAAATGAATGTTTCATTATTAAACAAAGTTAAATGGATTTTTTAAACTGTGAAGCCTTCCCATAACCTTTAAAATGCTAATGTATTTTTTGAACCTACAAGACTGGATTTAGTAAGTGGCATTCCTAAGCTTATTTGATCAAGAATTCTTTGTCTCTCGGAGTCCAATTAATTAACATCTCTCTTTGTACTGTGGCTATGGAAGTTGAGCTATGTGGGGGATTCTTTTTATACTGTGCTAAATGTATTATACAATCTGTAATTATGGTATAAATGTGTATTTTGTTTTATCCCTATGTGTTCTAGAATGTGTGTATGATTTTTAAAAGCATTTAAAAATTTTTAAATGTAGATTAAACATTAGAGACAATAAAGTCGTTATAATTTCTCAAAAAAAAAAAAAAAAACAATGACTAAAAATTTAGTAAGTGATAGGCAATGGTGTTGGTTAATTTCTTCTGAATAAAAGACATTCTATATGATATTTTATAGCAATATTCTAATAATGTAGTACTATATGATGCCAGAAGATCAGAATCAAATATCATTAATGATGAGCAACTACTTATTTTTTATTTAACTTTATTAAAGCATGTTTCTGCTGTTAAAGAATACTTCACATATATATGCAAAGCTCAAAATAATATAACCTCATGTATCTCACTCAGATTGAACAAGTATTGATATTTTGCTATATTTGCTACAGATTGCTAGAATAAAATACAGATGTAACTTTTTTTTTTTTTATCTTTTGAAGTTTTGATGGTTTTTTTTTCAAAAGTTTTTACTTCCATAAGTTTTTGGAGGACAGGTGGTATTCCGTTATATAAGTTCTTTAGTGGTGATTTATGAGATTTTTATATATTCATCACCCGAGCAGTAATTCACTGAACTCAATTTGTACTATTTTATCCCTCACCCGCTTCCCGTCATTTCCCCCGAGTCCCCAAAGTCCATTGTATCCTTCCTATGCCTTTGTATCCTCATAGTTTAGCTCCCACTTATGAATGAGAACATAGGATGTTTGGTTTTCCATTTCTGAGTTACTTCACTTAGAATAATAGTCTCCAATCCCATCCAAGATGCTGTGAATGCCATTAATTCATTCCTTTTTATGGTTGAGTAGTGTTCCATCATACACACATACACGGAGACACACATGTACACACAGACACACACACATAGTTTATCCACTTGTTGATTGATGGGCATTTGGTTCCACATTTTTGCAATTGCGAATTGTGCTGCTATAAACATGCATGTGCAAGTATCTTTTTCATATAATGACTTCTTTTCCTCCGTGCAGATACCCAGTAGTGGGATTGCTGGATCAAATGGTAGTTCTACTTTTAGTTCTTTAAGGAATCTCCACACTGTTTTCCACAGTGACTGTACTAGTTTACATTCCCACCAGCAGTGTAGAAGTGTTCCCTAATCACCAAATGCACGCCAACATCTATTTTTTTTTATTTTTTAATAATGGCCATTCTTGTGGGAGTAAAGTGGTAACACATCGTGGTTTTGATTTGCATTTTTCTGGTTATTAGTGATGTTGAGCATTTTTTCATATGTCTTTTGGTCATTTGTATATCTTCTTTTGAGAATTGTCTATTCATGTCCTGAGCCCACTTTTTGATGGGATTGTTTTTTTTCTAGCTGATTTGTTTGAGTTCCATGTGGATTCTATATATTAGTCCTTCATCAGATGCATAGTTTGCAAAGATTTTTTTCCCACTCTGGGTTGTGTTTACTCTGCTGACTGTTCCTTTTGCTATGCAAAAGCTCTTTGGTTTAGTTAAGTCCCACCTGTTTATCTTTGTTTTTGTTACATTTGCTTTTGAAGTCTTTGCCTAAGCCAGTGTCTAGAAGGATTTTTTTCCGATGTTATTTTCTAGATTTTTTTATAGTTTCAGGTCTTAGATTTAAGTCCTTGATCTATCTTGAGTTGATTTTTGTGTAAGGTGAAAGATGAGGTTTTATTCTCCTACATGTGGCTAGCCAATTATCCCGGCACCATTCGTTGAAAAGGGTGTCCTTTCCCCACTTTATGTTTTTGTTTGCTTTGTCAAAGATCAGTTGGCTGTAAGTATTTGTGTTTATTTCTGCGTTCGCTGTTCAGTTGGTCTGTGTGGCTGTTTTTACACTAGTACCATACTGTTTTGGTGACTTACGGCCTTGTAGTTTGAAATCAGGTAGTGTGATGCATCCAGATTTGTTCTTTGTGCTCAATCTTGGCTTTGGCTGTGTGGGCTCTTTTTTGGTTCCATGTGAATTTTAGAATTTTTTTTTTTTTATCTAATTCCGTGAAGAATGATGGCATTATTTTGATGGGGATTGCGCTAAATTTGTAGATTGCTTTTGGCAGTATGGTAATTTTCACAATGACCATAAGCTCATTTTCTTTCTTTCTTTTTTTTTTTTTTTTATTATACTTTAAGTTCTAGGGTACATGTGCATAACGTGCAGGTTTGTTACATATATATACTTGTGCCATGTTGGTGTGCTGTACCCATCAACTCGTCAGCACCCATCAATTCATCATTTATATCATGTATAACTCCCCAATGCAATCCCTCCCCCCTACCCCCTCCCCATGATAGGCCCCAGTGTGTGATGTTCCCCTTCCCGAGTCCAAGTGATGTCATTGTTCAGTTCCCACCTATGAGTGAGAACATGCGGTGTTTGGTTTTCTGTTCTTGTGATAGTTTGCTAAGAATGATGGTTTCCAGCTGCATCCATGTCCCTACAAAGGACGCAAACTCATCCTTTTTTATGGCTGCATAGTATTCCATGGTGTATATGTGCCACATTTTCTTAATCCAGTCTGTCACAGATGGACATTTGGGTTGATTCCAAGTCTTTGCTATTGTGAATAGTGCCGCAGTAAACATACGTGTGCATGTGTCTTTGTAGTAGAATAATTTATAATCCTTTGGGTATATACCCAGTAGTGGGATGGCTGGGTCATATGGTACATCTAGTTCTAGATCCTTGAGGAAATGCCATACTGTTTTCCATAATGGTTGAACTAGTTTACAATCCCACCAACGGTGTAAAAGTGTTCCTATTTCTCCACATCCTCTCCAACACCTGTTGTTTCCTGATTTTTTAATGATTGCCATTCTAACTGGTGTGAGATGGTATCTCATTGTGGTTTTGATTTGCATTTCTCTGATGGCGAGTGATGATGAGCATTTTTTCATGTGTCTGTTGGCTGTATGAATGTCTTCTTTTGAGAAATGTCTGTTCACATCCTTTGCCCACTTTTTGATGGGGTTGTTTGTTTTTTTCTTGTAAATTTGTTTGAGTTCTTTGTAGATTCTGGATATTAGCCCTTTGTCAGATGAGTAGATTGCAAAAATTTTCTCCCATTCTGTAGGTTGCCTGTTCACTCTGATGGTAGTTTCTTTTGCTGTGCAGAAGCTCTTTAGTTTAATTAGATCCCATTTGTCAATTTTGGCTTTTGCTGCCGTTGCTTTTGGTGTTTTAGACATGAAGTCCTTGCCCATGCCTATGTCCTGAATGGTACTCCCTAGGTTTTCTTCTAGGGTTTTTATGGTATTAGGTCTAACATTTAAGTCTCTAATCCATCTTGAATTAATCTTTGTATAAGGAGTAAGGAAAGGATCCAGTTTCAGCTTTCTACTTACAGCTAGCCAATTTTCCCAGCACCATTTATTAAATAGGGACTCCTTTCCCCATTTCTTGTTTCTCTCAGGTTTGTCAAAGATCAGATGGCTGTAGATGTGTGGTATTATTTCTGAGGACACTGTTCTGTTCCGTTGGTCTATATCTCTGTTTCGGTACCAGGACCATGCTGTTTTGGTTACTGTAGCCTGGTAGTATAGTTTGAAGTCAGGTCAGCGTGATGCCTCCAGCTTTGTTCTTTTGACTTAGGATTGTCTTGGCAATGTGGGCTCTTTTTTGGTTCCATTTGAACATTGAAGCAGTTTTTTCCAATTCTGTGAAGAAAGTTATTGGTAGCTTGATGGGGATGGCATTGAATCTATAAATAACCTTGGGCAGTATGGCCATTTTGACGATATGGATTCTTCCTACCCATGAGCATGGTATGTTCTTCATTTTGTTTGTGTCCTCTTTGATTTCACTGAGCAGTGGTTTGTAGTTCTCCTTGAAGAGGTCCTTTACATCCATTGTAAGTTGGATTCCTAGGTATTTTATTCTCTTTGAAGCAATTGTGAATGGAAGTTCATTCATGATTTGGCTCTCTGTTTGTCTGTTACTGGTGTATAAGAATGCTTGTGATTTTTGCACATTGATTTTGTATCCTGAGACTTTGCTGAAGTTGCTTATCAGCTTAAGGAGATTTTGGGCTGAGACAATGGGGTTTTCTAAATATACAATCATGTATGTCATCTGCAAACAGGGATAATTTGACTTCTTCTTTTCCTAACTGAATACCCTTTATTTCTTTCTTTTGCCTGTTTGCCCTAGCCAGAACTTCCAACACTATGTTGAATAGGAGTGGTGAGAGAGGGCATCCCTGTCTTGTGCCAGTTTTCAAAGGGAATTTTTCCAGTTTTTGCCCATTCAGTATGATATTGGCTGTGGGTCTGTCATAAATAGCTCTTATTATTTTGAGGTACGTTCCATCAATACCGAATTTATTGAGCGTTTTTAGCATGAAGGGCTGTTGAATTTTGTCAAAGGCCTTTTCTGCATCTATTGAGATAATCATGTGGTTCTTGTCTTTGGTTCTGTTTATATGCTGGATTACGTTTATTGATTTGCGAATGTTGAACCAGCCTTGCATCCCAGGGATGAAGCCCACTTGATCATAGTGGATAAGCTTTTTGATGTGCTGCTGAATCCGGTTTGCCAGTATTTTATTGAGGATTTTTGCATCGATGTTCATCAGGGATATTGGTCTAAAATTCTCTTTTTTTGTTGTGTCTCTGCCAGGCTTTGGTATCAGGATGATGTTGGCCTCATAAAATGAGTTAGGGAGGATTCCCTCTTTTTCTGTTGATTGGAATAGTTTCAGAAGGAATGGTACCAGGTCCTCCTTGTACCTCTGGTAGAAATCAGCTGTGAATCCATCTGGTCCTGGACTTTTTTTGGTTGGTAGGCTTTTAATTATTGCCTCAATTTCAGAGCCTGCTATTGGTCTATTTAGGGATTCAACTTCTTCTTGGTTTAGTCTTGGAAGAGTGTAAGTGTCCAGTTTGCGTAGAGGTGTTTATAGTATTCTCTGATGGTAGTTTGTATTTCTGTGGGGTCGGTGGTGATATCCCCTTTATCATTTTTTATTGTGTCTATTTGATTCTTCTCTCTTTTCTTCTTTATTAGTCTTGCTAGCGGTCTGTCAATTTTGTTGAACTTTTCAAAAAACCAACTCCTGGATTCATTGATTTTTTGGAGGGTTTTTTGTGTCTCTATCTCCTTCAGTTCTGCTCTGATCTTAGTTATTTCTTGCCTTCTGCTAGCTTTTGAATGTGTTTGCTCTTGCTTCTCTAGTTCTTTTAATTGTGATGTTAGAGTGTCCATTTTAGATCTTTCCAGCTTTCTCTTGTGGGCATTTAGTGCTATAAATTTCCCTCTACACACTGCTTTAAATGTGTCCCAGAGATTCTGGTATGTTGTATCTTTGTTCTCATTGGTTTCAAAGAACATCTTTATTTCTGCCTTCATTTCGTTATGTACCCAGTAGTCATTCAGGAGCAGGTTGTTCAGTTTCCATGTAGTTGAGCAGTTTTGATTGAGTTTCTTAGTCCTGAGTTCTAGTTTGATTGCACTGTGGTCTGAGAGACAGTTTGTTATAATTTCTGTTCTTTTACATTTGCTGAGGAGTGCTTTACTTCCAATTATGTGGTCAATTTTGGAATAAGTGCGATGTGGTGCTGAGAAGAATGTGTATTCTGTTGATTTGGGGTGGAGAGTTCTATAGAGGTCTATTAGGTCCGCTTGGTGCAGAGATGAGTTCAATTCCTGAATATCCTTGTTAACTTTCTGTCTCGTTGATCTGTCTAATGTTGACAGTGGAGTGATGAAGTCTCCCATTATTATTGTATTGGAGTCTAAGTCTCTTTGTAAGTCTCTAAGGACTTGTTTTATGAATCTGGGTGCTCCTGTATTGGGTGCATATATATTTAGGATATTTAGCTCTTCCTGTTGAATTGATCCCTTTACCATTATGTAATGTCCTTTCTTTGTCTCTTTTGATCTTTGATGGTTTAAAGTCTGTTTTATCAGAGACTAGGATTGCAACCCCTGCTTTTTTTTGTTCTCCATTTGCTTGGTAGATCTTCCTCCATCCCTTTATTTTGAGCCTATGTATGTCTCTGCATGTGAGGTGGGTCTCCTGAATACAGCAGACTGATGGGTCTTGACTCTTTATCCAGTTTGCCAGTCTGTGTCTTTTAATTAGAGCATTTAGTCCATTTACATTTAAGGTTAATATTGTTATGTGTGAACTTGATCCTGCCATTATGATATTAACTGGTTATTTTGCTCGTTAGTTGATGCAGTTTCTTCCTAGCCTCCATGGTCTTTACATTTTGGCTTGTTTTTGCAATGGCTGTTACCGGTTGTTCCTTTCCATGTTTAGTGCTTCCTTCAGGGTCTCTTGTAAGGCAGGCCTGGTGGTGACAAAATCTCTAAGCATTTGCTTATCTGTAAAGGATTTTATTTCTCCTTCACTTATGAAACTTAGTTTGACTGGATATGAAATTCTGGGTTGAAAATTCTTTTCTTTAAGAACGTTGAATATTGGCCCCCACTCTCTTCTGGCTTGTAGAGTTTCTGCGGAGAGATCTGCTGTTAGTCTGATGGGCTTCCCTTTGTGGGTAACCCGACCTTTCTCTCTGGCTGCCCTTAAGATTTTTTCCTTCATTTCAACTTTGGTGAATCTGGCAATTATGTGTCTTGGAGTTGCTCTTCTGGAGGAGTATCTTTGTGGCGTTCTCTGTATTTCCTGAATTTGAATGTTGACCTGCCCTACTAGGTTGGGGAAGTTCTCCTGGATGATATCCTGAAGAGTGTTTTCCAACTTGGTTCCATTTTCCCCCTCACTTTCAGGCACCCCAGTCAGACGTAGATTTGGTCTTTTTACGTAATCCCATACTTGTTGCAGGCTTTGTTCATTTCTTTTTCTTCTTTTTTCTTTTGGTTTCTCTTCTCGCTTCGTTTCATTCATTTGATCCTCAATCGCTGATACTCTTTCTTCCAGTTGATTGATTCAGTTACTGAAGCTTGTGCATCTGTCACGTATTTCTTGTGTCATAGTTTTCATCTCTGTCATTTCGTTTATGATCTTCTCTGCATTAATTATTCTAGCTATCAATTATTCCACTCTTTTTTCAAGATTTTTAGTTTCTTTGCGCTGTGTACGTAATTCCTCCTTTAGCTCTGAGAAGTTTGATGGACTGAAGCCTTCTTCTCTCATCTCGTCAAAGTCATTCTCTGACTAGCTTCGATCTGTTGCTGGTGATGAGGTGCGCTCCTTTGCAGGGGGAGATGTGCTCTTATTTTTTGAATTTCCAGCTTTTCTGCCCTGCTTTTTCCCCATCTTTGTGGTTTTATCTGCCTCTGGTCTTTGATGATGGTTACGTACTGATGGGGTTTTGGTGCAGGTGTCCTTCCTGTTTGATAGTTTTCCTTCTAACAGTCAGGACCCTCAGCTGTAGGTCTGTTGGAGATTGCTTGAGGTCCCCTCCAGACCCTGTTTGCCTGGGTATCGGCAGTAGAGATTGCAGAAGATAGAATATTGCTGAACAGCTAGTGTACCTGTCTGATTCTTACTTTGGAAGCTGCCTCTCAGGGGTGTACTCCACTAGTGGGGGATGTCTCCCAGTTAGGCTACTCAGGGGTCGGGGACCCACTTGAGCAGGCAGTCTGTCCGTTCTCAGATCTCAACCTCCGTGTTGGGAGATCCACTGCTCTCTTCAAAGCTGTCAGAGAGAGTCGTTTGCATCTGCAGAGGTTGCTGCTGCTTTTTTTGTTGTTGTTTGGCTGTGCCCTGTCCCCAGAGGTGGAGTCTACAGAGACAGGCAGGTTTCCTTGTGCTGCTGTGAACTCCACCCAGTTCTAGCTTCCCAGTGGTTTTGTTTACCTACTTAAGCCTCAGCAATGTCGGGCACCCCTCCCCCACCCTTGCTGCTGCCTTGCAGTTAGATCGCAGACTGCTGTGCTAGCAATGAGGGAGGCTCTGTGGCCGTGGGACCTTCCCGACCAGGTGTGGGATATAATCTCCTGGTGTGCCTGTTTGCTTAAAGCGCAGTATTGGGGTGGGAGTTACCCGATTTTCCAGGTGTTGTGTGTCTCAGTTCTCCTGGCTAGGAAACAGGATTCCCTTCCCCCTTGCGCTTCCTAGGTGAGGCGATGCCTCACCCTGCTTCAGCTCTCGCTGGTCAGGCTGCAGCAGCTGACCAGCACCGATTGTCTTGCACTCCCTAGTGAGATGAACCCAGTACCTCAGTTGAAAATGCAGAAATCACCGGTCTCCTGTGTTGCTCGCGCTGGGAGTTGGAGACTGGAGCTGTTCCTATTCGGCCATCCTGTTCCACCCCCCGCCTTGCCTTTTCTTATAGATTTGAAGGAGGTCTTTATAAAGTCTATATAATAATCCTATATTATATATTTTCCATTCTCTTCTCTCCACCTTGACTTGTCTATTAATTTTATTGCACAAAACTTTTAATTTTTTTTTTTTTTTTTTTTTTTTTTGAGACAGAGTCTTGCTCTGTCGCCCAGGTTGGAGTGCAGTGGTGCAATCTCAGCTCACTGCAACCTCCGCCTCCCAGGTTCAAGCGATTCTCCTGCCTCAACCTCTTAAGTAGCTGAGACTACAGGCTCCTGCCACCAACCCCAGCTAATTTCTTTTTTTTTTGTATTTTTAGTAGAGATGGGGTTTCACTGTGTTAGCCAGAATGCTCTTGATCTCTTGGCCTTGTGATCCGTCCCCCCTCAGCCTCCCAAATTGCTGGGATTACAGGCGTGAGCCACTGCACCTGGCCCCCAAATTTTTAACTTTTCAGGCAGTCAGATTTATTAGTCTTTCTTTTTATGTTTTGGGCTTTAAAAAAAATCTTATTTAAGAAATTCTTTTCTCTGTGTGTCATTTTCCCGTAACGGCTTTGCTTTTTAAAATTTTCTACCTGTGCGCATATACAATAAAAATTATGGCTAAAACCTGACTGATATAACAAATAAATGGTAAATAATGATTGAATATTATAGTTGGTTATGAGTCACTCTTCACAGTTAAATACGCAGGTACAGGTTGTGAGATAACTGGCATTGTTTCACAATTACATAATATCTGTTTGAAATTCTTGAGTAACAAAATGATTTTATTTTACCTGGGAGAAGATAATTATGTTTTTTCAGTCCTACCACAGTTTTCTATAACTTTTCAGGCTTTTTAGTTTTTCTTTTGTTATACTTTAAGTTCTAGGGTACATGTGCACAACGTGCTGGTTTGTTACATATGTATACATGTGCCATGTTGGTGTGCTGCACCCATTAACTCGTCATTCACATTAGGGATATCTCCTAATGATATCCCTCTCCCCCACCACACGACAGGCCCCGGTGTGTGATGTTCCCCTTCCTGTGTCCAAGTGTTCTTATTGTTCAATTCCCACCTATGAGTGAGAACATGCGGTGTTTGGTTTTTCGTCCTTGCGATAGTTTGCTGAGAATGATGGTTTCCAGCTTCATCCGTGTCCCTGCAAAGGACATGAACTCATCCTTTTTTGTGGCTGCATAGTATTCCATGGTGTATATGTGCCACATTTTCTTAATCCACTCTATCATTGATGTACATTTGGGTTGGTTCCAAGTCTTTGCTGTTGTGAATAGTGCTGCAATAAAGATACGCTGTTCATGTGTCTTTATAGCAGCATGATTTATAATCCTTTGGGTATATACCCAGTAATGGGATGGCTGGGCCAACTTTTATTTCTAGTTCTAGATCCTTGAGGAATCGCCGCACTGTCTTCCACAATGGTTGAACTAGTTTAGAGTCCCACCAACAGTGTAAAAGTGTTCCTGTTTCTCCACATCCTCTCCAGCACCTGTTGTGTCCTGACTTTTTAATGATCGCCATTCTAACTGGTGTGAGACAGTATCTCATTTGTAGTTTTGATTTGCATTTCTCTGATGGCCAGTGATGATGAGCATTTTTGCATGTGTCTGTTGGCTGCATACATGTCTTCTTTTGAGAAGTGTCTGTTCATATCCTTTGCCCACTTTTTGATGGGGTTGTTTTTTTCTTGAAAATTGATTGAGTTCTTTGTAGATTCTGGATATTAGCCCTTTGTCAGATGAGTAGATTGCAAAACTTTTCTTCCATTCTGTAGGTTGCCTGTTCACTCTGATGGTAGTTTCTTTTGCTGTGCAGAAGCTCCTTAGTTTAATTAGATCCCATTTGTCAATTTTGGCTTTTGTTGCCATTACTTTTGGTGCTTTAGACATGAAATCCTTGCCTGTGCCTATGTCGTGAATGGTATTGCCTATGTTTTCTGCCTAGAGGTTTTTATGGTTTTAGGTCTAACATTTAAGTCTTTAATCCATCTTGAATTAATTTTTATATAAGGTGTAAGGAAGGGATCCAGTTTCAGCTTTCTACATATGGCTAGCCAGTTTCCCCAGAACCATTTATTAAATAGGGAATCCTTTCCCCATTTCTTGTTTTTGTTAGGTTTGTCAAAGACCAGATGGTTGTCAATGTGTGGTATTGTTTCTGAGGACTCTGTTCTGTTCCATTGGTCTATATCTCTGTTTTGGTACCAGTACCATGCTGTTTTGGTTACTGTAGCCTGGTAGTATAGTTTGAAGTCAGGTAGCGTGATGCCTCCAGCTTTGTTCTTTTGACTTAGGATTGTCTTGGCAATGCGGGCTCTTTTTTGGTTCCATGTGAACTTTGAAGCAGTTTTTTCCAATTCTGTGAAGAAAGTCATTGGTAGCTTGATGGGGATGGCATTGAATCTATAAATTACCTTGGGCAGTATGGCCATTTTCATGATAATTGATTCTTCCTATCAACGAGCATGGAATGTTCTTCCATTTGTTTGTGTCCTCTTTTATTTCATTGAGCAGTGGTTTATAGTTCTCCTTGAAGAGGTCCTTCACATCCCTTGTAAGTTGGATTCCTAGGTATTTTATTCTCTTTGAAGCAATTGTGAATGGGAGTTCATTCATGATTTGGGTCTCTTGTCTGTTTGTAGTGTATAAAATGCTTGTGATTTTTGCACATTGATTTTGTATCCTGAGACTTTGCTGAAGTTGCTTATCAGCTTAAGGAGATTTTGGGCTGAGATGATGGGGTTTTCTAAATATATAATCATGTAATCTGCAAACAGGGACAATTTGACTTCCTCTTTTCCTAACTGAATACCCTTTATTTCTTTCTCCCGCCTGATTGCCCTGGCCAGAACTTCCAACACTATGTTGAATGGGAGTGGTGAGAGAGGGCATCCTTGTCTTGCACCAGTTTTCAAAGGGAATGCTTCCAGTTTTTGCCCATTCAGTATGATATTGGCTGTGGGTTTGTCATAAATAGCTCTCATTATTTTGAGATACGTCCCATCAATACCTAATTTATTGAGAGTTTTTAGTGTGACTGGCTGTTGAATTTTGTCAAAGGCCTTTTCTGCATCTATTGAGATAATCATGTGGTTTTTGTCTTTGGTTCTGTTTATATGCTGGATTACATTTATTGATTTGCGTATGTTGAACCAACCTTGCATCCCAGGGATGACGCCCACTTGATCATGGTGGATAAGCTTTTTGATGTGTGGCTGTATTTGGTTTGCCAGGATTTTATTGAGGATTTTTGCATCGATGTTCATCAGGGATACTGCTCTAAACTTCTCTTTTTTGGTTGTGTATCTGTCAGGCTTTGGTATCAGGATGATGCTGGCCTCATAAAATGAGTTAGCGAGGATTCCCTCTTTTTCTGTTGATTGGAATAGTTTCAGAAGGAATGGTACAAGCTCCTCCTTGTACGTCTGGTAGAATTCGGCTGGGAATCCGTCTGGTCCTGGACTTTTTTTCGTTGGTAGGCTATTAATTGTTGCCTCAGTTTCAGAACCTGTTACTGGTCAATTCAGGGATTCAACTTCTTCCTGGTTTAGTCTTGGGAGGGTGTATGTGTTCAGGAATTTATCCATTTCTTCTAGATTTTGTAGTTTATTTACATTGAAGTGTTTATTTTCTGATGGTATTTCGTATTTCTGCGGGATCCGTGGTGATATCCCCTTTATCATTTTTTATTGCATCTATTTGATTCTTCTCTCTTTTCTTCTTTATTAGTCTTGTTAGTGATCTATCAATTTTTGTTGATCTTTTCAAAAAACCAGCTCCTGGATTCATTGATTTTTTGAAGGTTTTTTTGTGTCTCTATCTCCTTCAGTTCTGCTCTGATCTTAGTTATTTCTTGCCTTCTGCTAGCTTTTGAATGTGTTTGCTCTTGCTGCTGGAGTTGTTCTAATTGTGATGTTAGGATGTCGATTTTAGATCTTTCCTGCTTTCTCTTTTGGGCATTTAGTGCTATAAATTTCCCTCTACACACTGCTTTAAATGTGTCCCAGAGATTCTGGTATGTTGTGTCTTCGTTCTCATTGGTTTCAAAGAATGTCTTTATATCTGCCTTCATTTCGTTAGGTACCCAGTAGTCATTCAGGAGCAGGTTATTCAGTTTCCATGTAGTTGAGCGGTTTTGAGTGAGTTTCTTAATCCTGAGTTCTAGTTTGATTGCACTGTGGTCTGAGAGATAGTTTGTTATAATTTCTGTTCTTTTACATTTGCTGAGGAATGCTTTATTTCCAATTATGTGGTCAATTTTGGAATAAGTGCGATGTGGTGCTGAGAAGAATGTATATTCTGTTGATTTGGGGTGGAGAGTTCTGTACATGTCTATTAGGTCTGCTTGCTGCAGAGATGAGTTCAATTCCTGGATATCCTTGTTAACTTTCTGTCTCTTTGATCTGTCTAATGTTGACAGTGGGGTGTTTGAAGTCTCCCATTATTATTGTATGGGAGTCTAAGTCTCTTTGTAAGTCTCTAAGGACTTGCTTTATGAATCTGGGTGCTCCTGTATTGGGTGCATATATATTTAGGATAGTTAGCTCTTCTTGTTGAATTGATCCCTTTAACATTATGGTAATGGCCTTCTTTGTCTCTTTTGATCTTCGATGGTTTAAAGTCTGTTTTATCAGAGACTAGGATTGCAACCCCTGCCTTTTTTTGTCTTCCATTTGCTTGGTAGATCTTCCTCTATCCCTTTATTTTGAACCTATGTATCTCTGCATGTGAGCTGGGTCTCTTGAATACAGCACACTGATGGGTCTTGACTTTTTATCCAATTTGCCAGTCCGTGTCTTTTAATTGGTGCATTTAGCCCATTTACATTTAAAGTTAATATTGTTACGTGTGAATTTGATCCTGTCATTAAGATATTAGCCGGTTATTTTGCTCGTTAATTGATGCAGTTTCTTCCTAGCAAGGAGCATTTAGCTCATTTATATTTAAGGTTAATATTGTTATGCGTGAATTTGATCCTGTCATTATGATGTTAGCTGGTTATTTTGCTCGTTAGTTGATGCAGTTTCTTCCTAGCATTGATGCTCTTTACAATTTGGCATGTTTTTGCAATGGCTGGTACCAGTTGTTCCTTTTCATGTTTAGTGCTTCCTTCAGGAGCTTTTGTAGGGCAGACCTGGTGGTGACAAAATCTCTCAGCATTTTCTTGCCTGTAAACGGTTTTATTTTTCCTTCACTTATGAAGCTTAGTTTGGCTGGATATGAAAGTTTGCGTTGAAAATTCTTTTCTTTAAGAATGTTGAGCCGGGCGCGGTGGCTCAAGCCTGTAATCCCAGCACTTTGGGAGGCCGAGACGGGCGGATCACGAGGTCAGGAGATCGAGACCATCCTGGCTAACACGGTGAAACCCCGTCTCTACTAAAAATACAAAAAAACTAGCCGGGCGAGATGGCGGGCGCCTGTAGTCCCAGCTACTCGGGAGGCTGAGGCAGGAGAATGGCGTAAACCCGGGAGGCGGAGCTTGCAGTGAGCTGAGATCTGGCCACTGCACTCCAGTCTGGGCAACAGAGTGAGACTCCGCCTCAAAAAAAAAAAAAAAAAAAAAAATGTTGATTATTGGCCCCCACTCTCTTCTGGCTTATAGCATTTCTGCCCAGAGATCCGCTGTTAGTCTGATGGGCTTCCCTTTGTGGCTAACCCTACCTTTTCTCTGGCTGCCCTTAACATTTTTCCTTCATTTCAACTTTGGTGAATCTGACAATTGTGTGTCTTGGAGTTGCTCTTCTCGAGGAGTATCTTTGTGGCGTTCTCTGTATTTCCTGAATTTGAATGTTGGCCTGCCCTGCTAGGTTGGGGAAGTTCTCCTGGATAATATCCTGAAGAGTGTTTTCCAACTTGGTTCCATCCTCCCCATCACTTTCAGGTACACCCATCAGATGTAGATTTGGTCTTTTCACATAGTCCCATATTTCTTGGAGGCTTTGTTCGTTTCTTTTTACTTTTTTTTCTCTAAACTTCTGAGAAATTCTTTTCTCTCCCAAGATCATGAAGAATGCAGAATTTCTTCTAAAATTTTAAAATTTTATTTGTAAGATTTGTCTGTGAAACCATCTCTTAGTTTGTTGAATTATTTGTCCTTTCCATAGTAATTTAGAATGATACCTGTGTCATATATGCTGAGATCTTTTTCTAGGTGCTTAATTCTGTTCCATTAGTCTTACTTATCTGACTTTGTGCCAATACCACACTATTTCCATTACTAAAACTTTGTTTTGTTTTCTGATGGGAGAGAAATCCTGTTTTTTTTTTCCTTATTTTGCAAAATGAACTTGCTTATTTTGGAGAGTTTGGTTTTTCATACATATTTTAGGATCACTTTGCTAAATTTAACTAAAAAATCCTTTTGGAGTTTTTATTAGAAGTGCATTTAATTTATAGATCAATTTGGGAAACAACTACTTCTTCCGAAAATTTATAATTTTTTAATGTATTAAGTATGTTGCTCTTTGTTAGATTTATTCCTTGAAAGATTATGATTCTGTCGTTACTATTGTAAATGTGATATTTTAAAAAACACATTTAGTAATTTCTTTTCTTTTTTTTTTTTTTTTTTTTGAGACGGAGTCTCGCTCTGTCACCTGGGCTGGAGTGCAGTGGCCGGTTCTCAGCTCACTGCAAGCTCTGCCTCCTGGGTTTATGCCATTCTCCTGCCTCAGCCTCCACATTTAGTAATTTCTGGTTGTTGTTGTATAGGGACTTTAATTTCTGTACATTGATATTGTATATAGTACTGCCCCTGAACTTTCTTATTAGTACAATTTGTAGATTATCTTGGATTTTCTGTATTGAAAGTTTATATTATCTGAATAACATTTGTTTCTTCATTTTCTACACTTGTAAGTCTTCTTCTTTATCTTATTGCCTTGTCTAAGGCCTTCAGTACTGCGATGAATAGAAGCATAGATGGCAGGCCTGTCTTCTATTGTTGTTAGCTTTAAAAGGAATGCTACTGATGAGTTGATCCATAGTATGTGGTATTTATTTATGAATTTCTAATATTCTTTACTGAATTAGGGAGTTTACCTTCCACTCATTCTTTCTTGCTAAGGTGTTCATAATGAATAAGTGTTAAATTTTATCTAATGATTTTTTGTTTCAATTTAGATTGTAATTTATTTTGCTTTAATTTGTTAATGCAATC
This sequence comes from Rhinopithecus roxellana, assembly GCF_007565055.1. Classification (NCBI taxonomy): domain Eukaryota; kingdom Metazoa; phylum Chordata; class Mammalia; order Primates; family Cercopithecidae; genus Rhinopithecus; species Rhinopithecus roxellana. The sequence goes on along the minus strand of NC_044553.1, from coordinate 87,388,261 downwards.
AATTTAAATTAATAGCTTTTCTAATCATAAACCAATGTAGTATTCTTAGGATAAAGTTGAGATAGTCATGTGTTTTTAAATATATTGCTATATTTACTAATGTGTCATTTGGGAGTTTGAAAATAAGCTTATATTTGAATTAGTCTTTTTTTGTTATCCTTGTCTACTTTTATATCGATCTTATACTAATCTCAAGAATGGAAGTTTAGAATTTCCTCTCGTTTTATATTTCCTAGATTTTGATTCAGATGTTTTATGAATATTTGTAAAACTCCTATAAAAATATTTGAACCTGGCCAGGCACGGTAGCTCATGCCTGGAATCCCAGCACTTTGGGAGGCTGTGGTGGGCAGATCATGAGGTCAGGAGATCGAGACCATTCTGGCCAACATGGTGAAAACCCCGTCTCTTCTAAAAATTCAAAAAAAGTAGTTGGGCGTGGTGGCGCGTGCCTGTAATGCTGGCTACTTGGGAGGCTGAGGCAGGAGAGTCAGTTGAACCTGGGAGGTGAAGGTTGCAGTGAGCTGAGATTGTGCCACTGCACTGCAGCCTGGTGACAAATGTATTTTAAAATATATTGTTATATTTACTAATGTATCGTTTGTATTTTCATTTGAGACTCCATCTCAAAAGAAGAAAAAATAATGCTTGAATCTAAAGTTTCAAAAAATTCAATCGATTTTTGACTGTTGAAAATTTCTATATATTATTGAGTTCATTTTGTAGTTTAATTCCTCTAGAAGTTATTTTTTTCATGTTTTTCAAGCAAGTACCTGAAAATATTCATAGTATTTTTTGATATGTTTTAAAATTCTTTATCTGTGTTTATGATTCTCTTTTCTTTCCTAATATTGTTTATTTGTGCCTACGTTCTTTTTCTTAATTAAGATCTTTATTCTTTCCAATATTCATGGTATAATTGTTGAAAGTGTTTAAGAAAGGCAACCTGTTTTACATGAATTATTAAGTACATTTTTAATGAGAAAAGTTTAATTTCTCAGAGAGCTGTGTAATCATTTCGTTTAGGCTGCAAGTCACTATTTTTTCATATGCTGATTGCAAACCAGTAATTTACTGGTTTTCATGTTATGTTTTATAAGTATTGAATTCCTTTAGAGTGGGGCTAACGTTTGGGTATTAGAAGGGTACCTTCTTGTTTGAATAAAGATTTTCATCAAATTTTTATTTAGGAGAATAATTTTTGAAATATATATCAAATCTCAGAAAAACTAACATATAGGCATCCTTAAAGGCTTTTAAATTAGGAATGAGGATCATCTACAGGAAACCCTAGTGGTTAGCTGTTTCCTGTTTTGTGATGTCAGATGCAAGCAGTGAACCAGGCCAGCCTATATAGCTATTGCTGCAGCTACACAGTCGAGCTTTCTTGGATTTACCTAATAACTAATGATGTCTAATATCTTTTAATGTGCTTAATTCGCCTATTTGTCTTTTTTGTTCAAACATTTATTTGAATCTTTTTGCTTATGAGTTTTTTTTCTTTTTTTCCTGATGATTTGGTTCTTTGTGTAGTCTGGATACAAGTCCTTTAACAGATGTAAGATTTAAAAATATTTTCTTGGCCAGGCTCAATGGCTCATGCCTGTAATCCCAGCACTTTCGGAGGCCAAGGTGGGTGAATCACCTGAGGTCAGGAGTTGAAGACCAGCCTGGCCAACATGGCGAAACTCTGTCTCTACTAAAAATATAAAAATTAGCCGGCCGTGGTGACGCGCTTCTGTAATCCCAGCTACTTGGGAGGCTCAGGCGGAAGAATCACTTGAACCCGGGAGGTGAAGGTTGTGGTGAGCCGAGATCGCGCCACTGCACTCCAGCCTGGGTGACAGAGTGAGACTCTGTCTCAAAAAAAAATTTTTTTTTCCCTCTAGTCTGTGGGTTATATTTTCATTCTCTTAACTGTGTCTTTCTAGAAGAAGAGCTTTTAATTTTAGTGAAATCCAGTTTATCAATTTTTTCTTTTATGGATCACACCTTTCTGTCGTAGCTGAGATAACTTTGCTGAACTGAGGGTCAGAAAGGTAATTTCTTGCTTTCCTCTTGTAAAAACTGTCCTTTGTCTGCTAAATTATCTTTGTGACTTTATTAAAAAAAATAAATAGAGTGTCCATTATGTGTGGGCTTATTCTTGGACTCTCTTCTATTTCATTATGCTCTTTGTCATCTGTCTTTATACCAGTACCTCACTGTCTTGATTATTGTATGTAGTTTTATAATAGGTCTTTAAAAACATTTTTTTATTTTTAAAATTTTTGTTCATTCATTCATTCGTTCGTTCAGTCAGTCATTCAAACACCAACTCAAGCCAGATACAATAGGTCTTGATATCAGATGGTATTTGCCTTTTAGTTTTATCTTTTTCTGATTTGTATTGAGTATTCTAGATGTTTGTATTTCCATATGAATTTTAGTACTGGCCTGTCAATTTCTAAACAAATTCAATGTTGTTTTATAATTTTAAATTTATAAGTCGTGCCCATCTTTTGCCAGATTGATACTTAATTTTTTTTCATTTTTTTGATGCTATTGTAACTAATAATGTGGTTTTAAATATTAATTTTCAATTGCTTTTGCAGGAATATAGAAATACAATTGAATTTTATATGTTGATGTTACATTCTGCAACCTTGTTAAACAACATCAGATTTTCAACATAGATTATCATGTCATGTGAACAAGGATAGCTTTGCTTCTTTCATTCCAATTTGAATGCCTTTGTTTCTTTTTCTTGCCTTGGTATACTGGCTAGAATTTTCAATATAGTGGTGAATAGAAGTGGTGAGAGACACATCCTTGTTTTGTTTCTGATTTAGGGGAAATATACTTATGCTTTCACCATTAACCTATGGTATTAACAGTAAGTTTTTAATAGATGATTGATATCAGGTTGAGGAAATTTCCTTAATTTCCTAGTTTCTGACACTTTTTTTTTTTTTGAGACAAAGTTTCGCTCTTATTGCCCTGGCTGGAATGCAATGGCTCAATCTCAGCTCACCACAACCTCTGCCTCCCAGGTTCAAGCTATTCTCCTGCCTCAGCTTCCTGAGTAGCTGGGATTACAGGCATGCACAACCACGCCTGGCTAATTTTATATTTTTAGTAGAGACAGGGTTTCTCCATGTTGGTCAGGTTGGTCTCGAGCTCCTGACCTCAGGTGATCCACCCACCTCGGCCTCCCAAAGAGCTGGGATTACAAGCGTGAACCACTGCACCCGGCTATTTCTGACACTTTTTATCAGGAATTTACATTAGACTTTTGTTAAGTCCTTTTTCTGAATATATTCAGATAATGTGTATTGTAAAATTTTGTTTAAAAAAATTTTTTGTTTATAGGAAGAATTACGTTGATTTATTTTTTAATAGGTAAGCCAATGTTGCATTTCTAGGATAGACCTTAATTAATCATGATTTTCTATCTACATTACATATGGTTGGGTTTGGTTTGCTAAAATTTTTTATAATTATTACATTGGTGTTCATGAGAGATACTGTTCTGTAATTTTTTTCTTGCTATATCTTTCTCTGGTTTTGATATCTGGATAATACTAGCTTTTAGTCCCTCCATGTTTTTTGCTCAGTGTGGCTAGAATAGGGATTGGCAAACTATGGCTCATGGGTCACATTCTACCAACCACCTCTTTTTTTCATGGCCAGCAAGCTAAGAATGATTTTCCATTGTTAAGTTGTTACATTTTAAGTGTTGTGTGTATATATATATGTATATATATATACCTAAGTAATAGCCTTGATTTTGCTGGTTGGACCATAAAACTGAAAATATTTATTAGGAGAAAGGTTGCCAGTTTAATTGATTTTTATTTTATTTTATTTTATTTTGTTTTTTTTTTGAGGTGGAGTCTTGCTCTGTCGCCCAGGCTGGAGTGCAGTGGCCGGATCTCAGCTCACTGCAAGCTCCGCCTCCCGGGTTTACGCCATTCTCCTGCCTCAGCCTCCCGAGTAGCTGGGACTACAGGCGCCTGCCACCTCGCCCGGCTAGTTTTTTGTATTTTTTAGTAGAAACGGGGTTTCACCGTGTTAGCCAGGATGGTCTTGATCTCCTGACCTCGTGATCCGCCCGTCTCGGCCTCCCAAAGTGCTGGGATTACAGGCTTGAGCCACCGCGCCCGGCCGATTTTTTTTTTTTTTTTAAAGAACCATATTTTAGTTTTCATTGGTTTTTATCTATTTTTCTTTTTCTCCATTTCATTGATGTCCTCTCTGATCTTTATTACTTCGTTTCTTCCACTTAATTGGAGTTTCATTGCTTTTTGTTTCTTAGTTTCGTAGAGTAGATGCTACAATATATAATCTGCAGTAAATCTCATTCTTTGTATTTTTTGTTTCAGACATTATAGTTTTCATCTGTAGTAGTTCAACTTGGGTATCTATTAAAATTTTTTCCTCCCCTCCCCTCCCCTCCCCTCCCCTCCCCTCCCCTCCCCTCCCCTTTTCTTTCTTTTCTTTCTGTCTCACTTTGCCACCCAGGCTGGAGTGCAGAGGTGTGATCTTGGCTCACTGCAATCTCTGCCTCTTGGGTTCAAGCAGTTTTCCTGCCTCAGCCTCCTGAGTAGCTGGGATTTTTTTTTTTTTCACAGTTGGATTAGATTATTAGGTAATATAGATTACTAATTGTATTATGTTTTATTAGAATTAGATTGGAAATCTTTGTGCAAAGCTACTGAAAAGATCATATGCTATTTTTTTCATGGCTGTTTTGCCTCTGATGTTTATTTCACCAATATTTGAAGAAAGAGATAAAAAGGAGAACCTAGACATCTGCCACCATGCCTGGCTAATTTTTGTGTTTTTCATAGAGATGGGATTTCACCATTTTGGCCAGGCTAGTCTTAAACTCCCGACCTCAGGTGATCCACCTGCCTCAGCCTCCCAAAGTGCTGGGATTACAGACGTGAGCCATCGCACCCGGCCTATCTATTAAAATTTTAACATCTTTTTTATATCTTCCCTGTCTCTAACTTTTGAACATGTGAAATACAGTCATAATAACTGTTATTTCTATGGTGATTCTAACATCTGTGTCAGTTTTGAGTTGGTTTTGATAGATTGATTTCATTCTTCTTTATGGGTTATCTTTTCTTGTTTTTTTGCAAGCCTGGTAACTTTTGTGGATTCCAGACATCATGAATTTTACTTTGTTTGTTACTAGAAGCCTTTGTATAATTTGCAAATATTCTTAAATTTTGTTATGGGATGTAGTTACGTTATTTAAAAATAATTTGATCCTATTTTGTTTTTTAATAATTGTTAAGCAGGACCTAAGCAATATTTGGTCTGGGGCACATTTTCCTACTTTTGAGGCCAAATCCTTCTGAGCATTTTACCCAGCATCCCATGAATTACGGTTTTCTAGTTTGGTAGGATCAGGAACCGTTTCTACCTTATCTGTATGAATGCCAGGTACTACTTCATCTAATCCTTTTAGAGAGTTCTTTCCCCAGCTTGAGTAGTTCCTTATATGTGTGTGCTGATGAGTACTCTGCTGATTCCAAAATGGTACCTTTGCAGATTTCTGGAGTTCTCTCTCCTCTACAGTTCTCTTATTCAAACTCTGTGTTGGTCTTTTTAGACTCTTAGCTCCATTTCTTCAACTCAGTGAATGTACTGGCTCCATCTGCATTTCCCCTCCATACACTGTGGTCTGGAAACTCTCTGAATACAGTAAGCTGGAACAGTCATAGGGTTGTCATCATTTGTTTTCCTTCTCTGGCGATCACTGCCCTTTGTTGCTTGATTGCAGTTTTATTAGGTCATTGTTTAATAAATTTCATCTGGATTTGACTTGTTTCAGGCAGGATGGTAAATATCTTGGCTAGAAGCAGATGTATCTGTATCTTTGGCATGATGAATATGATAAAGCATTCTGTTCCCTAAGTATTCAGAAAAGAGACTGTTCGTGCCTATTGACTCCTTTCTGGATGGAGTTTGGAAAGAATAGTTCTTCTGTATTTTTTTTTTTTAGAGTGATTTTTCCAGTACTTTTCTTTTGTACAGGTTTTTTTTTTTCACAGTTGGATTAGATTATTAGGTAATATAGATTACTAATTCTGTTATGTTTTATTAGAATTAGATTGGAAATCTTTGTGGAAAGCTACTGAAAAGATCATGCTATTTTTTTCATGGCTGTTTTGCCTCTGATGTTTATTCCACCAATATTTGACGAAAGAGATAAAAAGGAGAACCTAGACATAATCTTTCTATTGTCAATTTTTCTGTCACTAAAATATGTTCTGAAAAAGGACATTCCTGTCCTATGACATATTGCTGCCAAAATAAATCCCAAGAGATTGAAGCTTTATTCTAGTTTCAAATTGTTTCCTAGAAACCAGCCACCTAATTCAGAAAGAGATTAAGAGCCAAATCTTAGAAACATAACTTTTAAAAACTATATACCAAGACATGCCTCATTTGTGAATGTATGTGTGCTCATAAATTGGGTAAGTGTGCACCTAACTACTGTATTCATTTTATTATTCACTTTGTGCTTATACAAATGAAGCCTTTTTCATTCATATTCTGTAGCGTTGAACACTCCTGATTGGAGGATAGTTACTTTTTATGCTCCTGTTCAGTGTTAATGCATACAATTTTACAGGAAATTATAAAATGTCTCCACTTACTTTGGTATAGCTGTAACAATAGCTACTTTATTAAACATGTTTTCTGAAGTAGTGTAGGTAATTGACAGTTAATTTGGCTTTATCAGGTTATATAAAAAATGTTAGAGAAGCTATAAAAAAAAACCTTTTGTATCAGAGTGTTTGCATCAAAAGGCTATGTTGGCTGGGCGCAGTGGCTCATGCCTGTAATCCCAGAACTTTGTGAGGCTGAGGTGGGCGGATCACTTGAGGCCAGGAGTTTGAGACCAGCCTGGCCAACCCAATGAAACCCTGTCTCTACTAAAAATGTAAAAAAATTAATCAGGAATGGTAGTACATGCCTGTAATCCCATCTGCTCAGGAGACTGAGGCACGAGAATCATTTGAATCTGGGAGGCAGAGGTTGTGGCAAGCCAAGATCCCATCACTGTACTCCAGCCTGGGTGACAAATTGAGACTATGTCAAAAAAAAAAAAAGACTATGTTGACATCTGAATTTAAGTTCTGCCAACTATAATTTAAAACTTAAGTTCCCTTAAACTGGTCATGATGGTAAGAATAGATAGCCCAGACTTTTTGAGATTACAGCTCATCTCTAAAATGACAAAGGTCAGATATAATAGTAGCCTTCATAAAATTTATTGCCACTGTGCTAAATACTTTTATAGACATTTCCTCATTTAAATAGACTTTGAAAGAAAAATCAGCTATTTAATCTTTAGGACAATTTTGTAAAAAGATCAATATATGTGTGTATTAATTTCCTATTGCTACTTTGACAAATACCACAAACTTTATGGCTTAAAACAACATAAATTTATTCTCTTAGAGTTTTGGAGGCCAGAGATCTGAAATAAGTTTCACTGGGCAGAAACCAAGATGTCAGGAGGGCTGGATTCCCTAGAGAAGCTCTAGGAGAGCATCTAGGGTTTTTTTGTTTGTTTGTTGGTTGGTTTGTTTGCCTTTTCCAGTTTCTGAAAATGAGTTCCTTGCCCAGGCTGGCCATGAACTCCTGGGCTCAAGTGATCCTCCTACCTGGGCCTCCCAAAGTGCTGGGATTACAGGCATGAGCTACTACACCTGGCCCAGTTTTTTTCTGATATGTTTTATCTTCTACTCTTGTCTTTGTTTTTTCTATATAAGACCGATGCTTAGTAGTCTAATGTCATGAATAGAAAGACAGATTTACATAGTCTGATATTGTAATTAATTTAGAAATACATTATATTTGATGTTTGAGCATGTCCTTAGACATGTGTTCAGATATGCTTCCTTATTCCCTTTAAGCCTTTTCTTTACTTTTTCCTTCACTTTTGTTACTCTCAATGCTAATGAAGAATTGACTGCTTTGCCACTGATGGTGGTACTCTAAGTAATGGGATGAAAGATTTTAGGAAACAGCTCTAGAGGTTTGTTAACTCCTAGAAGATCGTAGATTATTATTTTCTGTTTTTCATTATTGTCATTTCATTGGTTAATCCTATACCTTTGAAGAAAAAATTCCATTTGATACTTCTTTTATGCTGTATGGTTCAGCAACTTATGAAGTTTACAGTATAAATGTTTTAGCAAAGTGAGCTTGTATTTTGTTGCACAGTTTAAAAGCTGAATGTTTACATTTTCTTGCCTAAACTACAGGATACCAGAAGGCCCCATTGATCAGGGGCCAGCTATAGGAAGAGTACGCGTTTTAGAAGAGCAGCTTGTTAAGGCCAAAGAACAGATTGAAAATTACAAGAAACAGACCAGAAATGGTAAGTGATTATACATTGTTTTTTCCCTCCTCAGTATATAGGCTTTAGCACAAATAATCGAAAGTTTCCTTTTATCAAAATGTTGGAAATGCTACGACCCTCTTTTCTTTGACTGCAGGTCTGGGGAAGGATCATGAAATCCTGAGGAGGAGGATTGAAAATGGAGCTAAAGAGCTCTGGTTTTTCCTACAGAGTGAATTGAAGAAATTAAAGAACTTAGAAGGAAATGAACTCCAAAGACATGCAGATGAATTTCTTTTGGATTTAGGACATCATGAAAGGTACAGTTCTCCTTTCACATTTTATTTGGGCTTTAGAAAAGATTATAATCTAAGAATGAGAAACAGACTTGTTAATCCATCTGTTGAGTGGTAAATATTAATAGCACCTACAATATTTAAGAGGAGAAGAGTACCTGAGGTCCCAAAGGATGGTAATTGCCAAGTGCAGTTCATCAACCAAAATATACCACCAGAAAGTATTAATTAAAATGTATTTCTAGAAATCTTTATATTCTAAATAAATTCTGAAGGTAGTGGTGCCAGCCAACAATACATTAAAACATCTTTCTCTAAATGTTCTTTATATATAATCAGTATTTGAAGCGGAGTATGCAGTTTTGCATTCCGGTACATTGGAACTCATACTGAGTGAGTCCGATGGTTACATTTCTAATTCAAATATTAAAAACTTTAAAATAGCATTATTCTAATGAAAAGTTAACAGGTTTTTTTTTTTTTTTTTTTTTTTCTTTAAGTAAAAAGGAGCATTCTGTTCATTGTTCATTCATTAGTTGCTGGAAAGAGGAACCTGAGATCTGCCTGGTTAAATTTGTTTCTCCTATGCACACATTGCTAAATAATACGAAGTTTATCTTCCACAGAAAAGAAAACATTTTGGCGTTGTTGTGTTCATGCAGAACAAAATGTACTGAAAATCATTATAAATACAGTGAAACCTGTCTTTAGGCCTATTATATTTAAAGTCTATGTTCCCAGTAGGATTCTGATGGCAATTACTGTCCCATTAGTGAACAATAAAAGAAAAATTGTTGTATTAGCACAACCTACTACTGTGAAGAGGAAAAGAATTACCCCATACAAGTAAGAGATTTCATATTTATTAACATCAGCAGCAATATTATAATGATTTTGAAAAATTGCTTGGTTGTTTTAGGTGAAATTAAAAATCTGTCTATTGGAATCATTTTAGCATTAATAAAGCTACAGAAATATGATAGCATGGATTTCAAGGGGCAGTGAATTATTAGGCCACACATTGGACAGACTCTTTGATATATTTAGCCCCACTTGCAGTCACGCCATACTTAGACCACTAAACCAAATGCTGATTAATTCTGCCCTTAATATTTCTCTACCCTAAAGCTGATTCTAGGCACGAAACTTCTCTTAAATGGAATTTTGTGCTTGTGTTCTTTGCTTATCATGGTTTTGTAGGACAATTCAGATCTGAAGAGCATTTGACTTAGGTGGACTATGCTGTATGTAAAGGAGAATTTTGGCCACTGACTTCTGATGGAAACTTTAATTTTAAGATTTGAGCAATTGGGCTGGGCGTGGTGGCTCATGCCTGTAATCCCAGCACTTTGGGAGGCTGAAATAAGCAGATCTCTTGAGGCCAGGAGTTTGAGACCAGCCTGGCCAACATGGCAAATCCCGGTCTCTACTAAAAACCCCGTCTCTACTAAAAATACAAAAATTAGCCAGGCATGGTGGCGCATACCTGTGAGCCCAGCTACTCGGGAGGCTGAGGTTGTGGTGAGCGGAGATCATGCCACTGTACTCCAGCCTGGGCAACAGAGCAAGAGTCTGTCCCAAAAAAAAGATTTGAGTAATCAGATAACTTGAGAATTTAATTTTCCAGTCTTTTTAAAAATTAAAATAATTCGTGTGTGTATGTATATATATGTGTGTGTATATGTGTGTGTGTGTGTGTGTGTGTGTGTGTGTGTGTGTATATATATTTTTTAAAGATGTGGAGGTCTTTCTATGTTACCCAGGTCAGTCTTGAACTCCTGGTCTCCAGTGATCCTTCCTCCTCAGCCTCCTAAGTAGCTGGGATTACAGGCATGGGATACCATGTCCAGCTGAATTGAAATAACTCTTTAAGGAATTATTTTGTAAATATTAATATAATTTGTGTTTATAACTCGCATATGTTTTGTGACCATATGTACAAATGAAAAGTGAATATAGTAAGTTGGCCCCTGAGAAACTGATATAAATCAATTTTCCATTTTTTTTTGTTCTTGTTGAATTATTATGATTCCTTGCAGTGCTGTTTAGCCTATGTTAAATAATGGTAGTTCATTGAAAACAAAAATGGTAAGTAAAGGTACCCAACTCAGTTTGTTTTCCTGTCGTAAACAGAAATGACAATCAACCTGGGACATAACTTCATAGGGTAGTAATTTAACTCCAGGAAGCCAGATAAGAATGCAGTAATACAAATAATGAGCAAAACACAATCAAACATTAGAGAAATAACCCTTAAACTGATGGATGTACAAATAGAAAGGATTTTTATTATATAGAATATACCCTTTTACTGACCATTTTCAAGATCCTTAAGTATAAGAATTAAAACAAACTTTTGTGTTTGCCGCTGTTAATTTTTATATGATACAAAAGTCCATTTTATTTTTACATGGGCTCAAATTATAGTGTATAGGTTTCTAGGTCTGTAGCTGGGACCATAGTCAGTGAGGCTGCCACCTGGGTATGGGCCTGCCTTCTTAAAGAGCCCTCCTGAGTCTTGGGCTCTATTAGGGTTTTGCAGCCTTCTACCTAGGTTAGAAGATTATTAGCAGATTATTGAACATGAGTAGTTCATTGTGGGAGCCCCTGATTTGTAGCCAAATTTGACAGAGTGTGGGTACCCTGGCCACTTTGTACTTGGATGGCATCTGAAGTGGGGTGTAGTATGGAACTGAGAGGTCTGGGCTAATTCTGGGTACTTCGTGTCACTACCTAGTAGGTGTCCACAGAGATTTGGAGAATTATCTGATGTGGAAAACGCATGCATTTGGTTTCAGAAGTGTTCTGTGGTGAAAAACAGATCATAATACTAGTAGTAATACTAAGTGATGCTAAAGTTGCTGGTCTTTGAGAACTACAACTACAGACTCCCTGTTTCTCTTTGTGAGTTCACTACCGATGCCTGTGTTTCCTGGTAAAAATCACATTTCTGTGTAGGTTAGTGACCCCATCAGTGAGCTGTGGGGGGAAGACGACTCCTTTGTTGCCCACTTGAAGCTGTTTCCTGGTAGTCAGGGCACCATGTTTTCTCGTCTGGAATCTGGCTCCTGTTGTTCATCACTTGCATTACCGGGCATTCAAATGCAGCCTGGGGGCCAAATATCATAAGTTTGTTCTAAGATTCAACTCACCTGAGATTTTTAGCAAAACACTATTTATTTCCCTGATTGGCCTTGGTAGCTAGTAACTAGTAGAGCCTAATCTGCCTGCAACCACAGTTGGTTAATCAACTGGTAGTAATCAGTAATATTCTTGGGCTTTTATAAGCTTTTACAGGCTGTTTAAGAATTTAGAGGTGTTGATGGTATAATAAATGTAGAGTAGCATAGTAATTATTATCTGCTATATTGATATCAATTTTTAGCATCACTAGATTTTTAAATGATAATTTCATTCTAGTGATTGCATATGACCATTCTTCCCAGTAATACAGTTAAATATATTTGTAGCTTTTGATATCATTGACCATGAATTGACCCTAGCCTACCTCTTTGCAGTAGAGAGAATTAAGTGGTTTAGAGTAAGTATTTTTGCCATTGTGGTTTTATTATTTATGTAGTATTGTAGGTTCAGTGCTTGGATTTATGGCAGTTTAGATGTGTACCTCAACCTTTAAGCATATCATAGAGTCTTGTCTTATCAACCTTTCAGGCCGATGCAGAGAGAGACATGTTTAACTTAATCACTGCTGCTCTGATTATTTTTGTCATCTTCATATTGCCAGATACCAGTTTATGAAAAGGGTACCAAAGCTGCTGCTTTCTGCTTTTTAAATTACCACAGTTTTTAAAAATTTATTCGTTTATTTTATTATTTCTTTTACCAAGTCCTGTTTATGGTAATTATAACAATTATAAAACTTCAAACTAAAATACAGGAGATGAGCCATTTTTCAACTGTGTTGACTGAAACTATTGAAAAACAATCTAATAAAGTAGCAATCTCATCTCCCCTACCTAGTTTGCATCATCTCATTATCAGTAACATATAGGGCAGCTTTGCTTAGACTAAATGGTGTTCTCCAAAAAGTGAACCATACTTATGTTAATTATGCTGATTTGCTAATGTCCAAAAAAACATTGTGGGGGATTATGTAACAAAGGAAATGACTTTGACTCAAATAAGGGGTACAGTGGGAAAGATTGATAGGTTAATAGCTTACAGATTTTTTAAGTTTATGATTTTTTAAAGTTTATGATCATAGTTGTTGTTGCCCAATAGCTTGTATTTTCATTCTCTTTGGAAGGTCCAATAATTGATATTCCCACTCTTGAAAAGTTGAGTTTAGTGAACCTTCAAACCTTCTATTCTTTGTGTTTTATTTTATACAAACACACAGAGAAAGAAAGAGAGGAAGGGAGGAAAGAAGATCTTACTAAGTTCTTTGAGATGTGGTTTGAGACTTACATTAAGCTGGAATGTGGATATTCTTTCTTGAATTTTAGATTTCTTTGAACAAAACGTTTTTGTATGATTGTCTTTCTTCTAAGGAATCCAAGCTTATTTTCAAGTGGTGCTAGAACATTCATCCTAATATTCATGTGCAAAGGGATACATATCTTTATGAAGTCATCCTTATTCTGCTCATCACGTAGTCTCTATCAGCCAGATAATGATTTTTCATCTCCTGTGATGGAACACTGTCTCCTAAAATAAAGTTTGCATTAGAAGAAGACTCTCCAGGTGGAAAAGGGTGTTTTTCATCTAGTGGCTCTAATTCTGTTTTGCTTCCTACTACCACACATCTTTTGGGTGTGATTTCCAAACTTAAGAATGATTTTACATTAAAAACAATCACTTACTAAGGATTTCTTATATGCCAGTCACTATGATAAAGGTTCTGCATTCATTATGTTATTTTATCAGCACAATAGTCCTACAAGGTATGCATTATTTGTTCCTTTTGTTTGTTTATTTGTTTGCTTGCTTGTTTGTTTGAGACCGAGTCTCGCTCTGTTGCCAGGCTGGAGTGCAGTGGTGCGATCTCGGCTCACTGCCCGGATTCAAGCGATTCTCCTGCCTCAGCCTCCCGAGTAGCTGGGACTACAGGCCCATGCCACCCTGCCCAGCTAATTTTTGTATTTTTAGTACAGACGGGGTTTCACCATGTTGGCCAGAATGGTTTTGATCTCTTGACCTCGTGATCCGTCCCCCTCGGCCTCCCAAAGTGCTAGGATGACAGGCGTGAGCCACCACGCCTGGGTTATTTGTTCCTTTTTTTATTTTTATTTTTTTTTGAGATGGAGTTTCACTCTTGTTGCCCAGGCTGCAGTGCAATGGCACGATCTCGGCTCACTGCAACCTTCGCCTCCTGAGTTCAATGGCAGGATCTCGGCTCGCTGCAACCTCCGCATCCCGAGTTCAAGCTGTTATCCTGTCTCGGCCTCCTGAGTAGCTGGGATTACACTCTCCCGTCACTACACCTGGCTAATTTTGTATTTTTAGTAGAGACGGGGTTTCTCCATGTTGGCCAGGCTAGTCTCGAACTCCTGACCTCAGGTGATCTGCCCACCTCGGCCTCCCAAAGTTGTTCCTTTTTATTTTTGAGACGGAGTCTCGCTCTGTCATCCAGGCTGAAGTGCAGTGGCACGATCTTGGCTCACTGCAACCTCCGTCTCCCAGGTTCAAGTGATTCTTGTGCCACAGCCTCCAGGTAGCTGGGACTACAGACATGTGCCACCACGCCCGGCTAATTTTCATATTTTTAGTAGAGATGGGATTTCACCATGTTGGCCAGGCTGGTCTCAAACTCCTGACCTCAATGATCCGCCCACTCCGGCCTCCCAAAGTGCTGGGATTACAGGCGTGAGCCACTGCACCTGGCTTAGTTCCTTTTTTATAACTGAAGTTATATTCAGTTCTGGAGAAATTAGGTGGCTTAACACAGGCCAAGTAGCAGAATGGTTTTACTCCAAAATCCTTTCTCTTAATTGCTAAATACTTAGCTTTTCTGAGCTTTTTCTCTTCTTACATACTGGGATATAATTCCTGTAGCACAGCATTGTGATGATTACATGAAGGAAAATATATAAAATACTTCACATAGTGCTTGACACATTATAGATTCTGGTAGGCTCTGGTCAGACCTATTAATACATCAGGAAAACTTAACTCTTAGACTCTGCAGAACTGGCACAGATAAAGGCAGATTATTGAAAGACTCAATAGGAAAAATGTTAAGGCCTAGAAACTAAACGTAAGCCTAGTGGACATCACTCATCAAAGTAACATAATTGTTGTCTTATATATGATAGTATAAGCTATTTTTGTTGTCATCCTTCTGGAATTTTCCCCACCCATGTCAGTGGTCAAGATGGTGGCATCCTAAAGTTCCTCCTTGAGATAAGGGAGGCAGCAAGGAGCTTTGATTTCTTGCCTGTCTCCTGGTCACATTTTCATCCTTAGCATTGCTTATTTTTGCTGCAGGAGCAAACCGAAGTAAAAACAGTTTTGGACAAAACTCAAGTAATTTTTCTTGCCCATGATGCAGATTTGCCCATGGATTTGACTTTGAGAGTAAATCTTAGTCACATTTACCCTCATAAGTGTTAATTCATTCACCTTCTTGCCTGGATTCCATCTCTGTGCTGGCCCTTAAGGGGAACTTCTCTCTCTTTCTCTTTTTTTTTTTTTTCTTTGAGGCAAGGTCTCTCTCTGTTACCCAGGCTAGAGCACAGTGGTGCAAAAACGACCTGGGCTAAAGCGATCCTCCTGCCTCGGCCTCCTGAGTAGCTGGGACTATAGGCACGTGTCCCTGCGCCCAGCTAGATTTTTTATTTTTTGTGGAGAGGGGACTTGCTATGGTGCCCAACTCTGTCTTGAACTCCTGTGCTCAAGTGATCCTTCTGCCTTAGCTTCCCACATTGCTGGGATTATAGGCGTGAGCCACCATACCCGACCGAACTTCTCTCTTTAACATTTTGAATCAGGTGTAAACAAAAAGCCCTCTTTGTGTTTCGTTCCTCAGTGGCATAGAGGCAGACTAGAAGTCTTTTTTTTAATAAATAGTTTTATGACTATTAAAATAGAAAAATAGAGAAATTAGCAGAAAAATACAAAGAACATAAAACATAACCAATTTTTGAAATAGAGGTTTTAATACCTGTCATAGGTGGCTTGCTTTCAGAGTCATAAATTCTATTCTACTCTGCCGGGCGTGGTGGCTCACACCTATAATCCTAGCACTTTGGGAGGCCCATGAGTGTGGATCACATGAGGGTGGATCACATGAGGCCAGGAGTTTGAGATCACCCTGGCCAACATGGTGAAATCCCATCTCTACAAAAATACAAAAAAAAAAAAACAAAAAACTCGTCAGGACATGTAGCTCATGCTTATAATCCCAGCTACTCGGGAGGCTGAGACAGGAGAACTGCTTCAGCCCAGGAGGTGGAGGTTGCAGTGAGCTGAGATCGCGCCACTGCACTCCAGCCTGGGTGACAGAGCGAGACTCTATCTCAAAAAACAAAACGCAAACAAACAAAATTCTATTCTACTCAGTGTCTTCAGGCAACTTTATTGTATCCTCAAATGGCCAGCACTATTTTGCTGGTCCCTTGCCTAGGTTTGTTATTTCCCAAACCTTGACCTGGTCTCATAATAGATCTTTAGTACACCCACTTACTAGATTTTTTGATATGTTCATAGTCAAAACCACAACAGCCAGATTCCCTGATTTCTGGGACTCTTCTGGGAGATTTGGTTTCAGGGTCGAGTTACTGAAAACCCAGGGCTTCTGCAGAATGGTTTTGAGTCACCATGATTCTCTTGCTGATTTGATTGTCCTCTTGTCTTTGGCCAAAAAATACATACTGCAGGATGATAACTTTCAAACATAATTGAAACAATAAAGAACTAGTTTGAATTTAAGGTTGTATCCTGGACTTAATTGTCTTCCCTCCATAGTCACCAACAGAGAGGCCAAGAAACAAAAGATTTTAAAAACAAGCTTAATTTTAGTGGACCATGAAGTTACAGTAACTTATATTGATACCCTGACTGCATTATCACAAAAAATTAGTGTACTCTTTTTTTTTCTTTGATATTTGGTCTTCTAGTTGCTTGGTTATTCTGCTTTCTAGGTAGAGACAGATGAATGTGAATAATTAATTGCCAAGATTTAGTACTGATGTAAACTTGGTAAAAACATTGACATAAACTAATTTATTTTAAAAAGTAGAGATCAGCTTTCATTCCCAATGGTACAAGAATGTCTTGATTCCTATGACAAGAAAGTATAAACCATGCTAATGCTTGTATTTCAAGGGACTCTTCTCTTTAAATTAGACCTAATGCAATTTTTACCTCCTTGAGGCTATATGATGATTGTCAATGAAATGTAATGCTTTTTGTTTCTGTGTGTGTTTGTGTGCATGCGTGCACCCATGTGCATAAGTGTAGTGACACATTTAACATAAAACTAAGAGGGTATTGAATTTCCTTTTTTCCTTCGACAGATATTTGCTGATAAACTGGTTATTCCACTGTATGACATCTCCAGAACGATACTGTTATTTAAAACAGACTTGTGCTGGCACAGTGGCTCACACCTGTAATCATAGCACTTTAAGAGGCTGATCACCTGAGGTCAGGAGTTCAAGACAAGCCTGACCAACATGGTGAAACACTGTCAATACTATAAATACAAAAAATTAGCCAGGTTTGGTGGTGCATGCTTGTAATCTCAGCTACTTGGGAGGCTGAGGCAGGAGAATCACTTGAACCTGGGAGGAGGCAGAGATTGCAGTGAGCTGAGATTGTGCCACTGCACTCCAGCCTGGGCAACAAGAGTGAAACTCTGTCTCAAATAAATAAATAAATAAATAAATAAATAAATAAATAAATAAATAAATAAATAATGTGAAGTTGAGACTTGCAACAAGTTTTGTGATTACTCCTATTTGATAGGTAGGAAAAAACAAATGACCACATTCTATTATGATGAAACCTATGAAATATAAAGAATAATGAGTGTGATGAGGGTGATGTGAAAGAGGCTTATGAAACTGAGAATATGTTTTAAATGAACTTTTAGGCCAGGCACGGTGGCTCATGCCTGTAATCCCAGCACTTTGGGAGGCCGAGGCGGGCGAATCACGAGGTCAGGAGATAGAGACCATCCTGGTTAACACGGTGAAGCCCCGTCTCTGATGAAAATACAAAAAATTAGCCGGTGTGGTGGCAGGCACCTGTAATCCCAGCTACTTGGGAGGCTGAGACAGGAGAATGGCGTGAACCCAGGAGGCGGAGCTTGCAGTGAGCCGAGATCGTGCCACTGCACTCCAGCCTACATGATGAGCAAGACTCCATCTTAAAAAAAAAAAAAAAAAAAAGAACTTTTAGCTGAGCCCTGTAGCCCTCTTATAATTAAAGACTTCTGTGTTTCCATAAGCAACTCACAGTTTCATACAGATAGTGACTTTCCCCCTCAGTAACTATAAAAAAAAACTGTAGTCTACATAATAGTCCATAGAGGACTCAGTTTTATAGTATGAAAAAACTGGAAAGTTGAAACTTTGCCTACTCTATAAGACTTCAGGTTAATTTCTGGCATTGTAAGTTTGGTTTTTGCAGCCAAAATCTCTTTCATGAAAAGAAAATGTTTTGAATCCTAGATGAGAATAACAAATAAGAAAATGGACAAGGCATTACATATTGGCCTCTTGCCCTGTTTAAAAAGGGTGAAAATGGAAGTAGATAAGCTGCAAAGTGTCCTGTGTATGATTAATGTTGACACATGACACAGATGTCTGAAGTGCTTCACAAATGGAACTGTTGTTCCAAAGCATTGTTCAAAGTTGTTCTACTATTAATTTAGGATGAATAGTCTAAATATTGGCTGAGATTTTTAATTTTTAATTGAATTAATAGTTTCACTTTATTCAAAAGGGGCTATTATCACGTATTCTCTGTTAATCATGTATACTTCTAATGGCTTTCTGTGACAGTAAATAAGAATTTCCTGTGGGCTGCCATTGCATTTTTACTAAATAGTTTAGCATCTAGTTAAGAATCAGGAATAAAAGAGTACTAAGACTGTGTCACATACTCTTAGGCAAATTACAATTGTTGAGGGCATGTTTCTCCGTCTCTTAAGTGATTCCTTCTCATTGATCAATCCCCTTCTTCAGGGTGTTATAGGGAACTCACTATTGGATCATTTTTGTGATTGATCATCAGAACCACATGTTACTGTTACCCACATCTAATGGCTCCTTCCTCTTGGTAGTAGAATTGTTAGTAGATGCTCTTCAGACACAATGGAAAAGCTCAGAAACAACTCTCTGAGGGCCTCTAGCCTTTAAAAAAAAAGGGGGGGGGGGGCTACCACATGTATTACTATTTTGTGTGTCTTATCACTATGCATTTTTTTTTTTTTTTTTTTTTGGAGACAGAGTCTCGCTCTGTCGCCCAGGCTGGAGTGCAGTGGCCGGATCTCAGCTCACTGCAAGCTCCGCCTCCCGGGTTTACGCCATTCTCCTGCCTCAGCCTCCCGAGTAGCTGGGACTACAGGCGCCTGCCACCTCGCCTGGCTAGTTTTTTGCATTTTTTAGTAGAGACGGGGTTTCACCGTGTTAGCCAGGATGGTCTCGATCTCCTGACCTCGTGATCCGCCCGTCTCGGCCTCCCAAAGTGCTGGGATTACAGGCTTGAGCCACCGCAGCCCGGCACTATGCATTTTTTTAAAGAGCTATACGGAAGGTATTTCGATACTTTGTCTCAGAGATGTCAAAATAATTTTCCTAGGACACAAAGTAGGAGGCAGAACCAAAATTGAGAAATTGGTATGTCTGGCTCCCAAAGCTCTCTCCTCTGATTCAGACTTTAATTTTTGGATATTTACATTGAGCAGAGTACACATTATTGTGCTCTGGACCTCCTCCTTTGATATTTGTTATTGTAGTAGTTAGAAGCCTCGACTTTAAAATTCATTGCTTGGGTTTGATTTCCTACTCTGACATTTCTCAGGTTTGTGACTTTGAGCAAATTATTTAACCTCTCAATGCCTGCCATTTCTTATCTAGTTTGTAAGATTATTGTGAGAATTAAATGAAATAATGTAAAGCACTTAGAATAGGTGGACCTATTTATTGTTGTTGTTGTTTTTATTTATTGTAATACATCAGTTTTCTCTAAGTACTCTTGGAATCTCCAGATAATGCTTTATGTTTTTAGTTAATACAATCATTATAAGTGATTTCTAGATGTGTAATTTTTCCGACAATATACGTTTCTAACTTTATAATTTTCATAAGCAAATAATCCATACTCTTAAGCATGCCTTGAACAGAGGAGTTAATACAAAGTGTTGAGAAGGGATGAAGCTGGAGCTACACCTGGGTAAGGATTATTCCCCAAACCTCTCTACCATCAAACTGGATTTGTAAAAGATAAAAATTATCACCGTTATCTCATTATATAAACTCTTGAAGGGTTTTCTTTGCTACTTTTTCATCATCTAAAGATACTTATTGAATATTTTGTCTGTGGCATGCGGTGTTCCACATGCTGATTTTAAACAACAACAAAAAGGAAACAAAAAAATAAAAGAAGCAACCAAAAAAAAGTTCACTCTTTTGGAGCTTAAATTCTAGTAGGGCATGAAAGATAAGAAGTAAGTGATATTGTATATCGGAAAATGATAACTGCTTAGAAAAATATATAATAAGCAGGGAAGGAGTGTTAGCCGCAGTGAATCCACACAGGCCTGCAGCAACTTGATTCTTGCCTCCTTGGAGGAAAGAATTTGGCAGGGAGAACATAAGGCAGAGTGAGAGATCGAGGCAAGTTTTAGAGCAGGAATGAGAGTTCATTAAAATGTTTTAGAGCAGGAATGAAAGGAAGTCAAGTACACTTGTAAGAGGGCCAGGCAGGCAACTTGAGAGGATCAAGTGCGCTGTCTGACCGTTGACATGCGCCTGTATATATTGCTGTGGTTCCAGGGTTTGCATTTCTTCTTACCTGATTTTTCCTTGGGGCAGGCTGTCTGCATGAGCAGTGGCCTGCCAGCACTTGGGAGAGATCACTTATGCAGTGTGTTTACTGAAGTTGTGCACATGCTCATTTGAGGCTTTTTTTTCCTTACCAGTTGAGTGATCCTAGAGGAAGGTCATATAACAGTTAAAGTCTGCCATTTTGCTTCTTAGTACACATGCTTGAACCAGCTCACACAACTCGTGAAAACTTATCAAGAAGCTGCTGATGATCAGCTTCAGTTGTTTTCTGTCTATTTAGGAGCCTGCCTTTCCCTGGCACCAGCTGCGACCAGTTAAATTATTTTAGAGAGATAGTTTAACAACTGCCTGACCATCACCTGATAGTCACCTGACATTGCTTGGGGGTTAAGAGGGTTCCTTCCCCTGCCCTCTCATGTCTGCCTAGCTACCTACTCAAACAGAAGGAGAGGGAAAACCAAGGGATGAGGGTGACGGGAGAGAGTGTTGGATTTGTAAGTGGGATAATCTGGGAATACCTTATGAAGATGGTGACATTTGAGCAAAGATTTCAAGGTCATTTAGGTGAGCCATGTGAATAGATACCTGAGAAAAGAGCATTCCAGGGCAGGGAAGAGCAATAGAAAAGCTCTGGAGTAGGAATATACCTGGCACTGTCAGGGGTTAGCAACAAGACCAGTGTGACTGAAATAGAGAAATCAAAGAGGATGGTAGTGCGAGATGAGATCAAAGACAAGGATGAGATCAAAGTGAGCCATATTGGGTGGGGTCTTCTAGGTCAAAGTAGTAATTTTGGCTTTGACTCTGAGTGAGCTGAGGAGCAAATTCATGTTAAGAACAAAGTAGTAACATTATTTACCTGATGTTGTAACAGGATCTGGCTGATATATTGAGAATAAACTTTAGACATAGGCAATGATGGAAGCAGGGAGACCTTATTAGGAGGTTGTTGTAATCCAGGTGAGAGAAGATGGTGTCTCAGTTGGTAAAAGTGCTGGTGGTGATATGTGAAAAATTAGAAATTAGCTACAAATTTGCCGTCAGATTTGTAGAGGATGTTAGACAAACAGAGACTCTTGCTTTTTACTTTTCTTTCTTGCTAAATGCAAGTCATAATTTTTATTTAATGCAATATAAATAAAACCATTTGTAGCAGCCCTAAAGTTTCTCTTTTTAGGTTACTGGAGATTTTACTTTACTCTGCAGGTAATCCAGCATGTTGTAATTGAAATTACTGATGCTAAACAGAGTGGGAATTCTGATGCTAAACAGTCATTTTATTAGTTTAGACCAGGACTCAGCAAATTATGGCCCAGAGACCAAAGCTGACTCATTGCCTGTTTTTGTAAATAAAGTTTCATTCAAACACAGCCACACCTATTCATTTGCGTGTTATCTATGGCGGCTTTCTGCTACAAAGGCAAAGGATCTTAGAGATCCATAGAGACTAAAATATTTACTATCTGGGCCTTTAATGAAAAAGTTTGCTGACCCTTGGTTTATACTGTTAAGAGTTGTGTACAGATTTTCCTCTGATCTTTTTCCAGTCACTCAGAGTGTTTAACTTTGAAGAGAAAAATTGAAAGGTGACATGAAATGATAGTAGAGAGAGCCAAGAGGTACTAACAAATACTAACATCAACTTCTTTCTCTATGTTAATTTACTCATTTGTTTGCTTTGCGTATTCACTTTCCTCCAGATCTCTGTAGTGCTCTATGTTGGGAAACAAGTGCAGCTGACTAGCTTGAACAAAAAAAGTGTATTTTCTCAACAGTGAAAATTTACTATATGAATGAATATTGGATTCTAAGAGACTAATTTTTGAATTGCACAACCTTGATAGAAAATAAAAGATGAGTACCAGCATCAATGTGAGCATCAATCTTTATGAGGAATTTGGCATTCATCGTAAGACTTTGTGTAATCCAGTGAAGCAGTACTAATAAGACCTCCAATGCTGTCTGTTTTAACAGGTCTATAATGACGGATCTATACTACCTCAGTCAGACAGATGGAGCAGGTGATTGGCGGGAAAAAGAGGCCAAAGATCTGACAGAACTGGTCCAGCGGAGAATAACGTATCTTCAGGTAAGAAGGTTGAGTTAAGAATAAATTTGAGTGAAAAAAAGAAGGATCATCATATAACTAAGATTAACAATTTCAGTTAGTTTTTAGTCTTCCTGGCCCTTGCCTTTTGAAAATAAGTACTCACACATTTTACATATTTATTCAGAAAGACACCATGTTATGCCTTGAGTAGAATACAAAGATGGCTAAAACAAAGACCCTGTCCTAAAGGGAGCTACTTCTTCTTTTTATTTATTTATTTATTTATTTATTTATTATTATACTTTAAGTTCTAGGATACATGTGCATAACGTGCAGGTTTGTTACATATGTATACTTGTGCCATGTTGGTGTGCTGCACCCATCAACTCGTCAGCACCCATCAATTTGTCATTTACATCAGGTATAACTCCCAATGCAATCCCTCCCCCCTCCCCCATCCCCATGATAGGCCCCGGTGTGTGATGTTCCCCTTCCCGAGTCCAAGTGATCTCATTGTTCAGTTCCCACCTATGAGTGAGAACATGCGGTGTTTGGTTTTCTGTTCTTGCGATAGTTTGCTAAGAATGATGATTTCCAGCTGCATCCATGTCCCTACAAAGGACACAAACTAATCCTTTTTTATGGCTGCATGGTATTCCATGGTGTATATGTGCCACATTTTCTTAATCCAGTCTGTCACAGATGGACATTTGGGTTGATTCCAAGTCTTTGCTATTGTGAATAGTGCCGCGATAAACGTACGTGTGCATGTGTCTTTGTAGTAGAATAATTTATAATCCTTTGGGTATATACCCAGTAATGGGATGGCTGGGTCATATGGTACATCTAGTTCTAGATCCTTGAGGAATTGCCATACTGTTTTCCATAATGGCTGAACTAGTTTACAGTCCCACCAGCAGTGTAAAAGTGTTCCTATTTCTCCACATCCTCTCCAGCACCTATTGTTTCCTGACTTTTTAATGATGGCCATTCTAACTGGTGTGAGATGGTATCTCATTGTGGTTTTGATTTGCATTTCTCTGATGGCCAGTGATGATGAGCATTTTTTCATGTGTCTGTTGGCTGTATGAATGTCTTCTTTTGAGAAATGTCTGTTCATATCCTTTGCCCACTTTTTGATGGGGTTGTTTGTTTTTTTCTTGTAAATTTGTTTGAGTTCTTTGTAGATTCTGGATATTAGCCCTTTGTCAGATGAGTAGATTGCAAAAATTTTCTCCCATTCTGTAGGTTGCCTGTTCACTCTGATGGTAGTTTCTTTTGCTGTGCAGAAGCTCTTTAGTTTAATTAGATCCCATTTGTCAATTTTGGCTTTTGTTGCCGTAGCTTTTGGTGTATTAGACATGAAGTCCTTGCCCATGCCTATGTCCTGAATGGTACTCCCTAGGTTTTCTTCTAGGGTTTTTATGGTATTAGGTCTAACATTTAAGTCTCTAATCCATCTTGAATTAATTTTCGTATAAGGAGTAAGGAAAGGATCCAGTTTCAGCTCTCTACTTACAGCTAGCCAATTTTCCCAGCACCATTTATTAAATAGGGAATCCTTTCCCCATTTCTTGTTTCTCTCAGGTTTGTCAAAGATCAGATGGCTGTAGATGTGTGGTATTATTTCTGAGGACTCTGTTCTGTTCCATTGGTCTATAGCTCTGTTTTGGTACCAGTAGCATGCTGTTTTGGTTACTGTAGCCTTGTAGTATAGTTTGAAGTCAAGTAGCGTGATGCCTCCAGCTTTGTTCTTTTGACTTAGGATTGTCTTGGCAATGCGGGCTCTTTTTTGGTTCCATATGAACTTTGAAGCAGTTTTTTCCAATTCTGTGAAGAAAGTTATTGGTAGCTTGATGGGGATGGCATTGAATCTATAAATAACCTTGGGCAGTATGGCCATTTTCACGATATTGATTCTTCCTATCCATGAGCATGGTACGTTCTTCCATTTGTTTGTGTCCTCTTTTATTTCACTGAGCAGTGGTTTGTAGTTCTCCTTGAAGAGGTCCTTTACATCCCTTGTAAGTTGGATTCCTAGGTATTTTATTCTCTTTGAAGCAATTGTGAATGGAATTTCATTCCTGATTTGGCTCTCTGTTTGTCTGTTACTGGTGTATAAGAATGCTTGTGATTTTTGCACATTAATTTTGTATCCTGAGACTTTGCTGAAGTTGCTTATCAGCTTGAGGAGATTTTGGGCTGAGACAATGGGGTTTTCTAAATATACAATCATGTCATCTGCAAACAGGGGTAATTTGACTTCTTCTTTTCCTAACTGAATACCCTTTATTTCTTTCTCCTGCCTGATTGCCCTAGCCAGAACTTCCAACATTATGTTGAATAGGAGTGATGAGAGAGGGCATCCCTGTCTTGTGCCAGTTTTCAAACGGAATTTTTCCAGTTTTTGCCCATTCAGTATGATATTAGCTGTGGGTTTGTCATAAATAGCTCTTATTATTTTGAGGTACGTTCCATCAATACCGAATTTATTGAGCGTTTTTAGCATGAAGGGCTGTTGAATTTTGTCAAAGGCCTTTTCTGCATCTATTGAGATAATCATGTGGTTTTTGTCTTTGGTTCTGTTTATATGCTGGATTACGTTTATTGATTTGCGAATGTTGAACCAGCCTTGCATCCCAGGGACGAAGCCCACTTGATCATAGTGGATAAGCTTTTTGATGTGCTGCTGAATCTGGTTTGCCAGGATTTTATTGAGGATTTTTGATACTCTTTCTTCCAGTTGATTGATTCAGTTTCTGAAGCTTGTGCATGTGTCACATATTTCTCGTGTCATGGTTTTCATCTCTGTCATTTCGTTTATGACCTTCTCTGCATTAATTATTCTAGCTATCAGTTCTTCCACTCTTTTTTCAAGATTTTTAGTTTCTTTGCACTGGGTACGTAATTCCTCCTTTAGCTCTGAGAAGTTTGATGGACTGAAGCCTTCTTCTCTCATCTCGTCAAAGTCATTCTCCGTCCATCTTTGATCCGTTGCTGGCGATGAGCTGCACTCCTTTGCAGGGGGAGATGCACTCTTATTTTTTGAATTTCCAGCTTTTCTGCCCTGCTTTTTCCCCATCTTTGTGGTTTTATCTGCCTCTGGTCTTTGATGATGGTGACGTATTGATGGGGTTTTAGTATAGGTGTCCTTCCTGTTTGATAGTTTTCCTTCTAACAGTCAGGACCCTCAGCTGTAGGTCTGTTGGAGATTGCTTGAGGTCCACTCCAGACCCTGTTTGCCTGGGTATCAGCTGCAGAGGCTGCAGAAGATAGAATATTGCTGAACAGCAAGTGTACCTGTCTGATTCTTACTTTGGAAGCTTCCTCTCAGGGGTGTACTCCACCCTGTGAGGTGTGGGGTGTCAGTCTGCCCCTAGTAGGGGATGTCTCCCAGTTAGGCTACTCAGGGGTCAGGGACCCACTTGAGCAGGCAGTCTGTCCGTTCTCAGATCTCAACCTCCGTGTTGGGAGATCCACTGCTCTCTTCAAAGCTGTCAGACAGAGTTGTTTGCGTCTGCAGAGGTTTCTGCTGCTTTTTGTTGTTGTTGTTGTTATTTAGCTGTGCCCTGTCTCCAGAGGTGGAGTCTACAGAGACAGGCAGGTTTCCTTGAGCTGCTGTGAGCTCCACCCAGTTCGAGCTTCCCAGTGGCTTTGTTTACCTACTTAAGCCTCAGCAATGGTGGGCGCCCCTCCCTCAGCCTCGCTCCTGCCTTGCAGTTAGATCGCAGACTGCTAATGCTAGCAATGAGGGAGGCTCCCTGGGTGTGGGACCCTCCCGGCCAGGTGTGGGATATAATCTCCTGGTGTGCCCGTTTGCTTAAAGCGCAGTATTGGGGTAGGAGTTACCCCATTTTCCAGGTGTTGTGTGTCTCAGTTCCCCTTGCTAGGAAAAGGGATTCCCTTCCCCCTTGCGCTTCCTAGGTGAGGCGATGCCTCACCCTGCTTCAGCTCTCGCTGGTCGGGCTGCAGCAGCTGACCAGCACCGATTGTCCGGCACTCCCTAGTGAGATGAACCCAGTACCTCAGTTGAAAATGCAGAAATCACCGGTCTTCTGTGTCGCTTGCGCTGGGAGTTGGAGACTGGAGCTCTTCCTATTCGGCCATCTTGCTCCACCCCCCAAGGGGAGCTACTTCTTACACATGTACACACACACACGCAATACAATTCAAATATAGCATGTTGCATTTATAGGAGAGAAATAGATGAAATGCTTCTTGGGGTTTTGAGTAAGGAGACATCAGGGATAGTTTTGTGGAGAACGTATTGTTTGAACTGAATTATAAAAGATAGTTAAATAGGATTTGGACACACAGAAATAAAGGAAAAGAATGTACCAGCTGGAGGTTATCATGTAAGCTGTGGCTTGTAACTGGGAAAGAACAGTACAGGAAAATATGATAAGTGTGGCAGTTCAGTTTGTCCGGAATTTTAGGTTGTGTGAAAGGAGGGATGGAAAATAAGTTGGAAAGGTAGGCTTGGAATTACAGATTACAAAGGTTAAGTTTTATGGTACATAAACAGTAAGTGGTCACTGAACGATTTTACTTACTTGTTTTATAAATGTTACTCTAACAGAAAGTATTGGTAAACATGAAGTCTCAGCCCCTTTAAAATTAATTTCTCTTAATTTTTTGTGTTCTTTTCTAGTTCTTATTAATATGTACACACCATCTTACATATTTGTAAGGAAATAATTTATTTTTGATTTTGTTTTTCTGCTTAATGTGCCATAAGCATTTTTCTATTTTGGAGTCACAACCTGCTGTTGAAAGGTTTTACATACAAAAGTGGTATGATGAGAGTGGTACTTAAGTGATATTAATCTGAAAGTAGTATTTTAGTTGAACTTGGTTATTTGAAGAGAGTAGAAGCAGGGAGACAAGATAAGAGGACCATAGTGCAGGTAAGAAGTATTAAGGTATGTGGCAGTTTGCATTGGAAGTGAAGAGACAAATTTGAGAGAGATTGGGAAGGTAAAATTGATAGGCCTTTCCAAGTAGACGAAAGAACTGAAATGGCTGGGATAGTGGGAACATCCTTACCTGATAAGGCACTGAGAGAGAATCGTTTTCACGGGAAAACAATGACTCATTGCAATCTTCAAATCTCAAAATGTTTGAAGTTGAAATGACCATTGGACATCCTCCACCCTCATCTTTTCTAATGCTGTGGATGGCATACTATCTGTGTATGCTCTACTTTCCCTGTAAAGTTAAAGTGTTGTATAAAAGCAAAATGTCAGCCAGTAATATGGTTCTGTATATTTTAAGGTGCACATTTTTCTACACTTAAATACGAAAAAATAGAAAATCAAGTGTTTAAAGAGATCATTAAAAACCAAACTGATCTTGGCATGCTATCTTGGTCTCATACCCACATGGCCATTCATCAGAGGTGTCTGCAGAATGAGAAACACTTCACCTCCTGTATGGAAGAGGTAATTATCTCCTATCAACTAGAACCTCATTCAGTGAACTATAAACAGCTGGTGGTGCAGAACTATCATCTTATTTAAGATGGAAATAACTGTGGTTTCTGAGCTTCCTCTGTTTCCTCATATTCATTAAATTTTCACCAACTATATCTGGTGATAGTTCTAAACTATGATCTGGTGATAGTTCAGCTACCTAAATTGTAACAAGTACCTGCCACCTGTTTTAGTTTCTTTTTTTCCCCCCCCTCTTGGTTTTTAGGTGGCCACGTGCTTTCATCTGTAGTGCTAATTTGATCCTCCATATGCCGATTTTTGTGGTTCCGTATTAGAGAATTTCATTTGCAAATGATGCTAATAATTTAAAGCTACACTGGCTTTTTAAACTGTAGCAAAATCTAGCACTTTACTTGGACCTTACCTTCAGTTTCAGATATTGCTGTTTAACAAGTTATTACTTTCATGCTTTTCCTTTTCCCGCTCATTGGGAGGAAAAGGTGATTTTAATATTCAAGGAGATGGGGACAATCTCAGTAGAGAAAAAGTGCTTTGGAAAAATATTTTTCTTTTTTTTCATAGGTTATGGGGTACAGGTGATGTTTGATTACATGTTCTTTAGTGGTGCTTTGTGAGATTTCTGTGCGCTCATCACCTGAGCAGTATACACTGCACCCTATTTGTAGTCTTTCATTGCTCACTCCCCTCCCACCCATTCCTCCAAGTCCCCAAAGTCCGTTTTATCATTCTTATGCCTTTGTGTCCTCATTAGCTTAGTTCCCACATATCAGTGAGAACATATGATGTTTGGTTTTCTATTCCTGAGTTACTTCACTTAGAATAATAGTCTCCAGTCTCATCCAAGTCACTGCAAATGCCGATAATTCATTCCTTTTTATGACTGAATAGTATTCCACTCTGCATATACATACACATATACCGTAGTTTCTTTATTCACTCGTTGGTTGACGGGCATTTGGGTTGGTTCCACAATTTTGCAATTGCGAACTGTGCTGCTATAAACATGCATGTGCAAGTATCTTTTTTCATGTAACAACTCCTTTTACTGGGTAGATACCCAGTAGTGGGATTGCTGGATCAAATAGTAGCTCTACTTTTAGTTCTTCAAGGAATCTCCACACTGTTTTCCCTAGTGGCTGTACTAATTACATTCCCACCAGCAGTGTAGAAATGTTCCCTGATCACCGCATCCAGGCCAATATCTACTGTTTTTTGAATTTTTTGATAACATCCATTCTTTCAGGAGTAAGGTGGTATTGCACTGTGGTTTTGATTTGCATTTCCTTGATTATTAGCAATGTTGAGCATTTTTTCTTGTTTGTTGGCCATTTGTATATCTTCTTTTGAGAACTGTTTATTCATATCCTTAGCCCACTTTTTGATGGTTTTTTTTTTTTTTTCTTACTGGTTTGAGTTCTTTGTAGATTCTGTATATTAGTCCTTTGTCAGATGCAAACTTTGCAAAGATTTTCTCCTGCTCTGTGGGTTGTGTGTTTACTCTGCTGACTGTTCCTTTTGCTGTGCAAAAGCTCTTTAGTTTAATTACGTCCGAGCTATTTATCTTTGTTTTTATTGCATTTGCTTTTGAGTTCTTGGTTATGAAATCCTTGGCTATGCCAGTGTCTAAAGGGGTTCTTCCAGTGTTATTTTCTAGAATTTATATAGTTTCAGGTTTTAGCTAAGTCCTTATTCCATCTTGAGTTGATTTTTGTATAGGGTGAGAGATGAGGATCCAGTTTCATTCTCCTACATGTGGCTAGCCAGTTATCCCGGCACCATTTGTTGAAAGGGTGTCCTTTCCCCACTTCTTTGCTTTGTTGAAGATCAGTTGGCTATAAGCTTTTGGCTGTAAATAATTTCCTCCGTTCTCTATTCTGTTGCATTGGTCTGTGTGCCTATTTTTATACCAGTACCATGCCGTTTTTGTGACTATGGCCTGATAGTATAGTTTGAAATCAGGTAGTGCGATACCTCCGGATTTATTCTTTTTGCTTAGTGTTGCTTTGGCCATGTGGATTCATTTGGTTCCATATGAATTTTAGAATTGTTTTTTTTCTAATTCTGTGATGAATGATGGTGGTATTTTGATGGGGATTGCGTTGAATTTGTAGATTGCATTTAGCAATATGGTCATTTTCACAATGTTGATTCTACCCATCCATGAACATGGGATGAGTTTCCATTTGTTTGTGTCATCTGTGATTTCTTTCAGCACTATTTTGTAGTTTTCCTTGTACAGGTCTTTTGCCTCCTTGGTTAGGTATATTCCTAGGTATTTTATTTTATTTTTATTTTTTGCGGCTATTGTAAAAGGGGTTGAGTTCTTGAATTGAGTCTCTGCTTGGTCGCTGTTGGTATATAGAGAAGAGCTACTGATTTGAGTATGTTAATGTTATTTCCATAAACTTTACTGAATTCTTTATCAGTTTCTAGCAGCTTTTTGGAGGAGTCTTTAGGGTTTTCTAGGTGAATGATCATACTGTCGGCAAACACTGACAGTTCGACTTCCTCTTTACCTATTTGGATGCCCTTTATTTCTTTCTCTTGTCTGATTGCTCTGGCTAGGACTTCCAGTACTGTGCCAAAGAGGAGTGGTGAGAGTGGGCATCCTTGTCTTATACTAGTTCTCAGAGGCAATGCTTTCAACTTTTGCCCATTTAGTATTATATTGGCTGTGGGTTTGTCATAGCTTTTATTACATTGAGGTATGTCCCTTGCATGCCAATTTTGCTGAGAGTTTTAATCATAAAAAGCATTTGTTGAATGCTTTTTCTGCATCTATTGAAATGGTCAAGCAATTTTTGTTTTCAATTCTGTTTATGTGCTGTATGACATTTATTGACTTGTGTATATTAAACCATCCCTGCATCCCTGGTGTGAAACCTACTTGAACATGGTAGATTATCTTTTTGATATGTTTTTGGATTCGGTTAGCTAGTATTTTGTTAAGGATTGTAGTGTCTATTTTCATCAGAGATATCGGTCTGTAGTTTTCTTTTTTGGTTATGTCCTTTCCTGCTTTGGTATTAGGGTGATGCTGGCTTCATAGAATGAATTAGGGAGGGTTCCCTCTTTCTCTGTCTTATAGACTAGTATCAAAAGGATTGGTACCAATTCTTCCTTTGAATGCCTTGTAGAATTCAGCTGTGAATCCATTTGGTCCTGGACTCCTTTTTTGTTGTTAACTTTTTAATTACCATTTCAATCTCGCTGCTTGTTATTGTTCTGTTCAGGGTATCTAATTCTTTCTGATTTAAGCTAGGAGGGTTGTATTTTTCCAGGAATTTATCCATCTCCTCTAGGTTTTCTAGTTTATATGCATAAAGGTGCTCATAGTAGCCTTGAATGATCTTTTGTATTTCTGTGGTGTCAGTTGTAATATCTCTTCTTTCGTTTCTTATTGAGGTTGTTTGGATTTTTTTCCCTTCTTTTTTTGGCTAATCTTGCCAGTGATCTATAAATTTTATTTATCTTTTCAGAGAACCTGTTTTTTGTTTATCTTTTGTATTTTGTTTGTTTGTTTGTTTCAATTTCATTTAGTTTTGCTCTGATTTTGGTTATTTAGTTTTTTCTCCTGGGTTTGGGTTTGGTTTGTTTTTGTTTCTCTAGTTCCTTGAGGTGTGACGTTAGAATGTCCATTTGTGCTCTTTCAGTCTTTTTGATGTGGGCGTTTAGGGCTATGAACTTTCCTCTTAGCACCACCTTTGCCGTATCCCAGAGGTTATGATAGGATTTGTCGTTACTGTCATTCAGTTTGAAGAATTTTTTAATTTCCATCTTGATTTTGTTTTTGGCCCAGTGCATTCAGGAGCAGGTTAATTTAATTTCCATGTGTTTGCATGGTTTTAAAGGTTCCAATTGGAGTTGATTTCTAGTTTATAGTCATATATAGCTCAGTTATGACAAGAAGTTTGGTCTCAATTTTAGTAACCTATATATTGGTTTTACTTGAGAGGAGCAGTTTCACAGGACATAATGGAAAATTAAAAAGGCACTTTGGGCAACTAGAGTTTAGTGGGACAAAGTCCATGGTTGTCAAAATCATTTTCTCTTTAGAATTGAAGGCCATATGGCATGGTTTACAAAGATTAAACTGATTAAAAGATTATAATAATCAGATTGAAGACAACCCCAAGTATGCTATTAGGCTCAAATAGAATGGATCAAGCAAATCTCCTAAGGACTTTAGCCTTTTACTAAGTATGTTTATCTAAGAAGTTTTTTCTCACAAAATGAACATATAATATTGGGTTGTATTAAATGCCATTTTGTCCGGTCTTACTCTTATGTTACATAAATCATAACATTGAGAAAATGCTATTGTTTCTATTTCAGTAGTTTCTGATGAAGTCCATTTTTAAAACTGCATGTTGCTGATATATATTCATTATGAGTCCACATTTTGCCATAATGTAAGTCATTTTCCTAGACTTTTGGGTGATTTTATGTGGAAAAGATTATCTTTAGAAAATTTATGTTGTGATTTCTCATCAGCTTATATTAAATAGGCATGATGAGTGAGATCTGTATACTTCAATGCCTTAGTTTTTTAACTTGTTTGGAGCAGTTGGAAGTTGGCAGTTCTCATGAAAAGTGCTGCTAGTTAGGGCAAATAGCTTCTGGGGAAGGATATCTCCCAGTTTAACTTGAAATTATCGGTCTTCTGGTATATAAAAATGGATTTTGTTTTCTGCATAGCCCCAAAGTTGATATTTTAAGCAAAATTAAGCCCATTTCAGGTGAATAAAGTATGTAAAAAGAAACAACATTAAAGATTTATTTTTATTTATTTATTTTGTGGAGATGGGATCTCCCTATTGTTGCTGTCTGCTTAGTCCCTAGTTCAGCTAGGTCTGAGTTCTTGTTCCACAACTAAGAAGAATGAGGCATGTGGACACCAGAGAGTGAGTAGAGTAGGATTTATTAAGCAAAAGGAAAGCTCTCGGCAAAGAGAGGTGCCCTGAAAGCAGGTTGCCAGAAGTGGGGCTGACCTCTGGGTCTTTTATGTGGCAGAAGCCAGTAAGTCGTCTGTGGGTTTTACCCAAATAGGAGAGGTAAAGCTCCCTCCTAGGGGTGTTGCATCTGCACATGCTTGGGGTTGGCCAGAGTGACTCCATCTTGGTTATTACTCATGCGTGCCTAAGCCAAACTGACAGGTGGTAAAACCACAATGTTAATGTCATGTTAATGACATAATGAGCTCAGTCAAGTTAAGAACATTTAGGTTGATTTATTGCACCTGTTCCTAAGTTGGGACAGTTGTTTCTGAGCAACACCCTGGCACAAGGGGAAGTTCTTAACCACATTTCTTCCTGTTAGCTGCAGAAGCAGTGTAGGTGCTATCCTACAGTTGTTCCTGTGAACATTGTCCTTCTCCCAAGACCCTCCCTCTCTGTCTACCTAACCAGCCCCTAACTGCCTCCTCTCTCACTGTGTTGCCCATGCTGGTCTCAAACTCCTGAGCTCAAGCAGTCCTCCTGCCTCGGCCTCCCAGTGTATCAGAATCACAGGCATGAGCCACTTTGTCTGGCCAAAAAGAATTTTTGGTTTGCTTCTGTGTTTTGCTTGCATTGGTTTATGTTTTAAATAGGACCCTTACTGGAAATTGGTAGTTCTTTTTCTTTTTTTTTTTTTTTTGAGAGAGAGGGAAAAAGATATGAATATGGAAAATAGCTATTTCACTTTTTAAATGAAGATAGAGATTTTTTTTCATTCAAAAATAAGTTTTATTGGTGAAATAGAAAACTCCAGTGACAGTATGTGATCCTTTGGAAAAAGGGGAATGTTAATGCTGGGGATACATTATTGAGGCTATTAAACATACATTTCAGCTTATGGAACACAGGATTTTCTTGATCCCATTTTTCTTTGAGAGGACTAATTCGTTAAGATAGATTTAAAGCCAGAATATAACTAGAGACATTATTTATCTGCTTGTATACTGACTCTGAGATCAAATTAATCATCACATATTTTAGAGTTTTGAATTGTGTTCTACCAAGTAATTCAGATTGCATTTGTATTTCTGCCTAACCAGAATAAAGCCAGAAGTGGTAATATCTGTAACTCATTAGAAAAAGTTGTCAGCTTAACTACATTAAAATATTTGCTAAATATTTAATACAACTGGGATGGGCAGAAACTTTCAGAGCTTTTCCCTATTTGAAAGAAATTTTTAGTTTAAGAGGAGACCATCTAGGAAAAAGAAGACAGTTTTTCAGAACTAAAACCTAGGAGTATACTGAGAAAGAAAATACCTTTTCCAAGATAAAAAAAAAAAATGAACAACTTGACTAAGGACAGAACAAGAAGTGGTAGTGGATATGGTGGCATGGGTAGATTTCATGAAGTAACAGAGGGGATTACTGTACTAGAAGCTGACTAAGGACATAGGCTGGTGATAGGAAGTAAAGAAGAAAATTTATTGAAGGAAGTTTTCTAAGCATTATTAAAAACAACTTTATCTTGAATTCTTACAGATTTTACAGAGCCCTTGCTTGTGGGAGCTTAGAGTCCAATTGAATAGTTCATTGGTGCATTCATTCCTTAAGTATTTGGATGTACTGGGCATTAGGTACATTGCTGGGGATCTAGTCATAAATCAAATAGACATAGTGTCTGCCCTTAGGAAGTTTAAAGTCTAGTAACTTAAACTTCCTGAGAGTATTCCTGGATTGTCTTCAAATCCAGACACACACGCGCGCACACACACACACACACACACACACACACACTTCTGAAACTCCTTGCAATTCTTTGTTTTGATAGTTATATTTCTGATCCTTTTTTTTGGATCTTTCTGCTATTTCCCATATCTCTGGTACACTAAGTTTTCCTATGGGCTCCTTCATCATTCCCTTTTAGAAAACTTTTATTATGAAAAACTTTCAACATATATAAAAATAAGAGCTGGTGGCCCCTTTTGTCCTCATCACCCAGCTTTATGATCAGTTTTGTGTCATCTGTACTACCAGTGCTCCTTACCATCTCCAGGTTCATTTTGAAGCAAATCCCAGACATTTTATAATTTCATTTGTATTTATTTCAGTATGAATTTCTAAAAGATAGTTTTTCAAAACATAACCACATTCTATTTTACACCTAAGTAAATTAAGAATCATTGTTTAAAATCATCAGATAACCAGTTGTTGATCAAGTTTCCCCAAATGCCAAATACATTTTAATGTGCCATTTAAAAAATGATAATCAATCACCACAGGAGCAATTTGATTATATAAGCTCTGCATATACTTTTTCTTCCTGGAATGGAAAAATGAGAGAAGTAAATGGTCAGAAGAAAAATGAGTGTGGCCTGACTTGAAATAAAGAAATAAAGCAATAAAGAAATAAATACAAGCAAATGATGATAGAATAACTTAGAAGAATGCAAAAACTAAAAGCAAAATTAAGATGAAGAAAAATAAAAGGACCAAACCAATGGATCTAAGAAGAAAAGAAAAAAATGCTACATCATCTCAAGTGAAAAAGCAGATGGTAAATACTAGAGCCAGTTTTATAAAATTATAGTTATCATATTGGTTTTTTTCAATCATTTCTTAGTTGAATTTCTCCAGCTAACAGCTTCTATTTCTCTTGAGCGTTTAACATTCTTGGTCAAAATACACAATATTTTTGGAACATATTTTTAGTGTAATTGTTGCTTATTGCCTTCCTAAATAATGATAATGTGAACTTAAACTCTTTATTGACCTTCATACAAAAGTAGAATCTCTCAACAGTATTTACTCATATTATTTTATTTAATTTGAAAATAAGAGCTTGGAAGAATAACATACCATATCTGTGTTCTCTAACATAATACTTCATTTAGCTTTGAAGAATTTCCCCCAAAACAATGTGCTGCATTAGAGAATATTAACATAGAATGGATATAAATAAATGAGTTAATGAGTAAGTAAATTATCAGTGTAACACTAAGAGAACTGATATATTATGGTACCTTTGGTTCTGTGCTATACTCCAGAGCCTGGAACAGTGCCTAGCATAATTATAAATATTCCATAAATATTTTTGTATGAATAAATTAAAAACCTAGCCTGAATTGACTATAGAAAGGAATTTAAAACAAAAGAAAAATAGAACCAGATGTTTAACACAAATAGGAAGGTTTACTGATGACTTAAACTCAAGGGTAATCTCTTTATTGTTTGGCAGTAGTTTTTCTTTTTTTCTTTTATAGCCTGATTGAAATATAGTTGACATGTAATAAACTGCACATATTTAGAGTATACAATTTGTTAAGTTTTGACACGTACATACACCCATGAAACCATCACCACAATCAAGATAGTGAACTTATTCAATACTCTGAAGTGTGCTCATGTCCCTTTGTGTTTCTTCCACCACTCCCCACCTTCATCCCCAGGTTTAACACAGATCTGCTTTCTATCATTATAGATTAGTTTGTGTTTCATAGAATTGTATATAAATGGAGTCATACTATTTTGTCTGGCTTCTTTTACTCAGCATAATTATTTTGACATCTATAGTGTATGTGTTAATAATTTGTTATTCTTAATTACTGACTGATATTCTATTATATGGTTATGCCAAAATTTATTTATGTGCCTGTTGATGAACACTTCGTTGTTTCTACTTTGGGGCTGTTATAAATAAACTGTTGTGAATATTTATGTACAAGTCTTTCTATGAGCATATACTTCCATTTTTCTTGGGTAAATACCTAGGAGTGGAATGGCTGGGTCATATAACAGTGTAGGTTTAACTTTTTAGGAAACTGAACATGTTTTCAAAAGTGATGGTACCATTTTATATTTTCAACCAGCATTGTTTGAGAGTTTTAGTTCTCATACACCCTCAGTAACACTTGGTATGGTTATATTTTAAATTTTAGCTATTTTAGTATATGTGTAGGGGTATGTCATGGTTTTTTGTGTGTGTATGTGTTTTTTTTTTTTTTTTCATTTCCCTGTAAGTATTGTTGAGTATCTTTTCATATGCTTATTTTCGTTGGCATATCGTCTTTGGTGAAAAGTCTGCTTAAATCTTCTGCCTATTTTTTAATTGGGATGTTTGCTTTCTTATGGGGTTAAGGTTCTTTATATGTATTCTAGATATGAGTCCTTTGTCTGATACGTATTTTGGAAATTTTTGTTTGAAAATTCTAGTTTGCAGCTTGCCTTTTAATTTTCTTAAGTGTCTTTTGAAGGGCAAAAGTTTTTAATTTCGACAAAGTCCAGTTTATTAAATTTTAAATTTATGCTTTTGTATTTTGTATTTACAAAGTTTTTATGAAGCCTAAGGTGACTAGAATTTTTTTCTGGTTTCTTCTAGGAATTTTATAATTTTAGCTCTTATATTTAGGACTATGATCCATTTTGAGGAAGGACGTAAACTAAAAGTTGAGGTTCATTTTTTTGCATATAGTTATTCAATTGGTCTAGAATAATTTTTTCAAAGATTATCTCTTTCCTATTAATTGCTTTAGAACTTTTATCAAAAATCAACTGACTGCCGGGCGCAGTGGCTCATGCCTGTAATCCCGGCATTTTGGGAGTCCGAGGTGGGCGGATCACTTGAGGCCAGGAGTTCGAGACCAGCCTGGCCAACATGGTAAAACCCCATCTCTACTAAAAACACAAAAATTAGCCAGGCATGGTGGTGCACACCTATAATGCCAGCTACTTGGGAGGCTGAGTCGGGAGAATCCCTTGAACGCAGGAGGCGGAGGCTGCAGTGAGCCAAGATGGTGCCACTGCACTCCAGCCTGGGTGACGGAGTGAGACTCTGTCTCAAAATAAATAAATAAATAAATAAATTGACCATACATGTGTGTCTGTCTTTCTGTTAGTACCACACTGTCTTGGCTACTGGCTTTATAGTAAGTGTTCCAACTAGGTAGGTGTGATTTATCCTTCTTTTTTTGAAATGTTGTTCATTATATGTTCTTTCCTTTTTCATTTAAATTTTAGAATCAGTTTGTCTGAGTGTTGCTAGTACATAGAAATGCAATTGATTTTTTGTATATTGATCTTACATTTTGCCACTTTGCCAAACTCACTTGGTGCTTTTTTGTAGATTTCATCAGAATTTCTACATAAAGTTTCATGTCGTCTACAAATAGATACACTTACTTCTTCATTTCCAATATGGATTCCAGTTGGCAGTAGTCTCTTTGAGTCATTAATCTTAATTAAATAGTACAATTTACTATTAGGATAACTTACAGTAAGCCACAAATTAATTCATCCTTCATTTAAAACTAAAATCCTTACCAAAGTCCAAATTTCAGCTTTTAGGTTTTCTTAGCAAGAGTTTTAAAACATTTTGAGATTCCTAATGGTAATGAAGGAATTTTTTAAATTACTGAGAGTACACTCACTAAACTGCCAGCATTTTGACATTTTTCAGTTTACATATTTTTAGATATTAAAATTCTCCTAATTATCAATAATAAAAGGCTTTCACAACATCATTCCTTATTAAGGGTATATAAGGGAATAAATATTTAGGTAATTAACATCTGTGACCTGGAAATAAAATTAACGGATTCCAGCAGGGCACGTTGGCTCACGCCTGTAATCCCAGCACTTTGGAAGGCCGAGGCAGGCGGATCACAAGGTGAGGAAATCGAGACCATCCTGGCTAACACGGTGAAACTCCGTCTCTACTAAAAATACAAAAAATTAGCAGGGCGTGGTGGCGGGTGCCTGTAGTCCCAGCTAGTCGGGCGGCTGAGGCAGGAGAATGGCGTGAACCCCGGAGGCGGAGCTTACAATGAGCCAAGATCGCGCCACTGCACTCCAGCCTGGGCGACAGAGTGAGACTCCGTCTTAAATAAATAAATAAATAAAATAAAACAGATTCCATTACAGATGCTACTCCCTAACTCATTTAATCTTTGAAAGTAGCAACACCTAGTAGAAGAGAGGTTTTATCCTTTCAATTTTCTTGAATATACATTGAACTTAAATTATAATTTCTTTAACTTAGGTGTATCAGCCCAATGTATACTTGTTTTAAAGTTATTTCTAAAGTAATTTTCTCTTTCTAGAAATACGCCTCATTTTTTTTTCAAGAAATGGCGGGTTTCGCTATAGTTTGACTCTGACCTAAGTCACAGTACAGATCCAAAAACAATTTTCCAAATCTTAAAGCAGGTCTGATTTCCACATAGAAATAGAGTAATAATGGGAGTTCTGATTGTAACTACCAAGTCTCAAGATGAAAGTTCTTCTTCCACAATCCTGGTATGAGTTCCAGCGAAGCAAGAATTGTGGAGTAGCAAGATGCCTATAGAATATGTAGGCTCTTGAGCAGAGGCAGATTCAGGTTTGGGGGATACACCTGAAACCTATTCAACTTCTGGTGCTATCTTTATGAAAAAGAATACAAAATATTAAATGTTTACAATTATTATTCATTATATTCGGGTTTTGTGTGTGTGTGTGTGAGATGGAGTCTCGCTCTGCCGCCCAGGCTGGAGTGCAGTGGCGCGATCTCCGCCCACTACAAGCTCCGCCTTATGGGTTCAAGCCGTTCTCCTGCCTCAACCTCCCGAGTAGCTGGGACTACAGGCGCCCGCCACCGCCTCCCGGGTTCACGCCATTCTCCTGCGTCAGCCTCCCGAGTAGCTAGCTGGGACTACAGATGCCCGCCACCACGCCCGGCTAATTTTTCTGTATTTTTTTAGTAGAGATGGGGTTTCGTCATGTTAGCCAGGATGGTCTCGATCTTCTGACCTCGGGATGCCCCCGCCTTGGCCTCCCAAGGTGCTGGGATTACAGGCGTGAGCCACCGCGCCCGGCCAGTTATATTCTTTAATGTCATCACAAACACTGAATTAGCAATAGTGAACCACTATTCCTAGGGGAAATACAGAGTTAGGTTCCTGTGAGATCAACATTTTCATCAGCTGATTAACATTTATCATCTTGTTTTATGTGTGTTTCTATTTAAATAAACCTTATTTAATTTATATTGTTGATTCCTTAACATTGATAACTCATATGTGAACAAAGCTTATCCAACATATATACTTTCCCTGTAAAGCACACACAGTTTTCTTGCCCTTAGGAACACTGGACAGCACTTCACTACTGTGTTTCACTACTGTGTTTGGGGGCCATTTTCAACAGTGAAACCACTGGAAAAAAAAGCACAAAAATGGGAAAAACAGCACTAAATATACTGCAGAAAGGACATTTGTTTATTGTAAGAGATTTGAAACAAGAAGGCAGAAAGTCACCTTGGCTGAAATTATGTGCCTTGGAGAACTCAAAATTTTCATTGCATTTGTCCATGAATGACCGTGAAAGCACCACAAGTATTGATTTGGGCATTACAAATAAAGTTTAGTAGGTAAATTCACATGGAATCTGTGAATAATGAGGATTGACTCCACGTTGAAAAAAGAACTCCTAAAAAATTACAATTGTGTAAAGCTGACAAATGCCACAAATACTAAACCCCAGAAAAATAATTTTTTAAGTAACTGCTTGATACTCTTTATAATACTGTTTTCCCTTACATTTCTTAGCTGCATACCCTTTGTTTGTATGACAGTGATCTGTAATGTTTTCTGAAAAGAGAATTGAGAATGATTTTGTAATATTAATATTGTCTATAAAGAGAATGGAAAATCTGAATAGATTTTTTTCTCTAGCATGGTTGATTTAAAATGTTGTTTTAAAGTTATTGATATTTGTAGTATGCAACATTTGCAATTTCACATACATACATACTTCATATTTGTAGTACTGCTGTAAGCTTGTGCCTTATAGACAGAAGAATTCAGATAATTTTATGTGATTCTCATCAGAAAAGGAAAAAATGGTTCATATAATTGCTTGTGCTACATTTTTAATTGTGTACACTACAGTTTCAAGACTATTAGTGACAGAAGAGAACTTCTGTTTTGACTAGGCATCACTGAGTAATGCCTTCTTCATTTCTGTTATTACTTCGTACTTGTCATGCTAGGAACCATGGGACACATTCATATCACAGTGCATTCTCTTACCCTGTACCTATTTATGTCACAAAAATATCTGTCCACAAAAGCAACTGTGAACTACATAAATATATCTCTAAATCCAAACTAAATAATTCCCAGCTTAATTTCTCCATCACAGGATCCCAGAAATGCAGATGGCCACTTTATTTGCTACCCAACACTAATACCAACCTTGGGAAAGTGAGATGGCACCGAATTCTGAGAGACAGATATCTTAACTTATTTAACTCATTTAACTCATGTTGGTGAAATTTTACAAAAACACATCCAGGTAACATAGCACAAGCCTCTCCCAGGGCCTTTGAAGTGATCCATGCAAGCAAGGGTCCCTTAAGCTTACATTTCAGCAAATCTACTCCTAAGGAAGCTCTTC
This sequence comes from Rhinopithecus roxellana, assembly GCF_007565055.1. NCBI lineage: Eukaryota > Metazoa > Chordata > Mammalia > Primates > Cercopithecidae > Rhinopithecus > Rhinopithecus roxellana. The sequence goes on along the minus strand of NC_044553.1, from coordinate 87,346,767 downwards.
TCATTGAACTAGGAGGGCACCCCAAGTTCCTAAGGGGTTCTCAGTCCTGCTCCCAAGATAGGAGATTACTTGAGAAACAACATTAAGAAACCTGAAATAGAGAAAGATATACTGCAAAATTAGATGAAAAGTAATATATGCTGACCCTTTAAGACTGAGTTCTGTCTCTAGTACACAGATATAAGAGGTATAAGAGAATGTCCAGTTAATATTAGAACAGCAGCTTTCCATTAAAAAGTGCTAACCTCTGACTTGGACTCATTTTCCATCTCTCCTTAGAGCCTGCAACACTTTCTCAAATTGACCAGCCTACAATTGTGTATCAGCTGCTTTTTTACTAACTGCCAAGAACCTTTGTGTAAGTCAGCCATACCCTAGGTGTGAGTCTTGGTGATGGCAGACCATAACTGAGCAGCCTTTCCAATGACTTTTTTTTGGTCTCTGTTCAGTAACCTTCACTGCCTCCTCTTCCTGTACCCCTCCCCTCTGACTGCTTAGCTAACAATAGATTACTAAATGAGAATCCAAGATCAGGTAAGTCGTAGATACGGCTCATTGATAAGTCATAAATGCATACAATTACATATCTGTGCAGTCAATTAAAACATATGGATATGCTCTGACCCTGAAAAATGAACATGATAGTTCTCACACATTAAATATTGTTCTGTGGTAGGTTGTCTAAAAAAGTATTTGGATGTTTGTGTACTTGGATTATGCAAATTCATGTATCATAAATTTGACCTATCTAAACCTAAAATACCAATTGTGATAAAAAATTTAACAGGAGTGATGTATGTGATTTGCATAGCTTATGTCACTTGAAAAACCTCTCTGTGAAAGGTTTGCACATTTCTATAGAAAATGTCATTACAGTGATCTTATACTAGGCTCAAGGCTTAGGTCAGTTGTATTTAATAGATGATAAAATACCCAGATAACTCAAGGTCTTATTAAAATCCTTTGGTTGTGATAGGGAGCAGGTGTTTCTTCTTGTTCCTCTCATATGTTAAAGTACATTAAAGGAAGCTATGAGATTGAAGAACATTGGTAAGCTGCCATTTCTGAGCACTTTCTGTATGCTTAGTATTATGCAAAGTAACTCTTATGATGCAGGTGTTGTAATGTTCAATGTGCAGGAGAGTAAATTGAGACTTAGAGAGGTTTGTACTTATCTTTGTCTTTAATGATAGTATGAGAGGTGATTCTTCTTTCTCTAGATTATAAAAACTTGAACTTAATAGTGATAGAATGTAGAATTATGTGCTAAGTAGATAAAACTCTGATAATCAGAAGTATGGGTAGAAAGCCTGACATTTTACAGTTGAAATATTAAACACATCCTAACCTGTCCATTACATCTATGGGACATCTTCTTTCCAGCTTGTAGGAAATGAGTAATAGTTGCTCTTAAATTTTGTTCCATGTATAGTAGAAGTATCCTGGAAGATTCAAAATATGTTTATGGACTAAGTAAGTGTTGTCAGGAAAATGTCAGTTCTAGCAGATCAGACATTAGGAAAATATTGCTACTAGTATGAATAGAAAGTAACGTGGACATTGGAGAATTTCCTTAGGTTTACTGAGGACCTAAATCTATGTGTCTCATTAAATGTAAAATTAAAAAAAAAGGGGGGGTCTCAGAAGTTATATTAAAGCAAAATACAAAATGGAACAAGACCCTGGGGCTTTGCTTAGGGAGCATATATTTCTGCCCACTTTGTTGGAGGTTGCTTTTCCTTTTTGCCACCATGTTTTTATGGATTTTATTGGCCTAGACCAGAGGTCAGCAAACTACCACCCTTAGGCTAAATCCACCCAACTGTTTTTGTACATAAAAGTTTTGTTGGGGCATAACTGTGCTCATTTGTTTATATCACCTACTTTCAGGCTATAGTAGCAAAGTTGAATAATTTTTACAGAAAATGTACAGCCTGCTAAGCCAAAGATAATTACTGTCTCCTCCTTTACAGAAAAACTTTACTGACCATGGCCTAGACAGTGATGAAAATAATTTTTAAATGTTTTTCCTCCTATTTTCCTTTTCTTCCTCTTCCTGTTCCTTCTATTCCTTTAGCTATATATGAACTCTTGTCGGTATTCCAGGTGTCACCTTTCTGAGCATATGCCTTTGTCTGCCTCCTGTTGAGGTTCCCACCTCCAAACAGTTATTTTTTTCCATTTTTGAGGCTAAGGATTTTTACTCGTTAGAGTGACAGGACTAGACATCAGGAGTTATGTAAGTACTCAAGAGTATACCCCTTGCTGTGTTACAGATTGACCACCATTTTGTTCACCTTTTGAAGGGCACAGTGATTTTTTTTTTTTGAGATGGAGTCTCGCTCTGTCGCCCAGGCTGGAGTGCAGTGGCGCGATCTTGGCTCACTGCAAGCTCTGCCTCCCGGGTTCATGCCATTCTCCTGCCTCAGCCTCCCAAGTAGCTGGGGCTACAGGCGACCGCCACCATGCCTGGCTAATTTTTCTGTATTTTTAGTAGAGACGGAGTTTCACCGTGTTAGCCAGGATGGTCTTGATCTCCTGACCTTGTGATCTGCCCACCTTGGCCTCCCAAAGTGCTGGGATTACAGGCGTGAGCCACCACATTCAGCCCACAGTGATCTTCTTACAATGTAGTAAAGTTACCGATGATAAAGCTTTCAATGATGTCTTTTTAAATATTGGGACCAAATCCCAATTTATTCTGACTAATATCAGGTTCCACAAGAGGGAATTTGAAGCATCTCTGCTAATGAAATCAGTTTTCATTTTGATTTATCTTTGATTTTTTGCATGTTGGAGGTGAGGAGGGAATGAGGGTAACACTTTTCATTTAGTTCTTAATTTTCTTCTGTTCTACTCTACAATAAAGTTCTAGTGGTATATTGGAGCTATTACTGGTCATGCTATTGTGTCCGGAATTGGTGGGTTCTTGGTCTCACTGACGTAAAGAATGAAACTGCGGACGCTCGTGCTGAGTGTTACAGTCCTTAAAGATGGTGTTCCTTAAAGATTGTTCCTTCAGCTGTTCAGATGTGTCTGGAGCTTCTTCCTCCTGGTGGATTCGTGGTCTCTCTGTCAGGAGTGAAGTTGCAGACCTTTGAGGTGAGTGTTACAGCTTTTAAAGGCGGTGCGTCTGGAGTTGTTCGTTCTACCCGGTGGGTTCGTGGTCTCACTGGCTTCAGAAGTGAAGTTGCAGACCTTCGTGGTGAGTGTTACGGCTCATAAAGGTTGCGTGGACCCAAAGAGCGAGCGGCAGCAAGGTTTATTGCAAAGAGCGAAAGAACAAAGCTTCTACAGTGTGGAAGGGGACCCGAACAGGTTGCCACTTCTGGCTCCGGCAGCCTGCTTTTATTCCCTTATCTGATCCCACCCACATCCTACTGATTGGTCCATTTTACAGAGAGCTGATTGGTTCATTTTACAGAGAGCTGATTGGTCTGTTTTGACAGAGTGCTGATTGGTGCGTTTACAATCCTTGAGCTAGACACAGCGTGCTAGACAGAAAAATTCTCCAAGTCCTCACTAGGTTAGCTAGATACAGAGTACCAACTGGTGTATTTACAAACCTTGAGCTAGACACAGAGTACTGATTGGTGTATTTACAAACCCTGAGCTAGACACAGAGTACTGATTGGTGTGTTTACAATCCTTGAGCTAGACACAGAGTGCTAGATGGAAAAGTTCTCCAAGTCCGCACTAGGTTAGCTAGATACAGAGTACCAATTAGTGTATTTACAAACCTTTAGCTAGACACAGAGTACTGATTGGTGTATTTACAAGCCCTGAGCTAGACACAGAGTACTGTTTGGTGCGTTTACAATTCTTGAGCTAGACACAGAGTACCGATTGGTGTATTTACAAACCCTGAGCTAGACACAGAGTGCTGATTGGTGCGTTTACAATTCTTGAGCTAGACACAGAGTGCTAGACAGAAAAGTTCTCCAAGTCCCCACTAGGTTAGCTAGATACAGAGTACTGATTGGTGTATTTACAAACCCTGAGCTAGACACAGTGCTGATTGGTGTATTTATAGTCCCTTAGCTAGACATAAAGGTTCTCCAAGTCCCCACAAGATTCAGGAGCCCAGCTGGCTTCTCCCAGTGGACCCCTGCATCCCGGCTGCAGGCGGAGCTGCCTGCCAGTCCCAATCCACACCTGCACTCCTCAGCCCTTGGGCGGTGGATGGGACCGGGTGCCATGGAACAGGGGGCGGCACCTGTCGGGGAGGCTCGGGCCACGCGGGAGCCCACGGTGGAGCTCGGGCTTGGACGAGGTGGGCTGCAGGTCCCTAGCCCTGCCCTGTGGGGAGGCTGCTGAGGCTTGGAGAGAATTTGAGCATGGTGCATGCGGGCAGGCAGTGCTAGGGGACCCGGGGCAACCTCCGCAACTGCTGGCCTGGGTGCTAAGCCCCTCACTGCCCTGGGCGGGGGGCGCCAGCCGGCCTCTCCCAGTGTGGGGCCTGCGAAGCCCATGCCTGCGTCTGCGGGAACTCACGCAGGCCTATGATACTTCCGGTTCCCACCTGCACCTCACCCTCCACACCTCCGGGCAAGCAGAGGGAGGTGGCTCCTGGCCTCAGCCAGCCCATAGAGGGGCTCCCACAGTGCCATGGCGGGCTGAAGGGCTCGAGCGCTGCCAGAGTGGTCGCCGAGGCCGAGGAGGTGCCCAGAGACAGGGCTGCTAACACGTCACCTCTCACTATTACAAGAGGCTCTAGGGTCTAACAGCCAGAAAGATTAAGATGCAAATGTGAAAGGAACCATACAGATTTCAATTTGGAGAAGTAGGGAGTCTCTGACTATATTTGAATGGAAAGAGACGTCATTATTTTTACCGTTGCTTCTTATCTTCTCTCAGCTATTCCATGTATTTTCCGTAATTCTCACACCTTTTATTCCTTTCTTTTCATTGGTATAAACATTGTTCATTGTTAAACAAAATATATCAGCTATAAAAATCTGACACTTTTGTATGCCCATGGACTACCATTTCTTAGATAAAGATGAAGCATATCAGAAGCTAAGATTGTTAGAATTCTAGTTAACATTTGGCCAATAAAACAGCCCTAAGTTTTGGACATTTCTCTTGCTCACATCTACCTGAGGTTGGTGATTTTTGTTTGTTTGGTTGGGGGTTTTTTTGGTGGGATGGGTTTGTTTTATTTTATTTTATTTTATTTATTTATTTATTTTTTTTTTTGTAGACGGAGTCTACCTCTGTCGACCAGGCTGGAGTGCAGTGGCCAGATCTCAGCTCACTGCAATCTCTGCCTCCCGGGTTCACGCCATTCTCCTGCCTCAGCCTCCCCAGCAGCTGGGACTACAGGTGCCCGCCACCTCGCCCGGCTAGTTTTTTGTATTTTTAGTAGAGACGGGGTTTCACCGTGTTAGCCAGAATGGTCTCTATCTCCTGACCTCGTGATCCACCCGTCTCGGCCTCCCAAAGTGCTGGGATTACAGGCTTGAGCCACCGCACCCGGCTGTTTTATTTTATTTTTAATCTGAATCTTCTTCCCTTGAAGTGGTAGCCGAACTTAACTGAGTTTGTGAGTATCAGGGATAGAAGATATCCTGAAGCCACAAGTCACATTTGAAATAGAAAAGTTGCTATTGTGTCCCATGTGAGATGGTTGATTATGTTTAAAGGGCTAAGGAAAAGATAGATACTGTGTGTTTGGCTTTGCAACCAGAGGACCTAGTGCCCTGCCTTTTGTACTTAAATAATGGCTGAAAATGGAAATAAAGCTGAACTCTAAGGAAAAGTTTTTAAATCTAAAAGAGTCCATCCTGTATTCAAAGTCTACACACTACAGAGGCTTTGAATAATTTCCTTAAATTTTCACTACTAGAGTTCATTTCAAGTAACTGTTATATTTTCCTTTTAAATAAGAAGATATAATGATATTGTTCTCAAGATTGAGAGACTGTTGAAAAAAAAAGTTGGTTTACCATTTTTAAAAGAAACATATTAGCAAATGCCTCTGAAAATAGTTATTAGTTTGCCAATAAATGAGTAATGTTACAGTTGTGAGTTAAATGTGCATTAAATGTTTGAGAATATATTGGGCTTAGCCGGGCGCGGTGGCTCAAGCCTGTAATCCCAGCACTTTGGGAGGCCGAGACGGGCGGATCACGAGGTCAGGAGATCGAGACCATCCTGGCTAACACGGTGAAACCCCGTCTCTACTAAAAATACAAAAAAAAACCCTAGCCGGGCGAGGTGGCGGGCGCCTGTAGTCCCAGCTACTCCGGAGGCTGAGGCAGGAGAATGGCGTAAAACCCGGGAGGCGGAGCTTGCAGTGAGCTGAGATCGGGCCACTGCACTCCAGCCTGGGCGACAGAGCGAGACTCCGTCTCAAAAAAAAAAAAAAAAAAAAGAGAATATATTGGGCTTAAAATACAGTTTCAGGCTTCTGTTTGTGGATAAGATGTAGTAAACACATCATACACTATATATATATATTTGTCTGTTCTTGTACTTCTATAAAGAAATACCTGAAACTGGGTAATTTATAAAGAAAGGAGGCTTAATTGGTTCACTGTTCTATAGGTTGTGCAAGAAACATAGTGGCTTCTGGGGAGGCCTCAGAAAACTTACAATCATGGCAGAAGGGGATGTGAGATGTCTTACATGGTGGAGCAGAAGCAAGAGAGAGGGCAGGGAGGTGCTACACACTTTTAAACAATCAGATCTCCTGAGGACTCTATTGTGAGAAAAACACTAGGGGTGCTAAGTCATTTGTGAAAAACCACCCCCATGATCCAGTCACCTTCCACCAGGCCCCACCTCCAGCACTGGGGATTGCATTTCAGCTTGAGATTTGGGTGGGGACACAGATTCAAACCAGATCACTGTGCTTCCTGCTAATTACAAAAAAAAAAAAAAAAAAAACAACAAACTTGTAATTTCCTGGTTTTTGTGTGTTTACTTGTTTGTTTTACTTCCTATATATCCCAGCCAAGGGTACTAGCAGCCTGCAGCTAGAAACCCCAGTGGACAGAGAGGGGGGTTAAAAACCCCATTTTAATGATATATATCCAGTTGAAGGCAAGTCATTTTAAAAGTTGCCTCCCTCCCTTCCCCAGGTGCTGTAGCTATGGAGATTGTGCATGTAGCCCTGTCCCTCATGCTTGTCCTGCAATAATGAGGGTACCCCTCCCACTCCGACTGAACACTGTTCCTACCACTCCCACTGGGCACTGCAGCCATGGAAACTGTGGATGGAACTGCAATAACAAGTTGGCAACCCTCCCCAATGGATGTTACAACCACAGAGACTGTGGGCAAAGCCCTGACCACCATTTCCATCCCCTAAGCCTCCCAACTAGAGTGCAGAGGGAGGATTAAAAAGAGGAGGGAGTTAGAGAAAGAGACTTAAAAAAATCTGTGTTTGAAATCCTGGGCAGACTCCTTAGCATCCCTTGCATGAAACTGATTAGAATCAATACAGAAAAAGGTTTTAGAATTGGGCTTTGCTGTGTTATACCACCTAGGTTTCAGACTGGCCTCTGGGTAGCCCAGTGGAGCAGAACAGAACAACACTAATTAAATTGACATTTGATTCACAGCCTATAAAAGTTGACTAAGACATGCATTGTGACTCTAAACAATTTGATTGCCTATCAAAATAGAAAATTTAAACAGCAAAGTCTCCTAACATAATATTCATCATATCAAGAACCAAGAAAATCTCAATTCAAATAACAAAACATAATCAGCTGACGCTACACTAAGATGACACAGATGTTGGAATTGTCTGACAAGGATTTTAAAGAAGCTATAGTAATAAATATACTCCAATCGCAATTACGGTGTTGAAACAAATGAAAAAAATAGCAAGTCTCAGCAAAGAAATAGATGATATAAGGGGAGAAACAAATGGAAATTTTAGAACTGATAAATAAAATAAATTAAAAATTAGCTCAGTAGTAAAATAGAGATGACAGAGTAAAGAAATCGTGCACTTAAATTTAGATCAATATAAATTATCCAATCTGAAAAGCAGAGAGAATAAAGATTTTAAAAAGGTGAAGAGAGTCTTATGGGGACCTCTGAGACAATTACAGAAATATCTTCATATTTGTATCATTGAAATCCCAGAAGAAGAAAAGTAGAAGTGAGAGATTGAAGAGCATATTTGAAGAACAGAGAGACACAGGGAAAGAGCCAGTGAAGTCAGGTAGTGATTGGAGTGTTGTATCTACAAGCCAAGGAATGACAGGGATGGCTGGCAACCACCCGAAGCCGGGAGAGAGACATGGAACAACTTCTTCCTTAGGGCCTCCAGAAGGAGACAACTGTGCCAACACCTTGATTTTGTATTTCTGGCTTCCAGAACTGCCAAGAAACCAAAAGACAGGATGAGAATCAACACTTTGTGAGAGCCCTCAGTGGACCAGAAGCTGGAAAGGCCAGATACTCGCTTTCCTAGCACCCTCCCTGTCTTGTACGCCCTCTGCTAGGATGACTGTGTGATTTGCACCTGGTTGATTCAATATAAGAGGAAGTTGGCTGGTGGGAACGTCAGAGAAATATTTTTCTTTCTGATAAAAATGGAGAGCACATTACAAAAAAGCTCCTAGTGTACTACTTCTTCCGGCCTTTGGATATGGTGTGAGAAGCTTGAGAGGACGTGATGCTTTGGAGCTGTTACAGCCATCTTGTGACCATGAGGCATTCAGATAAAAAGCTAACATTCTGAGGCTGGTGAAGAAGAGACTGGCTGGAAACAGCAAAACATTCCTGGGACTGTCCTCTGATTTTCTCATTAAGTAAACAATGTGTTCTTAGTGTTTAAGCACTTTTTTTTTTTTTTTTTTGGGAAATACAGCCAAAAGCAGTCTTAACTGATGTACAAGCCAGGTGCCTGACACAATGGGATTCAATATCGGATAAAGGAATAAGAGAAAGAATGAATGAAACTTCTACCATACCTACCTGTACTCCAGCTGTCTCTGTTAACAGGACCTCATCTGGAATACTTGAAGGCTGAGCTGGAATCATCTGAGAGCCCATTCCCTCACTTGGCTGATGCTGGAAAGAGCCAAATATCTGGAACATGGAATAGCAGGGGATCATTGGCCATCTCTCTTTGTGTTGGTCTTTTCAGCATTGCAACTTCAAAGTAGTAGGATTTTTTACATGGCAGCTGAGGGCTCCAAAGGTGGTCACTTCAAGAGGCAGAGATAGAGGGAGAACAAGCCAGGAGGAGTATGTGTCCTTGATGTAACCTAGCCTCAGAAGTCACATAGCATCACTTCTGCCCTACTGTATTTGTTAGAGCAGTCATGGGCTCCACTAGTTGGAAGAGGAGAGGTAGAGATCTCCTCTCTTGATGGGAAGGGGCTGGTTGTAGAAAAGCATGTGGAACTGGAAATACGGCCAGGGCCTTTTTTTTTTTTTTTTTTTTTTGTGAAAATCCAGTCTGCTACAGTGCCTTATACATACCTCTATTATCATATTGACCATCTCGATGTCATTCATGTCTTTCATGTCTGTCCTTCTGACTGAAGGATGCAAGCATCTGGAAGTTTTAGTCTGTGATTTATTAATTTTAGTATCTCTCGATACCTTTATAAAGATATGTTTAATAAATACCTTATTTTGAAGAAAAGAAAAATTGAAGAAATGACAGAAAACTTCTTAAATTTGGCAAACCTAAATATTCAAGAAGCTGGGCAAACTCCTAACAGGAAAAACTCAGATCCATTCCCAGATACTTTTTAAGTAATTTGCTAAAAACTAAAGACAATGAAAAAAATCTTGAGAGCAGCCAGAGAGAAGCAGCGCATTAGTTATAGAGGAGCAATTTGAATGACTCTGGGTTTCTTATCAAAAAACATGGAGGCCAAGAGAAGCAGCAAAACTGTTTTGTTTGTTTTGAGCTAACATCTTGCTGTTTTGCCCATTCTGGTCTCAAACAATCCTCCTGTCTTGGCCTCCCAAAGTGCTGGGATTATAGGCTTTAAACCAGATTTAAAACATTTTTGTAGTGCTGAAATGAAAGAATTCTCAACCCAGAATTTTTCACCTAGGGAAAATACAATCAAGTGAGAAAAAGACATTTTTGGATGAAAGAAAACTCAGAATTCATTGCCAGCAGACTTGTGTAAAAAAGGAAGTTCTTCAGACAGAAAATGATGACAAGAGAATTCTACTGGAACATCAGAATGAAGAAAGTACAAATTAATAAATACAGGGAATTGCCTAATCTTCTCTTGTTGAGTTTTTAAAATGTTTGGTTAGAAATAAAATTTCTGACAGTGTCCGATATGGTTCTCAATGTATATGAAGGTGATTTTTAAAACAACTATATCATGAAAGTGGGGAGAGTAAAGGAACCTAAAAAGTAGGAAGGTTTCTGCATTCCATTTCAAATGGTAAAATGTTGAGATGAGTAGACTGTAATAACTGTTGTATATAGATATAATTATCCCTAGAGTAACTACTAAAAATGCTCTATAGGCCAGGCGCAGTGGAGCACACCTGTAATTCCCCCACACTTTGGGAGGCTGAGGCAGGCGGATCACCTGAGGTCAGGAGTTAGGCCAGCCTGGCCAACATGGTGAAACCCCATCTCTACTAAAATACAAAAATTAGCTGAGCATGGTGGTGTGTGCCTGTAATCCCAGCTACTCAGGAGGCTGAGGCAAGAGAATTGCTTGAACCTGGGAGGCAGAGGTTGCAGTGAGCCGAGTTCGTGCCACTCAAGATTCTGTCTCAAAAAAAAAAAAAAAAGCTCTATAAAGAGATATTTTAAAACACTATAGAACACCATACTTTACAGGAACCATTTCTGATTTTTGTAGTTCCTTAAAACTCTATAGATAAATCAAAATTAAATACTAAAAAAAGTTCAGAGTATGCACAGGCAAGGAGAAATGGGAACAAAAAACAAAAGGAGCAAATAAAAAACAATAAAGTGGCATACTTAAATCCCAACATGTCAGTAATTCCATGAAATATAAATACAAATGATCTAAACATACCAGTTAAGAAAGAGAAAAAAAATACAGGACAGAGACTGGCAGAATGTTTTTTGTTCGTTTGTTTGTTTGCTTGTTTTTGATACAGAGTTTCGCTCTTGTTGCCCAGGCTGGAGTGCAATGGCACAATCTCGGCTCACTGCAACCTCTGCCTCCTGGGATTACAGGCATGAGCCACCACGCCTGGCTAACTTTGTATTTTTAGTAGAGATGGGTTTTTCCATATTGGTCAGGCTGATCTAGAACTCCCAACCTCAGGTGATGCACCCACCTCGGCCTCCCAAAGTGCTGGGATTACAGGCGTGAGCCCCTGTGCCCGGCCTGTTTTTTATTTTAATGATCTAACTATATGCTGTCCCCCCAAGAAACTAACTTCACATATAATGACATAGGTAGATTAAAAGTAAAATGATGGGCAGATATACCATGCAAACAATAATCAAAAGAAAGAGTGACTAGGCTGGGCACGGTGGCTCACGCCTGTAATCCCAGCACTTTGGGAGGCTGAGGCGGGCGGATCACGAGGTCAGGAGATTGAGACCATTCTGGCTAACACAGTGAAACCCCATCTCTACTAAAAATACAAAAACAAAATTATCCGGGCATGGTGGTGAGCACCTGTTGTCCCGGCTACTTGGGAGGCTGAGGCAGGAGAATGGCATGAACCCAGGAGGCAGAGCTTGCAGTGAGGCGAGATTGTGCCACTGCACTTTAGCCTCGGCAACAGAGCAAGACTCTGTTTCAAAAACAAAACAAAACAAATACAGTGACTATTAATCTCAGACAGAATAGACTTCAGAGCAAAGAAAACTAGCAGAGGCAAAGGAAGATACAACAATAATAAAATGATCAATTTACCAAAAAAATGTAATTCTAAATGTGTGCACTTAACAGGTCTTCAAAATACATGAAGCAAAAACTGACAGAACTGAAAGGAGAACAGACAAATATAGTTGGAGACTTTAAAACCCCTCTTTCAATAATTGATGGAAGCATTAGACCAAAAACAAACAAGGGCATTCATCATGACCAAGTGGGATTTATCCCTGGGAAACAAGAATGGTTCAACATACACAAATCAACCAATGTGGTACGTCATGTCAACAGAATGAAGGACAAAAACCGTATGATCATTTCAATTGACGCTGAAAAGCATTTAATAAAATTTAACTTACCTTCATGATAAAAACCCTCAAAAAACTGGGTATAAAGGGGGAATATACCTCAACATAATAAAAGCCATATACAGCAGACCTACAACTAGTATCATAATGGAAAAACTGAAAGACTTTTCTCTTAAGATCTGGAGCATGGCAAGGAGGCCCACTTTTACCACTGTTATTCAACATAGTGCTGATTACTCTAGCTAGAGTAATCAGACAAGAGAAAGAAATAACCGATATCTAAATTAGAAAGGAAGAAATCAATTTATTCTTGTTTGCAGACTATATGGTTCAATATTTGGAAAAATCTAAAGACTACCAAAAAAACTGGAAGTGATGAATTCAGTGAAGTTGCAGGTACAAAGTCAACACACAAATATCAGTATTATTTCTATATGCCAACAGTGAGCAATCTGAAAAAGAAATTTAAAAAAGTAATCCCATTTACAATAGCTACAAATAAAATTAAGTAACAAGAAATTATCCAAAGAAGTAAAGGATCTCTACAATGCTAACTATAAAACACTGATGAAGGAAATTGAAGAGAATGTAAAAAATGGAAAGATATTGTATGTGCATAGATTGGAAGAATACATATTCTTCAATATTCATATAAATGTTTATACTATCCAAAGTAATCTGTAGATTCAGTGTAATCTCTATCAAGATACCAATGACACTCTTCACAGAAATAGAAAAAAGAATCTAAAACTTATATGGAATCACAAAAAAAACAGAATAGTCAAAGCTATCCTGAGCAAAAACCTCAAAACTGGAGGAATCAAAACTGGAGGCATCACACTGCCTGACTTCAAATTATGTACTATGGAGCTATAGTAACCAAAACAGCATGGTACTGGCATATAGACCATAGACCAATGGAACAGGATAGAGAACCCAGAAACAAATCTGTACATCTACAGTAAACTCATTTTCTACATAAGTCACAAACTTACACTGGGGAAAGGAAAGTCTCTTCAATAAATGGTGCTGAGAAAACTGAATATCCTTATGCTCAGGAATGATACTAGACCCCAATCTCACCATATCCACAAATCAAAATGGATTAAAGACTTAAATCTGAGACCTCATACTATGAAACTACTAAAAGGAAACATTGGGGAAACTCTCCAGGACATTGGTTTGAGTGGGTAAAGATTTCTTAAGTAATACCCGATAAGCACAGGCAACTAAAGCAAAAATGGACAAATGGGATCTTATCAAGTTAAAAACCTTCTGCCTGCACAGCAAAGGAAGTAGTCAACAAAGTGAAGAGACAACCCACAGAATAGGAGGAAATATTTGCAAACTGCCCACCTGACAACAGATGAATAACCAGAATATAAAAGGAGCTCAAACAACTACATTTGATCAAAAAGTAAGCAAAAGATCTGAATAGATGTTTCTCAAAAGAAGACATACAAATGGCAAACAGTCATATGAAAAGGTGCTCAGCGTCACTGATCATCAGATAAATGCAAATTTTAAAAACCGACAATGAGATATCATCTCACCCCAGTTAAAATGGCTTTTACCCAAAAGACAGGCAATAGCAAATGCTGAGAAACAAATAACAAATGTGGAGAAAAGGGAACCCTCATACACTGTTAGTGGGAATGTAAATTAGTACAACCACTACGAAGAACAGTTAGGACGTTCCTCATAAAACTAAAAATTGAACTACCATATGATCCAGCAACCCAGCTGCTGAGTATATAATGAAAAGAAAGGAAATCAGTATATTGAAGGAATATTTGCACTCCCTTGTTTACTGCAGCACTTTCCACAATAGCCAGAATTTGAAAGCAACCTAAGGGCCCATCAGCAGATAAATCAACAAAGAAAATATGTAATACCTGTACACAATGGAGTACTATGCAGCCATAAAAAAGAATGAGATCCTGTCATTTGCAACAACATGGATGGAACTGCAGATCATTATCTTAAGTGAAATAAACCAGGCACAGAAAGACAAACTTGGCATGTTCTCACTTATTTGTGGGAGCTAAAAATTAAAACAAATTGAACTCACGGAGATAGAGACAGAATGATGGTTACCAGAGGCTGGGAAATGTAGTTGTGGGGGCGGGTAAGGGGACATGGTTAATGGGTACAAAAATAGTTAGAAAGAGTAAGTCCCAGTATTTCACAGCACAGCAGGGTGACAGTCAATAATAATTTAGTTGTACATTTAAAAATAACTAAAAGAGGATAACTGGATTGTTTGTAACACAAAGGATGGCTACCCCATTTACCCTGATGTGATTTTTCATGCATTGTATACCTATGTAAAAATACCTCATGTATCCCGTAAATATATATACCTACTATGTGCTCAAAAAAAAAATGAAAAAGAGAAACAAAGCTAAAAAAAAACCTTTTTATTTACCAGCGACCTTGTTAAAGAGGATGAAAGAGAAGCCATAGACTGGGAGAAATCTGCAAATCACATGTCCAACAAAGGCATGTATAGAGAATGTATTAAGAACTCTCTAATCTCAATACTAAGAAACAATCTAATTAGAAAATAGGCAAAAGTCTTGTACAGACAGCTATACAAAAAACATATACAGATGACAAATAAGCACATAAAAATGTTCAAAAATCATTAGTTATTAAGGAAATGTAAAAGACATGATGAGATACAATTACCTGTCAGAATGGCTAAATAAAAAATGCCAGGAACGTGGAACAACGAGCTCTTTCATGCATTGCTTATGAGAATGTAAAATGGTACAGCCATTCTAGGAAACAGTTTGGTAGTTCCCCATAAACATACCATTACCAAAATCATCCAGCAGTCACATTCCTGTATATCCTAGAGAAAAGCCATGTCCACACAGAAAGTTGTACACTCATGTGCATAGCATCTTAGTTTGTAATCACCAAAAAGTGGAAACAACCCAAGTGTCCTTCAGTGGGTAAACTGTGATATAATCCACATAATAGAATACTACCTAGTAATAAGAAGAAATGAACTATTACACACAAGTTGGATGGATCTCAAGAGCATTGTGCTGAGTGATAAAAAGCCAGTTTCAAAAGATTAACAACTAAATTCCATTTATAATTCTCTTAAAGTAACTAAATTGTAGTGATGGAGAACAGTTCAGTGGGTTCCAGAGATTAAGGTTTGGGGAAGAGTGTACCTCTAAATTGGAAGTATAAGGGGTTTTTATTTTGTTTTGATGGTACAGCTTGTATCCTAATTTTGGTGGTAGTTGCATGAGTGTATACATGTTAGAAAATCTGAGTGCATGTGAAAACTGGTAAAATCTAAAAAAGTCTGTAGTTTAGTTAATAGTATTGTGTAATGTCAATTTCCTGATTTTGATAATGTACTATGGTTAAGTAATATGTTCTCCTTGGGGAAAGCTTTTTGGAAGGTACACCGTAAGTACAGTAACTCTGTACTATTTTGGCAGTTTATTATGGATCTTAAATTATTTCAAAATAAAAGTAAAATAAATACAGTGTTAAAAATTTTTGAGGAGTAAAGAGAATAAAATGAACTGGTTACAGTACTGTTCATTGAGGTAGTTTGAGAAAAGTGGTCTTGAGGTTTTGTTTTGTTTTGTTTTTTGTTTTTCATTTAAAAAACAATAATAGCTGGGGATTCCAAAGAAATTCATGCTCAGCTAACAGTGTATTTTTCATGTATGGCTAGCTGCATGGAGAAATGAGACAAATACTCGGTCTTGGAGAAGAGGTACCCAGATTTGACATCTGGTCTAATTGTTGTTGATGGTTTGTTTTTTTTTTTTTTTTTTTTTTTTTTTTTTTTTTTTCATTTTTTTATTATACTTTAAGTTCTAGGGTACATGTGCATAACGTGCAGGTTTGTTACATATGTATATTTGTGCCATGTTGGTGTGCTGCACCCATCAACTCGTCAGTACCCATCAATTCATCATTTATATCATGTATAACTCCCCAATGCAATCCCTCCCCCCTCCCCCCTCCCCATGATAGGCCCCAGTATGTGATGTTCCCCTTCCCGAGTCCAAGTGATCTCATTGTTCAGTTCCCACCTATGAGTGAGAACATGCGGTGTTTGGTTTTCTGTTCTTGTGATAGTTTGCTAAGAATGATGGTTTCCAGCTGCATCCATGTCCCTACAAAGGACGCAAACTCATCCTTTTTTATGGCTGCATAGTATTCCATGGTGTATATGTACCACATTTTCTTAATCCAGTCTGTCACAGATGGACATTTGGGTTGATTCCAAGTCTTTGCTATTGTGAATAGTGCTGCAATAAACATACGTGTGCATGTGTCTTTGTAGTAGAATAATTTATAATCCTTTGGGTATATACCCAGTAGTGGGATGGCTGGGTCATATGGTACATCTAGTTCTAGATCCTTGAGGAATTGCCATACTGTTTTCCATAATGGTTGAACTAGTTTACAATCCCAGCAACAGTGTAAAAGTGTTCCTATTTCTCCACATCCTCTCCAACAACTGTTGTTTCCTGATTTTTTAATGATTGCCATTCTAACTGGTGTGAGACGGCAGCAAAAGCCAAAATTGACAAATGGGATCTAATTAAACTAAAGAGCTTCTGCACAGCCAAAGAAACTACCATCAGAGTGAACAGGCAACCTACAGAATGGGAGAAAATTTTTGCAATCTACTCATCTGACAAAGGGCTAATATCCAGAATCTACAAAGAACTCAAACAAATATACAAGAAAAAAAAACAACCCCATCCAAAAGTGGGCAAAGGATATGAACAGACATTTCTCAAAAGAAGACATTGATACAGCCAACAGACACATGAAAAAATGCTCATCATCACTCGCCATCAGAGAGATGGTTTGGTTTTAAAGCCAGTGAATAGACAAGTGCTGTAAGTACCAGTACTACCCAGAAGAATGGTGCTTTGCAGAATGGAAAACCCAGCAAAACTGTATGACTTAAACCCTGACTTTTATTTAAAACAAAACATTTGGAGCAGCTTTTGCACAGGAACAGTTTCAACCGTTGTTTTCCTTTTGCAAGTACTTCATCTTTTACCCTTGATCTTAGCCAAAATGCTGAGAATCGATACTTTGTCTTTTTACTCCTGTGTCATAAGACAGGGCTGACTATTCATAGGCATGCTTTTTACTCCTTTTCCCCTTCTACCCTCTTCCTCTTCCTCTTCCCCTTTCTGTCCTCTTCTTTTGTCCACCTTTCTTCCCCTCTATTCTCCTCCCAACTCCCCTTTCTTCTATCTTATTTCCTCCTCTCCTCTTTTCCCTGCTCACTCGCTTTTTAAAAAGAGTACCTGTCATATCATACTTGATGATATGTTTTGAGGAAAGAGACCCTAAATGAATTCTGTCAACTAAAATGATGATGGAGGACCTTTCTGAAATTCAGTCTTAATTTTTGTAAGCATGCTCTTTATAACCTCAACAGTTAAATTGATTCTGAGACCTGAGAATTAGGGTATAAACTTACAGAGAAAAGTTGAGGTGTTTGAGAAGATACATTTTCTGTGCATTTATATAGGATTGTCAGATTCTGGTTCCTCGTGTAACTCAGCTTTTCTTCTGTATCCTTGGAGATAGTTTTATTTACATTATATTCTTGAATGAGAATATGAATCATTAATTATCAGCCTTTCCTTTGTGGCCCTTCTGGTAGCAGAAAAATATTACCAAGGTTATTCTGGCATGGAAGTCTCTGAATTTAAGTTGAGGGTTTTCTAGAGACCACCTGGAACTCCCAGAGATAACAGAATACTGTCTTGAAAGCCTCGATGGAAGAAATGTCCCACATTTGCTTGTTGCTTTCTATTGGATTTATGGAATTTCCATCTTTTAAAAATGACTTTAAAGCATTTAGTAGAGACTTATAGGTAAAGAGCAAAAGTTTTTAAAATGTATTATTTAAAGTAAGCTAAATATGGCTTTACTTACCAAGACAAGCTTTCCTCTTCAATGACTGTATAGTAACGATCTGCCTTACTGTAGTCTTTCAGTCTATAAACTCTGTATCTTGGTATCTTTCCTCCCTTAAGTTTCCACTCTTAGATTTTACACAATACCCATAGGGGAATTTCCCAAAGCACTTGGTAAGCTACTTGGGCCTGAGCTATTGTGTTGTCTTTACTACCTGGAACGGATCGTTTGGGTTGCTAGAGGGGTGGAAAGGATGCCTTAATACAGTCTTAACTTTGCTATGGAAATATTCTTGTTTAATATGTTAAGAGACAATAATTTCCGGTCTTGGCTTTTAAAAGTGAGCATGCTTTTTAACTGTCTCTTTCATAGTTATTAACTATGCCAGAGTCTTCATTTTAATTACCACATGGAGTACTTCAGTTCTCTTATTTGCTTCATTACCTTTTCTCCTTGGTTTTGAAAATAATGTTAGAGAAATAAAATCAGATTGTTTCTAATATAATGAAATGCTTTCAACACCCTATTAATGAATTCTTTCTTCATTAGCAACACAAAGCTAGATATTGCAAATCTTTTTAAACAAACAAATTAAAAACTGTTTAGTCGTCTGATTAGAGCAGACAAAGAGCACAGTACAATTTAACTCACCTGACCTGACCCGTTTTTTTGGTTTTTACTGAACTGTCTTCACTGGAAATAGGAGCTATCTTTGACTTAACTCCTTCCAATAGAAGGGATTTCTTAGAGAGGAGTTGGATCTCCTGGGGTTCTGATTCTTAATTTTCAGTTTACAGAAATAGCTAGATATGTGTTTTGAGCCTGAACTTCTTGCTCCATCTTGTATTGAAGATATCATGGTGAAATAGATAAGGACAGTGGACAGTGGATCAAGAGTTTTCAGTTTACAGAAATAGCTAGATATGTGTTTTGAGCCTGAACTTCTTGCTCCATCTTGTATTGAAGATATCATGGTGAAATAGATAAGGACAGTGGACAGTGGATCAAGAGACCTGCACAGGTCTCTTGAACCTGAGAGGGTTTGCCACCTGTTAATTTATTTTTATGACTATGGACTTGACATCACCTTTGTCTCTGTAGATGTAATTCAGTTGAACTAATGGTTATTGAGCATTTACTGTTTGCAAGAGGCGGCTGGAGATATTATGTCCAGTTTATATTGACTAAATGTTTTCTTTGTTGTTAATTTAGCCTTTTTCTGCAGTGTTTTTGGTCAATAGTAACTCTGGGCAGGTGAGGGATATTACATTGTGGCTGGAAAATTTGTACTCTGAAGTTGCTTTTATTGGTGTGTAGGAAAAATCTTTATTAAAAGTTATAGAAAAAAATCATTAAAAGCCACAAAATCAGTACTATTTTGTAATATTTTATAATTCACAATGCTACTAATTTACTAAGTGGAGTCAGTGGAAACCTGTAAATCCTAAGTAATAGAATAACACCTATGGTTTACTAGTTGATTGAAAATTGTTCTTTTTTTGCAAAGGGGAAATTAACCTGGTATCCTAATTTGAAATATGTCTAACAGTGACTATTTTTATATTTTAACCTAAGTAAAATATGTCAGCGTTATGATGGTACCTTACTGAATTAGTAATCCTTTATTTCTAAGGACTGCTGTTTTCCTTCAAACATCATTTTGGTTGGAGGCTTATTAATTCAAGTATTGTTCCCAACTGTTGATTTATAGGGCAGAGAGAACAAACACAGCTTTCAGCTCTGTTGAAGCAGGGTCATTCTTGGAAACTAATAGTGTCAGATGAAATGCCTCAGATAGTGTAAAAGAAAATAATTGGGCCAGGAGTGGTGGCTCATGCCTGTAATCCCAGCACTTTGGAAGCCTGAGGTGGGAGGATGGCTTAAGTTCACAAGTTCAAGATCAGCCTGGGCGATATGGGAAAACCCATCTCTACCAAAAAATACGAAAATTAGCTGGGCTACTTGGGGGGCTGAGGTGGAAGGATGGCTTGAGCCCAGGAGGTTGAAGTTGTGGTGAACCATGATTATGCCACTGCACTCCAGCCTAGGTAATAGAGCGAGATCTTTTCTCAGAAATAATAATTGAAGAAAATAAAAAGGGAACTGAATTCAAAAGAATCCTGTTATATCTTAAATCCTTATTTCTTGATTTATATGTACTGTGGTGACAGCTTTGCTGATGAATTATAATTACAAAAATGTTACACAACGTTGTTAGCATATAAAGACCGGTGATTGGGCTCCCTTGCAACACTAACACTCAAAAAGAACACACACATACAAAAAACTGGATTTATTCAGTGTGAAATAATGTCTTTTGAAATTATGAGGATAAATAAGAAGTATGTTCAGATTAATTTTGTGCATACACCATCTCATTTATTTAGCCTCATAGTAGCTCTGAGAAAGAAGGGTGAGTGAACAGGGAGAGGCTGTGTAGGGAGGTCATTTTTGTGTCTATTTTAAACTAACCAGTTGAAACCAAATCACACAATTGAGTTCATAGCAGAACCTTCATTGGACCAAAATCATATCTTTAACCTCTCTATCCAAGCCCTTTCATTAGAGAATGTTGTCTTAGGTAATTTTCACAAATTTACCTTGTATTTCTAAAACTTGAATTATCATTATTCAAGGAGCTAGAATATATCTGCCTATTGGTGAGTCTGACTTTTTTTTTTTTTTTTTTTTTTTTTTTTTTTTTTTTTTTTTTTTTTTTTTTTTTGAGGCAGAGTCTCGCTCTGTCGCCCGGACTGGAGTGCAGTGGCCGGATCTCAGCTCACTGCAAGCTCCACCTCCCGGGTTTACGCCATTCTCTTGCCTCAGCCTCCGGAGGAGCTGGGACTACAGGCGCCCGCCACGTCGCCCTGGCTAGTTTTTTGTATTTTTAGTAGAGACGGGGTTTCACCATGTTAGCCAGGATGGTCTCGATCTCCTGACCTCATGATCCGCCCGTCTCGGCCTCCCAAAGTGCTGGGATTACAGGCTTGAGCCACCGCGCCCGGCCGAGTCTGACTTTTAAGTAGATCCCATATACAAAAATCTCATATTATAAAACATAATTTATTGTGTTTATAGTTTAGAGTAAAGCTTCTTTTAGTAATGAGACCCTTCTATATATCTTGCTCATGGATATGACACATTTTCTAGTCTTTTGCAGACATCAACTGGATAGTATAAAACTAGGATCAATGGTAACTGACAAGAGCTATTTGGTAAGAAATTTGAAAACTACGAAACTATGGCTCTGTATCCCTTTTATAGAGTCCCATAAATCTCTTTATATTTGTTGCTATTCTGTAACAATGCTGGATAACAAAGGCTTGACTTAGAATAGGGGTTTTCTCTAAAGTTCCTTTTCATCAGAATAAATTCCTGTTCATTTCAGAGTTGTTGCTTTATTTTTTTCTAGATGTGTACTCTGATAAACCTAATCTTGTGTTAGGAACATAAATACCTTTTCTATTCTTTAGTGTCCTCTCTCTTTTTCTGGAACTTTTATGAGCAAGTTATTTTGAATTTTCCAGACTTCTAAATATTATTTGGACAAAAAAATTGGGCTGTGACTCTGAGCTTTTTCAGTGTTTCATTTACTGTTATCAGTACAATCATTCATTTTCTCATATCACCCTTCAAGTCTTCCATTCACCACCTTATATGTATAGACATTTCTCATTTCAGAATCAAGCATAATGGATTTTACCTCTTTCTTTGTGTCCTCTATGACATAAACAGAAAAGAATTAATATAGTCTGTCTTCAGCTTGATTTGAGATACACTAAGCATCATTCATTAAACCACTTGTACAGATTGCCCTTTTAGGTCTCAGCTCTTGTGCTCAAAGTGTTAGGTTCTAGTCAAACTATTCTTAACACAGTGAATATACTTTCTTAAATGTAGATGTGAGTCTTCTTTTAAATAGAAAATCTGTAGTTTCCAAACTAAAGGTCAGATGTTTCAATTATTATGTTCCTTCACTCATTTTTTCCTTAAAAAAAAAAAAAGAAGAAGAAGAAGACTAACATCAGATGTAATAGTAGGGGAAATTGGGTTTGAGGTATAGGGAATTCTCTGTACTATCTTTGCAGTAATTTAGTACATCTAAAAACTGTTCTAAAAGAAAAGGTTTATTGAAGAAGATATGAAGGACATTTCCCTTTTCATTCATATGAATTTTAGTGATATTCAAGTATTCTATTTCTCATGAAAATCTGACAAATGTCAATGTTATTTGTCCATTCTTTTGATAAACTGAGTCAATAATAAACCTTTGGATCAGTTTGAGAATATTATTTATTCCCAGGATCCTTATACAATATTGCACAGAAATTAAATGATGCAGATCTCCCATTCCCACATGTTACCACACTCCTCTGTTCCTCTCAGATCTTTTGTGGCTATAGCAACAAGTGTGAGAATGCTTATTGCTTTAGGAGTCTGCCATGAGTTCATAGTTTCAAAGAATCAGCAACTCTACTACTTGATTGTGGAAGCAATTATTGACCAAATCTTGCTGAATTTTATCAGGGTTCTCTCAGATTCAAAAAGGCTCTTAACTCTTCCTAAGGTTCTTGATGGTATTTCTGCTTTGATCTAAAAAAAGACCAGCTTGCTGTGACACATTTGAATATGAAAGCTACCTGTTCTGGAGGTAACTTGTATTTTCCCTTCTCAGTTTTCCTTTGGAATCACTTTACAAACTGCAGCTTTTGTTTGTAGGGCTCTGCTTGACAGGACAGATGATATCCCTGGAAAGTAGTTTTAAAGTTGATGTTTGGTGACTGCATTATTCAAGGCTCATATAAATTGAGAACTGGTTACATTGCCTCTTGCTATGTAGGATAAAAGATTCTGTTCTTAGAGTCACCCATTCTCTCTCTCATAGACAAAATAGCTAGGAGAACTTCTCAAACTAATTTTGTTATATGAAGAACTAAGATGCCTAGGAATAATTTAGCAATAGCTCATCCAAATTAAAGAAAAGTTGAACTTTAGAATGGAAGATAAAGAAATTATCATGTTAGCTAAACATTTGCTGTCTGGATCTCCCAATTAAAAAGTGGCATACTACATCTCAGGTTAGCCAGTTCTACATTCAGTTGTGAAAATGGCTGGTAGCTATCATCAAGTATGATTTTTTTAAATGTTCCATGCCTGATATTTTGTAATTGTTGAAATCAGATATCCCTTTACTCAGTGACTTTTACTTCATAATGAAAAAGTAGATTTTGTTGTAATATATAAAATTGTGGAGATAGATGGAATTAACAGAGAAATTAGAATTTTTCTTTTAAGATAATTTGAGTTTCATCGTAGAAGATAAGCTCAGAATGCTGAAGTGCTGCTGGAATAAATGAACTGTTTTACTTTTTTCATAAAGATATTGATGTATGCAACTTATAATTCAGAGATGATTCCATTTGCATGTTCTGAGTGACGAAGAAGTGAAAGAAGTAAGAGACTGAGTAATAAAGAAGTGAAAGAAAGAACTTATACACTGCTGGTGGGAATGTAAATTAGTTCAGCCATTGTAGGAAGCAGTGTGGAAATTACTCAACCAAAAACCATTTGACCCAGCAATCCTATTACTGGATATGTACGCAAAGGATTATAAATCATTCTACTATAAAGATGCATGCATATGTTCATTGCAGCACTATTCACGATAGCAACGACATGGAATCAACCTACATGCCCATCAGTGGTAGACTGGGTAAAGAAAGTGTGGTACATATATACTATGGAATACTATGCAACCGTAAAAAAGAATGAGATCATGTCCTTTGCAGGGGCATGGATGGAGATGGAGGCCGTTATCCTTAGCAAACTAATGCAGAAACAGAAAACCAAATACTGCATATTTTCACTTATAAGTAGGAACTAAATGATGGGAACACATGGACACGTAGAGGGGAACCACAGACACTGGGGCCTATCGGAGGATGGACAGTGGGAGGAGGGAGAGGATCAGGAGAAATAACTAATGAATCACTAGACTTACAACCTGGGTGACTAAATAATCTGCACAACAAACCCCCCGTGACACAAGTTTACCTGTATACAAACCTACACATGTATTCTTATACTTAAAATTAAAAAATAAAAAAAATGCAGTGTTAAAAATGAGAAGTGAAAGAATTTGTAAATGTAACTGCTTAATTTCACATTTGTTTAGAGTTCTTCCCAAGAAACTTGCTTTTCACTGCAGTCTCCTTAAATATGTACGTACAGTTTTCATTGGATTCATTGAAATCCAATCCAGCAGGATTCTTTCCTAAATAAGAAACATACTGGATCAGTCCTGACCTATTTTATGATTTTTGGTACTTGTCACCTGTAAAGAGAAGTTAAGGGAACATCACCCCAACTCCATAAAAATACCATCAGAGACTATTATGAACACCTCTGTGAACACAAATTAGAAAACCTACAAGAAATAATTCCTGGAAACATACAACCTCCCAAGACTGAACCAGGAAGAAATTCATACCCTGAACAGACCAATAACAAGTTCTGAAATTTAATTAGTAATAAAAAGCCTGCCATCCAGAAAAGGCCCAGGGATAGACAGCCAAATTCTACCACACATTTAAGAAGACCTGGCACCATTCCTACTGAAACTGTTCCAAAAAATTGAGGAGGAGAGACTCCTCCCTAACTCGTTCTATGAGGGCAGCATCATTCTGATACCAAAACCTGGCAAAGACACAAGAACAAAAAGAAAACATCAGGCCAATATCCTTGATGAACATAGAAGTAAAAATCCTCAACAAAATAATAGCAAGCCAAATCCAGCAGCATAACAAAAAGCTAATTCACCACAATCAAATAGGCTTTATCCCTGGGATGCAAGATTGGTTCAACATACACAAATCCATAAATGTGATTCATCACATAGGCAGAACTAAAAACAAAAAGATTATCTCAATAGATGCAGAAAAGGCTTTCAATAAAATTCAGAATCTATTCATGTTAAAAATCCTCAACAGACTAGCCATCGAAGGAACATACCTATAAATAGTAAGACCCATCTATGATGAATCCACAGACCAACACCATACTGAGTGGACAAAAGCTGGAAGCCTTCCCCTTGAGACCTGGAACAAGACAAGGATGCCCACTCTCACCATTGCTATTTAACATAGTTCTAAAAGTCCTAGCCAGAGCAGACAGGCAGGCAAGAGAAAAAAATTAAAGGCATCCAAATAGGAAGAAAGGAAGTCAAACTACCTCTCTTTGCAGGCAGTATGATCCTACACCTAGAAAATCCCATAGTCCCTACCCAAAAGCTCCTAGATCTGAAAAACAACTTCAGCGAAGTTTCATACTACAAAATCACTGTACAAAAATCAGTAGCATTTCTATACACCAGTAATGTCCAAAGTGAGAGCTCAATCAAGAATGGAATCCTAGTCACAATTGCCACAAAAAGAATGAAATACCTAAGAATACTGCTAACTAGGGAGGTGCAAGATCTCTACAAGGAGAATTACAAAACACTGCTCAAAGAAATCAGAGATGACACAAATGGAAAAACACTTCAGGCTCATGGGTAGGAAGAATCAATATCATTAAAATGGCCATAGTGCCCAAAGCAATTTACAGATTCTATGCTATTCCCATCAAACTACCAATGACATTCTTCACAGAACTAGAAAAAACTGATGTAAAATTCATACAGACTCAGAAAAGAGCTGAATAGCCCAAGCAATCCTAAGCAAAAAGAACAAAGCTGGAGGCATCGCATTACCCGAATTCAAACTATACTACAAGGCTACAGTAACCATGGTATGGGTACCAAACACCATGGTACCCATACCATGTATCACCATACCAAACAGCATGGTACTGGTACAAAAACAGACATATAGACCAGTGGTACAGAATAGAGAGTCTGGAAATAAAGTCATACACCTACAACTTTCTAATCTTTGACAAAGCTGACAAAAAACAAGCCAAGGAGAAAGGACTCCCTATTCAATAAATTGTGCTGGGATAACTGGCTAGCTATATGCAGAAGATTGAAACTGGACCCCTTCCTTTCACTGTATACAGAAATTGTCAAGATAGATAAAAGACTTAAATGTAAAACCTAAAACCATAAAAACTCTAGGAGAAAACCTAGGAAATACCATTATGGATATAGGCCCTGGCAAAGATTGCATGATGAAGACACCAAAAGCAGTTGCAACAGAAACAAAAATTGGCAAATGGAACCTAATTAAAGAGCTTCTGAACAGCAAAAGAAATTATCAACAGAGTAAACAGACAACCAACAGAATGGGAGAAAATATTTGCAAGCCATGAAAGGGCTAATATCTAGAATCTATAAGGAATTTAAATTAACAAGCAAAAAGCAACATTATTAAAAAGGCAAAGGACATGACAGACATTTTTCAAAAGACATATACACAGTCAATAAGTATGAAACATCACTAATCATTAGAGAAATGCAAATCAGAATCACAGTGATATACCATCAGAATGAGATAACAGTCAGAATGTTGTTATTAAAAAGACAAAAAATAACATGCTGGTAAGGCTGCAAAGAAAAGGGGCATTTATACATTGCCAGTGGAAATGTAAATTAGTTCAACCATTGGAAAGTAGTTTGGCAGTTTCTCAAAGAACTCAGAGAGCTACCATTTGACCCAGCAATCCCATTATTGGGTATATAACCAAAGGAATATAAATTATTCTGCTATAAAGACACATGCACTTATATGTTAATCACAGCACTATTTGCAATTGCAAAGACATGGAATAAACCTAGTTGCCCATCAGTGGTAGACTAGAAAAAAGATGTGGCACATATATATCATGAAATAGTATGAAGCCTTAAAAAAGAATGAGACCATGTCCTTTGCAGCAACATGGACGGAGCTGGAGGTCACTATCCTAAGCAAACTAATGCAGGAACAGAAAACCAAACACTTCATGTTCTTATTAAAAGTGAGAGCTAAACATTGAGTACATATGGACACAAGAGAATTGTAGACATTGGGGCCTACTTGAGGGTGAAAGGTGGGAGGAGGGTGAAGATCAAAAAACCACATGTCACTTACTATGCTGATTACTTGGGCTGTATACCAAACCCCCACGACATACAATTTATAGAACAAACCTGCACACGTGCCCCTGAAGCTGAAAGCAAAAAAAAAAAAAGAGAGAGAGAAATTGACCTCTCTGTACAACTTATCTTTATTTTTGTTTCTCTTTCTCCCTGACAGAATCCCAAGGACTGCAGCAAAGCCAAGAAGCTGGTGTGTAATATCAACAAAGGCTGTGGCTATGGCTGTCAACTCCATCATGTGGTCTACTGCTTCATGATTGCATATGGCACACAGCGAACACTCATCTTGGAATCTCAGAATTGGCGCTATGCTACTGGTGGATGGGAGACTGTATTCAGGCCTGTAAGTGAGACATGCACAGACAGATCTGGCATCTCCACTGGACACTGGTCAGGTAAGGAGCTTGTGCAGCATATGAGATCTCTGGGCTGATTCACTCAATTACCAGATTATTAGATTTCTAGGTAGACCTTCATGGAACATACTCGTCTTTTCCTCTGGATCCTTGAATACTATACATTATCCAGATAAAATCTAGAAGAACAGTATTTTATTTTAAAAGTATTTTATTATGTATTTCATTTCAGATGCTCATTTTTATGTGAATTTAGCAAAATCACTGAGTTTTTTTCAGGGAGCATAATTTAATATTTTAATTACAATGATATGCCTTTCACTCTGTAGGATGATTTCACATTATTGAACTCATTTTAATATGAAATAATCATCATATAAAGTAGTCCAGTTTATATGGACTACTATATATGAGTAGCATGAGCATGCATGAGAATCACCTAGAAGTCTTCATAAAACTCCATTTTCTGATAAGGAAGGTGTGGGGTGCAGCCTGAGAGTTTTAATTTCTGACAAAAGTTTTAGGTTTAGGGACCGTGCTTTGAGAACCACTGAGGTGGACCTTGCTGGTAACTTTATCTTCAAATGAAGCCTAATTTGTGTGATTTTAATTATTTTCAGGAAACATTTAATTAATAGTAATGTGACTAAGGTACTATACTAGGCATTATAAGCAGATAGATCACTAAGAAATTTCCTTTCTCTCCAAGGAAGTGGTGATGGTGTAGAATATAGAAAAGAGTTTCTTACTGCTAGTCTAGTGCTTTTCCTTCTACAATCATGATCTTTAAGATCTAAAGTTGGGCTACCTTGTTTAAATTGTGGCTTTATTGTTTTGTAATCTTGGACAAGTTACTTAACCTAGGTCTTAGTTTCCTTATCAGTAAAATGAAGAGTAATAACTTACTTTATTGAATTGTTGCTAGATTAAATGAAATAATATATGTAATGCACTTACTACCTGATATATGAACTCATATCTAGTAATTTTTAGCTACTATGAATAGCCTTTATTCATTAAACAAATGTATAATGCGTGCCTACAGTGTGACAAATACTGAATTAAGTAGTCAGGATAAATGCTAAGCAAGACAATACACATCCTCTGCACTCACATCTTGTGGGAATTCCAACATTTTTCAAAAAACTGAGGCATTTCAGTTAGTATCATTTATTATGGTGCTAAGCACCTTTTTTCACAAGCTACAACACTAGATACAAAATAGGGAGCTATGCCATCAGCAAAGTAACTTTGGTTCCTTCATTTCTTTTGCCTCCTTTGAAAAAAAATCAGTAATATCTGACTCTGCAGAAGTGTCATGAAACTTAATTGAGTACTTTCTATAAAATACTTTTGAGTTGCTCTGCAAGAGGTCCTGTATGGATTAAAAGTATTTTGTGATTTTTGTCTTCTATAGGGTAGAAGCCTCATTTTATATATCAACCGATTTTTTATTTTTAACTCACTTCAGATTTTAAGGTGAACCTCTTTATCTAGAACCTAGTTGAGCTTTAGTTTTAAAGTTTCATCTTCTCCTGATCTGATCTGTACTTTTCACAGCTAGTGCCAACAGATTGGTTATAAAGGTTAGGAAGATACTAAATCTATCATTCAGGAAAAGAAACTCTGCCAACCCCACTGTGGCTAACTTTTTTCATTTCATGGACTTAGGTCAGTTTAAACTTCCTTGATTGTGGAAATAATAGGTAGGGCCAAACTTTGCTTCTCTGGTTCTAGGGGGAGAAAACTTTTTGGATGGTAGTCAGAAAAGTGAAGTTACCAGATTTATCAGGTTTAATATACAGTTTAGCCCTGCCTGTATACTACAAGTGGTTATTTGGTTTGTTTGATTTTTAATTCTTACTTGTACATTTTGTAGTCTGTAGTGGCAACCACAGGGTATGAAAATTTTAAATGGCTTGAATTTCAAACACTCAGAATTTCTTAATGTTACAACTAAAGAGGATGTAGAAATCATCCTTTCTTTATTCATCTGGAATCAAAGGCCTAGTAAAGGCTAAATGACTTACCCAGGGTCATACAGCTTATAAATGCCAGAACTCTGGTTAGCACATTCACTTCTCCATACCCCCCGTCTAAGTCCTTATCAGTAAACCCATGCCAAACCCTTTACCTAGCAGAATGATGATTAGAGGCACAGAAACTGCCTGGAATATCTAGAAATTAAATAAAATAGTTTTAATAATTTAGATACCAATCTTATATCTGAAAAGAGATTTCTTTTAAGGTTAGAATATTTTTGTTTTTATGAAGAGTAAAACTGCCATAGATTTCTGTCTGCTTATTTACGTTATATATGTACCCTTTAGAGAAACTATTGAACATATTTCCAAGAATTAAAGGAAATAGTGAATTTTAATAAGCTCCTTGACATTAATCCTTTAGTTAGTTATAAATCAACTATGTCTGTTGCCATTCTGAGTTGTAAAAAATCTTGGGATAGTTCCTTTGTCACCATTACTGTGAAATTATTATTGTTCATACATAACTTGACATGATGTCCCTACAGATGGAATTTAGTAATTCTTGTTCAAGTCTGTCCACCAGTGCAGGAATTAGTTTGCACATTGATCATTGCATAGCTATATCATACCTTATTATAGGTTGATGTCTATTTTTCTTCTGCAGTATTTTATGTTTGTGTGTGAAACTATATCCTTTGTACCAAGTAAAATGGTTAAGTGAAGGAAAATACTAAAGGTGATGCTTCCAGTAAACAGTAATCAAAATATTTCCCATCACCTGTACATGCCATGTCTATTCCTAATAGTTTACATGTCCTAAGGTTGATGATGAAATGATCAATTTAGTTTTTTACACCAAAAGATGTTTCCTCAACCTGAACTAACTACACATACTAGACCCAATTCTTCCACATAGATTGCTTGTGATAATTCAAAATGGGAATCTTGCCTTTATGTTTAATGATTTGAAGTACCTTTCAACAATATTTATTTATTTATTTATTTTTGTTTTGTTGTGTTTTGTTTTTAGAGACAGAGTCTTGCTCTGACACCCAGGCTGGAGTGCAGGGACATGATCCTAGCTCACTGCAGCCTCGAACTTGTGGGCTTAAGCAGTCCTCTCACTTCAGCCTCCACAGCACCTGGGACTACAGGCATGCTCCATCATGCCCAGCTAGTTATTTTATTTTTTGTTAGAAATAGGGTCTCACTGTATTGCCCAGGCTGATCTTAAACTCCTGGTCTCAAGCAGTCCTTCCGCCTCAGCCTCCCAAACTGCTGGGATTATAGGCATGAGCCACTGTGCCTGGCCTCAACAATTTATAATTTTTTTTTTTTTTTTTTTTTTCAGACAGAGTCTTGCTCTGCCGCCCAGGCTGGAGTGCAGTGGCTGGATCTCAGCTCACTGCAAGCTCCGCCTCCCGGGTTCACGCCATTCTCCTGTCTCAGCCTCCCGAGTAGCTGGGACTACAGGCGCCCGCCTCGTCGCCCGGCTAGTTTTTTGTATTTTTTAGTAGAGACGGGGTTTCACCGTATTCGCCAGGATGGTCTCGATCTCCTGACCTCGTGATCCGCCCGTCTCGGCCTCCCAAAGTGCTGGGATTACAGGCTTGAGCCACCGCGCCCGGCCAACAATTTATAATTTTGTTTTTTAAAAGATATTGACTATTTTAGGCTATATATGATGACTAGCTTTCAAAATACAGTTCTAGCTTATATAAATACCATTGAATAGATGGTTTAGTGATAGAGAACTCCATTTAAATTCAGTTCCTCACTTCGCCGGGCGCGGTGGCTCAAGCCTGTAATCCCAGCACTTTGGGAGGCCAAGACGGGCGGATCACGAGGTCAGGAGATCGAGACCATCCTGGCTAACACGGTGAAACCCCGTCTCTACTAAAAACTACAAAAAAGAAAAAAAAACTAGCCGGGCGAGGTGGCGGGCGCCTGTAGTCCCAGCTACCCGGGAGGCCGAGGCAGGAGAATGGCGTGAACCCGGGAGGCGGAGCTTGCAGTGAGCTGAGATCCGGCCACAGCACTCCAGCCTGGGTGACAGAGCAAGACTCCGTCTCAAAACAAACAAACAAACAAAAACAAAAACAAAAAATAAATTCAGTTCCTCACTTCAAACTTTTTCCTTGTAAAAATTAAAAATTATTCCCCTTAACAGTTAACCTAGACTGTTTTTTCTTTCTTCTTCTTGTCTTTTTCCCACTATCTTAAAACATAAATAAGTTAAACTGAATTCTTAATATGATAAATGTAATTGAAAAATTTTATTTGTAAATGAAAATAATGACTAGTAAAAAAAAAATTTATAAATATGATGAAGTTTGATGCCCTGGAGGCGACGTGCCTGGTTTAAATACATGTCTAGGTAGATGACCATTTGGTATATTCACTTACCTAAACTGAATGGTAACCTTCTCTCCATGCCTCATTTCCAAAAGGTTTTAGTCAAAGAGTTTTATTTGACATTTTTTTTATGTGGCGGCAGCCTTAAAATAAAAGTGATTCAATGAAAGTATTTGCTGTTTGCTAGATACCTATGCTGGACTACATGAAGACAGACAGTCTCTTTCCTGTAAAGGGCAGTCAAGGGGGAACGGTAGACAACTAAATAAGCAATTAAAATATGTTGTGTTAATGTGGTGGTATGGGTAAGTTAAGACTATCCTGAAGCAAATATCTAATACATATTTGGGGTTCTTTTGGAAGAAATGATTTTTAAGCTGAGACCTAAATTATGCGTAGGAGTCAACCAGGTAGGGACATGGTGGAAAATTTTCTGTCAGTGGGCACAATATGTAGAAAGAGAGGCAAGAGAACATGGAGTCACTAGGGGAACTAGTAGTAGTTCATTGTAAAGCTTGAATACTGAGAGACTAGCTAATGTTTCATTTTAAAAACAAGCATCACTTATAGGATTTCCATTTTGATGGTTGTGTATTTTTGTTCTTCACTAAAACTGACAGGTTTTAATTCAAGATTCAAAGCTCTTTTTTTGATTTTGGTTAGAGAGTAGACAGAGTTATAAGAAGTTGATTTCAGGTGCCTTTTTTTGTTATCTCATAACTATTAAACTGTTTATTCAAATATCTCACTCAGGTCAGAAGGAAAATCTTTAGCAAGTAGAACACAAATAAAATTATACTTTCAATCTTTCCTTTGAAACTGATATTTTAACCTTTACAAAACTACTAAGATGTCTATTGGAATCATCTAAATATTCTAACCAAGTTATATCCTTATAATGATTGACGTCAGGTAGACCAGTTTATAAACTGATATTAAGCAATAATGTGATTAAGAATATATAGGTATAATATACGTGTTAGGCTATAGATATGTGTCTGTTAAGTCTTTTTACAGTAGTATGTTCAGTCTTTGATAATTGTATTAATAGAAACTTAAAACAAGTACATTTACTATTTTTGATCCCTTATGCTGCAAAAAGTCTTGATTTCTCTGTTTAGGTGATCTGAGAGAGAGGAAGGATATTGGACTGTGAGTCTGATCCAGTTCTGTTGTTTTTAGCTTTCTGAACTTTGTGAATTAACTTTAGCTTCTGAACCTCAGTTTAGCTCTTTAAAAAAACTCATGATACTCATTACCTACCTCCCTGTCCACCTGGAATATATTATTAGGTTATAAGCTGCAACAACAGGAAAGTTATCCTTTTATTCTGAGATGAAAATCATGCCTTTATAAGAGCTTCATATGTATTTTTTTTTAAGTTAAATGGAAAAGTTGAAAGAAATACATAGAAGCAAGATAACTTCTGATAATAACTTCTGGACATTCAGAATATCTCTATGCTTAATAAATCCACCATTTAATCAAAATAAATTTCTGGGCCACTCATAGTCTCTCTGCAGCTACCTTAAGCCTTCAGCAGTTCTAAGTATTTTTTTTAATCTCAACATACCTGAGATAGAAGGTATACTCTTGCTTGTAATGGTTATTCTGTGTAATTAGTGAAACTGGCTTTGTTGCAGGAAAGATGTGGTTGTGCAGGGAGGCGATTTGGAGAGAGAGTGAGTTGATACCACATATAGTTGAAAAGTTAGATGTCTCCTCTCCAAGATTCTAGTAGGTTTCTCTGCCCTTTACCTGACTCCTTTTAGAATCATTAACCTAAACAAGTATAATTGCAGGTACATAAGGACTTTTGATTGAACTGCTATAAAACTTTTTTGTTTTACTACTTATGGGCCATAAAAGAAAGAAAGATCTTTGTTTCCGGAATTTAAAATACCAGTTAGAATATACTTATGTCTCAGAAGAAGTCAAACTGCTTTTCACCATGACATCTTCTTTCATTTCTCACTTGAGGAGATAGAAGTCCATGGTGTCTCATTAAAATCTCATTGAGATCATCAGGAAATATGGGAATAGGGAACTGAAACTTTGTCCACATTATAGCCTTGACCCTTGTGCACTTACACTCTTACAATTATAGATATTTATTTTCATATTTATCCTGTGCTCAAATTGAGTTGTGAGTAAACCTGGGGAAAGTGAATTAGAGATTTGCAACCTACCAGGATAAAACATGGTACATTTTCTTGGACTATTAATTTTATTTACTGGTAAATCATTTTCAAATAATAAAACAAGATCTATAATGGTATAAAATGAAAATCTGATCAAACTCCAGCCCATTGATTGAGGCCAGTCTTCATATTCTCAGTATGAGTTTACCCTCCACTGCTGTTAGCATTTTGGTGGAAAATTTTAAGAAACACCATTCTATGAGCTTTTTTTAGCTGTTTGTTTTACCTTGACGGAGACTCCATATGGCAGCAAGGCAGCAAGGCACTTATAGTTTATTTACCTTCTAGGTTATTTACACAGTGCTAAGCGTTTGACCAGAGCACATTAAATGTAACAAATGAGGCCGGGCGCGGCAGCTCATGCCTGTAATCCCAGCACATTGGAAGGCTGAGGCGGGTCAGTCACCAGAGGTCAGGAGTTCAAGACCAGCCTGGCCAACGTGGTGAAACCCCATTTCTACTAAAATTACAAAAAAAAAAATTAGCCGGGCGTGGTGGCGGGAGCCTGTAATACCAGCTACTCAGGAGGCTGAGACAGAAGAATAGCTTGAACCTGAGAGGCGGAGCTTGCAGTGAGCAGAGATGGAGCCACTGCACTCCAGCCTGGGTGACAGAGCAAGACTCTGTTTCAAAAAAATAAATGAATAAAAAATAAATGTAATAAACAAATAAAACCTCTCTCCCCAGATCCCCATCCAATTTTCAAAACATTACCCTTCACACTGTGTGAGGCACTTTTATTAAGCTGTAGATTTTGTTTTGAAAAAAGTCTGTTAACTAAGAATGAATCTTTTTAGCAGTTTATTCTCCCCTTTTTAGAAAAGGTCTGGCAGAATGTGTTCAGAGGTAAAAAGAGGTGTGATTTAGGAAAAAGCAATACCTATTTAGTAGCATCCACCTCACTGTGGAGGGCAAACTATTTCATTGCAAAAGTTTCTGAAAAATCCCCTAAAGTCTATTTAGAACCTATCAAAGGTTGTTAGAGCTAGAGATAGAATCCAGGTGTTCTTAATTTCCTGCGGGATGTCTGGGCCACATAGCCTTGATAACTGTCTCAGAAATTATCAATGTTTTTATAAGTACTGACAAACCTATTATGATAGGTGTATTCCTTAAAGGTTTGGCATAAATTATTACAAATTGAGTCGTGTTTTAAACATTCTAGTGGAGCTAGATTATGAAGTAAATAATCTTTTTTCTAATAGGAGCTAGTAGTCAGTTGCCTGATTCACCCCCCATCCTTCCTTGCTTCTTCCTTCCCTCATTGCCTTCCTTTCTTCCTTTTGTAAGTATTTGGGTTTTTCTGTTTTCCTCAGACATACTTATGTGAATCTTTGAGTCTCAGTCACAGTTGACCTTCAACTCAAACATCAAAGTATAGAAAAAGAAGATTGCAATCTTTTAGTAGCATTTTGAT
Organism: Rhinopithecus roxellana; assembly: GCF_007565055.1. Taxonomy (NCBI): domain Eukaryota; kingdom Metazoa; phylum Chordata; class Mammalia; order Primates; family Cercopithecidae; genus Rhinopithecus; species Rhinopithecus roxellana. Next base: position 87,311,343 of record NC_044553.1, on the reverse strand, counting down.
AACAGAGTCTTATTTGCTTAAAACATGTGGATCACATTAGAGTAATTCTATAAACAAGGTAATTATTGAAATTTTGAAGAAAGTCAAGAATGCATCCTATCCCTTTTGGTTAGTTTTATATGCCAGAGCTCTGAGTATGATGTGAATCTATAATTTCTTTGTCTCCCTTTCTCAGGGTTATATAAATTGTAGGCTAATTTCGTGGAATAGGAAATAATAAAGTCCGTGATCTTTAGTGGAATTCTACATATTTTTTTTCCCTCCAAAAGGGTGTTGCTCAGTAAGAAAGTTCTATAGTGGTTTGTACATTAGGTTCCATTGGAAAGAAAGACATATTTGTGTGTGTGTGTGTGTGTGTGTGTGTGTGTGTGTGTGTGTGTGTTTTTAAGTAATAGACTTTATTCCTCATGCATTTTTGTTGCCTTAGCAGAAGGTCAGAAGCAGATTACAGAATCATAAACCTTCTTAGGATGATACTTTGGTATCAGGCTTCTTTCTTTTGTTTTGCTTTCCAGAATACAAAGATCAAAAATATTCTTAGCAGTTATTGAAAATGATTAAGAGTTGAGTCCTCCACCTCTTCCTAAAGAGGTCCTCCTTTTGATTCAATTTAAGTTTAGTCTCCTATTATAAGTAGCCATTAAACTTAATTCAGGTTATATTCCCTGGAAGCAAGAAATTGCAACTAGTGATACTATAAGTCATACTGATTTTCCCAAAAGATATATTACAATTAGAGTTACCATTCTTGTTCAGATTTTGATATCTAACTTTACTTTTGAAAAAGTGCAACTGCCAACAAGTACTGTATTAGGTATAAATAATGGGCACATTTATATTTATAATGTTTTTAATTACAAAGTTTCTTTAAAAAAATGGATCACTATCATAAACAGGGAAGTGCCTTAGTCATTCAGTAAAAATTTGAATGCTTCTAAATGCCATGGGGAATATAAAGATGACTCTTCAGGAATTTGTCATTGAGTATCATGAGACCCATACATCTGTAAATGTAAAAAAGGGAAAAGGTACTGTCATAAGAGAGGTATAAAGTCCTGTGGGCCACCAGAGAATTGAAAAACTGTTTCTGGCTGAAGGAATTAGAGACTTCACTAGATCCATGAGCTGGGCTCTTAAAGAATGAAGAAGAACATCATATACTGGGACAGATCCGTGTCATTGATTTGGAGTCAGAAGTTATTAACTGTGTGACTTTGGATAGTGTCCCTTAACCTCCCTGTTCTGTGTGCCTTACAGAGTTGTTATGAGCATTAAGAGTGATAATATATTTTACAGTGCTTTATATATTCTAAATCACCATATGTTATTATTACCACTTTAGTTTTATGGGAACAAAGCAAAATAATAATAATGATAGCATAATTGGGTTATAGAGTTTCAGCAGGACTTCTTTTAACTTTAACAGCCAGCATTAATGAAACTCAGCTACTTGATGGCTTTTTGTGTAGCCATCCTCCCAAGGAGAGCCAGCTTTGACTCCCTAGCTCCCCCAGCCCACATGAGGATCATTCTCCACTTCTGTTGGGTTTTATTTAGGTTGCCCTATAAAAATCTCAGTGTCTAGACTGATTAGACATCAAAAATATGCTCCTAATCAAGGAGCTGACTGGTTTCTCTTAGTTTCTGGGACAGGGTTGCCTTCTTAGATAGAGCCTTCGCTGACCCCAGTCAGAGAGCTCTCCTGGCAAAATAGTCTTCAGTACAGTCTTCAGTTAGTCTTCGTAAGGTCTGCAAGTTGATAGGATGATGGCTGGGAGTAAAGGGGGATACTAGGAATAAACCATTTTGTCTTGGAGCTCTAATATATGTATAATACTAAGAGAAGCAAAAATAGGCCCCTGGGAAGGCTCTACGCTCTGTGGGAGCTAACGCTTAGGAATCTGAACATACCCCAGGTGGGAATTTCCAAGTAACTTTTACCTAAAAGTAGAGAGGGGTTTTTCAGTTAAAAGTCTTTTTTTTTTTTTTTCTAAACACTAGCAATGGAATTGTACAAATCCTGAGGATCTGAATATTAGAAATACATAAAAGTGAGGGCCTTTGACTGAGAAAACATCCCTTTGGTACCTCTCTATTGAATAGAAGGAGCTACATAATGTCAGACCAGCAGAGATTATGTAAGCAACCAAAAATGTAGTATTGAAGCACTGTAGTATGATCCTGTCCTCTCTAGGTTTTGGGTCTTGTATATTATATTTGAAGCTATTATTCTGGGAGAATATAGTGTATCTAGGTTCTGGCTAGGAATGAACTAGAACACTTCAGTGGGATTTTAAGGCATGGTGAAAAAAGTAGTTGATGAATGAGTAAATCACCAGTATTTTTCTTTCTTTGCTGCCACTGTTCATCTTGATGTGTTCACTGAAATCAAGTGTAGGAGTTGGGGAGTAGGTTAAATAGCTGCCTCTGCTGCTACATCTGGCAAATCTTGATCCATATAATTTAGAATTAATAATATGGCATTGGCAAAAATAGGCATTATACTATATGTTCTTCTTTTCTAGATTAGATCCAGTACCAACCATGGGGCCACCCAAACTGAGATATTAGAATCTATACAGCAATCTTTCTGCATTCTTTGGAAATATAATACCTAGATTGAATTCAGAATATGATATCTACATTTTAAAAGTTATGTGATGTCTCTATTTCAGAGGGAAGATTATTATTTTATGGCCTGTCATAAATGACCATCTTAGAGGCACCCATTTGTTTTATGTATGCATTAATAATGGAAATTGAGTTCATTCAACTATTGTAATTTTTGTACATCTGTATCATGATTTATATATTGACTCATTGATGAACATATAAATTATTTCAAGTTTTTGCCATTATAAACAGTGACAGTGAGTATCTTTATGCATATCTGTTTGTGCGTATATATTAATTTTCCTAGGGCAGTGCTTACAAACTTTATCACATTATACTATATGTAAAAATTATTTTTACTGCCCATATTGTCATCTGGGGGATGGTGGCAAAGCTACAGAAGTCTCTGACAGCATGTTACATATAAAATCTTATTCTCTAAAAAAGGGCTTGACAAACTATGGTCCTCAGACCAAATTTAGCCCCCTACCTATTTTTGTAAATATGGTTTTATTAGAATATATTCATGCCCAATAGTTAGTGTGTTGTCTGTGGCTGCTTTTACACCACAGTGGCAGAGTTGGATGGTTGCAACAGAGACTACATGGCCCACTGTATTAGTCAGGGTTCTTCAGACAAACTGAACCAATAGGATATATAGTGAGATGGAGCCTGAAAGATTTATTATAAGATCAGTACCTTATCATTAGCTCACATAATTATCAAGTCTGAGAAGTTCCACCATCTGCCATCTGCAAGCTGGAGACCCAGGAAAGCCAGTACTGTATTATAGTTAAAAGGCCAGACAGAGAGCTGAAGGGATGATGGTGTAGATTCCAGTTCGAGTCTGAAGGCTTGAGAACCAGGAGTGCCAGTGGCAGAAGATAGATCACCTAAAGATATTCTCTTATGTTTTCTTCCAGAAACTTTATAGTTTTAGCTTTTGCATATATGTCTATGATCCCTCTAGTGTTAATTTTCACATGTCGCATAAGGGTTAAGGCCATTGTTTTCCATATTTTTATTCAGTTGTTCCAACCTTATCTGTTGAAAACTTTTCCTATTTGAATCGCCTTGGTGTCTTTGTCTAAAATCAATCAGTAATATATGGATCTGTTTCTGGTTTCTCCATCCTGTTTAGCTGCTCTATTTATGTCTATCCTTACACTTTAAATTTTTATCAGCCATCAAATATTTCACAGCATGTTGATTAGAAAGCTGTACATGTGCATAGAAGTGGTATTGTTAGGTCATAGGAAAGTATCCATTTCTTTAACTTGCCTACATATGCCCATTCCCTCTATGGAAAAATTATTTCAATATCTCCTCTGCTCTCAGAATCCATCTCCTTTTAATCTGTCTTCCACAGTGCCATCAGAATGATATTTTCAAAACCAAATATGACTTTCTGTCCTTTCCTAAAGCCTTCCATGGCTGCTTAGTGTATAAAACTCCTTGCTTAGAATATAGGATATAAGCCCCTTCACATAAACAGCCTGCTTTTCAAAATGTGCCCTGCACTCCATAATTCACTAGTCCACCTACAAATGTATTCCTTGAAATGAAAGTTTTGTGTACTTTTGCTGCTATACTGGGAACATGTAATTCTTTCTCTCTAGAGAATATATTTCCTCCACTTCATCCCATGAAATCCTATTTATCTTTTAGTATCATTCCCTTTGTGATATTTCCCTCCAGTTGACCCAATGTTTTCACTGTATTTAAGCAGTTTGTTTACATGTTTCTTTGACTATATTGTGAGTTCTTTAAGAAGTTTGTCCTATTTATTTTTGTCTCCTCATTGCCTAATACTGGCCAATACTTGCTCCTCAGTTTTTTTAAATTGAATTGTCTATGATAAGCAGAATGGTTCTTGAAAAATTTTAATCTCCTTCTGAATCTATCAAATAAAGAACATACCGCCTTATCTATGTGATGCAAAGGTTTCTGGTGAAGAGCGAATGAAGTAATAGGCATGGAAATGTTTGAAGAATGTTTTAAAAATCTGATGGCCTTATTGTTGTTTATAACAAAATTTCACTAGAATTAATCCTGTTGGTTTCTTACAAGCTTTGTTACGGTGGAACCTTACCTTCATTTTTTGCATTGGTTAAAATTATCCTAATATTAAGACTTTAAAGATTTTTATTTCTAATGTTTTCAGTAAAACTGAAAATAACTTAGTTAAAAAATACTTTTGCATTTAAAACTGTAGACCAATTAAGGCATTTTCTTTATAAAATCTCAGTTGTATGTGTGTATGTGAGTATCTTTTTGGATATCTTTGATTCAGTAAACATATTGAGGCCAGGCGCGGTGGCTCAAGCCTGTAATCCCAGCACTTTGGGAGGCCGAGACGGGCAGATCACGAGGTCAGGAGATCGAGACCATCCTGGCTAACACGTTGAAACCCCATCTCTACTAAAAATACAAAAAATTAGCCGGGCGAGGTGGCGGGCGCCTGTGGTCCCAGCTACTCGGGAGGCTGAGGCAGGAGAATGGCGTGAACCTGGGAGGCGGAGCTTGCAGTGAGCTGAGATCCGGCCACTGCACTCCAGCCCAGGCGACAAAGCAAGACTCCGTCTCAAAAAAAAAAAAAAAAAAAAAAAAAAAACAACATATTGAGTACTGCTCAGTTCAGGCACTATGATCGTGATCACATTACAGTAGTAGCTAATATTTAGTGAACCATACTGTGTTACTATGCTAAGAACATTACATATATTATCTCATTTAATACTCACAATAACCCTTATTATCCACATTTTATATAGGTAAGTAACTTGACAGAGGTAGTACAGCCACTAAGATACAGAAACCCAGTCTGACTTCAAAATCTGACCTTTCAATATTGTGCTCAGGGATCAGCAAACTACAACTCCCACAGCCTGGTTTTGTAAGGCTTGCTATATTTTTAACAGGTTGTTTTAAAAAGAAGATGTGACAGAGACATATGTGGCCTGCAGAGCCTAAAATATTTACTATCTGGCCCTTTACAGAACATGTTTGCCAACCTCAAGATGGTTAAAGAGAGTCCCTGTAACTCCAGAAGCTCCCAATCCAAATAGGAAATAAACAGAAACATTTTAAAAGTCTGCCTCATGAGGCAAAATTTGGTTAGTGATGTTATTATTAAGATTTAAACAAGGATCCCAAAGGCCCCGGGCATGGTGGCTCACGCTTGTAATCCCAACACTTTGGGAGGTTGATGCAGGAGGATCGCTTCAAGACTAGGAGTTTAAGACATAGTGAGACCTGGGCTCTTAAACATAGTGAGACCTGGGCTCTTAAAAAATTTTTTTTTTTAATTAGCTGGGCATGGTGGCACATGCCTGTAGTCCCAGCTACTTGGGAAGCTGAGGTAGGATTGCATGAGCCCAGGAGTTCAAAGCTACAGTGAATTAGGATCATGCTATTGCACTCCAGCCTGGACAGTAGAGCAAGACCCTGTCTCAGAAAAAAAAAAAAAAAGGAACTCAAAGGGATTGGAGGTTGTAGTCATTGCAGCCAGAAGACTTAGAAGAAATGGCATTTGAACTGCTTTTGAAAAAGTTGTAAAGTGACCAGAAGTCTTAGGTATACAAATCCGCACACCTGGAGTACTTGACAGGTGATGATTAAAATACTTGCCCGTGACATTCCAGGATACCAAAACTCCTAGGCATTATTTCTCCTTCTACCTCTTATTTGCTGAATTATGTAGAAGAGTGCATCAAAACATCTGCTTCTTAGTTTACCCTTTAGTCAGTTGTGAATAAAAAATTGGTTCTGATAGTTATCTTGTATTTTTCAAGTGAATCAAAAACAAATCTGATAGAGGGTGCTTCAGTGCAAGTATTTTTTAACCTGTAAAAATGTGAAAATGGTAGTGCTTTAATTAAATAAACCTTGCATTTTGTATTCCATCTTAGCTGACATTGGATTGGCAAAACTGAAAACCAATGTTTACATTCACAGTAATTGCGATTTATTTATTTATTTATTTATTTATTTTATTTATTTATTTTTTTTGAGACGGAGTTTTACTCTTGTTGCCCAGGCTGGAGTGCAATGGCACTGTCTCGGCTCACTGCAACCTCCGCCTCCCAGGTTCAAGTGATTCTCCTGCCTCAGCCTCCCGAGTAGCTGGAATTACAGGCGCCCACCACCATACCCAGCTAATTTTTTGTATTTTTAGTGTAGATGGGGTTTCACTATGTTGGCCAGGCTGGTCTCGAACTCCTGACCTCATGATCTGCCCACCTGGGCCTCCGTAAGTGCTGGGATTACAGATGTGAGCCACTACGCCTGGCTAGGTTTCTTATTTTTAGGAATTCAGCATGTAATTTTATAATACATTTGCATTAATTTGGGAGAAAAAAATGAAACCATGCTTTTGAAGAAAATTGGCAAAAGTTGTCAAGTTAAATACAGAATTGCTTGTTAGGAAACTTTTTAATTGAATTGAGAAAATGACACAAGATTGGCATTGTTATTACTCAACCATTGGTTGTAAACAGTGCCAAAGATAGAATGAACACTACCATGAACGATTTATATTTTGTAAATTAAGCACACAGAAAAATATTAAAGTACATTGGGAGATGCATTTTCTGTCAGCATAATTTAGAATATGACAGTTAAACAATCAAATATTTGGATATTGAGGAATTTTATTCCCAAAGAGAAAAAAGGACAAATTACTTTATGTGGATTGAAAAATACTCCAAATACCAAAAATAAAAGCAGAGGAAGCATAAAGATTCCCTGATTTTACAGTTTGTGTAGAATAGCATCCATTGTATGAGTAATGAATATTATGTCTATATTTGTGACGTTTTTTAAAAATCTGATAATAGCTTCAAGCTATTTCTTTTTCTGAATATCATTAATATTAATAGATAATCATTGAACTAATTAATGTGTATGTGGGCAAATCACTGTTCCCTATTCTATTGTGGATATATAATTTAAATTAAATGTTTCTCATTTGAATAAATGAAATATCTTCTTGGAACCTTTTTCTTAGCCTGAAAGAATATGCATTGGCCGGGCGCCGTGGCTCAAGCCTGTAATCCCAGCACTTTGGGAGGCCGAGACGGGTGGATCACGAGGTCAGGAGATCGAGACCATCCTGGTCTACATGGTGAAACCCCGTCTCTACTAAAAAATACAAAATACTAGCCGGGCGAGATGGCGGGCGCCTGTAGTCCCAGCTACTCAGGAGGCTGAGGCAGGAGAATGCCGGGAGTCCGGGAGGCGGAGCTTGCAGTGAGCCGAGATCGCGCCACTGCACTCCAGCCTGGGCGACAGAGCGAGACTCCGTCTCAAAAAAAAAAAAAAGAATATGCATTAATGATAAGTAGCAACTTTGGTTTCTGTGTTATACGTTGGTGCAGATATTTTGGTTGGCATTGATATTATATTAAAATATATATTTGATGGCATTTTCAGTTTGATAAAAAGACTTCTATAATAACTATAATATACCCTTAAATATTTATCAGTACATATTCCTCTGTATTTTAGTATTGGAATTATCTATGTAATTGAGTGAAAACAGGAATAACCACAGATGCATAAAAAAACACATCTGTAAATTATTACATTTGCCATCTTTTATTAAAGACTGCCTTGCAATTCTGTTTCATGGAAATGAATTACCAGTAGGTCTTTAGAATATGCAGAAATGACAAAAAGAGAAGAAAGAATCCATCTCAAAAGATTTGAATATAGTCTTTGAGTTGTGGCTGAAAAATAGTCTGAACCCTCTATCTACTCATATCATTCTTTAAAAATAATGGAAAGAAATGGTTCCAAAAGCTGTATTTTGAAGGTATTATCTACTGTCAAGGGCAAACTAGCATTTTAAAACTATTCCTTTGATATGGTTTAGTTTTGTGTCCCCACCCAAACCTCATCTTGAATTCTAACCCCCAGGTGTTAAGGAAAGAATCTGAGGGGAGGTAATTGAATCATGGGGGCGGTTTCCCCCATGCTGTTCTTGTGATTGTGAGTTCTCAGGAGCTTGGTAAGCGCATCTGGCGTTTCCCCTCTCTCACTTCTTTCACCTGCAACCATGTAAGACATGCCTGTTTTGCCTTCCACTATGATTTTTAGTTTCCTGAGGCCTCCCTAGCCATGTGAAACTGTGAGTCAATTAAACCTCATTTCTTTATAAATTACCTAGTCTCGAGTATGTCTTCATAGCAGCGTGAAAATGGACTCATACGTGCTTTTTTGGTAAAACAGTATGTTACTATCCAGTTTCATGTTGAATTAGTTTAATTTAAATTAATCAAATGCCGTTTTGTATTTGGGGCCACAGATAAGAGAAACTCACAGAAAAAGGTTATTGAATCTGTGGATTTTTTTTATTTTTTTTATTTTTTTTTTTGAGACGGAGTCTCACTCTGTCGCCCAGGCTGGAGTGCAGTGGCCAGATCTCGGCTCACTGCAACCTCCGCCTCCCGGGTTTACACCATTCTCCTGCCTCAGCCTCTCGAGTAGCTGGGACTACAGGCGCCCGTCACCTCGCCTGGCTAGTTTCTTTGTATTTTTTTAGTAGAGATGGGGTTTCACCGTGTTAGCCAGGATGGTCTCGATCTCCTGACCTCATGATCTGCCCATCTCGGCTTCCCAAAGTGCTGGGATTACAGGCTTGAGCCAACGCACCCGGCCTGAATCTGTGGATTTTTAAAGGCCCTTGCTCTGTCTCCTTTCCTGCCTCCTCTCTATATTTAGGCCGGTGACTATCAGAAAGAAATAGGAAGGTAAAAGCTCAGGCTTAAAAAAAAAAAAAAAAAAAACTTATTTTACAGTCTTTTATCAATGGAGTATGAGACAACACATTTTTGCAAATTATCACCCCATTTCCTAATTCAAAAAGGAGATTTGGACAGTTTTCCCTGGCACCACTGAAAGAAGAATTTGCTTTCTGTCAGTGGCCATGTCGAACAGTGAGAATAATGCAGTCAACTCTCTTCTAAATTAATTTAAAGAAATGTAATTGTAGATAGTTTGAAATGGTAATTATTCAAAAAATTAATTTTCCTTCACTTTGGACAGTTCTATGCCATGCTATTGTAGGTTAACCCTATTACCGGAAAGGGGGCCCCAATCCAGACCCCAAGAGAGGGTTCTTGGATCTCACACAACAGTTTGGGGCAAGTCCATAGAGTAGAGTGAAAGCAAGTTTATTAGGAAAGTAAAGGAATAAAGAATGGCTACTCCATAGGCAGAGCAGCCCTGAGGGCTGCTGGTTGCCCATTTTTATGATTATTTCTTGTTATATGCTAAACAGAAGGTAGATTGTTCATGAATTTTCTGGGAAAGGGATGGGCAGTTCATGGAACTGAGGGTTCCTTCCCATTTTACACCATATAGGGTAACTTTATGATGTTGTCATGGCATTTGTAAACTGTCAGTGATGCTGGTGGGAGTGCCTCTTAGCATGCTAATGTATTATAATTAGCATATAATGAGCAGTGAGGATCACCAGAGGTCACTTTCCTCACCATCTTGGTTTTGGTGGGTTTTGCCCGGCTTCTTTATGCAAGTTGTTTTATCAGCAAGGTCTTTATGACCTGTATCTTATGCTGACCTTCTGTCTTAAGACTGTGACTTAGAATGCCTAACCTCCTGGGAATGCAGCCCAGTAGGTCTTAGCCTAATTTTACCCAGCCCCTATTTAAGTTGGAGTTGCTCTGGTTCAGATGCCTCTCACAACTCCAGAGTAAAGAAATGGTGAACAGAGGCCACCAGAAATGATGAGCAGAGGCCACAGTCTACCATGTGGAGAAGACACCGCAGAAATGGAGAGATTTTATATTTTTGTTGCAGCTGTAACCTCCAGCTTGCCCTTTTTGGCAACTAGCTTTATTTAGCATTTTAAGCTTTAAGTTTGCCTCTGGTACCTGTAATTGTTCAATTAAAATTTTAAATTTATTCTTATCGTCCTCTAACACAAAGCTTACTTATGCAATACCAAATCTAGCCTGAGACACCTGTTCTTGAATCGATTCTTTTTAAAATAGTAAGTTCAATATGAAATAAATCTCTGCTGAAATGAAAGAAAGCACACATTATCATGGAACTATGGTTCCTGAAAGCTACTTAGGTAGGTTAATAGTTGAAACCTATTAATGGATATGCCATATTATTACATTAAAGCCATTCTCAATAAAAGATTAAAGTTGTTAGTGTTAAGAGGTTTTTTTTTGTTGTTAAGAACAGTCTCTACAATGATTGATTTTGTCAAAGAATTGAAAATGCCATCAAATACAGGTAGGGAGAGGAGCTTGTCAGTTTGATTTATTTTAAGTCTTAAAAGTTCATCAATTAGCAAAGAACAAGAAACTGTTTTTTTAAGAGGGCAAATTTTATGTATCTATTTACCATGAAAGAGAACTTTAGAGAAGCTGTATTTCCACTTTATCAAATTAGAACCTTTATGTCAGTATTAACCAGAAAATTCTTAGTTACAAACTTGAAAACATGTATATTGAAGGACCGTTATTCTGTTCATTCAAACAGAACAAGTTTCTTCCCAGGTTGAGAAGTCTTAGGTAACCTGTGACTCATGCTTTAATTAAAACCATTTCTTCATATGGCCTTTCAGTTGAACTAAAAAGGCCTTACATTTAGTAGAATGCTCTCTCTCTCTCTCTCTCTCTCTCTGTGTGTGTGTGTGTGTGTGTGTGTGTGTGTGTGTGTGTGTGTGTGTGTTTTGAGACAGAGTCTCGCTCTGTCACTGAGATGGGAGTGTAGTGGCGTGATCTCGGCTCACTGCAACCTCTGCCTCCTGGGTGCAAGCTGATTCTCCTGCGTCAGCCTCCCGAGTAGCTAGGATTACAGGCGTGTGCCACCACACCCAGCTGATTTTCATATTTTTAGTAGGGATGCGGTTTCACCCTTTTGGCCAGGCTGGTCTCAAACTCCTGACTTCAGGTGATCCACCCACCTTGGCCTCCCAAAGTGTTGGGATTACAGGCGTGAGCCACTGCACCGGGCATATTTGACTTTGGCATATCAACCTTGTATCCTACAACCTTGATATAGTTACTTATTAGTTCCAGCAGAGTTTTCTTTGCTGGTTTTTTTTGGGGGGGGGGGGGTGGGGGTTGGCAGGGACGGGTGAGTTGCCACCTCTTGGGATTTCCTACATAAATGGCCGTGTCATCTGTAAACAAAAATAGTTTTATGTCTTCCTCCCCAATCTGTGTACCTTTTCTTTCTTTCTTTTGTCTTATTCCATTGACTTCCACTACTGACTGGCTTCTTTTGTTTTTAGTGTTACATAGGAATGGTGAGAGGGGCCATCCTTGTGTTGTTCCCAACTTAGGAAGCAGGTATCAAGTTTCTCACCATTATGCAGTTTGTTAGCTGTAGGTTGTTTGTAGATGTTTTTTCTTGCTTAGAGTTTTTTTTTTTTTTTTTTTTTTGAGACGGAGTCTCGCTCTGTCACCCGGGCTGGAGTGCTGTGGCCGGATCTCAGCTCACTGCAAGCTCCGCCTCCCGGGTTCACGCCATTCTCCTGTCTCAGCCTCCCGGGTAGCTGGGACTACAGGCGCCGCCACGTCGCCCGGCTAGTTTTTTGTAGTTTTTAGTAGAGACGGGGTTTCACCGTGTTAGCCAGGATGGTCTCGATCTCCTGACCTCGTGATCCGCCCGTCTCGGCCTCCCAAAGTGCTGGGATTACAGGCTTGAGCCACCGCGCCCGGTCATGCTTAGAGTTTTTAATCAGGAATAGGTATTGGATTTGGTGGACTACTTTTCTTGTATCTATTGATATTATTAAATTATTTCTCTTCTTTAGCTTGTTGATTTGATGGACTATCGTAATTGACTTTTCAATGATGAACTAGCACTGGATGTTTGAAATAAATTCCAATTGGTCATGGTGTATAATTCTTTTTATACATTGTTAGGTTTGATTTGCTAATATTTTGTTGAGGATTTTGCATCTACATTAATGAGAGCTATTAGTTTGTTTCCTTTCTTGTGATGTCTTTATGTGGTTTTGGTATCAGTGTAATGTTAGCCTCATAGAATGATTTAGGAAGGATTCCTTCTGTTTCTATTTTCTGGAAGAGATTACACAGAATTGGCATCATTTGTTCCTTAAATGTTTGGTAGAATTCACCAGTGAAACAATTGGAGTGTGGTACTTTCTGTTTTGGAAAATTATTGTTTATTCGGTTTATTTGATCAATATAGAGACCTATTCAGATTTACCAAATTCTCCTTGTGTGAATTTTGGTAGATTGGATCTTTCAAATAATTGGTTCAATTCATGTTAGCTGTCAAATTTGTGGGTACAGTGTTATCCATAATATTCCTTTATTATCATTTTAATGTCCATGTGATTAGTTGTTGTGACCTGTCTTTTATTTCTAATATTAGTAATTTGGGTCTTCTCCCCTTCTTTCTCGGTTAGCCTCACTGAGAGTTTACTCATCTTACTGACATTTTCAAATAACTAGCTTTACAGTTTGTTAATTTTCTCTGTTGTTTTTCTATTTTCAGTTTCATTGATTTCTTCTGCTTCCTTTGGATTTAATTTGTACTTTTTTCTAGTTTACTATTATGGAAACTTAGATAATTGGGTTTAGCTTTTTATGCCTTTTCATTATATGTATTCAGTGCTATGAATTTACATTTAAGTACCACTTCTGCAGTGTTCCATGAATTTTAATGTTTTGTTTTTATTTAGTTTAAAATATTTTTTATTTCTTGACTTTTGTCGATTCTTGTGTTATAAATACCAAAGTGCTTCAGCTATCTTTTTTTTATTTTTATTTTTTTGAGACGGAGTCTCACTCTGTCGCCCGGGCTGGAGTGCAGTGGCCGGATTTCAGCTCACTGCAAGCTCCGCCTCCCGGGTTTACGCCATTCTCCTGCCTCAGCCTCCGGAGTAGCTGGGACTACAGGCGCCCGCCACCTCGCCCGGCTAGTTTTTTGTATTTTTAGCAGAGACGGGGTTTCACCGTGTTAGCCAGGATGGTCTCGATCTCCTGACCTCATGATCCGCCCGTCTCGGCCTCCCAAAGTGCTGGGATTACAGGCTTGAGCCACCGCGCCCGGCCTCAGCTATCTTTTTGTTAATGATTTCTAGTTAATTCCGTTGTGGTCTGAGAGCATACTTTGTATGATATCTGTTCTTTTAAATTTGTTAAGGTATATTTTGCAGGCCAGAATATTGTTTATCTTGGTGAAATGTTCCCTGTGAACTTGAGAAGAATGTGCGTTCTATTGTGGCCAGATGAAGTATTCTATAAATCAGTTAGATTGATGGTGCTGCTCAGTTCAACTATATCTTCACCAATATTCTCCCTGCTGGTTATGTCAATTACTGATAGACAGCTATTGAAGTCTCCAAGTATAATAGTGAATTTGTATATTCTCATTGCAATTCTGTAAGTTTTTACTTTATATATTTTGACAGTCAGTTGTTAGGTGCATTATACATATTACAGATAGTTGTGTCTTCTTCAATAATAATCCTCTATCATTATATCATGCCGTTTATTGCTGATAATTTGATTTTTATTCATTTTTTTAAAAAACTTTGTTTTTTAATATCAGAGCTCAGGTAAAATATTGCTGATAATTTTCCTTGCTCTGAAGTCTACTTTATCTGAAATTCATAGAGCTACTCTAGCTTTCTTTTGATTTGTGTTAGCATGGTATATTTTTCTACAACCTTTTACTTTTAACCGCTGCGTATATTTTCATATTTAAAGTGGGTTTTTGTACCTAACATGTAGTTGGGTCTTGCTTCTGTTTTTTTTTTTTTTTTTTTTTTTTTTTTTTAATCCATTTGAACAGTCTCTGTCTCTTAACTGGTATATTTTGGGCTATTTACTTTTAAAGCAATTATTGATATAGTTGGATTGTTTCTGTAATTGTGGCTGTTTCCTATTTGCTGCCCTATTTTTGTTTCCTTTTTTAATCTTCCTCTGGTTTTCTGCCTTCTCTGGTTTTAATTGACCATTTTATAATGATTCCAGTTTTTATTATGTCTTAGCATATCAATTATAACTTCTTTTAGTGGTTGCCCCAGAGCTTGCAATATATATTTACAACTGGCCGGGCGCGGTGGCTCAAGCCTGTAATCCCAGCACTTTGGGAGGCTGAGACGGGGGATCACGAGGTCAGGAGATCGAGACCATCCTGGCCAACACGGTGAAACCCCGTCTCTACTAAAAAAATACAAAAAACTAGCCGGGCGAGGTGGCGGGCTCCTGTAGTCCCAGCTACTCGGGAGGCTGAGGCAGGAAAATGGCGTAAACCCGGGAGGCGGAGCTTGCAGTGAGCTGAGATCCGGCCACTGCACTCCAGCCTGGGTGACAGAGTGAGACTCCGTCTAAAAAATATATGTATATATACATATATATATTTACAACTAATCCAAGTCCACTTTCACATAACTTTATATATCCCTTCATGGGATATATAATGCCAAAACCTTAGAGTATTCCTGATTTCTCTCTCCCATCCCTTAAAGCATTGCTGTCATTCACATCAGTTATCCATAAGCTATGATCACCAAATACATTGTTGCTAGTATTATTTTGAATACACTGTAGATAAATTAAGAACTTAAGAAAGATTTCATTTTATACCTCTCTAACACTCTTCTTTATACATATTTGAGTTTATGATCTATATAATTTTCCTTCTCTCTGAAGCTAGCAACAAATTTCCTGTTTTGTTTGTCTGTGAAATTCTTAATTATCCTTCAAGAGTGAAGGAGAAATATTGCTGAATGCAGAATTCTAAATGGGTGGTTTTATTCTTTCAAAAGAATTAAAACATCTTTATTCTATTCCACTCTCTTCTTGCTTGCATGATTTCTTGAAAAGAAGGAACATATAATTCTTGTTCCTCTCTAGATAAGATTCCTCCAGCCCAGCATTTTTCAAATTTTTTTTCTGACTTTCTACAGTTTGAATATGTTCCTCTTAGGTGTAGTTTTATTTCTTTGGGGTTTTTTGTTGTTGTTGTTTGTTTGTTTTTTGTATGGATACTTGATGTTCTGTAGGTTTTATAGATTTGTGGTTTAGTGTCTCTCATTAATTTTGGAAAATTCTCAGGCATTATTTTTTCAGAAATTTTTTCTTTTTGTTTCTTCTCCTCTGTTACTCCCATTACATGTATGTCCACCTTTTGTAAATTGTCCCACAGTTCTTGGATATTCTGTTCCATCTTTTTAATTCAGTTTTGTAAGTTTATATTCACATATCTTTAAGCTGATTCTTTCCTTGGTCATATCCAACCTACTACTGAGGCCATTAAAGGCATTCTTCATTTCTGTTATGGTATCTTTTTATTTCTAGCATTAAAAAATATTTTTTTCCTTGGAGTTTCCATCTCTCTGCCTACATTACTCATCTGTTCTTGCATGTTGCCCATTTGTTAAGTATTAGAGTTTTTAGCATATTATTCATGGTTAAATTTCCAGTCTGTTACTTGTAAAATCTCTACAATATCAGAGTCTGGTTCTGATAGTTTATCTCTTCAGACTATATTTTTTGCCTTTTAGCGTGCCTTGTAATTTTTTTATTGAAAGCCAGATGTGAAGTATTGGATAAAAAGGAACTGAAGTAGATAGGCTGTTAGTATGAAGTTTTCTGTTTATCTGGCTAGGAGTTGGGGTGTGCTTACTGTTAGCCATAGCTGTGGTATCAGATGCTAAAATTTCTTCTAGCATCCTTGTTTTGGTCTCCCTTGTCTTTAGGCTTTTTAGAGATTCCTGAAATAGGCAGTTCTTATAGCTGTAATTTCTCATTATTGTTCATTAGCCTTATTGATATGATGGTATGGTTTGTGGGGAGGAGGAAGTATTCTGTAGTAATATGATTAGGTCTCAGTCTTTTAGTAAACCTGAATTGGATATTTCTCTTCCCGCTGATGTGTTAGGCTTTGATAAAACCCCAATAGATTAAGCTCTGGTAAACTAGTTTTCCTTTAGGCCATGCATTGTTAAGGAGAACAAAGAATTCTGTTAAGTATAAATAGAGCTACTACGTGAAAATTATCTGGAACTCAAGAAAAGTACAATTATGTTTTATTATAATGATAGTAATGATCACAAACAGCTATAAAAAGGGATATGAGGCTGGGCATGGTGGCTCACGCCTGTCGCCTGTAATCCCAGCACTTTGGGAGGCCAAGGTGGGTAGATCACGTGAGGTCAGGAGTGAGGCGGGTGGATCACCTGAGGTCAGGAATTCAAGACCATCCGGCTAACATGGTGAAACCTCATTTCTACGAAAAAATACAAAAAATTAGCTGGGCGTGGTGGCGCACGCCTGTAATCCCAGCTACTCCAGAGGCTGAGGCAGGAGAATCACTTGAACCCAGGAGGTGGAGGTTGCGGTGAGCTGAGATCACGCCATTCTGAGATCACGCCATTCCATTCTAGCTTGGACAACAAGAGCGAAACTCCATCTCAAAAAGAAAAAAAGGAATATGAAAATAAGTTGGTTTTAAATGTAATGTTTAATTTTTGTAACTTCTGTTATTATAATGTGTAGAAGTACTCCAAGTGAGATTCTTATAAATGAATTTAATTATTTATTTCAATATGAAACCTACAAAATTCTGAATGGAAGGACAGACATTCTAGAAATAATACATGCCTAACATAATTTCATCTGGCTCTGCACTTCATATAAAAATTAACCATAACTTCTTACATTATTTAATAACTAAAATATAGATTCTATACTCTTTATCGAAACCCCCAAAGATCATTCTTTGGGTTCAGGAAATCAGAGTCAACTGCCTGGAAAAGTGCACAGTAAAATAATAAAATTAACAAAAGCAAGAATAATATCTCTTTTCCTGTCATGTACTATTTTGGCAGTATATATTTATGAAATAGTTGATGGGTCTAAGGCACAAGACCTATGTATTTCTGAAGTATTGTGCAAGCAGTAAGAAGAATAGAAGTGTCCATGTAGCTTAGCAAGTATTTATATTCCCTTTTTGTAGGTATTTGAGATCTTAAACTATTACCTGAGAAACTGGTAAAGTTCTTAAATAAAGGTAGAACCTGAGTAATTTAACTATTTGGCATCGTAAAGTAGTAAAACTGTGGCATTTGCAAATCTCAAAAATTACCAAGAATGATGCAGTTGTGATGCTGGATGGTAGGCTCATCTACTGTCTAGGTAAGTGATTATTTCCTATAGCAAACTGGGATCCCTGCTACGTACGGCATGTTATATTATTAGGTTCATTTATTCAATTATGCATTTATTTTGTGCTTTTTGTATGCCTGCAATAGTGGTAGTTACTAAGGCAACAAAATGAATAGGTTTATGTTTATGTCCTTGTTCCAGATTTACAGGGGAGACAGATACACACAAAAACATACAGTTTGCTAAATGCAATGATTGAGATACCTCTGAGAGTTAAATTTCTGAAAAATTTAATTGCTGAAAGCCAAAGGTTGACTATACCACTTCTGTGTGGCGTGCCTATCAAATGTTGGGACCAGGGATACTAATTATTAGCTCTCCACAGCCCATCTAATAGAATCTGTTTGAGGAATACACCCCTCGCTCTCTTGTGTATGTCATGTAAACACTCCTAAACACACACACACACATACATGCACACACACACATACACACACACGCACGCACGCACACACACACACACACACGGGGCCCATGCAGAAACACATGCCCATTCACAGCTGTTCTTAACCCTGGGCAACTAAACCTTTAGGCCGGGCTCTGCCAATGAAATTCCCTGTTTAGAGGTAGTGTAACCTAGTAGTGAGCTCTCCAACTCTGGAGTCTGACTAGTCTGGATTCTGACTACTCCTTCACTGGTCATCTATAAGTGTACTTGCTCTATAGGATTGTTCTGGCGATTAAAAGAAATATTTCTAAGTATGTAGCACACTGCTCAGCACATGGTCTTAGTGTTAGAAATATTACAAGATAGGGACTCTAGTTTACATGGAGGTGAGACTAAGCTGTAAAATCTTGTGGACTGATGCTGATATCTACAAGATGGCCTCTGAGCAAGAGATAAGTCACTTAGCAGAAAGGAGAGTATAGCAGAAATACCCAGACCCCACAGCCACAGAGAAATGGGTAAGAATTGCAGATTTCTCATTGCGGAAAGATCAGTTATACTTTCTGCTCTTCATCTCTTGGCAATTCCATTATATTCTTTCAGTAATCTTTCTTTTCATTTGAGCTAATTTGTCTAGGTTTTTACTCCTTACAACCAGTATCCTTGACTAACACCGTTCTCAAAATATATTTACTGTTTTTTTTTTATAGAGTTTAGAGGAGATAATCATACACAAGTTATGTTCTATGTAGTACTAACTTCTGAGCTCCAATATTCTTTATGAATTATATATTCTGGTCTAACCCAGCAGGTAGCATTATCAGGCATAAGTAATATTCTATTCTTCCTCTCTTATCCTTTTCTGGTTTCTGTGGTATATCTACCTCTTATCTCCAATATGGCAAGGAAAAGAAATAATTTGTTGGTACACAAAGAAAATGCATCCTTTAGAGCCAAAATGTAACATAATCTGGTTATGTTGTATATGTTGTTTCCTGTGCATTGAAGCCTAAGAAGAGCATTTTGGGTCATATCACTGATTCATTCCATTCACTACTCTGATTAACAGTGATTCTCAGTGACTTTGTAGGACATATGGTTGCCATCCATGACATCAAGGCCTGAATATTCATATTTTCCCCCAGACATATCATCTCAGACTTTCATATTCTGTTGTGATAATTAGTTCTGTAAGAATTTTACATTTGGTATAAAACTATGTTTTATTTTGCATGATCTTAAACTGCTTTGTTTTTTTTTTTTTTTTTTTTTTTTTTTTTTTTTTTTTGAGACGGAGCCTTGCTCTGTCGCCCAGGCTGGAGTGCAATGGTGCAATCTTGGTTCACTGCAAGCTCCACCTCCCGGGTTCATGCCATTCTCCTGCCTCAGCCTCCCGAGTAGCTGGGACTACAGACACCTGCCACCACACCTGGCTAGTTTTTTGTTTTTTTTTTTTAAGTAGAGATGGGGCTTCACTATGTTAGCCAGGATGTTCTCAATCTCCTGACCTTGTGATCTGCCCACCTCAGCCTCCCAAAGTGCTTGGGATTACAGGCGTGAGCCACCGCGCCCGGCCTCTTAAACTACTTGCAATGAAAGGGTCCTAATTCTAAGATTTGAACCCCCATCCAAATATTTGGATTTTTGTAAGCTTTGAACATACTGCCTCTCAGCGTTCATCTTTTTAGATAGAAGAGATTCATCCTATTGTCATTTGGGAGATCTCCACTCTCTTAAATAAAATGATTTGTCTTTATTAGACCATTCTTTTAGCTGCAGTGGTTGAACCACACAAATTTATACATAACACATCATGATTGTCCCTATTCATGTACGTGTGTCCAACTTAGTGATCTGTTGAATTAACTTAAAAATGACTTCGCGTCCCCTCTAAAAGTTCTTTCTCTAATCTTAATCTTTTATAAATTTCACTGACAAGAATAATGTTAATTTTAATAATAATCAGGGCTACATAGAACATAACTTGTGTATAATTATTTCCTCTAAATCAATTTATTTCTGAAAACATAAAATATTTGTATTCATCTTGTGATTCATTTTGGATACCATCAGTTATTACAACCCAAATTTTGAATCATATCCTCAAAAATAGATACTTAAATTTTTAAGGTCTTCATGAGTAAACTGAAATTTTTTA
Source organism: Rhinopithecus roxellana (assembly GCF_007565055.1). Taxonomy (NCBI): domain Eukaryota; kingdom Metazoa; phylum Chordata; class Mammalia; order Primates; family Cercopithecidae; genus Rhinopithecus; species Rhinopithecus roxellana. Next base: position 87,290,996 of record NC_044553.1, on the reverse strand, counting down.
TCCCTAATTATGTCACTTAAGAAATTAAAGGAGAAAATATATTTAAAGATGGAAGCAAAATGTGTGTGCTTTAATGTTTAATAGTTAGAAGTAAGTGTTTAAATAGATAATAGGAAGAGTGGTTTACAAGTTTAATAAACCTCTTTATAATAAATTTGCTCCTGGGTTTTCAGTTCTGAAGTAGGCTCTTTTTCCTTCATGGAAAGCTTATTGTGTAATTTTACATAATTATTAGAAAATAGGGCTGTCACAGGACAGCTGATTCTCATTCTCTGAGGGTATTATTAACTCTTAACCATGAACTTCAAAATAACTAAAATGCACCCTAAATGTGTCATACAAATAAATTAAATTTGAGATAAGCTGTCTTTAGCTATTTGTCTCACATGTCCATTTGAAGAGACCACCAAACAGGCTTTGTGTGAGCAACATGGCTGTTTATTTCACCTGGGTGCAGGCGGGCTGAGGAGTGAAACTGAAAAAAAAGAGTCAGCAAAGGGTGGTGGATTATCATTAGTGCTTATAGGTTTTGGGATAGGCGGTGGAGTTTGGAGCAATGTTCTCCATTGATCCAGGGGGTGGATCTCACAAAGTACATTCTCAAGGATGGGGAGAATTATAAAGAACCTTCTTAAGCGTGGGGGAGATTACAAAGTACATTGATCAGTTAGGGTGGGGCAGAAGCAAATCACAATGATAGAATATCATCAGTTAAGACTATTTTCACTTCTTTTGTGGATCTTCAGTTGTTTCAGGCCATCTGGATGTATATGCACAGGTCAAAGGCTTAGCTTGGGCTCAGAGTCCTGACACTATTATTTTTCTTTCTTTGGGAATCCCAGTGTGAACGCAAAATGACAACTTGTGAAGTTGTTAAGCCACAATTCACATCCACTAATTGCTTTATATGGATATACATGATGATGCATGTTTGAAGTTCTTATCATTTATGTAATTTCCTAGATCTAGTACACGTTATAGAAATTTGTACCTTACCCATAGGTACTTCTCTAGAGCCCCTCCTTTTACCGTGCTATTTAAACTCACACCTGGAGTAACCACCCCACCTCTCCCTTTGTTATTCCATGAAGAGTCATTTTGATTCTCACTGAAACTATGATAATGGAGTAGAAATGGAATAGGACTAAAGATTCTGGAATCAGAATGTCTGGGTTCAACTCCTGTCTCTGACTCCTAGCTAAGTGACCTTAAATAAGGTGCTTCACCTCAGCTATAAAATGGGAACAAGAGGCTGGGCGTGGTGGCTCACGCCTGTAATCCCAGCACTTTGGGAGGCTGAGGCGGGCAGATCACCTGAGGTTGGGAGTTCGAGACCAGCCTGGCCAACATGGAGAAACCCTGTCTCTACTAGAAATGTAAGATTGGCTGGGCATGGTGGCACATGCCTGTAGTCCCAGCTACTTGGGAGGCTGAGGTAGGAGAATCGCTTGAACCCAGGAGGCAGAGGTTGCTGTGAGCTGAGATCACGGCGTTGCACTCCAACCTGGGCAGCAAGAGTGAAACTCCATCTCAAAAAAAAGGGAACAAGAAAGTACCTCATCACAACTTTGTGGATTAATTGAGATAATGCATTGGAAACATTTAGTGTATGTAGTACCTCGCATACAGTTGGTTCTCAATAACTGTTAGCTCTTAATTCCAGTTGCTAATAGAGAGCTGGGACAAGGAGATATAAATGCAGTGGCTATGTTAGAAGCATCTTATAGCATGGCTCATTGAGAAAAGGTGAAGTAGTATATGGAAAAAAAAAGAGTCTGGCCCTTCATCCCTGCCAGAATCTTTATGACCTCAGATGAATATAGGAGTATGGTAAAATGATTTGGAGCTATCAGGTAAGATGTTGTGGCCTATTGATAAATAACTGTCTACAGGTTGAGATGCATGTTACATAGGGTAGCATTTTTTTTTTTAACAGAGTCTGTCGCCAGGCTGGATTGCAGTGGCACGATCTTAGCTCACTGCAACCTCCGCCTCCCGGGTCCAAGTGATTCTGCTGCCTCAGCCTCCCAAGTAGCTGGCACTATAGGCGTGCACCACCACACCCAGCTAATTTTTGTATTTTTAGTGGAAACGGGGTTGCACCATGCTGGCCAGGATGATCTCGATCTCTTGACCTCATGATCTGCCCGCCTTGGCCTCCCAAAGTGCTGTGATTACAGGCCTGAGCCACCGCACCTGGCTTAGGGTAGAAAATTTTAAGTAACCTTCTAGACAAGGAAGTGGCAGAAGTCTTCCTTTGTAAATTCTAGTACAAGTTCTAAAGAAATTTATGGTGATACTGTCTTTGTTTTAAGCTCAAATGAGAAATTATATGAGAAACATAATATCAAGTATCAAATCTGTACAAAGCATTGTCTTTTAAAGCAGTAACAAGCCAAAGACTCCTTGCCACCTTATCAGACATCTCCTCCTTGCCCGGTTTGCTACATATATCTTCTTCCCTCTTCTCACTTGCATGCACTGTTAGTTAAAGTTTCATGCCTTTTGCCTCATAGTTCTTAATCTTCATTTATGGATATCCCCTCCTCTTCCCAGTTAAACCCAAAAGGGTAAAATATAGCCATTTTTTTTTTGAGTAATACCTTTACACTATTTGTTTCAGCTATGCCACCAGAAGCTATATATTGTAAAGTATTAATTAGCTCTATTTCTAGAGATTTTACACAGCCCAAAAGGAAGGGAGAGTGAAGTGACCTATGTCAGAACATCAGCAGCAGTGACAGTAGCAGCTGTAGTTTGGCACATAAGACCGTACTCCACACCCCATCTTCTTTCTTCCACAATGGAAGCAGGGGCAGCTGGGTAAAAGACACATTCTGCAGTCTGAGATGGCAGCACAAGGGTTAGAAGATGGGAGTGTGATGGTAGGGTGACCATTGGAGCTACTGGTACCTTTTAGATCGGTGGAATTTATGATACTAGGAAGATTTGCTGCTCCAGTTCCTGTTTTAGTAGGCTAAGATATATGTCTCTTCTATCAGCAATTTGTACAGCACTTTAGCTATACAATACTAAATTAAGCTATACAGTGTTACACTAACTGCCCTCTTTCCTCATGTTCCACAGAAGTCTTAAGTGTTTTGTTTTTGCTTCCTTTAACGTGACTCTGCATTTTCATTTTCTTCTCTTATGGTGTGGCCAGAATTTCTAGTTAATAATTCTTGTATCGGCCGGGCGCGGTGGCTCAAGCCTGTAATCCCAGCACTTTGGGAGGCCGAGACGGGCGGATCACGAGGTCAGGAGATCGAGACCATCCTGGCTAATACGGTGAAACCCCGTCTCTACTAAAAAATACAAAAAACTAGCCGGGCGACGAGGCGGGCGCCTGTAGTCCCAGCTACTCGGGAGGCTGAGACAGGAGAATGGTGTGAACCCGGGAGGCGGAGCTTGCAGTGAGCTGAGAGCCGGCCACTGCACTCCAGCCTGGGCAGCAGAGCAAGACTCTGTCTCAAAAATAATAATAATAATAATAATAATAATAATAATAATAATAATAATTCTTGTATCTTAGGGTATTAGGATTGACCTTTACCCTATAGTGAAGAAACCCAATAGGTCTCCCTGATTTAATGTAATTGGATGATAATTTAGCAGAAAAATTACAAATAGCCTTAAATCCATTGTGAAACATCTCATTCGTAACTCCTCAGGTATGCTAATTACAGAGGCAGCTGTAAAATTCATCCAGAGAAAAAGGAATCCAGTGTACTAACTGACAGCTTCATCCCGCGAGATCCTGATGGCATACCTGCTTATTCTAGTTGTCTCTTTCAGGGATTCTTAAGGAATAAAAGGCCTTGAGATCCTCCCCACCGGCTATTTCTTTCAAGGGACATGACATGTAGTGAAGGAATAAGAGTAACATAAGAGTGGAATTGTGATTTTTTTTTTTTTTTAATGGGGCAGTGGAGGAAAGTGAGGCTGGAGTTTAGATCTTGGGTAAATTTGATGAAATTAAGCCTTGACTTCCTACTGCTTTCTGTTCCTATATTCTTGTTTCTTGCTAATGAAGAGAAGCTGTTCTAGTATCTTTGAGATCCTTTGAGCTGGAAGGAGGTTCTAAGTTAGGAGAAAGTACTAACTTATTAAAAAAAAAAATAGAACAAACAAACAAACTCCCTCAAACGTCTAGCCGTGGATTTATAGGGCCTTATGAATCATCAAAGAGACTGTTGGCAGTATCCCCTTTATCAGCAAGCTGTTTGTAGTCTGCAATCTCTTGACAAAGCAACTTTTATATATGTATAAGTTAAATGGCTAAATTTGTTTTAGAAACATTAAGAGTGGCTTCAGGGAGCCTTCTGTTTAGTAGCATGAAGCAAACAAACCTCTTTTGTCTTTTTTCTTTTGATGCTGTCCTGCCTGCCTTATCCTGAACTTCTTAACTCACTAAGATATTACCTGTTTCCCATTAGCCATTCTTTTAACTCCCAACCCAGAGTTAAGTCTGTCAGAATATCATTGAGATCAGTTAACCATGAGTTTATTTGCCTTTGCAAGGCATGTCTGTTGCTGGTAAAAGCAGCAGGTACCTCATAAGAATGCTGCCCAGTCATTCCCAGAGTATGATACGCCAATTCTTAAGAATGTTGCTAACACTGCACTGTTTCATATGATTCAGTTTAGAATTTTTTATTCAGTTGGTTGAAGGCTTCAAGTTGACAGTGATAATAGTCTTTCAAGTTGTCACCTAAGTAGAGCAGTGATAGAATTCATATGACAGGCCATAGTTGCTCATTCGAGTTCAAGAAGAGATCTCTAGAGGCCACAGTGGCTGAAAAACAAAAGGAAAGTAGCCTAGATGTTCACTTTTTAATAGTATAATATATCTTTCCTCCCTATTTTAAGGGAATAAAGATCTCTGTCATTAAATGTGGATATAAATATTTATGTCATCATTGTTGAAATCCCAAAGAATAGACCTTACACATTTCTGTGTTCATTTTAAATGGCTGTCTTTTGTGTCCAAGTTAAATTTAAAAAGCTCCCCCATCCCTCTAAAGGTCTCACTATAGCTAGTTAGCTTTCAGCCTTGAACTCCTTTTACTCTTGCCTCCTCTTTTAAAAAGTCTTAGATAGTTCTCTAAGAACCTAATCAGAGTCATACTTGACCATACACTGTTAAAGAAAATGTGTGTCCTAGAATTCCAGATAGTCTTTGTAGATAAAAATTAAACATACAAATCGCTTGCTATAATATGGGCAAAAGTGTTGCTGTTTTAGACAAGTAGCTGCTATTCTGTGTTTCAGTACAGAACAGGGTTTTGGTCAAATCAAGGTAGTGATGACAGAATGTCAGAACTTTACAGTAGCTAGGAGTCTCTACTCTTCATTGTAGTCATTTGTTGAATATTTTGAAAAGGCTGCTCATTGTTTTATTGTCTGTGGTAAACAGCATGAATTAGATATACTTTGGGCATAAAGTGCTCACCGAAATGGGGTCCTTTCATATGTTTTTCAGATAATATGATATTTTGGCGAACAATCTCTTCCTAGATCAAACTGTAGCTGGCCTCTTGAGAATTCTTCAGCAGAATCAACCCCAAAATAAAGAACTAACATTTTTTGAGAATTACTTTGTGTCAGCCATTGTGCTAAGCTTTCTACATGTAACATTTTATTTCATCCTTAAAATAACTTGATGAGTAAGATACTATTATCAGTCCCATCTTATAGATGAGTATGGTGCTAATATTAATGCCATTTTCCAGATGAAGAAACTGGGATGAAGTTAAATATAACTTCTTCAAGGTCACACAACTGGTAAGTGATAGAGGATTTGGACACCAGTTTTTTTATTCCAAAGCCCATACTCTCAGCCACTACATGCTACAGTCAAAGACTGCATGCATAGGCATTTGCCTTAGTATATTTTGCTTGAAGTGCCTCTCTGCTCCAGCCTGCAGCAAGACTATGGGTTTCAGCGATCTGCCCTTTGCTGAGGGCAGATAAGAGTGTTACCTATCCTTAGCAAAGAGAATGAATGACCTTATAAAACAGGATTATTAACCAGAGGAATGTCACAGTCCGTTTGGGCTGCTATAACAAAATACTATAAACTGGGTGGCCTATAAAAAACAACAATTTATTTCTTGCAGTTCTAAATAATGTTGGCACCAACAGATTCAGTGTCTGATGAGGGCCTGCTTCCCTATGGGTGATAACTTTTTGCTGTATCCTCACATGGTAGAAGGGGCAAACAAGTTCTCTGGGGTCTCCTGTGAAAGGTTATTAATCCCATTCATGAGGGTTTTGCCTGCTCTTATGACTTAATCACCTCTCAGAGACCTCCTGATACCATCACCTTGGGAAGTAGGGATTTCAGCATATGAATTTGAGAGGAAAATAAACATTCAGACCATAGCATGGAGATAGACTTGAAGATGGGTTCCTGAAATAATCAGTAATAACCATATTAATTGATGTTGAACTGGGTTAGTTTGTACCGATTCTTAATGTATAGTGTTAACTTATGTATGATTTTTACATATAAAACATTTTCTTGCTGGAAGGTTGGTACAGTGTATTCTTTTAGAGCCTTAAAGTCTTGATGGAAAGACAGGGCTCTCTTGATTAAACTGGCCATACTTAAATTTTTTTTTAAATATAGTTTCCAAAATGGCTGAACTAATTTACATTCCCACCAATAGTGTACAAAGGTTCCCTTTCCTCCACATCCTCGCCACCACTTGTTACTGTCTTTTTGGTAATAGCCATTCTAACAGGTGTGAGGTGATATCTCACTGCAGTTTTAATTTGCATTTCTCTCGTGATTAAAGAGCATTTTTTTCATATATATGTTGAACCATTGTTCTCTTCTTTTGAGAAATATCTGTTCAGATCCTTTGCCCATTTTTTAATTGGATTATTTGCTTTCTTGCTGTTGTTTGAGTTCCTTATTATTATAGGTATTAGCCCTTTGTTGGGTGCATGGCTTGCAAGTATTTTTTTCCAGTTCGTGGATTATCTCTTCACTCTTGTTTTCTTTGCTGTACAGAACCTTTTATTTTGATGCAATTCCATTTGTCTATTTTTGTTTTTGCTACCCGTGCTTTTGGAGTTCTTTCCAAGAAATTGTTACCCAGACCACTGTCATGAAACTTTTTCCCTGTTTTCTTCCTATAGTTGTATAGTTTCAGATCTTAGAGTCTTATATACATTTTGAGTTGATTTTTGTATGTGGTATAATAAGATTCATTCCTCTGCATATCCAGTTTTCCCAATACTATTTATTGAAGAGATGAGCCTTTTTGCATTGTGTGTCGGCACCTTTGCCTAAAATCAATTGACCGTAAATACTTGGGTTTATTTCTGGGCTTTCAGTTCTGTTCCATTGGTCGATATGTCTGTTTTTATGCCAGTACCATGCTGTTTTGATTATAGTCGCTTTATATTTTCAAATCAAATGAGTCTGGTGCCTCCAGCTTTGCTCTTTTTGTTCAAGATTGCTTTGGCTATTTGGGTTTTTTAGTGAATTCATACATATGTTAGGATTGTTTTTTCTATTTCTGTGAAAAATGACATTGGAATTTTGATAGGGATTGTATTGAATCTGTAGATTGCTTTGGATAGTGATATGGTTAGACTTTGCATCCTTACCCAAATCTCATCTTGAATTGTAATTCCCATAATCCCTACATGTCAAGAGGCCTGGTGGATGTAGTTGAATCATGAGGGTGGTTTCCCCCATGCTGTTCTAATGATAGTGGGTTATCACGAGATATGATGGTTTTATCAGGGGCTCTTCCTTCTTTACTTGGCAATTCTCTTTACTGCCACCTTGTGTAGAAGGTGCCTTGCTTTCCCTTCACCTTCTTCCAGGATTATAGGTTTCCTGATGCCTCCCCAGCCATGCTGAACTGTGAGTCAATTAAACCTTTTTCCTTTATAAATTACCCAGTCTTGGGCAGTTCTTGATAGCAGTGTGAAAATGGACTAATACAGATAGTGTGGTCATTTTAATAATATTAGTTCTTCCAGTCCATGAACATAGTACATCCTTTTTTACTTATTTGTCTTTTTAATATCTTTTGTCAATATTTTATAAGTTTTCAGTGTATGGATTTTCACCTCCTCAGTTAAATTTCCTCCTGTTTCATTTTTTGGTGCTATTGTAAATGGGATGGTTTCCTTAATTTCCTTTTGGGATAGTTTGTTGTTAGTGTAGGGAAACACTATTGATTTTTGTACATCGATTTTATAACCAGCAACTTTACTGAATTTGTTCATCATTTCTGATAGTTAAATAAGCCAGTCACAGGAAGACAAATACTGTATAATCTCAATTACATGTGATATCTAAAAATGTTGATCTCATAGAAACAGAGTAGAAAGGTGATAGCCAGTGTCTGCTGGGGTGGGGGGATTGTGTGGGAGGGGATGGGGAAAGGGGAGATGTTGATGAAAGGGTACACAGTTTCAGTTAAACTGTAGGAATAAGTTTTAGTGGTCTGTGGTACTGCATGGTTACCACAGTTAATGTATATTTCATAATTGCTAAAAGAATTTATTTTTAATGTTCTGATTACAAAAGAAGGAAAAGTTGGTGAAATAATGGATATGTTAATTAGCTTGATGTAATCTTTCTACAATGCATATACAAATATCAGAACACCACATTGAACCCCATAAAAATACATACACAATTACTAATTTTCAATTCAAAATAAATTAAAACAAATATGTAGGTTTCATAAAGTAGGATGCAGTATAAGTAATGAGTAAACACTAGGGTCTGATCTTGGCTGTTTTATTAACAATATTACCTTTGATAATTTATTTTAATCTCTCTTAGTCTATTTCCTCTGTAAAATGAAAGTTTGAATAAATCCTTGTTTCCCAAACTCTGAAAGATTACTAGAGATGATTGTAGGTGGGATATGAGATTACTTTAGGCAGTGCCTTGATAAAACATTAAACATTGAATCACATAGTGAGAAAGTTACTCCTTTTTCAATCTTTCTGATTACGTCAAAAAGAAAGTCTCAGTTTGGTATTAAGATATCTTTAATAGTTCTCTAACACTGGATAATTGTTTGGTTGTGGGGGTAGGGTTGGGGTGAGGGTGAACAGGTACTGTGAATTTTATACTCCTCAAGAGTTTCCACGTAAGAGTCACACAGAACAATGAAAGTAAGAAAAAAAAAGTTTTACAGAAGCGAAATTAATTCCATTTCTTAGAAGGAAAAAGTACAGAAATGCTTTTTTGCTCTTTCTGTTGACCTCGTTTCCCTTGAACTTGGAATGAAATCAATGTGTTATCCAACTGGCAAGTTTGGGAGGAGGAACCAAACATGTGAGGAATAGCCCTTTCCGACTTTTCTCATGATGTGGCCCATACTTAAGGCACTTCTTTTCCACCATGTAATAGGCTTTGGTTGACAAACTGTGCTTAGGACAGGATGGTAACTATTAGAAAGTCCATGAAGCCATAAATCCAGTTTCTACAATTCATTGATATTGGTTATCAAGCTGATATTTTGATTGTCATTTTATTTCTCTCTCTGTTTTTCAGTTGGTTTCAGACTCTTAGGAAATGTAAGAGGAAAAGCAATTATTACCCTTTAAAACCTCACTAATAATCTCCCTTTTTAACAGAAGTCCAGTTTGGGCTTAGAGTTTTCCATAAGCAATGGTATTCATATAGAATTTCATAACATGGTTTTGTTTTCAGTGAATTTATATTTATGGTTAACATCTATAAAGGAAACTCATTTAAGTTTTAAAAAATGAATTGGCTTTTAAAATATTAAATAATATGGTACATGGATGTAAAAATCATAAAGATGGTACACAAATGACTAAAATTTAGAAAATACTGAACAAGATTATTTCTAAGATTTCTTTTAGATTAGTATTCTTTTGCATGTATATTTGAATAGAATATAAAATGTTATATGGTAAACCAAGTAAAAGAAGGGCTTTCTAACATAGCATGTACTATGTTATTTTCTTTCATTTTGAAATATGTTGTTATTGAAGAAGTTAAGCTTTCATTCTATGCCAATTTTCTTCTGTAAGTGTAAATATCTTTTTCTTAGTAGTTTACTAGACAGTAGAGTGTATCTTTTTTATAACATATTTGTTGGTGATGATGTCTTTTTTAATTCATCTATTTTTCTTTCATTGAATGCAATCTAGTCTGGATGAGAGTTTTTTGAACTGGAAATCTTGAGTAGTTATTACTTAGAGGTAAAGAATCACTGTATATGCTTCCTAGCACAGTGTGCAGCACATAATAGTTGTTTTAGCTCGTTTTGCATTGCTATAAAGTAATACTAAAGGCTGAGTAATTTTTAACAACAAAAGATTTATTTGGCTCATGGCTCTGCAGGCTGTGTAAGAAGCATGATGCCAGCATCTGCCTCTGGTGATGGCTTCTGAAAGCTTCCACTCATGGCAGACAGTGAAGGGGGCGGGGACAGGCATTGCATGGCAAGAGAGGAGGGAAGAGAGACGGGTGAGGAAGATGCTGAGCTATTTTTAACAATCAGTTCTGCTGAGAACTAATAGAGCAAGAACTCACTCATTACCTCTAGAACAGCACCAAGTCATTCATGAGGGATCTGCCCCTATAACCCAAACACCTCCCACCAGGACCAGGCCCCACGTCCCACCTCCAACACTGGGAATCTAATTTCTACATGAGATTAGGAGGGGGCAGGGGGCAAATATCCAAACTGTAACAGTAATGTTCACTAAATATTTAAACAAGTGAATGAATAAATGAATGAATAAAGAATAAAAAAATAACTGAGTTCTCTGTCTTGAATATGTGGGCAGTTTTTGTTTCTTTCTGAAAGCTGTTAATGGAGCAATCTGTAAGGAAGCTGAGGCCTTGGGTTAATCAGAGGATAACACTTTCATATAAGTAAAATTTGGAGCTAGTTACACTGAACATGTAGAATAACCTTGTTAGGAAGAAGTTGGAAAAGGAAGGCAGCGCTACTAATTTTGCTTTTGGTTATAGGAAGCTGAATTTATGGTCATATATAAGAGATTAGGGTTTTCCTTCCTGTCTCTCTTTTTTATAACAAAAAAATTCTCCTTCTTGGATCTTTCATTCTTCTTTTTCTTACATGCATGTACTATATTTCTGATCATCTTCACCTCAAGGAAAGCACCCCAGTTTTCCTTACCTTAGGGGAGACCATTATAGCTTAATTTAAAATGCAGCTAATTATTTACTCTTATACTCTTAATTATAGTTTCTTGTCTGATAAAGGTGCCCAACTTTCAACTGGCACCCTAGATGAACTGCAGTACTGATGGTGAATTTTTTTACTACCATTTATTCAGGCAACAAATGTCATGTTTCAAAGGTTTTGTTCTAAGAATCCTAAAATGAGTTTTACATATCAGAGGGAGAGAATATTAAGTAGAGGTTATTAGCCAAACTGACTTTCTAATAACCATGTAGTTGGCTTGATTGACTATATTATATTCCCAGATCATTTCTTTTATTTTAAACATTTTGCATATATACAGGAAAACAGAATTTGAAGACTGTGTTTTGTTCTGGTGAATACATTTTAAACATATTCTAGGTTTATTCTTTACAAGTACATTATTTCTTTAATGGTACAGTGATTTTTATTCCAATTCATTATAGTCAGAGACATCGAAACTGGAATTATTTTGTATGTTCAGGTTAATATTTTTGTTATCAAAAATTTAACTCAGTAGTACATTTTGTGATAGCAAAATATTTCTGGTATCTTAGGGTCTTATAGTTACTACTATGTGGTCTTTAATATGTAAAATAAACTGTAGGGGTGCTGGCTATCACATTTTGGGTTATACTTATTGGATTATAAAGGTGATAGAACATCAGTAACATTAATTTATGGAAATTTAATTCTGAAAGTAATCATAATCTGTAAAAATTAGTATCTAGGCTCTGTTTGAACTTTAGAGTTCTAGGTAAAAAGCAATACACATTCTATTATCATATTTGTAAATATGGTTTTTTTGTTGTTGTGGTTATGGTGGTGGTGGTGGTGGTGTTTTTGTTTTTGAGACGGAGTTTCGCTCTTACTGCCCAGTCTGGAGTGCAATGGCATGATCTCGGCTCACTGCAACCTCTGCCTCCCGGATTCAAGCAATTCTCCTGCCTCAGTCTCCCGAGTAATTGGGATTACAGGCATGTGCCACCACGCCTGGCTGATTTTTGTATTTTCAGTAGAGGCAGAGTTTCTCCACGTTGGTCAGGCTGGTCTCAAACTTCTGACCTCAGGTGATCCTCCTGCCTCGGCCTCCCAAAGTGCTGGGATTACAGGCATGAGCCACTGCGCCTGGTGAAAATATAGGTGTTTTTTTTTTTAATTTTTGAAAAAATTTTGTGGGTACATAGTAGGTATATATATGGGGTACATGAAATATTTTGATTCAGGCATACAATGCATAATAATCACATCAGGGTAAATGGGGTATCCATCACCTCAAGCATTTATCCTTTAAGTTACAAGCAATCCAATTATAGACTTTTACTTGTTTTAAAATGTATAGTTAAATTGTCATTGACTGGAGTCACCCTGCTATGCTGTGAAATGCTAGGTCTTATTTTTTCAACTTTTTGTACCCATTAACCATCCCAACTTACCCCCCACCTCCCACTACCTTTTCCAGTCTCTGGTCACTGTCATTCTACACTCTATCTCCATGATTTCAATTGTATTAATTTTTAGCTCCCACAAATAAGTGAGAACATGTCAAGTTTGTCTTTCTGTGCCTGGCTTTTTTCATTTATCACAATGATCTCCAGTTCCATCCATGTTGTTGCAGATGACAGGATCTCATTCTTTTTTATGACTGAATAGTACTCCATTGTGTATATTTACCATATTTTCTTTGTTTATATATCTGGACACTTAGGTTGCTTTCAAATCTTGGCTATTGTGAACAGTGCTGCAGTAAACATGGGAGTTCAGGTATCTCTTTGATATACCGACTTCCTTTCTTTTGGATATATACCCAGCAGTGGGATTGCTGGATCATATGGTAGCTCAATTTTTAGCTTTTTGAGGAATGTTCAAACTGTTCTCCATAGTGGTTGTACTAATTTACATTCCCACCAACAGTATATGAGGGTTCCCTTTTCTGCACATACTTGTCAGCATGTGTTATTGCCTGAATTTTGCCATTTTTTCTGGGGTTAAATGATACCTTGTTGTAGTTTTTAAAATTTGCATTTCTCTGATGATCATTGATGCTGAGCACCTCTTCATATACCTGTTTGCCATTTGTATGTCTTCTTTTGAGAAATGTCTATTCAGATCTTTTGCCCATTTTTGATTGGATTATTAATTTTTTCCTGTAGAGTTGTTTGAGCTTCTTTTATATTCTGGTTATTCATCCCCGGTCACATGCATGGGTAGTTTGCAAATATTTTCTCCCATTCTGTGGGTTGTCTCTTCATTTTGTTGATTGTTTTCTTTGCTGTGCAGACTTGAGTCAGTCCCATTTGTCCATTTTTGCTTTGTTGCCTGTGTTTATGGAGTATTATTCAAGAAATCTTTACCCACTCCAATGTCCTGGAGATTTTCCCCAATGTTTTATTTTAGTAGTTTCGTAGTTTGAGGTCTTAGATTTAAGTCTTTAATCCATTTTGATTTGATTTGTGTATATGGTGAGAGATAGGGGCCTAGTTTCATTCCTGAGCATATGGATATCCAGTTTTCCCAGCATCATTTATTGAAGAGAGTTTCCTTTCCCCAATGTATGTTCTTGGCACCTTTGTTGAAAATGAGTGAATACCAATATCAATGTATAGATTTGTTTCTGGGTTCTCATTTTCATTCCATTGATCTATGTGTCTGTTTCTATGCTGGTGCCATGCTGTTTTGGTTACTATAGCTCCATGATTTTATGCTAGTGCCATGCTGTTTTGGTTACTATAGCTCCATAGTGTAATTTGAAGTCAGGTAATATGATTCCTCTGGTTTTGTGCTTTCTGCTTAGGACAGCTTTGGTTATCCTGTGTCTTTTGTGGTTCCATGTAAATGTTATTTATTTATTTAGTAGCCACAGAGTCTCATTATCTTTGCAAGGTTGGTCTCAAACCCTTGGCCTCAAGCCATCCACCCGGTTTGGTCTTCCAAAGTGTTAGGATTATAGGCGTAAGCCACCACATCCCCATTTAAGTTTTAGGATTTTTTTTCTATGTCTGTGAAAAATTCATTGGTATTTTCATAGGGATTGCATTTAATCTGTAGATTGCTTTGGACAGTATGGGCATTTAAAAAATATTGATTCTTGCAGTCTGTGAACGTGGAATACCTTTCCATTTTTTGGTGTCCTCTCCAATTTCTTTCATCAGTGTTTTATAGTTTTCATTGTAGAGATCTTTCACATCTTTGGTTAAATTAATTCCTAGGTATTTAACTTTATTTGTAACTATTGCACATTGGATTATGTTTTGGATTTCTTTTTCAGGTTGTTCACTGTGTTGACATATAGAATTGCTACTGGTTTTTATATGTTGATTTTGTATCCTGCAACTTTACTGAATTTTTCAATTCTAAATTTTTTTTGGTAGAATCTTTAGGTTTTTGCAAATGTAGTGTCATATCATGTACAAACAATGAGAATTTGATTTCTTTCTTTTCATTTTGGACACCCTTTATTTCTTTCTCTTATCTGATTGCTCTAGCTAGAACGTCCAGTACTATGTTGAATAACAGTGGTGACAGAGAGCATCTTTGTTGTGTTCCAGATCTTAGAGAAATGGTTTTCAGCTTTTCCCCACTCAGTGTGATATTAGCTGTGGATCTATGTATATGGCTTTTATTATGTTGAGATACGTTGCTTTTATACTCAGTTTTTTAAGGGTTTTTATCATGAAGGATGTTGAATTTTGTCAAATGCTTTTTCTGCATCAATTGAAATGATCACATGGCTTTTGTTCTTCATTCTGTTGATATGATGTGTGTCATTGATTGATTTGCATATGCCCAACCATCCTTGCATCTCTGGGATAAATCCCATTTGGTTATGAATGATTGTTTCAATTTCATTTATTTCTACTCTGATCTTTATTCTTTACTTTTACTAATTTTGGGTTTGATTTGCTCTAGTTTTCTGGTTAAGCTGCATCATTAGGTCATTTATTTGAAGTTTTTCTGCTTTTTTGATATAGACACTTACTGCTATAAACTTCTCTGTCAGTACTGCTTTCACTGTATCCCATAGGTCTTGGTATGTTGTGTTTCCATGATCATTTGTTTCAAGAAATTTTTAAAATTTCCTTCTTAATTTCTTCATTGATCCACTGGTATTTAAGGAGCATGTTGTTTAATTTCCATGTGTTTGTATAGTTTCCAAAATTTCTCTTGTTATTGATTTCTTGTTTTATTTCATTGTGATCTGAGAAGATACTTGAGGCTGGGTGCAGTGACACATACCTGTGGTCCTGACTACTCAGGAGGCTGAGGTGGGAGGATCACTTGAGCCTGGGAGGCAGAGGCTGCAGTGAGCTGAGGTCACACCACTGTACTCCAGCCTGGGCAAGAGTGAGACCCTGTCTCAAAAAAAAAAAAAAAAAAAAAAACTTGATAGTATTTCAATTTTGTGAATGTTTTAAGACTTGTTTTGTGACCTAATTTATGGTCCGTCCTTGTCATACTATCTATGTGCTGAGGAGAAGAATGTGTATTCTGCAGCCATTGGATGAAATGTTCTATAAGTATTTATTAGGTCCATTTGGTTTGTGGTACAGATTAAGTCTGATGTTTCTTTGTTGATTTTCTGTCTGTCCAATTCTGAAAGTGGGATGTTGAAATCTCCAGCTATGACTCTATTGGTGTCTACCTCTCTCGTTAGCTGTAATAATATTTGCTTTATGTATCTGCGTGCTCCAATGTTGAGTACATATATATTTACAATTATTATATCCTCTTGATGAATTGATACCTTTACATTATATAATGACCTTCTTTGTCCCTTTTTGTAGTTTTTTTCTTGAAATCTATTTTGTCTGTTATAGGTATAGCCACTGGTGCTCTTTTTTGGTTTTCATTGGCATGAAATATCTTTTTCCATCCCTTTATTTTTACTCCACATGTCTTTATAGGTGAAGTATGTTTCTTGTAGATAACAGGTCATTGAATTTTGTGTTTCTTATCTATTCAGCCACTCTATGTCTTTTGATTAGAGAATTCAGCTTGTTTACATTCAGTGTAATTATTAATAAGGTCTTACTCCTGCCATTTTGTTATTTGTTTTCTGGTTGTTTTGTGGTCTTCTCTTCCTTCTTTCCTTCCTTTCTATTTTCCTTTTAGTGAAGGTGATTTTCTCTGGTGGTATGTTTTAATTTCTTGCTTTTTATTTTTTGTGTATTCATTGTATGTTTTTTGATTTAAGGTTATGAGGCTTGCAAATAACTTATAGCTCGTTATTTTAAACTGATGACAATTTGGCACTGATTGGGTAAACAAACATGCAATCGAAAAGAAGTCTAATAAATACTCTGTACTTTGTCCCCCCAACTATTTAACTTTCTGTTATTTCTATTTATATCTTATGGTACCAAGTATGTCTTGAAAAGTTGCTGTAGTTATTTTTGATTGGTTTATCTTTTAGTCTTTGACTTAAGATAGCAATAGGTTACATATCACAATTACAGTGTTATAATATTATGTGGTTTTTTTGTGTACTTAGTATTACCAGTGAGTTTTGTACCTTCAGATCATTTTTTAATTGCCCATTAACATCTTTTTTCTTTAAAATTAAAGTATTCCCTTTAGCATTTCTTGTAGAACAGGTCTGATGTTGATGAAATGTCTCATTTTTTTGTTTGTCTGGGAAAGTCTTTATTTCTTCTTAAAGTTTGAAGGATGTTTTCACTGGATATACTATTCTAGGGTAAAAGGTCTTTTTCCCTCAGTAGTTTATGTCATACCACTCTCTTCTGGCCTGTAATGTTTCCACTGAAAAGTCTGCCGTCAGACATATTGGAGCTCCATGGTATGTTATTTATTTATTTATTTATTTATTTATTTATTTATTTAGCTGCTTTTAGGATCCTTTCTTCATCCTTGACCTTTGGAAGTTTGGTTATTAAATGCCTTGAATGGTAGTCTTCTTTGGGTTAAATCTGGTCGATGTATAACTTTCTTGTACTTGAATATTGATATCTTTATCTAGAATTGGGATGTTCTCTGTTATTATCCCTTTGAATAAACGTTCTGTTCCTATCTCTCTCTGCCTCCTCCTTAACGCCAATAACTGTTAGATTTGCCCTTTTGAAACTATTGTTTAGATCTTATAGGCATGCTTCATTGTTTTTCATTCTTTTTTCTTTTGTCTCTGTTGACAGTGTATTTTCAAATAGCCTGTTTTTAAGCTTACCAATTCTTTCTTCTGCTTGTTGACTTTTATTAAGAGACTCAGTATGTCAGTTGCATTTTTCAACTCCAGAATTTCTGCTTGATTCCTTTTGATTGTTTCAACCTCTTTGTTAACTTTATCTGATAGGATTCTGAATTCCTTCTTTGTGTTATATTGAACTTCTTTGCATTTCCTTAAAATAGCTCTCTTGAATTATCTGTCTGAAAGGTCACATATCTCTCTGTCTCCTCAGGATTTCTGGTCCCTGGTCTCTTATTTAGTTTGTTTCTTAAGGTCATGTTTTCCTGCATGGTCTTGATGCTTGTGGATGTTCATTGGTGTCTGGGCATTGAAGGTATTTATTGTAGTCTTCACAATCTGGCCTTTTTTGTACCTCTTTGGAAGGCTTTCCAGGTATTTGAAGGGAATTGGGTGTTGTGATCCGATATTGGTCATTGGAGCCATATCTACATTTGGGGGCACCCCACGCCCAATAATGCTGTGGTTCTTACAGACTTGCAGAGGTACTACCTTGGTGGTCTTAGATAAGGTCTAGAAGAATTCTCTGGATTACCAGGCAGAGACTCTTATTCTCTTCCCTTACGTTGTCCCAGACAAATGGAGCCTCTGATTCTGTGCTCCAAGCCTCTTGTAACTGGGGGAGTGGTGACACAAGCACTTCTGTGGCTGTCACCACTGGAACTGCACTAGGTCAGACCTGAAACCAGCATAGCGCTGGATCTCACCCAAGGCCCAGTGTAAGCACTACCTGGCTACCTCTTGTGTTGGCCCAAAGTTCTAGGGCTCTACAGTGAGCAGGTGGCAAAGCCAGTTAGGCTTTTATCCGTCGCTTTAGGACAGCGAGTTCCCCTGGGCCCCTGGCAGGTCCAGAGATGCCATCTGGGAACCAGCATCTGGAGTTGGTAACCTTGGAACCCTACCTGGTCCTCTATTCTACTGCAGCTGAGCTGGCACCCAAACCACAAGACAAAGTGCTTCCCACTTTTCACTCCTCTTTTCATAGGCAAAAGAGTCTGTCCCTGTGGCCACTGCAGGCCCACAGGGATTATTGCCAGGCTATTGCTCATATTCACTTAAGGCCCAAGGGCTCTTCAGTCAGCTTGTGGTGAGTGCTGCCAGGCCTGGGACTTGCCCTTCAGGGCATTGGGTTCCCCTCTGGCCCAGGCATGTCCAGGAATGCCCTACAAGAGCCAAGGCCTGGAATCAGGGACCCCCAAGAGCCCACTTGGTGCTCTGTTCCATTGTGGCTGAGCTGGTATCCAAGTTGCAAGATAAAGTCCTCTTTACTCTTCCCTCTCCACTGCTCAAGTGGAAGGAAGGAGTCTCTTTTGGAGCTGTGAGCTGTGCTGTCTTAGATTAGGGAAAGGGTGCCATAAGCACTGCCTTAGCCACCTCAGCTGGTGTCTCACTAGGTTACATGCCCCGTAGGTCTAATGGCTTTCGAGCCCAGCCCAGCACTAAAACTTGCCTAGAAATTGCAGTTCCTGTGTCCTAGACTGCTTTTCAAGTTTATTTAGGGCCCCAGGACACTTTCGCCTATAGTGGTAAGGCTTGTTGAAACACAGGCTCCGACCGCTGGGATGGACATTTCTCCTCTGGCGAGGGCACATCTAAATTCTCCCTCCATGGGCATTGGCTGAGTTCTTTGCTAATGGCCTGGGTGTTGCCTGCCAATTGGCCTGGTGTTGCTTTCTGCTGTGACATGGCAACACTGAGTTCCAGTGCAAAGTCCCACAATCACTGCACTCTCCCTTCCCCAAGCACACAGATTCTTTGCACCACATGGCCACTGCATGGGCGTGGGGAAGGGGTAGCATAGACAGTCCAAAACTGTCTTTCCTACTCTCTTCAGTGCTTCTTTCAGCAATACAAAGTTAAAACCAGGTACTGTGATCACTCACCTGATTTTTGGTTCTTGTGAAGATGCTTTTTTGTGTAGATAGTTGTTAAATTTGGTGTTCTGTGGTGGGGGCAGCGATTGGTTGAGGCTTCTATTCAGCCATCTTGCTTCATCTCCCTACAATAGATTAAAAAAAAAAAAAGACTTTAGAATTATCTAATTTTTTTCTTTAAAAGATATAGATGTTTTAATTATAATCTTCAGGTGTTTCCAGAGTCATTGTGTTCTGTCATGAAAGTAATGCAAGAGCAGTTTGCTGTAATGAAAAGCTAGAAGCTTTGAGAACACTTTATTTTCTAATTCCAAAACAATAATAAAAAATAGAACTTTGCTAGCTGGCTGTGTCTATTGTCATTCTTTGATGAGATACTTTGAGTTCTAGATACCATGAGGTGTTGATACGACAGCATGTTATGATAGAAATTTTTAGAAAAGACCAGAGACTTGAGCAGTCAACTAACCTGCTTGTGAAATTCACCTCCATCACTTTTGCTCTGGTATTTTGAGCAAGTTGTTTAACTTCCTTTGTAAAGTGAAGATTATACTTCTTTCGAGTTACTATGAGGATGAAAGCACTCAGAATAAGTTCTTGTTGAATGGTAGATGTATAAGGAATACCATGTGGTAACAATTATATGTTTTGATATTGTCAGGTGAAGTGAAAGACAAAAATGTTCAAGTGGTCGAGCTTCCTATTGTAGACAGTCTTCATCCCCGTCCTCCATATTTACCCTTGGCTGTACCAGAAGACCTCGCAGATCGACTTATACGAGTGCATGGCGACCCTGCAGTGTGGTGGGTGTCTCAGTTTGTCAAATACTTGATCCGTCCACAGCCTTGGCTAGAAAAAGAAATAGAAGAAGCCACCAAGAAGCTTGGCTTCAAACATCCAGTTATTGGGTAAGACTGATTTTTTCTTCAAACTGTGATGTGTAGTAGTTAGGGTTATGTATCTTTACAACATATTGTGAATTTTACAATATATAGTTCAATTTTTATAGTCCCACCAAAGAACAGAGGTTCTAGAGCTATCCTAAGGGCACATGGAGACTATTCTTTTTGTTTGTTTGTTTACTTAGAACAGCTGAGAAAGTTTCTTGGTAGTGCTCTATTACTGTCTCCAGTGCTCCTCTTCCTTTGCTTCTTTCTCCTCTTATCACAGCTCTCTTTTGGCTTTTGTTGGTGTTATTTTTGAGATAGGGTCTCACTCTGTCACCCAGGCTGAAGTGTAGTGGCTCACTGCAGCCTTGACCACCCTGGGCTCAAGTGATCCTCCTACCTCAGCCTCCCAAGTATAATAGCTGGGTCTACAGGCATGTACCACCATGTCCAGCTTCTTTTTATTTTTATTTTCGTATTTCCCACCCCACATCTTTCCTTGTGTCTTAGTCTTCATATGTAGAGAAGTTATTGACCCCATTCTAAGTGTTAGACCTAAAGAAGGTACATGTGAAGTCAGAATATCAAATCGTATTTCTTCTCATGTAACTTTTGATTGAAATTCAGTGGAATCATTTGTTCTGCCCACTTCATCTCTGTAGAGCACACTGAACAATTCCAGTTTCCGCAGAGAAAGGGTGATTATGAAGGATGTGGGAAGGAAAAGATGATAGAATAGATGTCCATATGATTGTATCCACATCTGGGTTATAGTCTGGAATGCAAAGCAAAGAATAGCCATGAAGATGGCAGAGTAACTCTAGTGAAATCAAACCTTCACTCCAGATTCATAATAAAAACACTGGCCTTAGGCTTGGCCTAAGGCATACCCATATACTGTGACCTAAAGGCATATAAATCTACCTTTTTCTACATATGAATAGCGATTTAGTAATTTGTGGGGAGGGGAAGGCAAGATTTCAGGAGGATCTTTTAATTTATGAAAATAAAGTGTTATTTTTATTTCCATTAATATTACTTTGGGGCCAGGCATAGTGGCTCATGCCTGTAATCACAACACTTTGGGAGGCTGAGGCAGGCGGATCACTTGAGCCCAGAAGTTTGAGAAAAGTCAACCTAGGCAACATGGTTGAAACCCCATCAATACCAAAAAAAAAAAAGCAAAAATTAGCCAGGCGTGGTGGCACATGCCTGTAGTCACAGCTGTTCAGGAGGCTGAGGTGGGAGGATCACTTGAGCCTGGGAGGCAGATTGGAGTAAGCCGTAATCACACCACTGCTGAAAATGTTCTGAAAATGTGTGCCACAGAGCAAGACCTTGTCTAAAAAAAAAAAAAAAAATGACTTTGGAAACACTAAGATGGGAGGAGAGAGAATACTGTGGGAGTCAGTGCCGTATTCAGTACAGGGCAGTGTAAATCTGTTTCCCCAATTTTACAGTTTTGGGGCTTTTCTTAAATATGTCAGATGAAATCAGTGTCTGCACTCGTTTGATATGGTGAAAAACAGAGAAAGGAAATTCATTATGCCCACAACAGAAGGGCTGGAATCGGCTTCATTTACTTAAAATATTAAAAGGTTTGCTGGTCTTAACGGTGCTGTAAAAGTTTATCCAGGTTAGTGTTTTCCTGGGACAACTTTAAGTTCTACAAGCTGGCAGTTATGGTGACTCTACAGGGTAAAATAAAGAGGAAAACCCTTGGCATCAGAACTTTACAAATAATACCTCTAATGTTTTTTAGTAACAACTGTGAATCCTGGTATCATCCTGGTAACAAAAATCTTGTTATATTCAGTTTTTTTCCAGACATCTGGTTGCTGCCTAGTATGAAATGCAACTCTGGAATCTCCCATTTATTCCTAAGATATGAATTATTTTCTCAATAAGAAATCATTCTTCAAAGGCTTTACTTACTTTCTAATTCCCCTTGTATTGTTTAGCCTGCAAATATATTTAGAATATCTATTTTTGAGTTTTTAAAATACTATGTGTTTTACTTTTTCTAATGGTTAAAATGAAAGAAAAATCTGTTAAAAATGCCTATAATGCCACCATAAGTAGGGGTATAAATTGAGTACCTTGAAAGCACCCAGTGTCAGTACATTACCAGCAGAATCTGAATTTCTCCCCCAGAGTCCATGTCAGACGCACAGACAAAGTGGGAACAGAAGCTGCCTTCCATCCCATTGAAGAGTACATGGTGCATGTTGAAGAACATTTTCAGCTTCTTGCACGCAGAATGCAAGTGGACAAAAAAAGAGTGTATTTGGCCACAGATGACCCTTCTTTATTAAAGGAGGCAAAAACAAAGTAAGTTAGATCAACTGGTGATTCTAGATTGTCTCTTTCAGTTTAAAAGAATTCTTACTTCCCATGACTTGTGATTTTTGTATATTATTATTGCTAATTATTAGGGTTTTAAAAATTCAAGTGATTATATACTTGTATAACTGTCAGTCTAATCAAAGCATTTTTATTAGCCATATCCAATAATGCCTTATAAGAAGTCTAAAATGAACTGGACCACCGACTTATGTATTATCACTAACAATAATCATTATCATCATTAAAAGTATCACCCTACTTCTTGGTACTAAAATCTTCATTAGTCTGTTGGAGCTACCATAACAAAATAACATAGACTGAGTGGCTTAAATTACAGAAATTTATTTCTCCCTGTTCTGAGGCTGGGAAGTTCAAGATCAAGATGCTGGCAAGGTAGATTTAATTTTCTCTTGGCTTGTAAGCAGCCACTATTTCAGTCTGTGCTCCTGTGACCTCTTCTTTGTGTGTGCAGGGAACAGGAGAGGAAGTGTTCTGATGTCTCTACATATAAGGACACCAATCTCATGAGGACCCCACTCTCATGACCTCATCTAAGCCTAATTATTTCTCAATGGTCCTATTTCCAAACACCATCACGTTGAGGCTAGGGATTCCACATAGGAATTTGTGCAAATGTAAACATTCAGTCAGTAACACTAGCCAGCTATACAGACTGTTAGCAATAAAACCACGTGCTTACCATTTTGATTTCACTGTCTTTATTAACAATTACAGGCAACTGAACACATATGTAGAGTTTTGTCTTATAATAATTTCTGGAATTTGAAAGTTATACTAAAGAAAGGTAAGAAATCAAAAAGTAAGTTTTGTAAGTTGAGGAATAAAGACTACTAGTATGTATGGAACAGTAACAATTATTTTTTGAGCTTGCCTGTATTTCAGGCACTGTGCTGGGTGCTGGGGATTTCATGATAAACAAGATATTCACTGCTGTCAAGGAATTCCCAAATCTAATAGGGGAATAAACAATTACCCTACAGTGTGAGTAACACTATTACAGGGTTAACATGAGGTATTATGAAAACACACAGATAAAGCACAAATCCTAATTGGATACTTCTTATAGGATCTGGGTAAACCTGGAGTTGGTCTTTATTTACTATCAATAAATGAAGGATGTATTAAATGTATGTGAAAGTAGGAAATTAAGGAGAAGAAAATTCTAGTCTTAGTTCTGCTCCGATACTATCTCATCCCTGAACCCTGGACTGGCCTGTGTCCCCGACTCTGTGCAGTCTTCTGTTGTAGTGTTTAGCACTTGCTTACTTCTGTCTCCTTCACTAGATTATAAGTGCTTTGGATATAATACCTAGCTGTAGTTAAATGCCCAGTAAATATTAAATAGTGTTGATTTCAATCCCATCAGTTTGGAAACATTAACAGTTAATCATTTAAGCTTTTTGGCTATTTAATTAATGTATTTATTGTTCCCCATGTTTCAAATGGGAGTGAGGAAAATAAATACATTTAGAATGAGGACTGTAATGCAGGTATTAATCTAAGTCATTAGATAATAATTTAAATCCTCTTTCTATCTCTGAAGAATCCAAATGAACCTGAAGCAAATTGCCTTTTTTATTCAAGGCTCCCTCTCTTGAGCACGTACACACACTACCATACACATGCATGCATGCGTGTGCGTGCGCGCGCACACACACACACACACACTATGTATATATGTAAACAAAGGGCAAATAATTAATCAGCCAAGTATATGAGTGAGTTAATGTAAGAGAGATTAAATGAACATTTGGGTACAAAACACAATTTTAAAAAAAGTATGGTTTGCCATGTTTCTTCAATTTAAAACACCAAACTGACTTTGTAGCTTGGTTGAAGAAAAAGATACTAATTTTGTCTACTCTTTCACTTGTTCTTGAATGCATCACAAGCATTTTTGCTTGTTTTCTTGATGAGCAGATTAATTCATGCTCACTTAAAAATATGCAAGTTGGTAAATACCCTATTCATTTTCATGCTGCTGATAAAGACATGCCCCAGAATGGGCTATTTACAAAAGGAAGAGGTTTAACGGACTTATAGTTCTACATCCCTGGTGGGGCGGGAGGGCGCTCACAATCATGGTAGAAGGTGAAAGGCATGTCTAACATGGCAGCAGACAAGAGAAGAGAGCTTGTGCAGGGAAACTCCCATTTTTAAAACCATTAGATCTTGTGAGACTATTCACTATCACGGGAACACCAGGGGAAAGATTTGCCCCCATGATTCAGTTACCTCCCACTGGGTCCCTCCCACAACACCTGAGAATTCAAGATGAGATTTGGGTGGAGACACAGCCAAACCATATCATTCTACCCCTGGCCACTCCCAAATCTCATGTCCTCACATTTCAAAACCAGTCATGCTTTTCCAACAGTCCCCCAAAGTCTTAACTCATTTAAGCATTAACTCAAAAGTCCGCAGTCCAAGGTCTTATCCAAGACAAGGCAAGTCCCTTCCACCTATGAGCCTATAAAATCAAAAGCAAGTTAGTTACTTCCTGTATACAGTGGGGATACAGGCACTGGATAAATACACCCATTCCAAAAGAGAGAAATTGGCCAAAACAAAGAGGCTACAGGCCCCATGCAATTCCGAAATCCAGTGGGGCAGTCAAATCTTAAAGCTGCAAAATGATCTCCTTTGACTCCATGTCTCACATACAGGTCACACTGATGCAAGAGGTGTGCTCCTTTGGCCTTGGGCAATTCCACCCCTATGGCTTTGCAGTGTATAACCCCCCTTCCTCGCTGCTTTCATGTGCTGACACTAAGTGTCTGTGGCTTTTCCAGGTGCATGGTGCAAGCTGTTGGTGGATTTACCATTCTGGGGTCTGGAGGACGGTGGCCCTCTTCTGACAGCTCCACTAGGTGGTGCCCCAGTGGGGACTCTGTGTGGGGGCTCTGACCCCACATTTTGCTTCTGCACTGCCCTAGCAGAGGTTCTCCATGAGAGCCCCATTCCTGTAGCAAACTTCTGCATGGGCATCCAGGTGTTTTTATACATCATCTGAAATCTAGGCAGAGATTCCCAAACCTCAATTCCTGACTTCTGTACACCCACAGGCCCAACACCACATGGAAGCTACCAAGGCTTGGGGCTTCCACCCTCTGAAGCAATAGCCTGAGCTGTACTTTAGCCCCTTTTTATCATGACAGAAGCAGCTGGGATGCAGGGTACCAGGTCCCTAGACTGAACACAGCAGAGGGACCCTGGGCCCAGCCCACAGAATCATTTTTTCCTCCTAAACCTCCGGGCCTCTGATGTGAGGGGCTGCTGCAAAGGTCTCTGACATGCCCTGGAGACATTTTCCTCGTTGTATTGGTGATTAACACTAGGCTCCTCAGGATTGTGCAAGTTTCTGCAGCTGGCTTGAATTTCTCCTCAGAAAATGGGATTTTCTTTTCTATCACATTGTCAGGCTGCAAATTTTCCAAACTTTTATGCTGTGCCCCCCTTATAAAACTGAATGCCTTTAGCAGCACCCAAGTCACCTCTTGAAATCTTTGCTGCTTAGATACCTATAATCCAGATACCCTAAATCATCTCTGTCAAGTTCAAAGTTCCACAGATCTCTAGGGCAGGGACAAAATGCTGCCAGTCTTTTTGCTAAAACATAACAAGAGTCACCTTTGTTCCGGTTCCTCATCTCCATCTGAGACCACCTCAGCTGGACTTTATTGTCCATATCACTATCAGCATTTTGGACAAAGCCATTCAACAAGTCTCTAGGAAGTTCCAAACTTTCCCACATTTTCCTGTCTTCTTCTGAGCCCTCCAGACTGTTCCACACTCTGCCTGTTACCCAATTCCAAAGTCACTTCCACATTTTCAGGTATCTTTTCAGCAGCGCTCCACTTCTTGTACCAATTTACCATATTAGTCCATTTTCACACTGCTAATTAAGACATAGGCGAGACTGGGCAATTTACAAAAGAAAGAGGTTTAATGGACTTACAGTTCCACAGAGCTGGGGAGGCCTCACAATCATGATGGAAGGTGAAAGGCATGACTTACATGATGGCAGACAAGAGAAGAGAGCTTGTGCAGGGAAACTCCCATTTTTAAAACCATCAAATCTCATAAGACTTATTCACTATCGTGAGAACAGCACTGGGCAAGGTTTGGGGATCCAGCCAAACCATATCATTACCAAAGCAAGGAAAAAGTATTATGCTCAATCCCATTTATGTAGTCTCATTTTTTAATACAGTCATGTACCACATAACATTTCAGTCAGTGATGAAGCACCTGTGTGATGGTGGTCCCATAGATTATAAAACTGTACTTTTACTGTACCTTTTCTACCCTCAGTATTCAATATAATAACATGCTGTACAGGTTTGTAGCCTGGGAGCAATAAGCATTCCATATATTCTAGGTGGGTATATGTATAGCTTAGGTGTGGTGTAGTTGGCTATGCCATCCAGGTTTTTGTAAATACACTATGATGTTGGCGTGATGATAACATTGCCTAATGATGTATTTCTCAGAACATATCCTCGTTGTTAACTGGAGCATTACTGTAGTTGATTGAATTCTTTATAATATAAACCCTTTACACAATACAGCAATAGATCCATTCTCCCAGGTTGCTAAAACAGTCATTGTAAACATCTTTTTTTTTTTTTTTTTTTTTGCTTTGTCACCCAGGCTGGAGTGCATTGGTGCAAGCGTGGCTCACTGCAGCCTCAACCTCCTGGGCTCAAGAGATCCTCCTTCCTCAGCTTCCCGAGTAGCTGGGACCATTGGCATGTGTCATCATGCCCAGCTAATTTTTTGTGGGTAGAGACAGGATCGCATGTTGCTGAGGCTGGTCTCGACCTCCTGGGCTCAAGCAGTCCTCCCGCCTTGTCCTTCAAAGTGCTGGGATTACTGACGTGAGCCACCATGCCCAGCCTAAATATCTTTTTTTTTTTTTGAGACAGAGTTTCACTCTTGTCCAGGCTGGAGTGCCATGGCGCGATTTTGGCTCACTGAAATATCTGCCTTCCAAATGCAAGCGATTCTCCTGCTTTAGCCTCCTTAGTAGCTGGAATTACAGGGATGTGGCACCACTCCTGGCTAATTTTGTATTTTTAGTAGAGACGAGGTTTCTCCATGTTGGTCAGGCTGGTCTCGAATTCCCAACCTCAGGTAATCTGCCCACCTCGGCCTCCCAAAATGCTGGATTATAGGCATGAGCCACTGCGCCCAGCCACATCTTTTTTAATGACTACATACATATACATTGTACGGATATGTCATTGCTTATTTGACCAACCATTCTCCGAATATTCGGCAGTCAGGTTATTTCCAATGTTTCATTCTTATAAGTAATGCTATGACATGTGCCTAAAATTATCCACATTATTTCCTTAGATTTCTGGACCTGGAAGTATTTAGATGCAAGGATATAAACTTTTTTTTTTTTTTTTTAAATACAGGGTCCAGGTTGGAGTGCAGTAGCGCAATCTCAGCTCACTGCAGCCTTGACCTCCTGGGCTCAATGATCCTCCCACCTCAGCCACCTGAGTAGTTGGGACTACAGGCACATGCCACCACACTCGACTAGATATAAACATTTTACAGCTTTGATCCATAGCATAGCATGACAGTTTTATACCAAACAACCCTTATCGTACAGTTGGCAGTATCTACTTGAACTGCACGAATAGTAAAACCAGAATTTCCTCCTTGTAGCCAACAGCTGTAACTCCCCTCCCAGTGGTAGTCCAGGCAGCAATTTTCTCCATATTCTGTTACTAGTAGCCTTTTACGTATAATTTTTTTCTCTTTGTAATTCCTTTTATTTTTATTTTCGACTTGAGTCATTTCTTGGGGATTTAAATGATGGGGTTTTTTCTTTACTCTTTCACTTAAATGTTTTTCTACTCTGATTTAATTCTACTTTAAACCACTCAGGATTGGTTTTGATACCTAAGCAAATCATAAAACTTCTGCCATTGTTTTAGGAGACCAAAAGCATGAATTAATCCATTAACAAAGTACATAGTGTGCAAGGTAATCATTGTTAGACTTTTCTGCTTCAAGAGGGTGAAGAGATGAAAAATTAAACTTAAATGATGTATAGTGTTCACACAGTCAGAGGAGAATCCATTTTCTGTGTTGCTCATTCTTTGAAACGGGGTTAAAATTAGCTTTATGCATATAGCTTCTGTGTGAAGATGCTTAGTTAATGCTTTGTGGCTTGGTATTACACTTCAGATTTCTCCATGTTAAGATTGAGTTTGGCCGGGCGCAGTGGCTCATGCCTGTAATCCCAGCACTTTGGGAGGCCGAGGTGGGCGGATCACTAGGTCAGGAGGTCGAGACCATCCTGGCTAACACGGTAAAACCCCGTCTCTACTAAAAATACAAAAAATTAGCCAGGCATGGTGGTGGGCGCCTGTGGTCCCAGCTACTCAGGAGGCTGAGGCAGGAGAATAGTGTGAACCCAGGAGGCAGAGGTTGCAGTGAGCCAAGATGGTGCCACTGTACTCCAGTCTGGGCAACAGAGTGAGACTCCATCTCAAAAAAAAAAAAAAAATTGAGTTCATCCACAAGATTTTACCACCAGCATCCCAGTGACTGTGGCAGCCATTGCTATTGTGGCGATCTCTTTAGTAGTTCAGTATTACAGTGTTTGAATCACAGAATCATTGACAGTCAAAGAAATAAGAACTATTAAAGTTGGCTACCCAATATTGCATTCTAAGATTGTGGAGATTAGGGATGGGGTTAAACCAGGAAGAAAAACAAGCCTTTAAAAGTCTCCCAGGTAAAATATTTACAAATTGAGTTTATTCTTTATTTTTAAAATGCTGGATGAGTTCTTTCTAAAAGTAGATACATTGAAATGTTCTTGTCATTTGTTAAAAGTTTTTTGTAAAGTATTTGGTTGCCCTGTGAAATGAAGAATCAGCAATGAGTGGTATATTTGTTCACTGTTTTGTTGAACTCTATAATATGCTGGACACAGCACAGAGCACTAGGAATACAAAGTCAAAATATAATGTGTGGCTCCTTATCTCAGGGAGTAACCAACAGGTAGACAATATACATGTAACACATAATTACAGTATAGTTAGATAAGTCTCCTGAAGGAGTTTACGTACCAGGTACGGTGAAGTCACAAAGAGAAGTATCTTCCTCAGTCAAGGGAAGGACTTCAGAAAACAACACCAGATATTAGTTTATAACTGGAAGCTAGTCCTTCATGGATGATACAAAAATAAATTTTTATACAGTAGAAAAAGAAAAAAAAATTCCTAGAATCTAAAACCTCAAGGTAGAAGAATTCCTCCACTGACATAGTTGAGGGCGAAAGACAAGAAGCATGTTTGTGCAAAAAGTTTCATGCTCATTATGAAATGTGTAAAGTTTCCTTCTTCCATTATTTACTGTTTTGTTTGTGTGTGTTTTGTTTCGTTTTACACTTAGGTATCGTTTATGAAGCCATAGAGATAGGCCTGAGAATTCTTTTGCATGTAGAGATGGGCCTGAGGAACTTAGGTACCTTTTTTTGTTGTTTTTAATTTTTTTATTTTAATAGTGGTGGGGTTTCACTGTGTTGCCCAGGCTGGTCTCAAACTTCTGAGCTCAAGCAGTCTGCCTGCCTCAGCCTCCCAAAGTTCTGGGATTATAGGGATGAGCCACCACACCCAGCCTTAGGTACCCTTTTGATTTGGTTCCAGAGAGGGCTCTTTTAGTTAGGAAGACCATTAATGTTAGTGTTACTTCTTGGTAAATTGATCACTCCTTTGTTTCACTGAACATCCAAACCATGCTGACAAAGTTAGTCTTTATTCAAGGATAAAACCTGTACTGGTTTTATCAGTTCCCCCCTTTCTTTCTCCCTCTAGCATTTCATATTTCTTTGTTGTTTCTGCTCCATGCCTGGGTATGCAGCTTCACAAGAATCACATTAAAACTATTTCTGGTTGTTTTCTTTTCAGAACAAATGTGACATTTTCTTCATCTCCTTGATTTTGAGCTAAAGAGGGCAACTGTCAAAAATAATGAGGCCAAATGGATTTGAACACTGAATAGCAGTCTGAAACAGTGCTCAGAGACTTTGCCTTTACAATCATTATTACAGAGGCAATGAGGGAAAGCTCCTTGGTGGCCGTGAAATGAAGAGAAACTGAAACAGCTCTTAGGGGATTAGGGAAAGTCCCAGGCATAGGTAGCACTCACTTGTTCGTGTATTTATTCACACAGCATTGTGTGGAGTGCTAGATGCTGTGATGCAGAGAAAAAAAAACTCATGGTCCTAACCTTTTTTGGAATACTGTTTGAAAGACAAACATGTAAACTGACTCCTGATGCTTCAGGGTTTCTATATAGGAACTATTATTCCTCCAGAAAATATTTATTCCTCCTCTATTATATTCCAGATTCTCTTCAAAAGACATCCTGTATGAATACTTTTAAACACATACTGTATCTCTAGCAAGACTACCAAAATATGACGTGGTGGGCATCTATGGAATTTGCTTCCATAAATATTAGAATGGGCTATTACTGTTATTAGGTAAGAGTAGATGATTCTTCAAGAAGGATGCAGGTTAAGGGAGACCGTTAGTTCTCACAAATTTTTAAAATATTCGTCTCTTAACTTCTTTTTATTATTAACTTGTAATGTCAATGAAGAAGACATTTACAAAGTCTAATCCAAATCTGAATGATCAAAAATTCTAAATTAAAAATTTGAATGAGGTTTTATCACAGCATTTATATTCCAAAGGAAAAGCTCAGTGACCAAATATGAAAGAAGTTTGAATAAACTCTTAAAAGTCACTCATTACAAAAAGAAAAAGGAGACTTTAATTTTTGACTATTTCATGAATTGATAAAGGACATTTTGATGTATGTATGTGTGTTTTATATGATATGCCAAAAAGTTTAATATACAGGGCATTCCAGAATGGTTTCTGCCCCACTGATGGACTTCAAAGATGTCTCATCAACTACACTGTTAAAATGCCATAATTAAAGGTCTCCTTTCTGTTAGAAAGCTCTTAGTCCAAGCAGCAAGTCTACCTTCTGATAGGATACTGTGATATCTATGACCATCTATAAATTAATTTATTTTTTCAGGTACCCCAATTATGAATTTATTAGTGATAACTCTATTTCCTGGTCAGCTGGACTGCACAATCGATATACAGAAAATTCACTTCGTGGAGTAATCCTGGATATACATTTTCTTTCTCAGGCAGACTTCCTAGTGTGTACTTTTTCATCCCAGGTAAGTGTCAGTAGGGCATTTTAAAATAACCAATACTTTTTGGTTGTATAGGAGTCAGAAAAATTATTTGTGTGTCTGTGTATTGTTAATGTTCATTATTGTGACTCAGGTGCAATTTTTCTGATACTCAGTAATGATCCCTTTTGTGAAAGAATGAAAAGATCCCGTAAAATAGCCATTCACGTGCACTGAATATTTAGTTTGCAAGTAATGGCTGACTACATCTCCACTGAAGCCAGTTACTGGAGTTGTTTAAAGTATTTGGCTTGTTCATAGCATTTAACAGAAACAACAAGTAATTAAGCTTACTTAATACTTTCTAATTTTGCATATAGTCAATATGTAACCAGAATCCATCCATGTCTACACATTAGTGCACTGATACTGAAAGGCTTAAATGTTGTAAATTTTGCCTCACTTGATTGCCTTATAGAAAAGAGAGTAAATGTAATTCCCTTTCAAGTTCTACTACATTTCTACTAAGTGAGAAACTGTATGTTAAATTTAAGAAACACAGTATCACAATCATTGTTTGAATTTAATTGTTGCAGATGATTATATTTTATGGGTGTGGTATATGTGTTTTTATGAGGGTCCAACCAGCTTTATATGCCCTGTGGAATATCAGGATAATTATAGTGGATTTTATTCTGTTCTCTCATTTATGCACGTATTATTGGTTAGTTCATTCAACCAGCTGTTATGCTCAAAATTATACTAGATGCAGAGGAGATTTCAAAGGAGATTGAAGATACAGTTCTTGCCCTGGTCCAGAATCTAATAAGCAAAATACACACATAAAATAACTAGAGAATAATTAACAGAACATACAAATTGGTATAAGATAAATGTATGCTTAAATGTCGAGAAGAAGCAGAGAAAAGAAAATGTGAAAAAAGGAAAGCCATATCATTTTTACGAGAGTATACTTCGGAGAGTAAAAGGAAATGGATACTTTCTTATTATATGACAATATACATCGTCAGGGGATGGCGAAACTATTTTTGGAAAGATACCTAGCCAGGCAAAGGTTACAGATTCCTTTAATATGGAATAAGAATACAACTTACTACCCAAAGATAGCTGCACAGAACACACAGCAGCAATCTTAATCAGAAGGGAAAATGTCTTCAAGTTCCCATGAAGGCATCCACTATTGATGTTTCTCCCTAATTGGGGCACGGATCCTATCTTTAAGAAACTCTTATTTCCATTCTTTTTTTTTTTTTTTTTTGAGGCGGAGTCTCGCTCTGTCGCCCGGACTGGAGTGCAGTGGCCCGATCTCAGCTCACTGCAAGCTCCGCCTCCCGGGTTTGCGCCATTCTCCCGCCTCAGCCTCCCGAGTAGCTGGGACTACAGGCGCCCGCCACCTCGCCCGGCTAGTTTTTGTATTTTTAGTAGAGACGGGGTTTCACTGTGTTAGCCAGGATGGTCTCGATCTCCTGACCTCGTGATCCGCCCGTCTCGGCCTCCCAAAGTGCTGGGATTACAGGCTTGAGCCACCGCGCCCGGCCTATTTCCATTCTTATTGCAAGAAAGGGGCAAGGTTTATAACTTCTTGGTTCCTTCCAACTGTTTTTGAGATTCTTGACTATGCATCTGCCTGATCAACAGGTACATGTAACTGGTAACAACCTCCAAACATTCTTGATGCTTATTGTTAGAATGAGTGAATCAAGAGTCACTTCCCCAGGTATGCCACCTTCTCTGTAGGCCTGGATTTTAGGCTGCCTGAAGTCACCTCCTCTAGTCCAGGTTTCTCAACCAAGGCACTATTTTAGACCCGATAATTCTTTGTTGTGAGGAGCCATATTGTGCATTGTAGGATATTTAGCAGCCTCCCTGGCCAGTAAGACCCTCACTTCAAATTATGACAACCAAAAATGTGTCCAGATATTGCCAGATATCCCCTGTGGAACAAAATTGCCCTGGTTGAGAGTCACTGTTCTAGTCACAAGATTCTAAAATTAAATAAATTTACACATGTCTAAATGTTTACCAACCTCACATGTAGACAGGCACTGAGACTTACAGGGTTGTACTCATGTTTTGCTTATCTTCTTCCAGCCCTCCTTAGTAATACCATTAGGCTTATTCTGGAATAGAAAATTTTTTTCTTTACTCTTTTTTTTCCTTTTTGAAGTTGTACTTTAGAATTTTGGATCCTCATAACTCCAATTTTGACCTAGAAATCAGGATCTCTGTCACTTAATGATGGTAGAATTCTGTCTAGGCTTGAGGAGAATATTGTTCTATTACTTTGTTTAGTTTTATGCATAATGTCGACCTCAGTGTATTCAGACCTTGGGTTCAGAGAAGCAATTCATATGAAGTAGGAGTGATGCTGAGAAGACTTTTTGTATCCAAAGGAATAAGGCTCATACTTATATATCATGTTGTTCCTAAAAACTCTTGGCAGTCAAAGTTTGCCCAAAATAATTTCACTCATTTGAACCTAAGCAAAATTAAAATAATATTTCATAACCCAAAATAGACTTGAATAACTCAAAATATTTTATGTTAGGGTTCATAATATAAGTTTAACAGTAAAAATACCTTCCATTTTTATAGTGAGTAGCATTTTGCCTAATGTGATTACCTCCTTATCATGTACCTTATTTGATGACTAACCACTGTAGCATTTGAAATTATAGAATAATTCCATATTCAGTGATAAATCTTTGGGCTTACTTGCACCTCAGGATTTTTTTCAAATATTTTTAGTAAAGAAGTATTTAGTAAAGTTTAATGTTTTTGTAGTGTGAATGAAATTGTTTGCAGGATTATTATATAGATTCCCTTACCATAAACCAAAATTGGAATTGTTTGAAAATGCCCTAGAAATATCTTGTCGTCATTGCCAATAGAGGGTGAGAAAAAGTCACTGATGGGATAAAATGCCAAACCATTGACCACTGATCACAGAACAAGAAAGAGACAACCTGTGGTATAGAGTCAGGATATCTGTATTTGAATCCAACTTTGAGCAATTAGTGGCTGTGTGTCCTTGAACAAATTACTTAGCCTATCTCTTAACTGGTTTATTTTTCTACATGTGAAAAAATAATAGTACCTATAGTATAGAGTTTTTGTGAGGATTAAGGAGTTATAAAAAGTAAAGCACTGTGAATAGTACCTAGCAATACAGTATTAAACACATTAGCTGCTATTATTATATATATGAATACTTACAGGAATATCTCTGCCTGTTAGACTTTATGGCATTTATTTTGCAGCTGTTTTTCACATGGCTTCATTTCAGACATGGCTTTCTTCATTTCACGTGGCTTTCATTTCAAATGCTCTCACATTTTAGAAGGAGCATGAAACGAGCTCTTCAAGGACTCCATTAGCTCTACTTGTGGTCATGGGTAATGCTTAGGGTCCGTAAACAAGAGGAACTGTTAACATTCAGCATGTACATTTCTCTGGGCCAGTGTACCACCTCAGCTTCATTTTGTTTAACCTATTGAAAGAGAATATTGCCATATGATGTGATTTTTCAGAAACAAAAGTTCTTCATTCCCAAAAGTTGAGTGAAGACCTAGTATTTCAAGTAAATGTGTGTGTGTTGACCTTAGTGAAATTAATTTTCAGACTTTCCTATATATGTCATAAGCATTCTGGAAAATGGAGGAAGACTAAAGCCATACATCCAGAAGAGTGACAAAAGATAAACATTGAAAATATGTTCAGCCCAGAATAAAAACATGAATAACCAACTCTCAACTTTCTTCGATGATTATTTCATGTGCCAGGAGATGTTAGGAAGTGATACAAGTTTAATATCTCCTTCATAATTATTTGACAGTCTTTAAGTTTTACTCATGTAAACTTTCTGTCTCCTATACACTATTCTTTGAGGAATACCATGTAACAGTAGTGGGAAAGAGTTGACCTGTTGACCATGAGCTATTGTAGACAATACTGCAGGAATGAAATCCCATACTAGAAGGAAAAATGCAAGGCTACATGTTTGGAAAACTGCAGGCAAAAATGTCATGTCACCTTAATCGAGATTTCTCAGAAGTTTTTATACCCATCTCCCTCAGTCTCAGGCTTCTAATCTTTCTTTTATATCCTTAAGTGAGGTAGGGGAATTCTCTCTTCTTCAGTGAAAAGTTTTTAAAAGCCAACACTGTGGCTCTGCTCTCTAATTTTGTTACGATTATTGCTCTTAGCTTTCTGAATTCCTTCATCAGATCTGTTTCTCAAAGCCAAGTTTGTCCTAAAAGCCTCATAAATTGAATAGCACAGTCCTCAGGATTTAATATGAAAGTTGCAGGCAGTATTAGCATTTTTTCAAGTGCATCAAGTGAATTTTGAAAGCTATGCAACCACATTCTAAAACATTCTACCAAATGCATTAATCCTATTCTGTGTTACTGGAAATTGCCTATGTGCAAAGCATGTCATTTGTCACTTATTTTCTTATTTGAATCTTAAATCTGAAACAAAGAATTTATAGTTCGAGAATAACAGCAGTTGACAGCCTAGCTGTAGATAGGCACAGTATCAGAAAGATTTTCTGAAAATATTGCTTATCAGGTTCTGGGATCAATTTTTATTTTTCTGAAATCTGACTTACAAAAATGGTTGCAGATGCTCACTTTAAAGACTAACATTGTTAAAGACATTGTTTAAAGAGCAGTGAACGTTACTCAGTAGTTGCAGCCATTGAAAATCATCATAATACAAAATCACTTTTTTTCCCCCATGACACCTCCCTTTATGGCAGTTATTACAATACTCTTATGAGCCTCTCTGTGGTCTCATTCCAAGTCTGCATGCAACTCAACTCCTCTTACTACACTTTGAATCAGATTTTGGAAGCCCAGAGGGCAAAACCGAAAACTACGTTAACTATTCCAGACAGAAGGCTCTGGATTGGAATTTCCATTGAGATGTGGCTCATGAAACAACAGTGGATACCTGTTGAGAGTACCATGGAGGAAAGAACAGGGTGAAATCCCAAGTTGTGAACTCTGTGACTGCTTCCCAGAGCAGAAGACAAGAAAAGTATTTGCATCCACAGGGGCTCTATCTAGCTTACAATGCTGAGTGCTGTACAGTGCAGCTGTTACTGCATTAATCCTTCTGGCATTTCTCACAACAAATAAAAGACCTGGTTCTTATTCTCTTATTGTGTAGTAAAACAAAGCAGTTTACAGGAAAAGTGCACAGATCTCTCAGCCACTTCCAACTTCTCACACTAGGAGATCCTCCTGCCCTTATCTGTTTTGACAAAAATAAGATCGCATCTACTCTGAGAAAGCTTTGGAGGCTTATGTAAACTCAGGCTACTTCTAAGGGATGAAATTCAGACTAATGGATTCCTCCCTCTTTTTAAATTTTTTTTTAATACAGTCATATCTGTTTTATCCTTTGGCAGGATTTTTGCTGTTACCCATTACTGTGTGCTTTACGATGTACTAAAAATGATGCAGTGCCATATCAACACAGAATAAAGTTAAACATACTACATGTAGCCTGCCACTGCTTTGCAAACCATGGACTGCTCTCAGTCATGCCACCTGTCAAGCATCAAACCTGAGTATGGACATCAGCTACAAGCCTTCATTTACCTGCCATGTGATTTGAACTTGTAAACCACGTGGTAGGTAAGGAAAGAAGAGAAGAAGCATAGAGTGACTAAATGCAAACGTTAACACTATAGTAATCTTTTTAGCCTTTTGCAGTAAATTGCCCCATGGTTGATATAGACAGTTTTAAAATTACTTCCTCTTAATGTTATATATGGATCTTAAGGGTTAAATATCACCCATGGACTTGCCTCTCCATTACTGGCCTGGTATTATGCCTGGAGCAATATTCATTCAACAGATACTCATTGAGCACCTACTATGTGGCAGGCATTGTTGTAGATGTTTATGCTAAGGGAATATATACTCAAGAGCCTGAAAGAGTTCTAACTGCGGCTCTGCCATTAACTAGTTCCTTTTTGTTTTTATTTTTATTTTTTGAAATTTAATCTTTCTGTGGCTTAGCTTCTTCATCTGTAAAATAATGAATAATAATAGTACTTCACAGGTTTGTCATAATAGTTAAATGAGTTGAGACAAGGTGAGGGAAGAGCACACTATTATAACACTGCCTGGGACATAATTAGTGCTCGTTAAGCTCAGCTGCTGTCCTTAATGGTCATTCTTACCAGAAAAATAAAGGGCCACACCTGTGTGGCACTGGTATGCTTGCAGAGGCCTACAGTCACATTTGTCATTTTTATAATGGGCCACCTCAGTGTCTGAAATCTCTGCTATTATTATAATAGTTATTTCTTTGTTTTAATAAAACAATTGCATTATCCATCAAGGTTAACACATGAACAACTCTTGATAGCAAAACATACACTAATTATTAGGATTATACCCAGAAGAAACAGGTCTCTAAGGGTGTGGGACGGGGTGCAATATTGTTTTTATGAGAGTAAGACATTTAAGAGTGGAGAGGAGGAAACACATCACGGCATATTGTCACAGTAGAGGTTGTGGTCATCCTAAGAGTAACACAAGGTCCTGCATTCCTGGCTAGGGATGACTGAAGAGTGGGTGAAGACACCCTGAAAAGAAGACTGTCAGGTTTACCCAAGGCTATCTTTGGTCTTATGCTATATCTTTCTGCTGTTACAATATGAACATGGAGAATAAGATTTACAAGAGAAAATACATATAGCGGTTACAAGCATATGCAGACTGCCTGGGTTCCAACCTGAATCTACCACTTACCAGTATAACCTTGAGCAATGCCTTAACTTCACTTTGACATCTGTAAAATGAACATAATGATAGAATTTTATGGGGATGCTGAAAGGAATCTAACTACATTAGATAATATCTAAAAACAATGTCTGACAGCAAAATCTCCGTAAATATTAGCATCTATCATTGTTATTGTAGTTTGCTATTATTGGAGCTGCTTTAATTATTTAGTTTCTTCTTTTCCTGAGTCCCTCTTAATTTTGCTTGCCTTCTATGAGCCTTTGGCTGAATTTGAAGTTCAAAAGTTCCAAATCTTTTTGATCCCTATTTTATTGTAGTCTCAGTATTCTACCAATGATCTCAATTGTAAAATGACATTGCCAGTATAACCTTTGTTGAAGTACTAAATCTGAAAGCAAAGGTTTTATTATTTTGGTTCTATATCTAGTTGAAATTCTGTCACTGAAATTTGCACAAATCACTTAATCTCCTTGTGTTTTAGTTGCCTATCTGCAAAATTAAAAATACTATCTAATTAGCAGATGAGAATGTGTGATTGATTAACAGTGTATGAAGGAAAGGGACCATCAGCATTTGTGTTGTTTTTTTTTTATCCTAATCCTAAACTTCAAATTCTTTAAGGGCACAAACTATGTCTTACTCAATTTGGTATCATGAGTGCCTAGCTTGGACCACTGTGTGTGTAGCTCTTAATAAATGTTTGATAAAATTAACTAATTCATATTCTTAAATTATTTTGTACTATAGAGAGAGAGATTTTAATTGTAATAATCTTTCGTGGGTTTTTTTTTTTTTAATTTGAAAAAGGATCCAGACACAGAGATGAAGAATGACATATACCATCTTCTGAGAGCAAATGGACTGAAAGCTTGTGGCTAGAATCCACCTACTTTTCAACTTCTTACTCCCCATCCTTTTGGCCAAGGGCTTTTAGATTGCTGTGAAGGAAAGGAGAATGTTTATATACTAACAATTTTTTAAAAATTCTTTCCAAAGGTCTGTCGAGTTGCTTATGAAATTATGCAAACACTACATCCTGATGCCTCCGCAAACTTCCATTCTTTAGATGACATCTACTATTTTGGGGGCCAGAATGCCCACAACCAAATTGCCATTTATGCTCACCAACCTCGAACTGCGGATGAAATTCCCATGGAACCTGGTGATATCATTGGTGTGGCTGGAAATCACTGGGATGGCTATTCTAAAGGTGTCAACAGAAAACTGGGAAGGACGGGCCTATATCCCTCCTACAAAGTTCGAGAGAAGATAGAAACGGTCAAGTACCCCACATATCCTGAGGCTGAGAAATAAAGCTCGGATGGAAGAGATAAACAACCAAACTCAGTTCAAGCCATTTGAGCCAAACTGTAGATGAAGAGGGCTCTGATCTAACAAAATAAGGTTATATGAGTAGATACCCTCAGCACCAAGAGCAGCTGGAAACTGACAGAGGCTTCAATTGGTGGAATTCCTCTTTAACAAGGGCTGCAATGCCCTCAAACCCATGCACAGTACAATAATGTACTCACATATAACATGCAAACAGGTTGTTTTCTACTTTGTCCCTTTCTTTCAATGTGTCCCCATAAGACAAACACTGCCATATTGTGTAATTTAAGTGACACAGACATTTTGTGTGAGACTTAAAACATGGTGCCTATATCTGAGAGACCTATGTGAACTATTGAGAAGACCTGAACAGCTCCTTACTCTGAGGAAGTTGATTCTTATTTGGTGGTGGTATTGTGACCACTGCATTCACTCCAGAATGAGAATGGACGTTTGGTTTTTTGTTTTTGTTTTTGTTTTTTTCCTTTATAAGGTTATCTGGGTTTTTTTTTTTTTTAATAATTGCATCAGTTCATTGACCTCATCATTAATAAGTGAAGAATACATCGGAAAATAAAATATTCACTCTCCATTAGAAAATTTTGTAAAACAATGTCATGAACAAATTCTTTAGTACTCAATGTTTCTGGACATTCTCTTTGATAACAAAAAATAAATTTTAAAAAGGAATTTTGTAAAGTTTCTAGAATTTTGTGTCATTGGATGTTATGATGATCAGCCTTATATGGAAGAACTGTGATAAAAAGAGGAGCTTTTTAGTTTTTCAGCTTATTTACTTTGTTTTTTTTCCTGTTTCTGATATAGTAACTAATTCTTAACTCAGAGACATTGGTCGATTTTAATACTGAAAACCAATTTTCATTGGTACTCATTACAAAATTGCTAAGAACACTCTTTGGGAACTTTCTTTCTCTTATTTTGGACATTGTTTTAACTGAGTGAAATAATCATAACTCCTTGCTCCCAGAGAAGCTATCACCTCCATTTCTAAAACAATTACAGGTTTGTTTGATAGTCTTTCTTAATGTATTTATTATCGCTTTTTGTGAGTAGGGTCCTGTTTTATCCAGGAACCAATTTCTGCCCTGGCCTATCATGCCCTGCTTTTGAGAGTACCAGGTGTCTTAGGGATTGGGAAACTGGCTGTTTCTGAAGTATATGTCTCATAGTATGTAGAACCTGGTGACCAAGGGAGAAGAGGGACCAGTGGGAGACCCACAATGGATTGAGTCTTGGGATTATCTCTTCCAAATACTTCCATGTTAGAATCACTTCAGAAAATAAGACTTTGATGTTTTGTCTCTGAACATCACTTTTGTCCTCATAAAAACACTTCCTTATTGTATGTAGCCTGCCTCCTACAGAGGCCTGGCAGGAGTTACTCCATTCTAAAAGAAAAATATCTCTGTAGGAACGACTTTCAGGCCTGATGTTAAATATCAGGGATCCTAGGCAGAAACTGTTAGTCCTGGCCTTCATATCTTCACCAAATGAAAATACTGTATATAAAAATCTCACCACCAAATTTAACTAAATTCCTTTTCTCAAGTCAAACCTCCCAAAGAAAAAGGAAATTAACTTCCTACAGTGTCAGCAAGCAATTTTCCATTTAGTTTTGGTACAAATAAAAGTCATTTGAAACAATCTCCAACTGAGTGGAGGTAATTCGGATTATGAGTTATTTTGCAACTCGCATGTCACATGTCATTGGAACATCAGTAACTGTGGATCTGATTTGTGCCCTTATAGAAGATCCAAAGGTAAATTAAGTTAGTCTCTTTTCCTTCTAAGTTGACCCAGTTCCAGGGGTGAAAGGACCAAAGAACAGAGATATGAAGGAAATAAATTAAGGAATATTTCCCAAAGGGAGTTGAAGACTTAGTTTTTGACATTTTATCATTTAGTTCTAGAATTTCTACTTAATTATTTGTATTTCTCTACTGAGTTTTTTTATTCACTACAAGCATGTTTAAATTACGCTTTAAAATTATTTTCTGGTAAATTTGACATCTGGATAATTTTAGAATTGGTCTCCATTGTTTATCTTTACAGAATGGTCAGATTTTGGGGGGAGGTCTCTCATATATTGAGTGATTTACATTGTGTCCTGAACATTGTAAACGTTTATGTTGTAGATTCTGTTATATTACTCTGAAAAGTGCTGTGATATATCTATATACATACATATGTGTGTGTGTGTGTGTGTATATATATATTTTTTTGCTTGTGTTAGCAGGCATTTAACTTTGTTGGACTCAAATTGTAAACTGTCTTGGGCAGCAGCTGAAAATCTCAATTCATGTAGCTGGAGTCTATGCCATGTGTAGTTCAGGGCTCAGCCGGAGAGATGGATAGAATTTATGCACAGAATTTGTAGTCCTTTTTCTTTGGCTCCCTTTCTTCTGAGATTTCTCCCCTCACTTTCCAGCAGCTGTGGTTGCTCTGATTCTTAGACCAGAAAGACTGCAGTTTTCTTTCAGCCCAAAAGCTATACAATGTGAAATTCACCTTGTGCCATTCCCTTCTTTAAAATTTAACCTCTTTTCAGAATTTGCCTCTGTTTGTAGTTCAGTCTCCTACCCTCATGGTATTTTTTGTATTTTATTGAGTTTATAGTTGTTATTCATTGGAATATTGGTTCAGGGGGTGCTTACTCCACCATTAACTTAAAATGAAAAAACAGCCCGGGAGAGGAAAGGCTTAGTCTTGTGAAACCCCTGTTGAGACTCTGGCCTCAATAGCCAAGTAGCCAGTAGCCTTACGTAAAAAGATGAAGTAACCAAACTGTTAAACCTGCACTTGTGAAGGGCAGCTGATGAATACTGTTGACCACATCTGTCTGAATAGCCTTTCAGAACCACTTGTTTTGGTAAATCATCATGTACATGATGGTGATTCATTCTATACAAGTTGCCATGTTGAGAAGGCTGACATTTTTCTTACCACTATTGTAATTTCTCCATAAAGCCCTGGTACTTAAAAAATCCTGCATGATTTTGAATTGAGTGGCCAGTGCGAGGTTAGGATTTGGGTCTTTTCCTTGTTGAAAGACCTATTTCTGAGAGACTTGCCTGGAATTAAATTATTATCATGGGCTCATTGAATGTGGGTTACAATCCTGCTTATTAATGACAAAGCAATTACGAAAGATCTCACCAAGCCTTTCCTAGTTCTTACACTCAAGTCTGATTTAGTGCTCAGCTGGGCACTTAAACGAATTCATGCCTGTTGTGAAAGCCCTAATCCAGGGTTTCATTGTACCTAAATGAATAAGAGACTAGTTCCTTTTCTGTCCAAGCTTTAGGTTATTGTTATTGTTGCTATATAGAGCCAATCCTGTTTACTGGGTTCCCTCTTCATAAAGTTGAGAAGATGAACAGCCCCAACTTCTAAGGGAGTTGAGAGTTAAAAGAGAAAGCACATTTTAAAAGCCACCTCATACAATGATTATTGTCTTTATTATTCAGTTCTGAGAGAATACAGTCACTACACATTCAGTGAGCAGGAAAAGTGTTGGGGTCTAAATGGTGCATCTAGAAGTATCTCTTCTGCCTCAATGAGAGCAAATCTCTCAGGGGAAAAACACAGGTCCCCTTTGGCCATAGCCAATTGCCCGATACTTCGTTTATGCTCTCAGGAGACTGTGCAGTAGGTTCCATAGGCCTGTACAGAAATACATGTGGCTTGAGGATTGGTGAAATTGGGAACTTGGCTACAATACCCTAATTTATGTCAGATACAGACTGTATAGAATTTTTAAAGTGCACTGCTCAGAAAGGAGCAAAAAGAATTTGCCTCTATACTTCCTGGTTCCTAGCACCAATCTCTCTCATGGACACATGGAAGAGCTGTTCCAGGATCACAAGCCTTGGAAAATTTGGACTTTGAGTTCCTGGCTAGTCTTACCTCCCTATTGATTCGCATGAGAATTTCTGGCCCAGTAAGGAAATGGAACGTATTGAGTGCAGAAGTAGAAGACCCAGTTTTCAGTTTTGTTTTTCCTCATCATAGTGCCCACAAGCACGTAATATCCCTGTATTTCAGGTTCTTTAGGGGAAAAGCAACAGTTCTCATTGAAGATCACTGACTGAAATTCAGAGTATCTGGCTTCTGATTTTGATAATTGTCATTAAATGGGGACAGGCCAGTTTTCTCAGACCTTCATTTTCTTTGTAAGTGAAATGAATTGGTTGGATT
Source organism: Rhinopithecus roxellana (assembly GCF_007565055.1). Lineage (NCBI taxonomy): Eukaryota > Metazoa > Chordata > Mammalia > Primates > Cercopithecidae > Rhinopithecus > Rhinopithecus roxellana. The sequence continues at coordinate 87,246,961 of NC_044553.1, read as the reverse complement.
TATTCAGGGTTTGCAAATTTGGTTGACTAGTTCAGTTTCACATGTCTCAAGGGAGTAGCTTCTACTCAGCCTCAGCTGTTTGTTCTGAGGACATAATGTGGACAGATATTTATGTTTTTCCAGACAAGCAGAATCTGGTGGATCTTTCTGTGCAAAATCTTCAGATTTTGAAGTATCAGCAACTAATTAAAAGATATATAAAATACTAAGGGGTCCAAATAAATATCTGTGGCTCCTTTGGGCCCATGGCCCATTAGTTTATAACCTCTGGACTACATTGGGAAAGCTCTTTTCTAAGTTCAAGATTATATCTCTAGCTAAAAGTGGATCTACCATTCGATCCAGCAATCCCGCTACTGGGTATCCGCCCAAAGGAAAAGAAGTCATTATATGAAAAACACACTTGCACACATACATTTATAGCAGTTCACAATTGACAATTGTAAAGATGTGGAACCAACTTAAGTGCCCATCGACTAATGAGTGGATAAAGAAGTTTTGGTATATATATACCATGAATACTACTTAGCCATTAAAAGGAACAAAATGTCTTTTGCAGCAACTTCAGTGGGGCTGGAGGTCATTATTGTAAGTGAAGTAACACAGGAGCGGAAAACCAAAAACGATAATAGTCTCACTTAAAAGTAGGAGCTAAGTTATTCCCCTACACTGAAAAAATGTAGGGGAATAACTTTAGTCTCCTGATTCTTCAAGTTGTCGACTAGTACGGAAAGGCATATGGAGTGGTATAATGGACTTTGGAGACTCAGAAAGAGGAGGGTGGGAGGGGGGCTAGGGATGAAAAACTACATATTAGGTACAATGTACACTACTTGGGTGATGAGCCTACTAAAATCTCAGAATTCGCCACTATATAATTCATCCATGTAACAAACCACTGTACCCTAAAAGCTATTGAGATAAAAATTAATCTAAAGCAAATTGATATGTGCTGTAAATATAAGTTATGCATCAGGTTGGTTAGTATAAAAGATAGTGTAAAAAATGTAAAATATATTTTTGGTACATTGGGTTGAATAACATTATGAAAATAATCCATTAAAATTTTTTTAAAAATAAAATTAAGATTATATCTCTGGAAAGGATTGGTAAGAGGATAACAGCTGCATAATGCTTTCAAGTTCAGTTGCTGCACGTGTCCCAATTCCTTAGAAATACCTGCTTATCTGGCTGTCATCCTGGGCTCAGAATAGCCCATTCATAGCATATTCATAACAATATGCTATGAAGCTCATAGGCTGGGCCCCTCTCAGACTTGGCCTTGAGGACCTCAGGTGTGTAACAAGTGTTAGATAACTTCTAAGTTCTCTTCCAGCCCTAAATTTCTAAGAAGGTCATGGTGGAGCCTGAGATTGTAACAAGGTCATATGTGGTGCCAGGGTGCAGCTGTCTGGATTAGGAACCTGGGTGGCTGGATCTGATTGCAAGAGGAACAAGGGTCATTTTGCTAGAGCAGCTGACTATGTCTTTTTCTAAACCTCAGTAAAAATACAGTAACTTAATTCCTGACCTAATTAACAGGCTGTTCAAACTCACCTGTTTATATTTAGAAACTCCTTTTGTTGTTTGCTTTCTTTCCCACCTTTGTTTCCTAGTAAAGTTTCATTCACAGAATCACAGCTTTGTCTCAACTGAGAGAAGAGGGATTTGTGGACATAAAAGCCAAGAGAACTGAGGTGTCAGCGTCTCCTAAGAGGCCAGAGAGTGGAGACGATATCCCACTCTGGACCAGATCGGACTTTCCCATACTGTTCAGGAAATCAAAAGAAGTGTGAATGAGTACCCACCATGATGCGTCCCATCTAGTCTATTCCATTATTTTTTAAGTGATATTCAAAAACACTGGAATTTCTTCACAAACATACTGCACAATTGATTGCCACATAGTGGTGAGTCACACCACCAAGAATGAGAACATCCTACAGGTGATGAGTTTAAAGAACAAGGGGTTTGAAATCAGCTCTGATTTCAAGTTTTGGCTTCACACCTTTTGAGCTCAACAGGTTCTAACAAGCTATGCTCGTTCAAGAAACTCCTCTTAATAATTCAAATGACCAGCATTCTATAAGTCAGTCATTGGGAAGCTGTGCCCACTGCTTGTTTTTGTAAGTTTTATTGAAACATAACCACACCCATTCACTTACATATTGACTGTGGCCACTTTGGGGGCTACAACAGCACACTTGAGTAGTTACCACAAAGCCTAAATGTATGGCCTACAAAGCCTGAAATATTTACTGTCTGGCCTTTTACAAAAGATGATTGCTGACCCCTGCTATAAGTAGTCCTGTCTTTTAGATTCAAATTGATAATTCACAAAGGCCCAACGTCACAAAACACTGACAGTCATCAGAGAAAAATTTGATAGTGGGGGTAGTATAGTAGGGCCTCTGCTAATCTGTATGGTGCCTTTGTGAAAATTGGATAAAGATGCTCCTAAGACAGTTACTGTAATCTATTCATTTTTAACAAGTTCAGTAAAACTCTTACTGCCATCCGCCAGAAAATTGCTCAATAAATATACAAATCATCAATGTCTACAGTATGAATTGCACTCCCCCGTGCAACCACATGCAGGAGTTTCACCGCTATAGGTGTGATCTGTTAAAAAGAACACTGTACTTTTTTAGACTTAAGTTCTGCTTCTGGCTCTGAAACTGACCTGCTGATATCTTGGGCAAACTATATAACGTGCCTAGGCCTCAGTTTTTCTTGCCTTTAAAATGGAGGTAACTTCTAGTTGTTATTTTGAGAAATAACAGATATAAAATTGCTTTGTAAAGGCTATCAGCTTTGCAAAAGCAATCTCACTCTACCCATATCTAGTTCCTTAACAGGAACTAGGTGGGCAGGTGGGCCACGTGAAAATTCTTTGAGTTGATAGCAGACTGCCCCTGGGCTCTGGAGTCATCTGCTTGGTCACACTCTCCCTGCGGACTTCTGCTTACCTGCATCCATCGGAAGGTGAGCCCTGAAAGTGTCCTTTCCCAGCTCAGCCAGTTGTGTTTACATAGAGACACTAAATTATAGTAAATGGCTACTTAAGCTAGCATTTTCCCAGCTCCTAAGTGCAGGAGGAACTCGACGTGTGATTCTATGCACCTTCTGTGCTTAACAAGATACGTCTCAGAGCAGAAACAATTTCCCTGTGTGTGCTTCAGAGAATCCACTGTCTGATGCAGGTTAATATTCTGTGGCTGAATTTGACATTGGAGTTATTTATGTACATGAAAGCACATTGTTTTAATATGAAGTCTGGTATTACTTGTGTTTTACCCAATTATGGCTTGTCTAATTTCCAAGCCCACTTGCATCTGAAACTCACTCCAGGCTTCTGCAGGGTAGAGAATGCCGAAGGAAGTAGAAGAAATATACAGATGTTATTTTTTTTCATTGCTTTGTCTGGCTAGCTGAATGGCTGATGTGCCGGTGGTGATATGTGGCAGGACATCTCAGGCAAGGTTGGTGACCCATTAAGGTGTCCTGAGCTCTGATTAGAGAGAACTTGGAGCCAGCAGAGCTGTCAACAGTTTCTTTTTGATTAAGATGCTGCCTCTTAACCCCTGGAGGCCATTTTACCCCTCCCACTTTCAAGAAAAGATAGTATTAAAGCCTTAGGTCGTTGCTTAGTAGAAGCCCCAGGAGCTGACTAGACCAGAAAGGGCCTCTCTCAGCCTCTCTCAGCAGCTGCTCCATTATCAGGTTCCTCTACTGACAGGTAAGCTCATCCTCTGTGATATAGAGCTCCTAAGCTAAAATGGCTCTCCCAGGAGCCGCTACTCAAAGAGTGAAGACGCTTAAGAAAGCTCATTAGTGAATTAGGGAGGTCAGGAAAAATAAGGTTATTAATTAGTATGGCCATTTTGGCTGTTGCAAGGATGTGTGTATGTGTGTGTGTGTGTGTTTAAGAGAAGAGTTCTGTTTTCTGTTGTCATTACGATTCAGTCTGATATCTCAATAAGCTGTAGTCTGTAAGCTCCTCAGCTGCATCTCCTTAAAGACAAAAAGCCTATCTTATTGTATTCTTAGTGCATGCACAGTGACGGGCACATAGTAAGTGGTTGAGAATGTACTGTGCTGAAATAATTACAGATTTAAAGATGCAGTGTCTCAGATTTGCTTCAAAGTAATATGAGTGGGAGGAGAAATTGAGTATAAGTATAGATGAAACAAGATGGTCCGTGAGATGAAAACTTTTTAATCTGAGTGATGTGTTGTGGGGATTTGTTACTATTTTTTCTAGTTTTGTATTTGTTCAATGTTTTCCACAATAAACTTTTTTTATTAATATCTGTATTAAGTATAACAGAATGTTGAAGGATATGGCAAAGACTGGCCTAGTGCTCTCCAAACAGTCTCATCTTTTTGCTAAGCACATACCTGGGTTGCATTTTGTAGTCAGGCCACATAATTAAAGTTCTGGCCAATAGAATGTGGACAGAACTGATGTAAGCCTCTTCCAAGTATGACCATTATTCTGAATGATCCTCTTAAGCATTCTCTCTTCACTTGCCTCCAGTTTGTATGTAGGAAATCAGTGAAGAGCTCCAAGCTCCCAGGCAGTGAAAGAGCCTAGATACACGAATGATTTCATGGAGTAAAACCATCTTCTGTCTTCTACTGATTAATCTATAATAGACTATAAAGTGACTGAGATAAGCCTTTGTTGTTGTTGTTGTTGTTGTTGTTGTTGTTGTTGTAAGTGCAGTATTGAATTGCCCATAATCTTGCAAACCAGGTTTTCAGCCTACCTATTTCAGACATGGGAGGAGACTCTCAGTGGTTATTTGATGTTTTAGAGAATCCAGAGCTATAATTAAATACCTCTGAAGATGATGATAATAAAAAACTAGCATCTTTGGAATAGCCATTATATGTTAGGCACTGTTTTAAGTGCTGTCTATGTATTAACTAATTTCATTCTCACAACAACCCTATGAGGGAGAAACTAGTATTGTTCTAATTTTATAGAGGAAGAAACTGGGAGACTAAATAACTTGCCTAAGTCAAACAAACTGTAAGTGGCAAAGTCCAGATTCAGATCCAGGAAGTTTTCCTCCCAAGCTCTGCCTCCACCAGCCCACAATACTTCCTCAATATTTTGGACTTTGCCATGGGAGTTGAGTCCTGGCATAAAGCAATATCTGAACACATAATGTCACCTACAGAAGCAGTGCTGGACTCCCATTCTAGGGAGGGGTACACAGAACGGGAAAAGGTCCAAAGTCTGCTGTTCCACTACCCCGTAAAGGGCATTCTAGTGAGCAGAGTTTAACAATGGTATGATCCGGGATAAAACCAAGTGTGAATGCATCGTCCACTCTGACCGATTCTTCTTTGATTCAGTTCTCTTCCACTCAACCTTGGCTTCTCCTGCATTTGCCACAGGGGGAAATATTTGTCATCTGTTCTACTTGTATCTGCCACTCTTCTACACCCCCTTCCTTACCCACCCTTCGTGACCCCCCTCTCCCTGATCCCAACCCAGAGCCTATTTCTCTCCTTTTTCAAGCAACTCAGAGCACATATTAGGGCAAAGAGTCATATAAATGCTCATAAAGCCTCCAAGTGACAACAGTGATTAATTACTCCCTTGCTTTTTGACCTCACTTGCCTGCTGCAGACGCTACCTATCTTCAACAGCCAGTAGAGCTGAGGAGGGTTCACCATCATGCTTTTTGTCAGCGCACTTCCTAGGACAGAATTTTTCAAACTGCATCCCCTGAAGAGGCTGCGAGAACCATCTGAGAAGATGGGAGAAGATACATGAGCATTGAATGAATAGTGCTCTACATCCCCAACTCCACTTCTTTATCTGCTTCACGTTAAATTGCATTTGGAGAATTGTTCCATCCTTGAAAGAGAGAGAGAAACCCCTTATTTTGGAAGATCCTTTGGATTGCCAAACCTTTGAGCCCCTTTATTTCTTGAACCTCTTAGGTTCCACCATTCCTGCCCACCAGGAGCAGAGGTAGGAAAGACCAGCCCAGCAGACACTCCAACTCCTAACAACCCAGTTTCTAGGCTCCAGAGCCAAGGAGAATTACAACAAAGCAGAACTCATAGATGTAGTAAGGGGTTGTGGGTTGCTCCTTCCCCAACAAGTCCTACAGTTCTGAATCTCACATATCCTTGCATAGAGTAGATTTTTAAATGAACATGGTGTGACTGGATGAATGATCCAATCTCTATTATTCTAAATCATTCTGGAGGTTTGGAAAGGGGGGACGGGATTGGCCTTAGATCTCAGAATGGCCACAAGATTCATTCTTCAACATACAGAGAGGCAATTTGGCATAGACATTAAGAATATGAGATCTAGAATCAGACTCTGGCTTCAAATCCTGGCTCTGCCACTTCAAACTATGTGACCTTATTCTTATAAATATGAATACCCTTGCAATGAGAATAATAATGTTTCTGTCATGAGGATTAAATAAGTTAATACATGTAAAATACTTGGTTACTTGGTGCCTGGCGTGTTAGTGTCAGTAAACATTAGCAAATGTTAGCCCTCATTATTGTTGTTACCCTGTTCAAACGCCTTCCTCTGATTCTTCCAAACAGTATTCATTATTCTCCTCTGTACTTTTTAGCAGTTTGCTCAATAAAGCAGATTCTTTGAAATCAGGATACATAGATATCATAAATTAAGTCCTTACTCCCATCATAGCACTTGTGGTTACATATTCCCTCTTAACATCTGGCTCCCTGGGGAAATGTTCCATATTATATTCATCTTTATATCCCAAGCACCTGGTATACTATAAGTGCCCACTGCAGTTTGGTTGAATGAATGAGAAGCATTGGCATTTGTCTTTAGTTGGGAGAATCTTGACCATTTCCTCCTGGCCTTCCTATCTGCTTTGCATCCCAAAGGCGCATTTCCTTTCACTGCCCCAACATAAGGATGAAGTGAAGAGTCTGGGCTGGGTCCAGGGCATCTCTCCTAGGCTTGGCTGTGAGGCTGTGGGAATTCAGGGCACACAGAAGAAAATAACATTTGCTGGGCTCTTTATCACACTTAATTCTCATAGCAGTTTAGTGGAGGTATATTCTTGTTAGTCCCATTTTACACATGAAGAAACTGAGTTTAACAATTTTCACAAGGTCACATCTGCCTGAGGCAGAACTCAAACCTGAGTCTGCCTCCTCAGCTTTTGCTCTTTCCACTCGCTGGCTCCCACTGAAGCAAGCCAAGATCTGCGCCCCATCCCACCTCCCTGCTCCACCCCACCTCTCTTCTCTCCTTGGTCTTATCTTTGTTCTTCCATATTAGCCTTCTAATATTATTTTCCTTCCTGAGTTGGCTTATTTATCACTTGGCCATGTCTTCTTATTAATATAACCAGAGCTTAAACATTATGCATCCCTACTGCCTCGTTTGCCAGCACGGTGCTGAGCACTTACGAGCTTTGCAATTAGACTGAGCTCAAAGGGGCCGTAACATATGCATCTTCATGGAGAAAGCTGCTTTCATAGGGAAATGGGGTGGAGAGAAAAGGATGTGAGATGGGCAGTACAGGGCAGTGTGCAGCATATGCATGGTAAAGGAGGGACCAAGGTGGGGAGCAGAGTAAAAACACCACCAGGAACTTCTCCCTTGCTACTTAACCTTCACTCAGCATTGCCCTGCTTGTGACTTGGAGCTATAAAGCTCCAGGAACATCCTCAGGTTATTTCTAACAGAACCGCCTTCCATCTTATTCCTATGGCTAATGTCAACAGCAGCATCAATAGTAACCCTTCGCTTACTGAGCACCTACTATGTGCTTTACACACATTTAGTCTCATCCATGCAACAATCCCATGAGCTAGATGCTAATGTACTGCATTTTATAGATGAGGAAACTGTACTTCAGAGAGTGTAAGTAACCGTTCAAGCTCACACAACTAGCAAGTGACATAACAAAGAGAAATGGCAGAAAGGCCTGAAAAGGAAGAGGAGTTGGAGTGAGGGGCAATTGACATCAGAGTAGGCCTCTTTAAGCTGCCCCTGTTTGAGCAGCTGCCCAAGTGAGCTGGCAGAGTATGGGAACAACTGAAAGCCCCCTCCCAGCAGCTCACCTCATGGCCTACCTGGGAAGGAAGGATCCCTGGGCCCCAAAGATTGATGCTCTCATCTCTTCCAAGGAGACTTCCAAACTAGCAGAGGTTGTTCAGGGACCAGGGGCACTTTATCCTCAGGAAGAGGATGAAGACCATCATGCTTTATACTTCCTGGACCGAGACACTTTACCTTTCCAGTGGACACCACAAGAGCTCCTCTAAAACGATGTCTGCCCAGCTGATTGATTGTTCTCTCCCAAGACTGTTCTTTTCTATCGGCTTTCCCCTGCTCTTTTCCTTCTTTAGCCTCCCATTTCAATCTTGTGGCTTCCTGGGCTCAAGCCTTTGAAATCAATTTGGAGCCCCTCTAACAAGTATTCCAAGACAGTTCCCTCTGAGTTGTGACACAAAGCCAATTCTTAAGAAAACCAGGCTATTGGATTTTGTTTACATATATTTTTTTTTCTTTTTTAAATTTTAGGCTATCTGAAATGTTGTCAGTTACCCTGGAGGTGGTCCCTCCTTCTAAGGATCTCCCAGAACCCAACACTGGTCCCATTCAGAGATTTGGGCTAAGCCATGTAGCTCAGGAAAGCCTATCCCAAGCATCTTGTGGAAGCAGCCCTCAATAAAAAAGTAAAAAGCTTTGATAGAACAATTGGTCTTTTTTTTCATCCTTAAAACCTTAATAGATTGAGGTGGTTAAATAATGCAGGGCCAAGTATTAATAAGGCTGTAGGTGAGACAGGCTATGCTCAGTGGCTCAGAGCTTCTCACACTGTTCCCCTCCTTCTCTCTCCCTTGTTTCTCTTTCTTTCAATACAAGCAAGTTGGTAATTGGCAAGTCCCACTGCCAGTGTATATGCCCAGTGAGCAGCAAAGTAGTGCTCACTGGATTCTTTCTGTGATGTTACCAAGGAACACAGTGGTAGCTGGAAGGACTTTAGAGACTATTTATTCCACAAATATTTACTGTGCATGTTTTATTTTCCAGATACTGTTCTGAGTCTTAAAGCAGAAGACAGAAAAAGTTTCTACCTTCATGGAGCTTATGATCAAGTAGGGAGACAGAAAATGAATAAATCTATGAAATTTATGGTATGTGAAACAGTAAGAATTGCTAATGAGACAGAAGGGTATAAAGAGTGCTACCAAGGGTTAATATTTTAAAGAGGGTAGTCAGAGAAAGCCTCACTTAGAAGGTGGCCTGTTAGCAAAGAGCTGAAGGAGACAAGAGGGTGAGGAATATAGCTAGCTAGAGGAAGAGCATTCCACGCAGAGGGAACGGCAAACGAAAGGACCTGAGGCATGAGCATGGCTGTTCAGAGAATAGCAAGGAGGCTGGTGTGACCAGAAAGAGAAGCAGGAGACAAGGTGAGAGATCATGAAGGTCTGAATAGCATAGAGCCTTGCAGACCATCCTTAGGGCTTAACCCAAATGAAATGAAAAGTTTTTGAATAGTTTGGAGCAGTGGAATGACATGATCTGACTTATGTAATAAAAGTGATTATGCTGGTGACTGCCTTGAGAATAACTTAGAGGTAAACACAGGGGGACTAGTTAGGAGATACTGCACTCATCTGGAGGGGTGATAAGGCTTAGGTATTAAGAGCAGAGTCCCTGAAGCCAGACTGCCTGGATTCAAATCTCAGCTATGCCCTTACTAGCAGCATCACCTTGGGCAAACATCATAACCAATCTCTCTGTGTCTGTTTCTTCATCTGTTGAATGGAGAAAATAATTGTGCCCACCTCATAGGATTTTTGTAATGATGTAATGAGTTAATAAATGTGAAACACTTAGAACACAGGATTGTTGTGAGGAGTTGAAACACTTAGACTAGTACATAACAAAGGCCGTTTGTGTGTTTGGCGTTATTGTTACTATTGTTATTATTGTCTGAGTAAGAGATGATGGTGAGTCAGGCCAGAGCAGTAATAGTGGGAGAAAAGTAGTCATATTTGAGGAATGTTTTGAAGGTAGAGCCAACAGGATTTGCTGACAGATTGGATGTATAGAATGAAAAGAGAGGGGTCTAAATGCACCACATTCATATTATAGTTGAGGATACTGAGCACAGCTAAGGCCACCATTGTAACAAATAAGTTTTAAGGAGTACTTGTTGCTAAACATGAACAGAAATCAAAGAACAAGGCCACTCATGGTCTAACATACAAATCCCTAGGTAATCAACTATTTTCATTTTAATCTATTCCCTTCAGTTCTTATCTTTATGCATGCATGATTTTTTAAAATCTATTTTATTTTTCAGCTTTATTGAGGTAGAATTAACAATATAAAAAATTGTATATATTTAAGGCTGACTAATATTCCATTGTGTATATATTTTTTGTATATACCACATTTTCTTTTTCCATTCACTTAACATTGATTCTGTATCTGAGCTATTGTGAATAATGCTGCTGTGAATTTCTGCACAGCAAAGGAAGCAATCAACAAAATGAAAAGACAACCTATGGAGTGGGAGAAAGTATTTGCAAACCATGAATCTGACGGAGAGCTAATATCCAAAATCCATAAGAAACTCATGACTCAATAGTCAAAAAACAAATAGCCCGATTTAAAAATGGACACAGGACGTTTTCCAAAGAAGACATACAAATGGCCAACAGATATATGAAAAGGTGCTCAACATCAGTAATCATCAGGGAAATGCAAATCAAAACTACAATGAGATGTCATCTCACACCTTTTAAGGGGACTATGATCAAAAAAGTAAACCATAAGTGTTGGTGTGGATGTGGAGAAAAGGAAAACCTTGTATACTGAGAATGTAAATTGGTACAGCAATTATGGAAAACAGTATGGAGTTTCCTCAAAAAATTAAAAATAGGACCACCATATAATCTAGCAGTCCCATTTCTAGGTATATTTCCAAAGGAAATGAAATCAGTATCTTGAGATATCAGCATTCTCATGATCATTGCAGCGTTATTCATAGCATGCATGATTTGTAAGTAATTATAATTGCATCAACATAATGTTATATTCTACAAAAGATAAGTATATGGCACTTCATGACTCTAGCAAGGGCTCATTGGTGAAATGTTAAGGAAATTAATGTGCTCAATACCATTTATACTCTAGGATATAAGCAGGGCACAGAAATCCCCATTTTGAGATGAAGCATACAGTCCTTTTATCAAGTGAGCCCATACAGATTGGTAAGTACATCACATCTTATTTCAAGGAGATCACAGTCTTATGGGGACAGATCAAATCACTATAATTGAGAGTTATACTGGAGGTATATATATATACACACACACATATATATATATATATATATACACACACACACACACACACACAAGTTACCTTGGAAGCACCATGGAGCATACACTTAACTCTGCTTATGGAAATAGGGAGGCTTCCAAAGAGAAGAGACATCTGGACAGATGAAGCTTATTTTCCACACCTTTTATTTTATTTTCTTTTATTGTGCATGTGCAGGATGTGCAGGTTTGTTGCATAGGTAAACATGTGCCATAGTGGTTTGCTGTAGCTATCAACCCATCACTTTAATATTAAGCCTAGCATGCATTAGCTATTTTTCCTGATACTCTCCCTCTCCCCACACCGCCACCCCTACCAGCAGGCCCCAGTGTGTGTTGTTTCCCTCCCTGTGTCCATGTGTTCTCATTGTTCAGCTCTTATGAGTAAGAACATGCAGTGTTTGATTTTCTGTTCCTGTGTTAGTTTGCTAAGGTAATGGCTTCCAGCTCCATCCATGTCCCTGCAAAGGACATGATCTTGTTTCTTTTAATGGCTGCATAGTATTCCATGGTGTACATGTACCACATTTTCTTTATCTAGTCTATCACTAATGGGCATTTGGGTTGATTCCATGTCTTTGCTATTGTGAATACTGCTGCAATGAACATATGCATGTATGTATCTTTATAATAGAATGATTGATATTCCTTTGGGTACATACCCAGTAATGGGATTGCTGGGTCAAATGGTATTTCTGGTTCTAGGTCTCTGAGGAATCTCCACACTTTCTTCTACAATAGTTGAACTAATTTACATTCCCAACAACAGTGTAAAAGCGTTCCTATCTCCACAGCCTCTCCAGCATCTGTTGTTTCTTGACTTTTTAATAATTGCCATTCTGATTGGCATGAGATGGTATCTCATTGTGGTTTTTATTTGCATTTCTCTAATGATCAGTGATGTTGAGCTTTTTTTCCATATGTTTGTGAGCCACATAAATCTCTCCTTTTGAGAAGTATCTGTTCATGTCCTTAGCCCACTTTTTAATGGGGTTGTTTTTTTTTTCTTGTAAATTTGTTTAAGTTCCTTGTAGACTCTGGATATTAGACCTTTGTCAAATGGATAGGTTGCAAAAATTTTCTCCCACTTTGTAGGTTGTCTCTTTGCTCTGATGACAGTTTCTTTTGCTGTGCAGAGCTTTTTAGTTTAATTAGATCCCATTTGTAATTTTTGCTTTCGTTGCAATTGCTTTTGATGTTTTCATCATGAAATCTTTGCCTGTGCCTGTGTCCTCAATGGTATTGCCTAGATTTTCTTCTAGGGTTTTTATAATTTTGGGTTTTACATTTAAGTCTTTAATCCATCTTGAGTTAATTTTTGTATAAGGTGTAAGGAAGGGGTCCAGTTTCAGTTTTCTGCATATGGCTAGCCAGTTCTCCCACCAACAGTTATTAAATGGGGAATCCTTTCCCTATTGCTTGTTTTCGTCAGGTTTGTTGAAGATCAGATGGTTGTAGATGTGAGTCTTATTTCTGAGTTCTCTATTCTGTTCCATTGGTCCATGTGTCTGTTTTTGTACCAGCACCATGATGTTTTGACTACTGTAGCCAAATACTACTGTAGTTATAGTGTAGTTTGAAGTCGGGTAGCACGATGCCCGCAGCTTTGTTCTTTTTGCTTAGGATTGTCTTGGCTCTATGGGCTCTTTTTTGGTTCCATATGAAATTTAAAATAGCTTTTTCTAATTCTATGAAGGATGTCAATAGTAGTTTGATGGGAATAGCATTGAATCTGTAAATGACTTTGGGCAGTATGACCATTTTGTGATATTGATTCTTCTCATACATGAGTAATTTTCCATACCCTTTAGATAGGGCACAGATGAGACTTAGCTCAATTGGCTTCAACCACACTGGCCAATGACTTGTATTGTTGATTGTTCTGGCTGCCTTTCCTACTAGACTATGTGTGTATCTCTGATCCCAGCGCTATCCAGATGCCTGACACATGGCATCTGCTCCTTTAATGTTTATTGAGTAAGTGCAGCATATCTGAAAAAAAAGTGACCTGAACAGATGAAGAAACCACACAGCACATTGGCCTTGTAAATCATTTTTGCGGGGTCAACAAATATTTTCACTGATTTTCAGAAAGACCATATTTCTCATCTAAAATCTTGGTAATGGATGGTCAGAAGATGGAAGCCATTTTGGTATTTCAAGTAGAAACAATTTAATATGGAGTCTGACTTAGACAAACATTGGATAAACTAGGGGAGTGAAGGTCAGGGTAGTCACTGCTATAGGTTAAAAAACTGAAACATGCTGGAATCTCAAAGAAGCCACTTCAGTCTCAGCTGCTTGCACTACCAAAGCAGGTGATTTGCAGAATCTTACCCAGAAATCAATGCAAACTTCAGTTCTGCCATCTGCCTATATATTTGCCCCCAGTTGCCACCAGAGAAATACGACATCTCTTCTGCTTTAAATCTCAAATATGTGCTTGTCAATGGGAGAATATAACCCAGTACCATATAGGAAGAGAGATCCTCAGAAATGTAGTTCCAGGCTTCTTTCCTGAAATGCAGAGATTTTAGGAGAGGGGGGATGATAATGCTAAATTAACAACAAACAGCCCTGCACAGATGACCTCCCCAAAGTCTCATCTGTGAGAAGGGAGGCTTGCACAGCTCTGGTAACATTGAGCTTTACTTTCCCCACCTCTAGGAAGCTGTCATATTCACTTGAAACATCTTCCTGCAGGAGCAGTGCAACAATACTTAGAACATTTCCCTTCAACCACATCTTAAAAACCCACCATTTAATAAGCAGGCCCAGGTAGTGTGGGGTAGTGGAAAGAACTCCAGTTTTGGGGGCAGACATACCAAGTGCTAATCTCAGCTGTACTCCTTATTAGCCATGTGAACTTAAGCAGTTATTTAATCCTTTTGGGAAAAAGTGATTGTAAAATAATCAGAGCTATATAAAATATGTATAAAAGAATGTTCATAACGGTATTTTAAAATGCTGAGTTCATTGAAAAATTGTGATACATCCATATGAAACAATATCATGCACCCTCTTAAAATTACCTTGTAGAAGAATAGCGTTGACAAGGGAAGATGTTCATGATGTGGGGAGAAATGAGAAAAACAAGTTAATAAACAGTATGAACACTGTAATTCAGTTTTTATAAAAACAACTATAAAACTATAAAAAGACTACACCAAAATGTTGACAATAGTTATTTCTGAGGGTAATGGGAATTAAAAGTGGTTTTTTGCAAATGTGTGTGATTTGCTGCATTATGTGTTACTTTTGTGAGTTTTAAAAAATTATATACAAATAAAAGCACCTGATAAGATTATTAAGAGAAGTAAACTAGACAACATATGCAAAGTACCTAATACACTTTCAATAAATGATAGTTCCTTTCCCCAGTCACTTAAAAGCAATTTTACTTCATTTTATATTTTGAATAAATAATAGTCACATTCGATTTTTTTTTCCTTTTCTTTTCTTTTTTTTTTTTTTTTTGAGATGGAGTCTCACTCTTGTCACCCAGGCTGGAGTGCAGTGGCGCGATCTTGGCTCGCTGCCACTTCCGCCTCCCGGGTTCAAGTGATTCTCCTGCCTTAGCCTCCCAAGTAGCTGGGACTACAGGTGTGTGCCATCATGCCTGGCTAATTTTTTGTATTTTTAGTAGAGACAGGGTTTCATCGTGTTAGCCAGGATGGTCTCGATCTCCTGACCTCATGATCTGCCAGCCTCGGCCTCTGAAAGTGCCTGGATCACAGACGTGAGCCACCATGCCCGGCCACATTCAAATTTTTTAAAATATAAAAGTGAAAGTTCTCCCACCTGCCTCAGACCTCCAGCCACTCGCTTCATTTTCCCACAGGCAACCAATGTTATTAGCTTCTTACACATCTTTTAGAGAAAATGTGTGCCTATATAAGCAAACATATAGTTATGTATTCTTTTACTACTTTTTTACATAGATGGTAGTACAACATATCATACTACCTTTTGTGCCCCTTTGTATTTTTCTTTTATACTTCTTTTTTTGGTGATCTTTCTGTATCGGTATACACAGAATTAGAATAAATAGCTGAACCATCATTTACTTGACCAGCCCCCTATTAGTGGACATTTAAGCCCATTGATAGTGAAGGTAGCCTTAGATACAAGGATGACCTGTACTTTAGGAATGACTTCTCTGTCCCTGGTCTTTTCTGGGCCTGCAATCATCACCCTCTCCATAGGCTCCAGTCATATCTAGGCCTCAGCTTCTGAGGCTGAGGGGTTCCAGGAGACCAAGGCTGAGTTCAAACCCATACCTATTTCTTTTCACCCATTTTGTTGACTGTGACTGGGTCTGCCATCGTTCCAAAGATATCCTTATGAAGGCTTTAAGAGCTGAGAAGCCATGTGCCCCGTGTTTAATGATGTTCCCTCTGTGAGACTCTCTTTCTCTATCACTGTTTACTTCTGCACTGTTTTCTGCCCCCAGTCTTTTCTCTGGAGAAGTCAGTGCCCTGTGAATCCCAGAGTTCCCTCTCCTCTCTGAATCCTTTCCTCATCCTCTTTCCCATCTTGGAAGACCTGGAAACGTAAGGACCACGTTGTTGTCCTCTAACCTCACCTGGGTGACAAATGGAGTGTAGTGACAATGAGAAACCAGACCGAAGGTGCAATGGTGACACGGATGGGGTGGTAGATGAGTCTTCTGGGTGCCGACAGATGATTAGGAATATAGATGTGGGGATTAGCTGAGGAGAGCTTACCCTAGAGTAAGTCTTCTGGATGGAGAATCTCTTTGGTGGTAGTTAAGGGAAAGTAGTTAGGACCTAAGCCAATAAGAATGACTTAATTTCTATCTTTGTATTAAGCCTGTAAAGAAAGACTCTTTTGAGCAATTGACTAATTTCTTAATTAAACTGATATGGATTGAATACCTATTCCATGCAAAGCATTCTATTGGATGGTTCTGCAGTCTCTGTTTTATCATTTTACACATGATGGTTTTGCCTCTCTTGCTGGGGTCACTATTTTGTGCAGATCCTTTCATTGCTATTGCCACAAACTTTTGTGGTCTTTCAAGGTCTGTGAGTTTTTTTCCCCCAGGTTCAGCCTGTAAGCCAGAGGGCAAGTTCTTAAAAGTCACAGTTTAAATCAGGTAGTCACAGAAGTAGATATCTGATTAGGCTGGCACATAGTACGTACTTAATCAATGCTATCTAGCTTAAACATATCAGGGTCAATGAAAGCCCTTCTGTAAAACCACAAAGGGTGCCATGTGCCCTTACTCACTGGAGATAATGGCCTTGGGAACAATTATTGGCCTAATTTCTTTTCACATCAATGTAGATTTGATGTCTGGTAATATATGTGTTGTACCTTTAATGGCCTTTTAATGATGAAGAGGATCAAAAGCATTTTAGATGTGAACCTGCACCATTAGTCTCCATTTCAGAAATTCACAGTAATTACTGCAGCTGCTTCTCCAGGCCCTGCAAGAGCACTGAGTTCCTGTGAGTGTATCTGCACAGTTAATCACAATCAACACAGAACCAACTCGATGTATGTTCCAGGGGCTGGTTGCTGAAGGTGGAGAAGGACAGAGCGAGTGACACTGGAAAGGAGTGGAGGGCTGTGATTCAGGGCCTAGTGTGTCAAGATCTCTCAGAACAGGGGTCCTTTCAGTGCTGGACCTCTCCTCATAGAGAGTTCCAGTTTTAACACACAGGGAAAGGCCCAAGGGACAATGATGCTTCTCAGGGAGGGGAGGTTAGATGGAATGGTTCAGTGTGCTGTTTATTCTTTGACTCTGCATCCCCAAGATTCATTGTCTGCCATTCTCTGTGCCACAGAGGCTGACCATTGTGGACTGCATCACCCAGGCTCTCTTACTCTGTGGCTTCCAGTTGGCTTT
Source organism: Rhinopithecus roxellana (assembly GCF_007565055.1). Taxonomy (NCBI): domain Eukaryota; kingdom Metazoa; phylum Chordata; class Mammalia; order Primates; family Cercopithecidae; genus Rhinopithecus; species Rhinopithecus roxellana. Next base: position 87,229,719 of record NC_044553.1, on the reverse strand, counting down.
AACCATAGGGAGGCATTGGCAGGAGCCTGAGGTAGAAGGAGACAGAGATCAGGGTATTTCTTCCTCCACTCTCTTTCTGCTTAAGTGTTGCAGTGCTGACAGTGGGTGTATCCCTTTACAGCCATTGTACCTGTCAGAAGGCCCTTCTTCCATGGCTCCAGCTCTTACTGGGCTCTGATAGCATGGTTCCCTCTACTTGTCCCAAGACTAGCAGTGGTATAAACTTCCTGTTTTTCTAATCCTTGGATGCCTCAACATCTTCAATAGGTTCCAACCTTAACCCTATTCACACGGCTGTAAATATTACCTCCATTAAATTCAAAATCCCTGCTAGACATGTCTTCTGCTTCTGGGAGAACCCTGGTTGATACAATAGGTATATCAGGGACTGATGAATGTTTACCAACTCTAATTCCTTTTCCTAGACACACAGGAAGATTACATTTTCCATTCTCCCTTGCAGTAGGTTGATGCTGTATTACTCAGTCACAGCCAATGAGATCATAATAACACTTCCAAACCTGATCATGTGCACTCGAGCCCACCCTCTTCCTCTTCCATGGTAACAGTGGAAGCCGTATGTTTGAGGTTGCCATATCTCCAGCTGGAAGAAGCTTGGATGCCTAAGTTGCTGCTTGGAGGAGAATTGCCCAACTGTGTCCAACTATGATATGAGTGAAAAATGAGCCTTTACTGTGTTATGCCACTAAGATTCTGAGGGTGATTTGTTACAGCAATTAGGGTTAATTACCGTGACTAATACAGTGGAGATGTTAAAGAAGAGGCCACCAAGAACAATGGAGCATCCAAGGCATAAACATAAGGAAGCACATCATCTAACTTGGGTGACACTGCAATGAGAATTAACCAAGAGTATGACATTATTGCTTTGGGCAAAGAGCACGGATTTGGATGCCAGAGTTGATTTAAATCCATGCTTCACCACTTCCAGCTATGTGATCTTGAGCAATTACTTTATCTTTTTTAGTTTTCTCATGTAAAATGGGGAAAGTAATGCCCATCTCACAAAATTCTTTTGTGGACAGATTATTTATTTACATAACATCATAACTGATACTTGATGATATTTCCCTCCTTTTCCTCTCAGCTATGAATTCTAAGCTCAGCACCTCCAGTGACTGGTAAGTAATTTCAATTTTGGGGGGCATTTCACCTCTTGAGTGGTATTTTCTAATTTCTAATGGCAAAGGACAATTCATATTGTCATAAGCATCCTGGTGAGTGAATTTGAATATGACCAGGAGAGAGGGATTTCCTTTAGGGCTTGGGCTTGGGCTTTCCCTCTTTCACTTCTCTGCCTTCTAAGGCACCATCTTGAAATTTGGAGGTCATCTAACACATTTGTCAAGTCAAGCAAAATTAGGGCTTTAGAGTCCCAGTTCCATCCCTTACTTCATGAGTGAATGTGGATTCTGGGACTAAAATGTCTTCTGATAAAGTAAGAAGAAAGATTCCCCACGGAAACTTTATTCAGCATCAAGTGGGCTTATCTGTCCACTCATCCATCTATCCAGAAAATAGTTGTTTAGTGCCTAGCATTTGTGAGGAACACATCTAGATCCTGTAGTAGATACAAAGATAGATTACACACAACTTGCCCTGAAGAGCTTACATTCTTACAGAAGAGAAGGTAATTTGTCTTCCTAAATAATTATAAGACAGACCAGAATATGATGATAAGCAGGGTAGGTACAAAGGACTATGGAATTCAGAGGAAGGGAAATCCCTTCTAGCTGGAGGGATCAAGGAGCATTTGAGTAAATCTTGAAGGTGGGGCATAATTTGAACATATGGAGATGAGGGACAGATCAAACATGGAGAAGTAGGAGATGTCCATAGTGGGGAAGTAGTGGTGTGAGCACAGCTACTGAAAGTGGAGGGAAACAGTTTTAGAAGTGTCACCTGAGAACAGGTTATACAGAGCCTGAATTCTAGGCCAAGACCCTTATGAGAGGGCGAGTCATCAAAGGTTTCTGAGCACTGGCGTGGCATGTGCCCTGGGAAGGCTATTTGAGAAGCTGTGTGCAGCCTGTGTCAGATGCAACAGGGGATAGAGATGAGAAGGCCAGTTAGAAGACCTGCCACCATCTAGGTAAAACTTAATGTGGAATTAAGCAAGGCCGGAGGCTGACAAGTGTAAGGAATGTGTGGGAGAGTCATTCAACAGGTATTTATTATGTATCTGTTCTATTCCCCAGTTGTGTCAGTCACTATGGGGGTGAAAACTCAAAAGCAACACAATTCTTGCCTACTAGGTGCTTGGAATATGACTTGAGGGGTGAATCAGGCAAGGGAAAGCTTGTCCTTCCTGAGCACTTGCCCTTTATGGCCTCATGGCATAAGCACAAGCTAGTTTACTCCCAACTGCTCCCCAACTCAGCACCTGTGAACAGTCCCCACTTCCAACCAATACTACCAAGGATAGAGGTTTAAAGTTTTAAGGTAAGATGTAGTCTGCTGTCCATCCTTTGTTTTTGTTTTTTTTTCTTTCCAACTTTTATTTTAGGTTCAAGGGGTACATGTACAAGTTTGTTACATGGATAAATTGTGTGTCCTAGGAATTTGTTGTAGAAATAATTTTGTCACCCAGGTAATCAGTATAATACCTGATATGTAGTTTTTCAATCCTCACTCTCCTCCCACCCTTCACCCTCAAGTAAGACCCGGTGTCTGTTGTTCCCTTCTTTGTGTCCCTGTGCACTCAGTGTTTACCTCCCACTTGTAAGTGAGAACATGTGATTTTTGGTTCTCGGTTCCTGTGTTAGTTTGCTTAGGATAATGGCCTCTAGCTCCATCCATGGTGCTGCAAACAACATGGCTTTTTTTCTATGGCGGTGTAGTATTCCATGGTGTATATGTACCACATTTTCTTTATCCAGTCCACCACTGGTGGACAACTAGGTTAATTCCATATATTCACTATTCTGAATAGTGCTGCAATGAAAATACACATGTATATGTCTTTATGGTAGAACAATTTATATTCCTTTGGGTATATACCCAGTAATGGGATTGTTGGGTCAAATGGTAGTTCTATTTTAAGTTCTTTGAAAAATTTCCAGACTACTTTCCATGATGACTGAACTAATTTACATTTCTACCAGCAGCGTGGAATTCCCTTTCCTTCACAGCCTCACCAGCATCTGTTATTTTTTGACTTTTGAATAATAGCCAATCTGACTGGCATGAAATGGTATCTCATGGTACTTTTGATTTGCATTTCCCTAATGATTAGTGATATTGAGAATTTTTTCATATGCTTGTTGGCTGTGTGTGTGTCTTCTTTTGAGAAGTGTCTGTTCGTGTTGTTTGCCCATTTTTAAATAGGATCATTTGTTTTTTGCGTATTGATTTAAATTGCTTATAAATTCTGGATATTAGACCTTTATCAGACGCATACATTTTCTCCCATTCGGTAGGTTGTCTGTTCACTCTGTTAACAGTTTCTCTTGCTGTCCTCCTGTTAATCCTTATTTCACAAACATTGTATAGCACTTAATGTATTCCAGATATGATTTTAAAAGCTTTATAAATACAACATCATTTTATCCTTGTAAAAATCTTAAGAGGTACATATTTTTATCATTCCCATGTTATAAATGAGAAAACAGAAGCATAAAGAGATTATGTAATTTTCCCAAGGTCAGACAGCTAGTAAGTAGAGAATCCTGGGTTTAGAACCCAAGGCATCTGGCTCCAGAATCCTTGTACTTTTCCACCACATTATACCACCTCCCTGCCTTGCTGCTTTCTCTTCCACCCACCTGCAATGAATCACAGCCAAAAGAGAATTACTCTTGGACTCTGCCCATCCCTGCTGAATCAGTTCTGTCTTCTTGGCTCATGATGCTGTCCAAGGTCACAGTCATGACTGGAATGAGACTCACCGATATAGTTGATGCTGAACTTCACTGTCCCTCCTGTTGTGTAACCAATGAGAAAGTGGATGGAACAAATCAATGAATTGGAGAAGGGCAGCAGTCTTACGAAAGATGGTTCTGGGCTGGGTGCAGTGGCTTACACCTGTAATCCCAGCACTTTGGGAGGCCAAGGTGGGTTGATCACCTGAGGTCAGGAGTTCGAGACCAGCCTGGCCAACATGGTGAAACCCCGTCTCTACTAAAAATACAAAAAATTAGCTGGGCATGGTGGCAGGTGCCTGTAATCTAGCTATTTGGGAGGCTGAGGCTAGAGAAGTGCTTGAACCTGGGAGGCGGAGGTTGCAGTGAGCCAAGATTTCATGGCACTCCAGCCTGGGCAACAAGAGCAAAACTCCATCTCAAAAAAAAAAAAAGAAAAGAAAGGGAAGGAAAGAGAAGGGAGAAAGAGAGAAAGCGAAAGAAAGAAAAAGAAGAAAGAAAGAAAGAAAGAGAGAAAGAGAGAGAGAGAAAGAAAGAAAGAGAGAGAAAGAGAAAGAAAGAAAGAGAAAGAAGGAAGGAAGGAAAGAAAAGAAAGAAAAAGAAAGAAAGAAAGAAAGAAAGAAAGAAAGAAAGAAAGAAAGAAAGAAAGAAAGAAAGAAAGAAAGAAAGAAAGAAAGAAAGAGAAAGAAAGAAAGAAAGAAAGAAAAAGAAAGGAAGGAAGAAAGGAAGAAAAGAAAGAAAGAAAAAAGAAAGAAAGGAAAGAGAGAGAGAAAGAAAGAGAAAAAGGAAGGAAGGAAGGAAGGAAGGAAGGAAGGAAGGAAGGAAGGAAGGAAGGAAGGAAGGAAGGAAGATTGGTTCTGAATCTGTGGGACTTTTCACCCTCCCTGCCGAGCCACCAGGCTTATGCATGCTTCTCAGGAGGAGGCAGATACGATGGCCGTGCTTAGAGCAGGGGCTATGACTCTCACTGCCTGTGGACTCTGGGTCAAGTTATTTAACCTCCCTAAGAATCAGTTAGGGAATTTTCCCAGCCATAAAATGGGGGTGTTACATTGTATTTCCCTCATAATATTGTGATATCATTTCCTCATCTGTGAAATACCTTCATCTCAACCCTCAATACAATGGATAGTCTCTAAGTAACATCCACCCAGCTCTATGATCCCATTAAGTGTTGGAACAATAATTCCATTAGGAGTTCAAAGGGGGAACAAATCAATGGAGATTGAAGGAATCAGAGAGGGTTTCATAGAAGAGGTGAACCTGGGAGGCTCTGTGTGGGCTGAAGGGAGGAAGAAGTCACCTTCTAGCTCCTGTGTCCCTTAAACTCCAACCTGACAGCTGGCCACCGTTCTGGGTCCACTCAGGCCAGATGAGCATCTCTCCAGGGAGTCCCAGCCTTCCTTCTCACTCCAAGACACCATCAGCCACTCCAAGGGGACCAGCAAAGCCTCAAGCTGTGGTGTGCCCTGACTGAAACGTCACCTGCTACCCGACACAGTCTTTTTTCTGGTCAGAGGATTGCTTTCCATTTGTCATTATCAACTAAGCACTGTCCAGGTCAATGGAACCGATGTCTCTCAGACTGGAGGGATTGTCTTAAAAACAGGACCAAGGCTTCTCACCAGGGTTGGGTCTCATAGTTCTCTCTGAAGGATGGTGCCCATTTGTGGGTGAAGGATACTGAAAGCACTTGAATCCCTCCTGCTTATCCTCATCCCCTCAAAGTCCCACCAAGGAAGCTGTCCTGGTCACCTGCTTGGACAGAAACGTATCCCTTTGGATCCCACCCCTTAAAATGGCATCATCTGGGAAGTGCTGCCAGCCTCCTTGCCAAGTCCAGTTTAATGACACACAAGGCCCTGGCCGTTTTTCTAAGTCGGTGAGATTTCCAAAAATGGTTGGAAGGAAAGGAGTAGAAATCAGATCCCGAGAAAATGGGACTTACGGAACCATCATGGGGAGGAGTTAAACTTTATGCTGTGTGGCTTTGCTGTGGCCTCAATTTTTCACTCCCAGCTCTTTTTTAGAGCCTTTCTCTACCTCCTTGAAAAGCTGTACAGTGAGGTTATTCTTCATCACAGAGGCCACCTTCCTACCACCTGTGCTAGGAAGGTGACATTTTTCCCTTTTCTCCTAAAGGTCAAGCTAAATTTATTCCCATATGAGGGAGCCCTGCATGCTGGTCACGCACAGCAGCTGGGCTCTGAGGGATGCCAAGTGGCTGCAGTAGCTCCAAGGCAGGAACCTGCCTCTTCTAGGTGAGCAGCCAAGGGGGCCGCGGCTGCTTCAAGCTGAGAAATTGAGTCAGGTTGGAAGTTCAGAGGCCCCTCCATAAACCTCCTAATTATCAATTTACTGCACCCCCATCCTTTCAGTCCTCAGTTCTTCCATTAGCCCCCAGAGTCACTTGGGAGCAGTCCAGGCGCATTAGTGGCAGTTCGCTGGAGCCACACTCAGATTTTCCTGGCTAGTGGCATTTCAGCTGTGACAAGCAAAGGGTGTACCTGCGTCCTTGCTTCCATTGCTACCAGAACAGACTGCAGCAGAGAATGGAGGTCTCCTTCTGTGAGTTATTTTTATATTTATGTATTTAAAAACAGGGTCTTGCTCTTTAGCCCAGGCTGGAGTGCAGTAGCTCAATCAAAGCTCACTACAGCCTTGACCTCCTGGGCTCAAGTAATCCTCCCACCTCTGCCTCCTCCTGAGTATCTGGGACCATAAGTGCACCCTCCCACATTCCTTGCTAATTTAATTTTTTTTTTTTTTTTTTTTTTTATAGAGACAGGGTTTTGTTTTGTTGCCCAGGGGGGTCTTGAGCTCCTGGTCCTCAAGTGATCCTCCTGCCTTGGCCTCCCAAAGTGCTGAGATTACAGTTATGAGCCAGCATGCCTAGCCTATTTTATTTTTTTAACTATACCTCACAGTTAAGATCTTGGTCCTTCTATCGCACATTATTTTCTAAAAATGAGAAGTGATTAATGCTGACAACAGTGTACCACAGCAAAAAGTAATGAGGCCCTCTTTCTAGGATAAGACTTGCTTCTCACTTGTTTAGTTTTACAACATCTCCTTTAAGGAAAAAGGCCACAGTCACAGAATGACACAGCTGGAAGGGACGTTAGAAATGATTTAATTCAGCTGCTTTACATCTTTTCCTTCAGTTTCCAGATGAGGGAATGAGGTTCAGAGAGGTGAGGAGACTTGGGCCCTCAGGACACCTGGAAAACATGGTCTGAGAAACAGTTCCCAGTGACCTGCTGCTCCTCCTCTGCGGCCTGGGAAGGGCTGCATGTTCTTTACCTTTCTATTTTTGGTATCTGACTCCATCTTCTTGGAAAAACATACACAAAACAAGGAGATGATGTTAAAAAAAATGAGTAACATGTCTACTTCAGAGTCTCATAATCAGGAAACGCCCTCATATGCCCTCTCTGACTCCACAGACCCTCCACCCTTAGTTTCTTAAGCTGTCTGGGTATCCGTTTCAGTATGTACTGCATCTTGGCTGTTTAACTAGGCGTATCTGGTATCCGCTCTCTGCCCGCACTGATTGAGACCCCAAATATAGCTGATTGCAGCAGAGAGCAGCATCTGACCCTGGGGAGCCCCATTCAGAGGCTGATTATCTGCCAACAACATGGCCTAGTTCCTGGCTGAACTCAGGGACACAGACATTGTGGTTTGTCGGCTGTCAAGTGCTGGATAGAAGTAGGTGTCACATAGATCCAGGTACTAGGGTGGTCACCTTGGGCCTTGTGCAGGAATAGTAAGTAGAAAAGTCTGGGTTTATTTTTGTTGTTTTTTGTTTTTCTTTTTAAAGAAGCAGGAGGGTGGAATCCATACAGAGTAATATGCGCCTAAACGACCATGTTCCCCTGAGGCGGAAAGAAGGGCTTCAGCTCCTGGCAATTTCTGGTACCATGAGGCTCTGCTGAACTTCCTTTCTTACCCTTGGCCGGCATGGATTTTTTTTTTTTTTTTTTTTTCCTTTTTGTGGAGAACGGGGTCTCGCTGTATTACCCAGGCAGGTCTCGAACTCCTGGGCCCAAGCTATCCTCCCGCCTCTGCCTCCCTGAGAGCTGGGATTACAGGCGTGAGCCACCGCGCCCGGCGCCGGCATGGATTTTTACAGTCTCCTATCTCCTACCCTTTATTTGTATTGGCTTTAGTCCCTTACAACCACAACTTCCCTAATCAGAACATTATCTTGTACAGTCTGAGTGTGTGTAAGTCTTGTTCCTCAAACCAGGAACAAACTCTCAAAGGCCAGAGATTAATGTCTTGGTCTTTTGAAAAATCTTTCCAGGTAGCTTGTAGATATGACAGCTGTTGATAGGTTAGGCTGAAAGACTTTCTGGAAATCCTGTTCTATAAACCTGTTTAAACATTTACGTCAATTGGCCCTGAGGAAGCCTTTTTGAGGTTTCCAACATAAAGCAGCTCAGTATTAACTGTCATTGGAAGTTTAAGGGAAATGAATGCCAACGTGTCTGATATAGCCCTAACTTTCCCAGGCCTCTTCAGCTGGCAGGCTGAGAAGGGACTCTGGCACTGTAGTAACTGTAGTAACTAGGCACTGTAGTAACACAGAAGTCACTGGCTCATGTAGCGTCATGACTCCTGAAAGCGTCCCTCTACTATTTTTGTGAGTTTCAAGAGGTGTCTCACTTGGGTGCATGGAGAACTTTGCTCATCTGGGGCCACTAATGCTCCACCATCTCCCCTTACCTACTTTTAATTTGCCTTTCCATCTACCCTCTGTCACCTCTTTATTGCCTCCTCCAGTCCTTCTTCCATGTTGCCAGCAGGGATGTCTTCCAAGTGCAGATCTCACCACATATTCTCCTGCTCAAAGCCCATCTGTGGCATATACTATTAGTTGCTTGTTCCTCAGCAATCCCCAGTGCTATCCTATCCAGGTCGGTGGTAGAGCTGGTCCCCCATTAAAGATGCTGAAAGTGTCAAATATGTGCCCTCTTAGACTCCCTTACAGCTAGGGCATGGGGACATGACCTGGTTCTGACCAACTGAACCTGAGGGGAAGACTTCTGAGGGTTTTGGAGAAATATATCCCTTCTTCATATAAAAGACACATCGAGAGAAACATCCCTTTTCCTTGTTTGGGGCTTTGTGTGCTTAAGCCGTATTGCTTGGACTTGGACTCCCATATTGTGGTCATGGGGAGACAGTGACCCAGAGCCCTATTTTGATGAGTTCCTGAAGCTTTCTACCACTGGACTTTTTATTATGTAAGAATATTCAATGTTCTTATCATGTAAGCCACTTTTACTTGGGCCTTCTGGTGTTACTTGCAGGCCAAAGCGACCCAAGATGTTTTCCACAGATCCCTATTGGAAAAAGTTCAAACTCCTTATCATGGGTACATGAGGCCTTTGCTGTGAGAGCCTCCTGGGGGGAAAGGGTAGAGACATTATGTGCCAACTCAAATTACAGAAAAGACTGGATGAAATCAAAACAGAGAATTAATCTAAATAATGATTGTAAACATGGATGCAAACAATGTAGATGCCATGATAACAGAGATATGATAGACAATATGTAAGCTGTAATGTAAAAAAAAAGTTGAGAACCCAAATCATCTACTTGCACACAGCCAACTGTGTATATTAGCATGACTTTCCTATTCCATTGTCTTTATTAGCATAACTTTACTGCTCCAGAGGATCATGTTCAGGAAGATAAAAACTGCAAGCAGCTTTATTGTCTATGTGATCATAAATGTTAAGTTTCAGTGTGGCTATGTTACGGTACCTTGTTGTTGGGTCGAACACCAGTCTAGTGTTGCAGTGAAAGGTACTTTTTAGATGGGATTAACTTTTAAGTCAGTAGATTTTGAGAAAATCAGATTACTCTCCATAGTGTGGTTCTGCCTCATCTCATTCATTGAAGGTCTAAAGAAAAAAGGACTGAGGTCCTGAAGAGAAAAAAATGCTTCCAGACTGCATGCAGACTCAAGACTTTGACATGAATGTCTGCTGAAATTTCCAGCCTTCCAGCCTGCTCTGTAGATTATGGACTTCCAAGCCTCCACAACGGCATGAGATGGTTCCTTAAAAAGAAACACCTCTCTGTTTCTGTTTCCCTGGAGAAGCATGACCAACACAGTTCATTACGGGAACTTCTCAGAAGACCTTTCAACTCTTGAACAGAAAACATCAACAGATATCCCAAGATATCCCTTCCCTCAACATCCTCATCTTGCTGTGTCCACCAATCATTATCCTCACCTAATCTTCTTTTACCTTTCCTCCCCATTGAAAGACAGGCTTTATGCCAAATTTCAAGGCAGGGTCTCAACAAATCAGACTTTACTTTCCCCTCCAAGATGCTATCAGATTCTGTAAGTTGTAGATAACTGATAGCAATGCAAGATAACTCTTGTCTATAGATATACAAATAAATTCCACCAGGTGGAGATTCATTTAATTTCTCAAATGTGAAGGAAGCCAGTTTTGACTCCATTTGAAAATTTCAATATTCCTGATGTCTCTATGTCTGTTTTTTTACATTTTCCTTTGAACTAGTTGTACCTTCTACCTGGTTCCTGCATTAGTAATAAGTTAAATACATTCTTTAATGTGTGTGTTTTTTATCTTTATGAGTCATGATTTTACCCTTTTAAAAATCATTCTTCAACATCAATTTAGCTTTTCATTTTGGAGGGATGACCTATTAACCAAGGACAGGAAACTGAAGTTGGCAAGAAGAGAGGGAAATTGGGGCATTCTCTTAGGCGGTAAGCCTATTTCCTTCCCTGTTTCTCTGTTGAATAAGGACATGAAGAGATTGAGGACAAATGAGGGAAATCTAACCATCTAGCTCTGGGAGTCTATGAAGATGTGGACCCGTGAGTCCACACCCAGGAGTCAGGGAGCACAGGAGTGCAGCTGCTTTGGAAAAACATGTGTTACACACCCTTAAAATTCTTTTTATGCTTGGAGTGATGACATTGAGCCCCTCTGACCCTCTTACATCTGGAGTCCCTCCTTTGATTAATTCACTTTACTCTGCACGCTTGCGGCTTGCATGCTCTTCTTTAGGGCTTATCATCCCATATTACGATGTTTCTATTACACTGTCTTGCATCATTTTGTAAACTACATGAGAGCAGGGTGTGTCTTGTTTATTAGTATGCTAATGCCTGGCACACAGCAGTCATTCAATATGTTTTGTTAAATGAAAGAATGGATTAATATCTCTTATTAAATAATTTGAAAAGTTATCTTTTCCTTTCATGAACAGGTCATAGGACAATTTCCCAAGTATATTTGGGGCTAGAGTTTTCCTTTATCTAGAGGCAACACAAAGTGAAGTCCATCCATAGCAGTTCCCAGGGATCCTCTATGAAGGTTCATCCTGGCGGCCACAGTTTTCAGGCTTTCTGGCTCTTCGGTCCCAAGGTAGCAAGTCTTTGTCTAAAGCACAAGGTTGTGTATGATGTCATGCATTAAAAGATTTTCCTCTAGGTCTGAGGACAAAGAAGATTCTGGCAGGTGCTCTGTGTCTTCTCAGAATTGTCTCAGACCCTGTGTCTTCTCAGAATTCTCTCAGACCCTTGGATTAGATAGAGGGCAACAATAGCCACAAAAAAATTGGAGTCTCCTAAGGAACCTATGTGACTTCTGGGAGAGAAAGGCCCTGGAAGAAAGCTGAAGAAGAACTTTTGGAGAAACAGGAAATTGATGACAAACCTGGAGAATGGGAGTTTTATTCACCTTATTTTTACATGATCTGAGGACCTGGTAGAGGCCTGATGTAAGAGGAAAGTAGGTGCTTGGGTCTCCTGCTTTCTTCCCACTTTGGAAGAAATGGTCCCTACTTTTCTTTTTCTTTTTTCGAGACAGAGTCTCACTCTGTTGCCTAGGCTGGAGTGCAGTGGCATGATCTCGGCTCACTGCAACCTTGGCCTCCCGGGTTCAAGCGATTCTCATGTCCCAGCCTCCTGAGTAGCTGGGATTACAGGTGCCTGCCACCACGCCCGGCTAATTTTTATATTTTTAGTAGAGATAGGGTTTCACCATGTTGGCCAGGCTAGTCTCGAACTCCTGACCTCAGGTGATCCACCTGCCTCAGCTTCCCAAAGTGCTAGGATTCAAGCATGAGCCACCGCACCCAGCCAGGCCCTACTTTTGAATGAACTATGGATACAGAGTCCAGGAGGTGGAACAGAGTGTTCAAAACATTTGCTAACATCACTAGCACACACAAACTGAATGAAAATGATTTGGAAAAATTCGTATTGTAAATCATTCATTGCCATATTCAGGAGCTGGACTTATCCTTGTGCCATCTCCAGTTTTCTTCTTTGGGGAGAATTTCTTAAAGGGACAGCAGATTGAGTTGTTGGGATTGAGGCTTGTCATACGAAAAGGAAAAAGGAAATCAGGGTCCCATTTCTCTCTTTATTGTTGTGCTCCCATTTGAGGCATTTAAAAATTTTGCTTATTGAAGAGTCCTTTCATCTATGCCTGCAGAAAATTACAGGGCTAAGTTACTTTATAATTCTGCTGTGCTATCTTTGCCCTTCCTCTGTTTCAAACTGGTTTGCTCAGAAAAAATAGGAATATTTCTGCGTTTGTCATAGCATGCAGAAGAATTTCTGAAGCTCTAAGAAAACTCTGACTTGGGCCACTTCTATTTTATTTTTATTTTTTAAGTTTTATTTTATTTTCAATTGATAGATAATAATTGTATATATTTTATGAGGTTCAATATGATTTTTGATACATGTATCATTGTGGAATAATCAAATTAGGGTAATTAACATATCAATTTCTTAAAATATTTATCACTTCTTTGTGGCGAAAACATTTAAAACATTTAAATGTCCGCTTCTTCCTACACCTCTGCATTTTGAGAAGGAGTCAGAATATGGAAGTGAGAGGGCCTATATCAATGAGGAAAACGCTGAGCTGCTAGTAAAAGGGCATCTAACAAAAATGGTCTAAATAAATAGGAATCGTTTTAGATGTCTCGAGATAGGCCATTGTCAGTCTTTGTTCAGAGGTTAAGTGATACCAGGGCTGAGGCCCTTGGGACTTTGGCATTTCTCTCAGGGTTGCCACATGACTGCTGGAGCTCCAGCTATCATGTCTTTATTCAAGGAAAAAAGAAGGCAGAAGGAACAAAAGAGTAGTAGTTTTATATTGGGAAAAACAAAAACCTGCCTGGAGGCCCCAGCAGGCATTATTGGCAAGATGGTGTCATATGGCCATTCCTAAAAACGGGAGACTGGGAAAACAAGAGTTTTGCCTTCCCCACCTCGTAGGAGTGTTTGTCAAAAATGGGGTCTGGAAATGTGTCCTGTCTCCACCCACCTTCAGTCTCCACCAGGGTCCACAACTTTGGGTCTGAGACATCCTCTGTCGACTGTCAGCTGTGGGGCATTGTTCTCCCTGCCAGTTCACTTTAGTCAGCACAAACAGCTTGGGTTTTAGACCCTATGAATTTTCTCCAATGGACTTAACCTTTTGCAAAATGAGAGAAGTGCCCAGTTGTGTAGGGGACAGAAGTGTGCAAAGAAAGCTGAGCAAGAAAAAGCTTTGGAGGAGGATGCCATCAGAGTGCAGTCAGACTTGGGACTACATCAGCCTAAAATACATTATTGTCACTCCCAAACTGCTGAAAGCCAGTCCTGGCATGAACCAAGCTCAGAAGCTTATAGGTTTAGGGGCACAGAGGGAAAGGCCATTTCCCAAGTATTCATCAGAGGAGAAATTGGGCTTCTCTTAGCATCATCTGGACTTGGAGCCCTCAGAGCAAATTGCTTACTCCTTAGCACATTGTTGTAGAGCCCATTAGAGCATAATGGAAAAAGAACTCCACAAGAGCACACCAGGAGTGTGAGAAGGGCCAGATAGTGATTAATCTGTGTGTGAAGTGGCTGCTTTTCCATCAGAAAGACTTTGCCGGAGTATGGAGAGCGAGCTGGACAAGCCAGTCATTTTCTCAAACTGGGAGGCACTCTGGGGCTCTCTCTGCACCCATCCATCTGTACCTCTGTAACCCAATGATTTGCTCAGCACCAGTGGCTCCTGCACCCTGATGCTTAAAATTGTCCATCACCATAGCAACCTCAAGAATGGGATCTGTGATCCTTGAGGATGCAGGTGTGCTTTTCTTTCTTTTCTCCTCTGTGAGTCAGAGCAAGGCAGAGGTGGAAGGATGATAAAAGAGAGGGCTTGAATCAGCAGTTGAAGTTGTCCACTCCAACAAGAAATGGCACATGCCTCGAGGCAGAGGATGAACAGATGGTGTGTAACTTGGACTATCAGCCTCTTGAGGCAGCTGCCTTCACGCAGGTCCTTAGATCCTCATACAAGGAAAAGGGGATTTGCATTATGGCTCCAGGAAGTAAGAGAAATGGGATTGCTCTCCCAGGTAGAATTTTGATACATAAACAAGAAAATAAGGAGAATGTTTTTCTGTTATTGCTCTCTTTTGCACTTACTCGTTTTTCAGAAGCAGTCTGGTTTATGTGGAAAGATTTGACAATTCAATAAATTCAGCAAACTTTTATGGAGTGTCTTCTCTTTATTTTTATTTTATTGTTTATATCCCACCTTTTCCAACAAGAATTTCAGGCAGCTTACAACCAAGGACATAAAAGACAAGAGCAATAAAATAGAAGATCAAGACCAAGGAGAGAAAAAAGAAAATATTCTAAACACAAGAGTTAACATAGTGGCAACTGAAAATTAAAACTTAACTTTGAGAATCTTGCACATGGGGAAAAAATATATATTCTCATCAGTTTCCCTTGGAGAAAACATTTTTTTCTCCTACTAAATGCTAAAAGACTGATCTCTTGACGGATTTGGCTTTAATTGACATTGAATGACATGTCCTTCCTCCTCCTTCTCCTCCCCTTCTTCATTGTCCTCATCACTGACATTTATTGAGTGCTATTTATTGAGATTTATTTGTTGACATTAATTGAATGTGCTAGACACTGTTCTAAGCACTGTAGATACTCATTTCATTGAATCTTTGAACTACTCCTCCGAGGTGTGTGCCGTTATTATCCTCAGTGTGTAGATGGAAAAAATAAAACAGTGGAGTCTTCCAGGCTTCTATGTGGCAGACTTGGTTCCTGGGCTTTGCTTCTTCCAAGAAGGCATGTTCTTCTGCTGAGCCTAACAGTGTGGGTGCCCTTAAGGACCAGGACTGACTTGTCTCAGGAATCTTCTAGGCTATTCCGATGCCCCAGGAGAGCCCATGGGCTTTCTTAGGCAGAGGAACAGGGGACTTTTCCTCAGTCAAGATGACCTTGACTTCAGCTTGATCAATATATAGACCATCAACCTCTTTAGCTGTTTCCTTATCTCTTGGAGCAGTTTTTTGATCTTCACAAAGCTGGACCTTGTAAATACCTAATATTCTACCATCCTAAAGGGGTTCAGAAAGGAGATCAATGAACATCGGTCTTCCACATATGCCCTGTGAGACTGTTGAGCCTGAGAAATCCCCTGGCCATTTTCAGGATCTGATGGGCAGAACATGCGTGACCTAGACATTCTATTCCTCAATTGCCTGAAAAACAGTGATCCATACTCTGAGCTGACATTTTCTGATTTAATTTCAAACAGTGCCATCCCTGGGCCAGCATGAAGATTTGCATTTTTGAAGGCAAATAGTGAGACTCTGGTCTGAGAACTGTCTAACAAGATATCCACCTGATTCCAAAGCATTCGGGGGCCCTGGGATAAGCGATTCCCAGAATCCATTGATGCTTAGCAATGCCTTAACTCCACCTTTGGGTTTCATATCCCCAGTATCAAAGCTTCTCCTCAAAAGGGTCCCTTTGGCCCTCATTCTGGCAGGGCCCCCTTGATGGTATGTGGGTCAGATCAGGCGTTATTCTTGAGTCATTCAGGATGGATGCATAACCTGGGCTGCCATTGCTTAGTGAGTAGGAGGAGGGTTGAAGTCTGGGTCCCTCTTAGCAGAGGAGATTTTAAAAATCTTGGATCTATCATAAAATCAATTCTCTTTTTCCCTTTCTGGCTTTATATTTGATTTCAGGTTTCCTTTAGTTTTTTCCCCCCATTTAAACTCATTTTGCACATTTCTTTCTGCTTTTTACTTGAGGCCTTTACCTCTGATTATAGTCCTCCACCAGAATGTTTGCTTAAGCTAAGATGCCAGCTCAGTGATGGTTTATTCGAAATACCAACCATGGTTCCCAGGGCTGTTTAGTGTCCCCCAGTGGACACAGTATACTCTAGAACACAAATATTGGGGGCACCAGTGAAAAGCTGGCGTGATCTGAGCAATGACTTCCACTCTTTCTCTCTCTCACTTTTACATGATTAGAGTCTTCTCCATAGGTCTATGGTTGTATCTTTCAAAGAATTCAGTAGTTTCTCTCTCTAACTCTACTGAATGGCTCCTTCTTCTAACTTAATAGCCATCTTTAGCTTTCATCTCCTACCTTTCCTAGGTGAAATATTCCCTCTTCCAGCTGTGGAAGCGAAGCATAGCTGGTGATCTTTCCCTCTAGAGTCTCCCTGCAGCCACTCTCCAGCCCTGTCATGGTTCACATGGGCATGTTTGAAATTTATAACATTCCCTTCATAATAATTATTACTGTTTCTCAAGTGCTTATTTATGTAGCAGGCATGGAACTAAGAGATTCATATAAATTAACTGACTTCAGCCTCCACTTTATAGAGAGGGATCATTGCCATTTTACATATGAAAAACCAAGGGTCAGAAAGGCCACATTACCACCCAGCATCTCATAATTAACAAGTGGCAGAATTGGGATTTGATCCCAGGAAGCTGGACTGACTCCAAAGCCTGATTTATACCACTACACTAAGCCACCTTCACCTCACACCATTCATTATACAACTGTGATGCAAAGTTTCAACAAAAGGCACATAGAAGCTATTTGCCACATACCACTACACATTGCTTACACACACTAAAAAGGAAATTTTAAAATTCAACATTTAACTCAATTTAATGACAAGTATTAGGTTGTATTTATATATGTTGCCTTTTTACTGTTTGTGAATGGATAGCTGCTCCGGAACACAAATCTCCTAAGAGTCAACATGAAAAAAATCCTTGTTAAATATTTTGTTAAAAGTCATTTTGTTTTGCTGCCAAATCAACAGAAAATAATTAAATTCCTTTCCATTTTATGATGTAATTTACATAAGCAGTCATGCTCTTCCTATCTGTAAATGTCAAGTGTCCTAGTTTGGACCCCCTATGGTAGCCTGTGTCAGTGTAATTATGATTTCAGTGTTGTGAGCCAAGGGTAGGTGGTGACTTGGCAGTTCAGTCTACACATAGGAAGCTGTGAATAATTCTTGAAAACTGACTGTGTGGACCTGGACTGGGAAAAGGTCCCATCAGCTCCAAGAATCCTGAGAAAATAAAAAGGCACAAAGATTCCCAAGCCAGGAACTTGCATTGACTGCTCAAACTACTGCCTGCCCTGCAGCAGTGCTCTGAGAACATCGCTGTCCACAGTGCCGCATACAACACAACTCTGGAAAAGACCAAGGGCCACACTCATTCCACTCCTGACTCTCAAACGTGACTTTGGGCTATCTTCTATCTGTGTCTTGGTTTTTCCATTTTTATAAGCAATTCTCCTGTATCAGGGAATGGCCATTTTTGTAAAAGGCCTTGCATTCCTTGCAGGACAGCAGTCTTCAAGTAAAAACCACTGCATCCATGTCTGTGTTCCTCTTTGGTTAGACACAGTTGCTAATGTATATCAGTGGGGTGTGTGGGGCAGGTGGGGTAGTGGGTGGGGGGAGTGGAGCAAGGGGAGTTTTCCCCATGAGGCACAAGGACAGAGAGCATAAAGCTTCTGTTTCCTCCTCCTGCAGTGCTTTTAGTACAGCCAAATGATCTCTCTTTGGGCTTTGCGAGGGGGCCCTAGGTCAGCCACACAGATCTGCAGATGGCTTTTATGGCCTTCATTGACTACGTTAAAGTTAGCCATATTTATCAACACCTCATTAGTGTGTAGTGGGAGCTGGGCATTTTTAAATGTTCTGAAAATTTCACCCACCAGCTGATGATGGCTTGGCTGCTGTGGTCACACAGGTCACCATAAACACAGAATCTAGTAGCAGGACACTCATAGGAGTTTAACTACTGTTGGCTGCTGGGGGGCCCATGGAGCATCCTAGAGGTTCTTAAATCACAATGAAGAAAGAAAATTTTATGGCTTGGAAAGAAGACAAGGCAACCACTCTAAACCTGCTGCTTCCTATTAGGAAGGAAATGATTGGGGAATTCAGGAGCCACAGGGAAGCTCCAGTACCAATGACCATGAACCGTGAGGGTTCAGCAGGAAAAGAAACAATTTTATGAGCTCCAGCCCCAGAAGGGATTGGGGGAACAATGAAGGAAAGGAAACGAAAGAGAACCTAAAACCAGAAGGAAAATTGGAAAAGGGAAGTTCCCTGGGTAATTTATTAAAGAGAGGAATTAATTTCAGGTCTTCTCTGATGAGGCAATTACTCTGGGCCCCATCCATTCCACATGTAATTCAGGGATGTGACTCCATTCTGATGAGTTTCTGAGCCAAGGGCCCCATAGCCATGCCCTTCAGCTGTACAGAGGTGAAGAGGAACTCACAGGGACAGGACTGCTTCTGATGAGCCACAAAGGGATCGAGACCGAGGACACCAGAGACCTCCAAGACTTTGTTGGGGCTGGCTGCAATCCAACCTCAGCTCAAACTCTAACTTTGCAGATGGATTACCCAGCAACTTGTGGGTCACAGAGAGGAAACATTAGCTAAGCAAACACGGAATTCAGACTCCAAGAAGCAGCGAAGGAAAGCAAGCTGGAGTCCAACTGGGACAGGCAGGTGTCATTACTTAAACTGTTTCTCTTTTTTGCATGCTATGAGGACCAAAGACTAATTTATCTTTGTAGTCAAAAGATTTTTTTTTCTTTTTTTTTTTTATTATACTTTAAGTTCTAGGGTACATGTGCATAACGTGCAGGTTTGTTACATATGTATATTTGTGCCATGTTGGTGTGCTGCACCCATCAACTCGTCAGCACCCATCAATTCATCATTTATATCATGTATAACTCCCCAATGCAATCCCTCCCCCCTCCCCCCTCCCCATGATAGGCCCCAGTGTGTGATGTTCCCCTTCCCGAGTCCAAGTGATCTCATTGTTCAGTTCCCACCTATGAGTGAGAACATGCGGTGTTTGGTTTTCTGTTCTTGTGATAGTTTGCTAAGAATGATGGTTTCCAGCTGCATCCATGTCCCTACAAAGGACTGCAAACTCATCCTTTTTTATGGCTGCATAGTATTCCATGGTGTATATGTGCCACATTTTCTTAATCCAGTCTGTCACAGATGGACACTTGGGTTGATTCCAAGTCTTTGCTATTGTGAATAGTGCTGCAATAAACATACGTGTGCATGGGTCTTTGTAGTAGAATAATTTATAACCCTTTGGGTATATACCTAGTAGTGGGATGGCTGGGTCATATGGTACATCTAGTTCTAGATCCTTGAGGAATTGCCATACTGTTTTCCATAATGGTTGAACTAGTTTACAATCCCACCAACAGTGTAAAAGTGTTTCTATTTCTCCACATCCTCTCCAACACCTGTTGTTTCCTGATTTTTTAATGATTGCCGTTCTAACTGGTGTGAGATGGTATCTCATTGTGGTTTTGATTTGCATTTCTCTGATGGCCAGTGATGATGAGCATTTTTTCATGTGTCTGTTGGCTGTATGAATGTCTTCTTTTGAGAAATGTCTGTTCATATCCTTTGCCCACTTTTTGATGGGGTTGTTTGTTTTTTTCTTGTATATTTGTTTGAGTTCTTTGTAGATTCTGGATATTAGCCCTTTGTCAGATGAGTAGATTGCAAAAATTTTCTCCCATTCTGTAGGTTGCCTGTTCACTCTGATGGTAGTTTCTTTTGCTGTGCAGAAGCTCTTTAGTTTAATTAGATACCATTTGTCAATTTTGGCTTTTGCTGCCGTTGCTTTTGGTGTTTTAGACATGAAGTCCTTGCCCATGCCTATGTCCTGAATGGTACTACCTAGATTTTCTTCTAGGGTTTTTATGGTATTAGGTCTAACATTTAAGTCTCTAATCCATCTTGAATTAATCTTCATATAAGGAGTAAGGAAAGGATCCAGTTTCAGCTCTCTACTTACGGCTAGCCAATTTTCCCAGCACCATTTATTAAATAGGGACTCC
The DNA here is from genome assembly GCF_007565055.1 of Rhinopithecus roxellana. Taxonomy (NCBI): domain Eukaryota; kingdom Metazoa; phylum Chordata; class Mammalia; order Primates; family Cercopithecidae; genus Rhinopithecus; species Rhinopithecus roxellana. The sequence goes on along the minus strand of NC_044553.1, from coordinate 87,209,605 downwards.
TTTCCCCATTTCTTGTTTCTCTCAGGTTTGTCAAAGATCAGATGGCTGTAGATGTGTGGTATTATTTCTGAGGACTCTGTTCTGTTCCATTGGTCTATATCTCTGTTTTGGTACCAGTACCATGCTGTTTTGGTTACTGTAGCCTTGTAGTATAGTTTGAAGTCAGGTAGCATGACGCCTCCAGCTTTGTCCTTTTGACTTAGGATTGTCTTGGCAATGCGGGCTCTTTTTTGGTTCCATATGAACTTTAAAGCAGTTTTTTTCCAATTCTGTGAAGAAACTCATTGGTAGCTTGATGGGGATGGCATTGAATCTATAAATAACCTTGGGCAGTATGGCCATTTTGACGATATTGATTCTTCCTATCCATGAGCATGGTATGTTCTTCCATTTGTTTGTGTCCTCTTCTATTTCACTGAGCAGTGGTTTGTAGTTCTCCTTGAAGAGGTCCTTTACATCCATTGTAAGTTGGATTCCTAGGTATTTTATTCTCTTTGAAGCAATTGTGAATGGAAGTTCATTCCTGATTTGGCTCTCTGCTTGTCTGTTACTGGTGTATAAGAATGCTTGTGATTTTTGCACATTAATTTTGTATCCCGAGACTTTGCTGAAGTTGCTTATCAGCTTAAGGAGATTTTGGGCTGAGACGATGGGGTTTTCTAAATATACAATCATGTCATCTGCAAACAGGGACAATTTGACTTCTTCTTTTCCTAACTGAATACCCTTGATTTCTTTCTCTTGCCTGATTGCCCTAGCCAGAACTTCCAACACTATGTTGAATAGGAGTGGTGAGAGAGGGCATCCCTGTCTTGTACCAGTTTTCAAAGGGAATTTTTCTAGTTTTTGCCCATTCAGTATGATATTAGCTGTGGGTTTGTCATACATAGCTCTTATTATTTTGAGGTACGTTCTATCAATACCAAATTTATTGAGCGTTTTTAGCATGAAGGGCTATTGAATTTTGTCAAAGTCTTTTCTGCATCTATTGAGATAATCATGTGGTTCTTGACTTTGGTTCTGTTTATATGCTGGATTATGTTTATTGATTTGCGAATGTTGAACCAGCCTTGCATCCCAGAGATGAAGCCCACTTGATCATGGTGGATAAGCTTTTTGATGTGCTGCTGAATCCGGTTTGCCAGTATTTTATTGAGGATTTTTGCATCGATGTTCATCAGGGATATTGGTCTAAAATTCTCTTTTTTTGTTGTGTCTCTGCCAGGCTTTGGTATCAGGATGATGTTGGCCTCATAAAATGAGTTAGGGAGGATTCCCTCTTTTTCTATTGATTGGAATAGTTTCAGAAGGAATGGTACCAGCTCCTCCTTGTACCTCTGGTAGAATTCAGCTGTGAATCCATCTGGTCCTGGACTTTTTTTGGTGGGTAGGCTATTAATTATTGCCTCAATTACAGAGCCTGCTATTGGTCTATTCAGGGATTCAACTTCTTCCTGGTTTAGTCTTGGGAGAGTGTAAGTGTCCAGGAAACTATCCATTTCTTCTAGATTTTCTAGTTGATTTGCGTAGAGGTGTTTATAGTATTCTCTGATGGTAGTTTGTATTTCTGTGGGGTCGGTGGTGATATCCCCTTTATCATTTTTTATTGCATCTATTTGATTCCTCTCTCTTTTCTTCTTTATTAGTCTTGCTAGCGGTCTGTCAATTTTGTTGATCTTTTCAAAAAACCAACTCCTGGATTCATTGATTTTTTGGAGGGTTTTTTTGTGTCTCTATCTCCTTCAGTTCTGCTCTGATCTTAGTTATTTCTTGCCTTCTGCTAGCTTTTGAATGTGTTTGCTCTTGCCTCTCTAGTTCTTTTAATTGTGATGTTAGAGTGTCCATTTTAGATCTTTCCTGCTTTCTCTTGTGGGCATTTAGTGCTATAAATTTCCCTCTACACACTGCTTTAAATGTGTCCCAGAGATTCTGGTATGTTGTATCTTTGTTCTCATTGGTTTCAAAGAACATCTTTATTTCTGCCTTCATTTCATTATGTACCCAGTAGTCATTCAGGAGCAGGTTGTTCAGTTTCCATGTAGTTGAGCGGTTTTGATTGAGTTTCTTAGTCCTGAGTTCTAGTTTGATTGCACTGTGGTCTGAGAGACAGTTTGTTATAATTTCTGTTCTTGTACATTTGCTGAGGAGTGCTTTACTTCCAATTATGTGGTCAATTTTGGAATAAGTGCGATGTGGTGCTGAGAAGAATGTATATTCTGTTGATTTGGGGTGGAGAGTTCTATAGATGTCTATTAGGTCCGCTTGGTGCAGAGATGAGTTCAATTCCTGGATATCCTTGTTAACTTTCTGTCTCGTTGATCTGTCTAATGTTGACAGTGGAGTGTTGAAGTCTCCCATTATTATTGTATGGGAGTCTAAGTCTCTTTGTAAGTCTCTAAGGACTTGCTTTATGAATCTGGGTGCTCTGTATTGGGTGCATATATATTTAGGATAGTTAGCTCTTCCTGTTGAATTGATCCCTTTACCATTATATAATGGCCTTCTTTGTCTCTTTTGATCTTTGATGGTTTAAAGTCTGTTTTGAGACTAGGATTGCAACCCCTGCTTTTTTTTGTTCTCCATTTGCTTGGTAGATCTTCCTCCATCCCTTTATTTTGAGCCTATATATGTCTCTGCATGTGAGATGGGTCTCCTGAATACAGCAAACTGATGGGTCTTGACTCTTTATCCAGTTTGCCAGTCTGTGTCTTTTAATTGGAGCATTTAGTCCATTTACATTTAAGGTTAATATTGTTATGTGTGAACTTGATCCTGCCATTATGATATTAACTGGTTATTTTGCTGTTAGTTGATGCAGTTTCTTCCTAGCCTCGATGGTCTTTACATTTTGGCATGTTTTTGCAATGGCTGGTACCAGTTGTTCCTTTCCATGTTTAGGGCTTTCTTCAGGGTCTCTTGTAAGGCAGGCCTGGTAGTGACAAAATCTCTAAGCATTTGCTTATCTGTAAAGGATTTTATTTCTCCTTCACTGATGAAACTTAGTTTGGCTGGATATGAAATTCTGGGTTGAAAATTCTTTTCTTTAAGAACGTTGAATATTGGCCCCCACTCTCTTCTGGCTTGTAGAGTTTCTGCGGAGAGATCTGCTGTTAGTCTGATGGGCTTCCCTTTGTGGGTAACCCGACCTTTCTCTCTGGCTGCCCTTAAGATTTTTTCCTTCATTTCAACTTTGGTGAATCTGGCAATTATGTGTCTTGGAGTTGCTCTTCTCGAGGAGTATCTTTGTGGCATTCTCTGTATTTCCTGAATTTGAATGTTGACCTGCCCTACTAGGTTGGGGAAGTTCTCCTGGATGATATCCTGAAGAGTGTTTTCCAACTTGGTTCCATTTTCCCCCTCACTTTCAGGCACCCCAATCAGACATAGATTTGGTCTTTTTACATAATCCCATACTTCTTGTAGGCTTTGTTCATTTCTTTTTCTTCTTTTTTCTTTTGGTTTCTCTTCTCGCTTCATTTCATTCATTTGATCCTCAGTCGCTGATACTCTTTCTTCCAGTTGATCGAGTCGGTTACTGAAGCTTGTGCATTTGTCACGTATTTCTCGTGTCATGGTTTTCATCTCTGTCATTTCGTTTATGACCTTCTCTGCATTAATTATTCTAGCTGTCAATTCTTCCACTCTTTTTTCAAGATTTTTAGTTTCTTTGCGCTGGGTACGTAATTCCTCCTTTAGCTCTGAGAAGTTTGATGGACTGAAGCCTTCTTCTCTCATCTCGTCAAAGTCATTCTCTGACCAGCTTCGATCCATTGCTGGCGATGGGCTGCGCTCCTTTGCAGGGGGAGATGCACTCTTATTTTTTGAATTTCCAGCTTTTCTGCCCTGCTTTTTCCCCATCTTTGTGGTTTTATCTGCCTCTGGTCTTTGATGATGGTGACATACTGATGGGGTTTTGGTATAGGTGTCCTTCCTGTTTGATAGTTTTCCTTCTGACAGTCAGGACCCTCAACTATAGGTCTGTTGGAGATTGCTTGAGGTCCACTCCAGACCCTGTTTGCCTGGGTATCAGCAGCAGAGGTTGCAGAAGATAGAATATTGCTGAACAGCGAGTGTACCTGTCTGATTCTTACTTTGGAAGCTTCCTCTCAGGGGTGTACTCCATCCTGTGAGGTGTGGGGTGTCAGACTGCCCCTAGTGGGGGATGTCTCCCAGTTAGGCCACTGAGAGGTCAGGGACCCACTTGAGCAGGCAGTCTGTCCGTTCTCAGATCTCAACCTCCGTGTTAGGAGATCCACTGCTCTCTTCAAAGCTGTCAGACAGAGTCGTTCGCGTCTGCTCAGGCCTCTGCTGCTTCCCCTGTTGTTTTTTTTGTTTTTTTGTTTTTTTGTTGTTTTTTGTTGTTCTTGTTGTTGTTGTTGTTGTTATTTAACTGTGCCCTGTCCCCAGAGGTGGAGTCTATAGAGACAGGCAGGTTTCCTTGAGCTGCTGTGAGCTCCACCCAGTTCGAGCTTCCCAGCGGCTTTGTTTACCTACTTAAGCCTCAGCAATGGCGGGCGCCCCTCCCCCAGCCTCGCTGCTGCCTTGCGGTTAGATCGCCGCAGACTGCTGTGTTAACAATGAGGGAGGCTCCGTGGCAGTGGGACCCTTCCGGCCAGGTGAGGGATATATTCTTCTGGTGTGCCCGTTGCTTAAAGCGCAGTATTGGGGTGGGAGTTACCCCATTTTCCAGGTGTTGTGTGTCTCAGTTCCCCTGGCTAGGAAAAGGGATTCCCTTCCCCCTTGCACTTCCCAGGTGAGGCGATGCCTCGCCCTGCTTCAGCTCTCGCTGGTCAGGCTGCAGCAGCTGACCAGCACCGATTGTCCGGCACTCCCTGGTGAGATGACCCCAGTACCTCAGTTGAAAATGCAGAAATCACCGGTCTTCTGTGTTGCTCGCGCTGGGAGTTGGAGACTGGAGCTGTTCCTATTCGGCCATCTTGCTCCCCACCCCCAAAAGATTTTATAAAACCCTTTCTGAGGTATTTTTTGGTACCTGGACACTTCTGGCCTCTATGCTACTGAGAACCTCTTTTGATAGTTGAGGGGCTTTCTGCTTTCTCTTCTCTTTCTCTTGAAGGTGCTGGGATATGCCCAGCATGTGGAGGAGAGCAGGGCAAGAGTGTTCCAAAGCCTGAGTGTGTTCACGTTAGAATGCAGGAAAAGATCACTTGGTTTAGTGTTTCTTCCCAAGAGAGCAATCCATGATGCTTTCTTAGCGTGAAGACAAGTTACAATGAGTTTAAGTGACTTACAATATATTAAAGTATGTGTGAGAATGTTTAAGCACATCAGTATATCCTAAGGCCACACGGCATAAAACAAAACCAAGATGTCTAATAAGATACAATTAAGGCAATAGAAAAAGAATGGTTATTACAGAGTAGATAAAAGAATATTTGAATAATCTGAACCTATGTAAACAAATAAATCATCTTGCATCCTTGGGTGATAATAAAATCAGACAAACTGTAGAATTGGAGAACTTCTATGGTTGCAAAGGACTAAAGGGGGAAAATAGCTAACTTGGCTTTGATCTTCAATAAATGTTGTTAGTGATGTCTAAAATCATAACTGAAGAAATCTACTACTGGCAGTTGGATAAATCAAGTAAATCCAGGGCAATGGGAAAAAAGCCTGGTATGTATTTTTAAAAGACAGTTCATACACCTTGCATACTATGGGGAGGTCTGGGAAGCCAGCAGTGCAGAGCCTAAAGATGTCATGTTGGCATGCTGGGGTGGGTGGTGCAAGATCGGAATGGCTCCCTAATGGCAACACAGGGAGAAATTTCTGACCCTATCCCTCACATGTTACTAGGTTCAGAATGTATTTATTCATGGACTTGTTTATTCCATGAATAAATAAAAAGTATCTATCAGGCTTTGCACTGGACACAGGGGACATCAGGGTAAACAAGAGCAACAAGGTCATTACTATTAAGAGGCTGATGTTCTATGGAGTGAGGTAGATGGAAAGTAAACAAGTAAGCCCAGAGACAGACAAGATAAAATCAGAGGGTGAGCACTGCTGAGGAAAATTATGTGATGCACCGAGAATGATGGGAGGTGGGGATCAGGGAAGTTGTTGGATAAGGAGGTCAGGGAAGGTCTCTCTCGGAAGGTGAGTGGCATTTGAGCAGAGCAGGTCCTGAGAAGGCCACAAGCCTGCCATGCTTAAGAAGCAGAAAGCAAGCCAGCATGTCAGCATGGGTGAGATGCCTGGGGAAGGTCCGAGGAGCAGGCAGGGGCTAGATCTGGGCTGGACTTGTAAACAAAGCTAACACATGTGGATCTTACTCTAGGTGTCATGGGAAACCAGTGAAAATGGGGAAGGATGTGATCTGGCTTCACTGAAAGTCTAGGCAGCAAACTTACACCTGGTGCTTATAGAGACCTTTCCAGCAGAAGAAAAGAATCTAGAATAGGATGTGATGCCCTTGGACATGAGTCAGGCTGCCCCTCAGGCCTCTTTCCCAGGCCTCCTCCTCTATCCACATGGCCACAAGGGTAGGTTCCCCACCCAGTCTGGCCAGAAGATGCTTCTCCAGCAACGTGCAGTCACCAAGAAGAGGTTCAGCCACAGCCCAGGTAGCTCTTTTGAAGAGAGGATTTGGGAAAACTCTGGAGTAGTCAGCAGCTGTGTCTTCTACCTTGTGGACAGAATAGCAGGAGAAGCCATGCAGGGAGACTAATACTAACAGTTAGCACTCACATACTGTCTTCCTCTATGCCATGCTACACACTTTATATGTATTAACTCATTTACCCTCACAGCAACTCTATTCTCATCCCCATTCACAGATAAGGAAACTGAGGTATAGAGAGGTTGATTTGTCCTAAATCACACAGGTAAGGGGGATTTATATCCTGTTAGGCTGAAGAGCGAAGTGGGTGTGCAGGGAGACAACACAGAGAATGAGGCTTCCTGAATTCCCCACAGTCATCCAGATAATGGTTTTCAAGCCTTCTTGGAATTCCTGCTTTTGTTCCTCCCTTTTCCTCACTGTCTCAGTCCACTCAGGCTGTTGTAACAATACCACAGACTGGGTGGCTTTTAAGCAATGGGAATTTATTTCTCACAGTCTTAGAGGCTGAGAAGTCCAAGATTAAGGCACCAGCAGATGTGGTGTCTGGTGAGGGCCCACATCCTCGTTCATAGGTGGCTGTCTTCTTGCTGTGTCCTCACATGGCAGAAGGAAAAGCAAACTCTCTGAGTTCCTAACTATATCGCCAATTTCACTCATGCGGGCTCCACCCTCATAATCTAATTACCCCAAGGCCCCACCTCCAATACCATCACCTTGGGGGTTAGGTTTCAAAATGTGGATTTTGAGGGCACACAAACATTCAGTCTATAGCACTGACTTTCTCTGTCTGCCAATGCTGGCCTGAGTAGATTTCTGCTATAGTAAACCAAGAGTCCTAGCTAGTGAATATCTAAACATCTAGTCACTTGTTTCTTTTCTTTTTTTCCCTCTTTTGAGAAGGAGTGTCTCCCTGTTTCCCAGGCTGGAGTGAAGTGGGATGATCATGGCTCACTGCAAGCTACGCCTCCCGGGTTCAAGTGATTCTCCTGGCTCAGCCTCCCAAGTAGCTGGGATTACAGGCGCCCGCCACTACACCCGGCTAATTTTTGTATTTTTAGTAGAGACAGGGTTTCTGTTGTCCAGACTGGTCTCCTGGCCTCAGGTAATCCATTTGCCTTGGCCTCCGGAAGTGCTCGGATTGCAGGTGTGAGCCACCACATCGGGCCTACTCATTTGTTTCTGTAAGAAAATAGAGTCTCTTCAGCAAGTGCTTAAAAAAAAAAAAAAAAGTGGGGGGACAATTCCTTCTCTTCTGCAGACAATTATAATGACAGCATTATTAATCACCTACAACTTTATCGGGCCCTTACTCTACACCGGACACTGTTCTAAGCCCTCTCCATGTACTAAATTATTCAGTCCTCACAAACACCCTATGAAGTACAGCCATGTGCTACATAGCAACGTTTCAGTCAATGACAGACTGCATATATGACAGTGGTCCTGTAAGAATATAATACCACATTTTTACTGCCACCTTTCTATCTTTAGATATGTTTAGATGCACAAATACTATTGTGTTACAATTGTCTGCAGCATTCAGGACAGTAACATGCTGTGTAGGTTTGTAGCCTAGGAGGAATAGGCTACACCATATAGCCTAGGTGTGTAGTAGGCTATGCCATCTCGGTTTGTGTAAGTACACTCAGTGATATTTGCACAACAACAAAATCGCCTAATGACAGATTGCTTAGATCAGAAGCCCGTTTTTAAGCAATGTATGACCGTATGTACTATTGTTCTCTTCCTTTAGGCCAAAGAGAGGCACGGAGATAGAGAGGGGTTGACTTATGTCCCCTGGAAAAGATACGTTGATGTCCTAACCCCCCAGTACCTCAGCATGTGACCTTATCTGGATAAAGCGTTGTTGCAGACATAATTAGTGGAAATGAGGTCATAGTAGAGTTGGATTCATAACCTATTGTGATTGATGTCCTCATGAGAACAGGAGAGTTAGAGTCACAGAGAATGCCATGTGGACAGAGGCCGAGGCTGGGTGAGGCAGCTACAAGTCAAGGATACCAAAGATGGCTGGCAGCCTCCAGAAGCCAGGAGAGAGCCTGGGGCAGCTTCCCTCAGAGCCCTCAGAAGGAGACAACACCGAAACCACCCTCAGGTCGGGCTTCTGGCCTCCCGAACTGTGAAAGATTACTTTTCTGTTGTTTTCAGCCACCCGGTCTCTGGTACTTTGGGACGGCAGCCCTAGGCAACGATGTAGAGCTGTTAAGCCGTGTGCTCATGGTCACACAGTCAGTTGGGCGACAGAGAGGACGCAGGCCAGGGGAGTCTGGCCAGGGGTGATGTTTTGGGCCCCCTCACTGTGGCAGTGCTGGAGGAGTGTGGGAAGGACCCCTGATCAAATTGCCAGCAAGGAGCCACGAGGAGTGTGGAGCTTCACCTCTTCCCCTCCGCACCTCTCCTCTCCCTCACTCTGGGGCGAAGGCAGGGAGTTAAACAGTTAACAAGTGTGCAGGAAAATCTGGACTGGGCTACTCTGCTGGAGCCCGCCCTCCCTCCCAGAAAGGAAGAGCCTGCCTCTGTTGCAGACAGATGGTCACCCAGCGTCTGCCTAAATGCCTGCTGGGAAACAGTGCTGTGCGCGGGTGTGCAGAGGGGCTGAGTGCTGGACGTGGAATCCTGATTTTTGCCTCCCATTGGCTGGGTGACCTTGGCTGAGGCGCCTAACTTCCCCTTGCCTCAGTTTCCTCGTCTATAAAATGAGGACAATGAATCCTACCTCCCAGTGTCATTCTGGTAAATGTGGCAGTGAAGGTGACCCCACGTGGCCTGAAGCAGGCCCTTAAGGACGAGAGGGAATCCGCAGAGACCCTCCAGTCTGTCAGTGCCCTCAATGAGGGCCACAGGCCAGGGCCACTGGGATTTTTCTCCACTCTTTCCCTCCTTGGTTTTGTTTAAGCCAGGCCAACTGTGTGGCATTTCAAGCGTGGCTGTTAGTATGCACAGCCCTTCCTAAGCTTCCAAGTGGGATGATCTATATGAAAAATTAATTATGTTTTTTTTTTCCTTTTTTTTAAGTGGAGAAATTATTTAGGGCTTTGGGGAAGAGGGGGCAGCTATTTGCTATGCAGCAGCTCATCCCCTTAGCCCTCACCCCTGCATGTTCAGCAAATGACTCTTCTATTCTCTTCCTGGCAGGTGGTCTCACAGCTACATGTGTTCCGTGCTTGCAGCAGGGTGCTCCGGGAAATGTGACATGGTGATGACTGCTGTTTCTAATTACTGCCCTATCAGGAGGCAGAGGTAAGAGCCAGCCTGGTGGGCCACTGAGGAAACACTGACGTTCCTGATTGTCGGGTAGCTGGGGCTGGTAGGACCTGGCTGCTGCCTGCCTGGTCACTTGGGAGTGAGAACTTGCCTTTCCCCAAACAAACCCAACATCTGAATGATTGACAGGGACACAGAGATCAATAAGTCCTTATTTCCTGAGCACCTAGTGTGCTCCTGGTTTTGTGCTAAGCACAGGGGCTGGGGACACAGATGCAAGCAGTAACAACACACAGTGCCATCCTTTGGGAAACTTACATTATAACTGGGGGCGAGGGCAAAAGAAACTGAGGAAAAATAAAATTGCTCTATTCATTCACCCAATGGCATTTATTGGGAATGGCTCGATAGTATTTGTAACTATGTATTTACAAATACTATTGTAAACGACCAGAATGTAAACTCCCACAGGGGAGTTTATAGTGCAATGGGAGAGAGGGACATTAATTAAATACTATGAAAAATATGTTGTTATAAGCCATGGCCAATTCTATAAAAGTACAGGGACTATTCGAGTATAAATGGGGACCTGATTTCTTCTGGGGTTAGAGAAGGATTTCCGGGTGAAGGGCTATAATCTCTAATTGTGGAAATGGATAAAAAGGTTGATTCCAGGAAGTGTTTGGAAAGAATTGACAAGCTGTGTGGACAGATATAGGGGTGAAGGAGATAGATGTTAAATATGACTTTCTGGTTCTGACCAGAATAACAAAATCAAAGGCACTGCTATCAGACAGGGCAGATGGGGTGGGGAGCCAATTTTGCACGGGAAGTAGCCTGGAACATGCCGAGCTCCGTGGACCCACCGATAGACCAGAAGCGCTGTGCAGGGCTGGGCCCGGGTGAGGGCCTATTTGCTGCTGTGACTACAGGAAACAAGACTCTAGGGAAGTGGAGACTGGAGTAAGTTCTCAAGCGTGAGAGCTGCTCATAGTGAAGGCATTAGATGGGAGAGGGGGAACTCGCACTAAAGGAGCCTGCTGTGCTCTGGGTCTGCGTTGGATGCTCCACCACTGTGTGGGCTCGGCAGCAGCAGGGCTCGGGAACCTGCTCGAGGCTTTCCAGAAAGTGTGTGGGTAGGGAGATGGGGGGTGTAAGGTGCATGTGTGTGATGTGTATGTACATGTGTGGTGTGGGGAGGTGTTGTCTGTGTGGTATGCATGTAGGCGTGGTGTAAGGTGTGGGACTGTGGTGTGTGTGTGATGGGTGATGTGTGCATGTTATGCATAGACTGTGTGTGTGTGGTGTGTGTATATGAGGTGTTTGGTTTGTGGGATTATAGTGTGCGTGTGTGTGTGAGGTGTGTGTGGTCTGTGGATCTATAGTGTGTGTGTGAGATGTGTGTGGTCTGTGGGTATATAGTGTGTATGAGGTGTCTGTAGTCTGTGGATATATAGTGCGTGTGAGGTGTGTGTGGTGTGTGTGAGGTGTGTGTGGTGTGTGTATGAGGTATGTGTGGCCTGTGGGTATGTAGTGTGTGTGAGGTGTGTGTGGTGTGTGTATGAGGTGTGTGTGGCCTGTGGGTATGTAGTGTGTGTGAGGTGTGTGTGGTCTGTGTGTGTGTGAGGTGTGTGTGGTCTATGGGTATACAGTGTGTATAAGGTGTGTGTGGTCTGTGGGTATACAGTGTGTATGAGGTGTGTGTGGTCTGTGTGTATGTGAGGTGTGTGTGGTCTGTGGGTATACAGTGTGTATGAAGTGTGTGTGGTCTGTGGGTATACAGTGTGTATGAGGTGTGTGTGGTCTGTGGGTATATAGTGTGTATGAGGTGTGTGTGGCCTGTGGGTATGTGAGGTGTGTGTGGTCTGTGTGTGTATGAGGTGTGTGTGGTCTGTGTGTGTGTGAGGTGTGTGTGGTCTGTGGGTATATAGTGTGTGAGGTGTGAAGTATGTGTGGTCTGTGTGTGTGTGAGGTGTGTGTGGTCTGTGGGTATACAGTGTGTATGAGGTGTGTGTGGCCTGTGGGTATGTGAGGTGTGTGTGGTCTGTGTGTGTGTGAGGTGTGTGTGGTCTGTGGGTATATAGTGTGTGAGGTGTGAAGTATGTGTGGTCTGTGTGTGTGTGAGGTGTGTGTGGTCTGTGTGTGCATGATGCGTGTATGTCTGCGGTGCTGTCATATCACAGGCAGGAAACAGCTGGACCCCCTGGGACTTGGCCTTGGCCATCAGGAGCAGTGCTTCTCCCCTCTCTCTGGCATCTCTGCTCTCCAGGAGCAGTGTGTCTGCTTCCTCTCCCCGCTTCTCTCTGCTGACGCCTTCCTTGCTTCCCCATGGTCCTACTGTGGCTTTTTAGTTCAAGAGTTCAGCATTATTCATCCAATCACTCATTCAATACAAATGTATGTCAGGAGGTATTTTTTGGCACTGGGGATGCAGTGAATATCAAAGCTAAGTCCCTGATCTCAGGAGGTGACATCCCTGTGGAAGAGACAGATATTCAACAGCAAAAGAGATATTTCAGGTTGCAATCCTGCTGTGAGGAAAAAGGAAGCTAACGGAGGGTCTGGAAAGCAGCTGAGAGGTGTGGGGTGGGGCTGTCTTGATAACTGCTGACCTGGGAGGCCTCTCTGCCCCAGTGACATCAGAGCAGAGACCCGAAGGATGCGGGTGCAGCAGCTGAAATGGGAGGATCTGGGCAAAGTCCCTGAGGTGGGGCATTGTCTGAGGAATCCACAGAGCAGCCAGCAGACCCGTGTGCTTTGGGTGGAGTGGCGACAGGGAGTCATCGGACTTGAATTCCAAGAGATAACACGGGAACAAGTCATGCAAAGCCACAAGAGGTGCGAGACAGGTGTGGTGGAGGGGCATGGTGCCACTTCCACATAGATCCGGGCACTGTGTGGAGACAGAAGTTGGGAGGGAGGGTGCAGCCAGGAGAGCAGGTAGGAGACTGTCGCAGCCATCTGCATGACACATGATGATCTGGACTAGGGCAGGAACCAAGGAGGTGACAGAAAAGGTCAGATTATGGACAGATTTGAAGATTGCGCAGATACAACTGCAGATAGATCTAACTGATTTGCTTCTGGATCTTACAGTTCGACTCATTAAGAGAATCTTACAGGTCCAGCGCAGCCTATGAATTGACTGACCAGAGGGAGAAGGGTAGGGTCAGGAAGTACAAAGCAGCTCCGCAGGCAAATGAGTGAGGAAAGACTCCCACATACAGGGCCTGGGTAGTAAGTCCCCTGGTTGGCATGTTCCCATTCTCATGCCAGCCCATTTAGTGATGCTCACCACAGCCTGCAAGGGAGGTTTTTTTTTTTTTCCTGAGACAGTGTCTCACTCTGTCACCCAGGCTGGAGTGCAGTGGTGCAATCTCGGCTCACTGCAACCTCTGACTCCCAGGTTCAAGGAATTCTCCTGCCTCAGCCTTCCAAGTAGCTGGAATTCCAGGTGCCTGTCACCAGGCCCAGCTAATTTTTTGTAGTTTTAGTAGAGATGGGGTTCTGCCATGTTGGCCAGGCTGGTCTTGAACTCTTGACCTCAGGTGATCCACCCGCCTTGGCCTCCCAAAGTGCTGGGATTACAGTCGTAAGCCACCGCGCCCGGCCAAGGGAGGTGTTTTTATTCCAGTTTTCTATTTACGATCCCAGGGCTCAGAGACTTGCCCACGATCACACAGCTGGTGGAAGAAAGACTGTAGATTTGACCTTGTGGAGTCTGTCTGATTGTAAAGCCTCTGCCGTAACTACAAAGTCAAGGCTGCCTGGGTTGGGGGATAAAGAAATGCCAAAAGAGATCTGGAGAGAGGCAAGGTCATGGAGGTTCCCACAGGAGCATTTGAGGAAAGAGGAAATGGTTAGCAGTGCCTGTGCTAAAGAGAAGTCAGCTGAGGTGAGAAGTGAGGGCTGCCTTTGTCGTTGGCTTTCATGGAGAACCAAAGCCAGGTAAGATGCACATGAGGGCAGGTGGCTGGAGAGAGGCAACAGGGAGAGGGTGTTCGGGAAGGACAAGGTGCCATGCTCACTCAGAAGGACACTGCCACCTGCTGGCAGTGTGACCTTGGGCTGTTACTCTCTCTGAGCCTCCAATAGCCCCGTGATGTCAGCTTAAATACATTGTGCGGTGTTAAACAAGCACAAAGGTTTATTTCTTGCTCCTGCTCATGTTCATGGTGGAGCAGTTGCAGCTCTGCCGCTCCCTGTCATCTTCTCTCTGGTCCTGGCTGACACAGGAGCACCTGTCTGGGTACCTTGCCATTTCAGTGGCAGAAGGTGGGGTGGGGGATCATTGATTATGTCCAAATCAATGGGGAAAAGAGTAGAACCCTCTCCCTTGGAAGGGCAGTAAATATTCAGACAACAATACAATCGACCCCAGTCCCTACCTGCAAGAGTTTAAAAAGCTTTAGTGCGGCATCTTGGCAGCTGGCGAGAGCTCAGCGATGATCGCTGTTCCTATTGCTAACAGGCTACAGTGCCCTGGAAAGCAACTTGCTGATAGTACCTAGGAAAAGCTCCAGTGGCTCTCATTAAGTAGTCTGTCACTATGGGGCAGAAGAGGCAGTGGAGCCCGTGGCTTGCTCTGAACGTAAGTCCCATGGTGACCACAGAATTCTGCCCCCAACTCCCCACACTCCTCAGCCGTGGCTTCTGGGCGTCTTGTCCTTTGCTGTCCACATCTTCAGGGTTTCTGCCTCCGCTTCTCTCTCCACCAGGCACTTCTCTCCTCTTCTTAGAATGTGGTTTGTTTTTAACAGAAATTTGAGTAGAAACCATTTGTAATTGTAGGTTTTGGTTAAGATCTCTAGCTAACCACGTTGCAATAAAGTAACAATTTCTTACTTTCAAGAGTGCAGAATGAGGAACGTTTTCCTTCCATCTTAATTTCTAATAGAAGAAAACAAAAGCAAAGCTCAGAGGGGATCTCGGTTCCCATAAGCCCAGGGGACTCCACTTTGAGTGGGTTGTATTGAGTGTGTGCCTCCATGCCATGGTCTGAGGTTAGGTACTGTGTACAAATTTATTTTTTAAAAACCTGAGATGGACACAGTCTAATTAGGAATTCACATTGTAAAAGGATGATACTACTGATCCTGACATACCCATATTTCATCTGGTGTATTTCATCCAGACTGTGATGATGGCTGAGAAAGGGCAATTTAACTCACAGGGACTATAACAGCAGGAAGGGAGGAAGAAGCAGTGAAGAGAATAGCCAAGCCAGGAGGTAAGAACCAGTTAGAAGAAGACAGTGCCCATCATTGGCTTTAATTTTTGCCTGGGCCACAGGCCCAAACTTAATGATTCCCAAGGCATTTTTTTTTTCATTTGATTTTCTAATTTGGACCTCACAACCTCCTTGAGAAGTGGAAAGAGCTGATATTATTATCTGTATTTTTATACACAAGACAAATGAAGGTCAGGGAGATTAAATGATTGAGCTGCAGATACACGACCAGTAAATGAGAGAAGCCAAATATTTTGACACCTTGCCCTGTGTGGTTTTCATTACTCTGAGTAGCCTCTAGAGGGTAAATGTAGGTTTTACAAAATGAGTAGGCATGATTCCTTTCTTCCCCAGGAATTTTGAACATGCCCAAATGATTTTGGTGGGGGATGGACATAAGCAGTAAAAAGCAGGTTTCATAAAGGCTAACTTTTGACTGGAGTTGTAATAAACTGTGTCAGTTAAGATTAGGTTCATTGGTCCAGGCCGCACCATATTCTTCCAAACTGAGGTGACGACAAGATTTATTAATATGTGAGTTTTAGGCCAGGTGCAGTGGCTCACGCCCGTAATCCCAGCACTTCGGGAGGTCAAGGTGGGAGGATCGCTTGAGCCCAGGAGTTTGAGACCAGCCTGGGGAACATGGCAAAACCCCCTCTCTACAAAAAATAAAAAATTAGCTGGGCGAAGTGGCGTGTGCCTGTAGTTCCAGCTACTTGTGAGACTGAAGTGGGAGGATCACCTGAGCCTGAGGAGGTCAAGGCTGCAAGTGAGCTGAGATTGTGCCACTGCACTCCACCCTAGGTGACAGAGTGAGACCCTGTCTAAAAATAAAAAATAAATAAATAAATAAGTAAATAAAAATTAAAAAGTGAGTTTTAGGTATCAGCTTGTGTTCTTTGGTTGCAAACAATAAGAATCAACTTGGGGAAGTTAAGCAGACAAATTTGTTGGAAGTACTTCAGACAGCTCACAGAGTCTAAGGGAAGATGGAAGAATGAGGCTGGGAAAATGATGGCAGTGATCTGAGCTAGTGAGAGGCAGGAACCAGCTAGTGAGAGGTAGCACCAGGGACTGCCATGAGAATGAATGGGGAGGGTTGGCCTCACCTTGCCTGAGTCACGTGCCCTCCCCTTGGCCAGGTACTCATTGGCAGTTCCACTAAAATGACCCGAAGTCAGCAAAGGAAAACAAAATTTGCAGCTACTGAAAGAGGAGGTGATGGATGCTGGGAAGACAATGACCGCCTTCTACTCAGACTACTTGCCTCCATTCAGTCCTCCAGGAAAGGAGACATTTTGCCAGCCCTGGTCCAGGATCTTTTGTGAGTGGAGAGAGGGGGATAAGTAAAAAGAGTTGGAGGTGGGGTGACAGAGGAACAAGTCAGTCAATACAGAGAGTGACTGGGGAGGAGACGCGAGAAAGGTCTGTCTCCCTTCGCAGGTGCTGGGGTTGAAGGAAGAATTTGGAGTTTGGAGGACCTCCCAGACAGCATCACACAGAGAGGAGGCGCGTTGAGATGTGTTGTGCTGTTAGGAATGGAATCTCTTTGAATGTACTTTGTGAGCTACAAGTTAAGATGAGCAGTTCCCTTTAATTACATGTGGCCCCTGTATTGTGCAATTTTGAATGTGCACAGACTGATTGTGCAGGGCCCTACATTTTATTAGGGTCATAATGATGGTTTGTCATCAACATTCTTGGGAAGTGAGGGGCTATAAGGGCTTATAGAATGTGGCTGAGTTGATCCATTCTTTCTTTTCTCTGTCCTGGTTCTAGAATTACTCATTTTAGTTTTTCCCCGAGGAGTGTTTAATATTTGCTCGAACTTTCCTTAAGGAAGCAGAACCTGTGATGGCTTTATTTTCTAGAAATGATTTCTGGTCAGGGGTTAGGATGTGCTTAGATGGGCCCTAAATTTCTATTATTATTGTTCCCTTGTAATAGCTCATCATTTTTATCATAAAATAAGAACTTGAGTGTCGTATTTTATAGATAAGAAAATTGAAGCATATGATCTAGCTCATAAAAGTTTAATTAAGCTAGTCTGTAATGTTATTTGGAAGCCAATATTATTATCCTCATAGTAACCAACTTTTGAGTAAGCATTTTACATGCATAGTAACCCTATGAAGTAGATCTCCTATTATCTCCACTTAACAGATGAGAAAAGTTACTTGTTTACAGTCATGCAGGTGATAAGGTGTTCTACACTAGCCCAGTTGACGGCAGAGCCCACACTCTGAATGCCTGCTTAGCACTGGACTGCAGGCAACAATCTGACTATTAATACTCACCGCCCTGGACCCTGACACGACCCCTGACTAGGTCTAGCTGCTAGGAGCACTCATTGACCAGAATCACTGTAATATTCAGAACTGTCTATTATATTAGAATAATAAAAGAACTAAAAAAGAAATCCATTAGTGAATGAATGAATCAGTTTTTGATTAACTAGAGTTTGCTAATTAATTCATTGAAAATATTTTTGGGGAAGCTGTTTCCCATATGTGCTAGGTCTGTGGACACAATAGTGAGATTAAAAAAAAAAAAAGATTCCAGCCGGGCACAGTGGCTCACCCCTGTAATCCCAGCACTTTGGGAGGCTGAGGCAGGTGGATCACCTGAGGTCTGGAATTCAAGACCAGCCTGGACAACATGGTGAAACCCCCATCTCTACTAAAAATACAAAAATTAGCCAGTTGTGGTAGTCCCAGCTACTCAGGAGGCTGAGGCAGTAGAACCACTTGAATCCAGGAGGTGGAGGTTGCAGTGAGCCAAGATTGCACCATCACACTCCAGCCTGGGCAATAAGAGTGAAACTCCATCTCAAAAAAAAAAAAAAAAAAAAAAAAAAAAGATTCCTGCCTTCAGGGAACTTAGAGTTTGGTGGACATGTCAGATGATAATCAAATAATTGCAAAACAATAAATAAATAATTACATATACCAATGGTGACAGATTGTTCGAGGTTGAATGACAGTAGCAGTGGCAGGTGGAGAGCAGAGGAATGAGGGGAAGCATTGAGATGGCTCTGCTTGCTGTCCGTTCAGCAAATGTTTAGTGAAGGTGCTGCAGGTGGCCCACACTGTGTCAGTTGCCATGTGGGATATGAAGATGATACAGGCGTAGTCCTCGCTCTCAATGGGGACCCGAGGGAGGAAACACATACACACAAGTCACCATAAAAACACAAACAAGGATGACAGGACGGCAACGATAATTACAATGGCTTACATTTATTGGCACAATTTCAAGTACTCCACATGAAATAACTCATTAATTCCTAAAATAATCCTGTTAAGTAAGCGCTGCTATCATCCCTGCATGGATGGAGAGAGGGGCTAGAGAGCAACCAGGCAAGGATACCTCTCAGGTTAGCCTGGGGTGGGAGAAAAGGAAATGAGGGCTGGGTGTGTGAGGAAGGGCTAGGAAATGACATGGTACAGGAGCCAGAGGACAGAGAGCATCCTTCTGGCTGGAGGAGTTGGGACAAACTTACTGGAAGAGTAGATGTTTGACTTGGGCCTGGGAGGATGAGGAGGCTGTAGTAGGCAGAGACTGGAGCTGTTGGCAGAAAGAGTGACACTGAGGTGAACATATGTGGCAAATGTGGGGGGCTGGCCAAGTTCTCTTTGGCAGGCATGCAGGATACACCACTGTGCTTTGGTCACCTGGAGAGCTTTTTACAAATACAGAGTTCTGGTGTCCACCCCAAGAGAGGGTCAGTAAGTAAGGCGGGGTCAGGCCTAGGAATCCCCACGTTTATAAAACACCTGGGTGAGTCTGGCCCTTGGGCAGATATTTGGAGCATTAGCGTGGCACCATGTGGCACAGTAAGGTGATGCAGGGCATGGCCAGATGATACGTGGCCTGGGACGAGCCATTTGCTTTGTGAAGTCGGGGGTAGCTGAGAAGGGACACCACTGGGAGGTGACTTCTGTCTGCTGAGCTCCTCAGAGAGGAACGTCTGAAGGCAAAGAGACTCGTTAGCGGCTAGTTAACTGTCCATGCAAGAGGTGCCTGGCCTGCGATGGTGGCAGTGGGTGTGGCAAGAGAGACTGCGTATGTCACTGGAGCAGAGTCAGCAGGACATGGTGCCCAAATGGATGGGGAGGAGACAGAGGGTGGTTGGGGCCACATCTGGACCGGGTAGCCAGCCTGATACGTGATCTCTAGTGAAGTTTCTGCTCCATGAGGGAGGACGAGGGAAGGGTCATCCGGCCAGAGGCCTGACTTCCTCAGAGGCTAGGTGTCTGGCCTGAATCTTTCTCTCCTCACTGTGTCTCTAAGAATCCTCCCTGGAGGAAGCTGTCTAAGTATCTTAGAAGTTCAAGCAACATTCCACAAATGTTCTGGTTAAAAGGGACGGATTCTTTAGTTTATAGAATAAGAAAGGGAGGTGGATGCAGGTACAATGATGCCAAGACCGAGACTGAGTTAAGACCTACTAGTTGAGTGGTTTGCTTTGGCTCCGAAACCGAACAGTTTCAGCAAAGTAACAATAATATCAATAATTAAAACAATAACGGCTATTGGGCACTTACTCTGAGGTGTCCGCTGTGCCAGGAGCTCCATCTACCTCATTTCATTTTTCTCTTGAAATAGCCTGGAGGAATATTAACTGGGTTCTTCTTAGCTCCAGCGAACAGATGAAGAAATGGAGGCTTAGAATGACAGAGTAATTTTCTCAAAGTACAGTAGATCCTGAGTGGCAGAGCCAAGATTCTGCTTAAGCAATGGAGGGATTGCACTGCCTGCGGTGGAATGGTGCTTGAGGGGGACACAAGGAGGAGGCAGAAAGGAAAGAGCCCTGGGTCTGGAGCTAGAGCCGTGGCTTAATCCCAGCCCTGCCATCTCCAGAGTCACTGGATACAAAGCCCAGTTCTCACCCATGTGAAATGTAGCACCTGCTCTCCTACCCTCACTGGGAGGTTGTAAAGCTTAACCACAAAGCAGAGGTGTTCATAATGCAGGGTGCCGTGCTGTACCTGCTGCCTGTGCAGAGAGGACCCAGGAGGTGGCCACTTATTTATTTAAGGGAACAGCTTCAACAGCAGGCAGGAGGGACAGTTACACTCAGGCTTGCTCAGCTCAGCAAACTCTGGGGCCAACTTGGTGTCTGAAGTTGTACCTGGAGGGTATCAAAAGACTATTGGTGAGTGGTCCTCATCTGAAGGGGAATGGGAAGGACAGGAAATAAGCATGGCAACCCTTCTACATGGCTGTACCAGGACAGTGCACAGGAACAGCAGGAATGGGCAAGGCAAGGGAGATGTCCTTTTCCATGAGCCCCAAAACCTGGGAGATGGCTGGGTCAGTAGACTCATTCTGAAAACAACTGAAGGACAGGAATATAACAACAATCAGTGGAATACATGGGTTTACTGAATACAAATCTTGTAAAAGGGAAACATTTTCTTTCCATCAGATAACTGGTTTTTGCTTGGGGCCAACAAAAATTGGATTTAGAGGCATATTGTGGCTCAACGAAGAAATAACTTTTAGTTTACCTTACCCTTAATACTAACTTGGGGAACAAGCAGATATACCAGTTCTTTTAAGTTGGGGGCGGAGAGAAAAAGAGAAGGAAAATAGCATCTCGGTTGGAATTTGTTTATCTTGAGAACATAGTCAAGTTCACTTCCTTTCCTTCAAAGGTAAAATTCTTCCACTGAGGCAAGATTGTCCTGGAGCACCCGGGCTGTGAAAGAAGGATGTTTATTGATTAAGTTCATGCATTTTACAAGGGGAGAAATGCCCTGTATTTCTCTGAACCTGACTAGTGGCCTAACCGTTTTTTATAGCAAAATGTTTTGTTTTGAAGCCTCGCTCCATGTGGCCTGGTGGTCCTCAGCTGCTTCAGGCAAGTAGTAAGTATTTTGGTTTTCTAAACTAGACACCAGGAGAATTCAGGGCAAATGTACAACTTTCTCCTCTGCAGGCTCCCTTCCTCCAGCCCGTCTCTGATCCAAGGCACGGCTTTAAAGAACACTCTGGTTCTGGGGTGGAAGCTTTCTTGCCCAGCCTCTTAGCACAAGTTGCAGCATGACCTCCAGGTCACTGCCAGGGCTGATTGTTTAATCTTGCACTGTCTGCCTGATATATGACTAGGAGGTTCTGTCAGATGGGGTTTATCTTGCCTCACTAATAAATGCAATAAAGCCTCTGCGTGTCATGATTTGTAGCACTCAGGGTTGACAAAACATCAACAAGTTGTATATCTGGGTCTGCCCATATGGTATTTTTATATTACTTATAGTTTATGTGTGTTTTGTCACTCATCCATCTATCCAACATCAACTGAGAACCTACCATGTGCCAGGCACTGTCCTAGAAGCTGCTTGATATGGTTTGACTGTGTCCCCACCCAAATCTTATCTTGAATTGTAGCTCTCATAATCCCCATGTGTCGTGGGACGGACCTGGTGGGCAGTAATTGAATCTGGGGGTGGGTTTTTCCCATGCTATTGTTGTGATAGTGAATAAGTCTCATGAGATCTGATGGTTTTATAAAGGGCAGTTCCCTTGCATAAGCTCTCTTGCCTGCCACCATGTAAGACGTGACTTTGCTCTTCCTTCACCTTCCACCATGATTGTGAGGCCTCCCCAGCCATGTGAAGAGCAGACTAATACACTGCTGATATGAAAATAATTAAAAGACACCCCAGCCCTTAAAAGCCCAGGGTCTGGGAGAGAAGACCGGCACATGAATACACAGTCATAGTTCAGTGTAATAAGTGCAAAGATGGAGGTGACAGATGTCACAGGAGAAAGTGAATAACTGTTCTCAAGGGTCATTCTAGAAGAGGACGGAGATAGTTTATCTGGTCTTAAGGGACTCCTAAGTGCTCCTGGGGCAGTCCAGGTTGTAAAGCCCTTGGAGATGGGCCGCGCCAACACAGACTGGGAGGGAGGGAAGGGATGCTCATGGGACATCTGATGCTGTTGCCAGAAGGAAGGGAACAGGTTGCCAGGCAGGCACAAATGATAGCAGCGTTTTACCTCCTGAATTCCCAGCAAGATCTAAGTTCCTTGAACTTGAAACCTGGGTCTTCAATTCGTCTTGCCTTCCCCATTACAAAGGGTAGCCCGCCTTAAACACCTGCTGCAGGGACAGCCTGTCTGTCCAGCTGCCGTGCATGACCAGCTGGGAAGTGGCTGTCAATGCAGACTGAGCTGAGAAGAGACTGAGGAATTGCTCTAGAAGTCCAGTCACCTTTGTCCCTCTTCTTGGCTTTCTCTTTGTGCCCCAAGGATAGCAAGCCCCTTGTACCTTTTTCTCAGGGGCTGCCCTCACTGTCTTTCTGATTGGGGGCTGTCACTGCAGTCCTAGCTGGGCTCGCTTCCTGAGTGGTCCCTGATCCTCCTCAGCTGTTCCAGCCAAACAGGGCTGCATAATGATTCACATCACTTAGAGCTAAAACATCTTTCAACAAATGGGAACTGCTGCTATAGGGAGCTTCAGACAGTGCACTTTACATTAATTATAATGGCAGTGAGCTCTTTGGCACTCAGCTGGAATTTCTATCTAACAGATGATTTGGTATTCGGAGTTTCCACACTTCATGACTCAAGGCAGACTGAGAAGGAAGCGGGTTGGAGTGGGAGCACACACAGCTGCTTGGGGCATGGACGAAAGACCCCCCCTAGGAGCAGGGAGGACTTTGGAAGCAGTGCTCCAAGCTGGGATGGGCCAAGGTCAGGTCCAGTGTCACAAATGATCCAATTTACTTAGTATCTCTTCCAGTGGTTTTCTGGCCAAAGGAGAGACCCTGCAGCTGAGGGGAAAGAGTGCCAGACCTGGAATCAGGAAACAGAAAGTCTGGTCCCACTCTGGGGGCGTTGGCTGAGTCCACTGGGATAAATTACTGTCTATGTCTCAGTTTCCTTATTGGTGAGATGGGTGCTGGCCTACCCTTGAACAGGATTGTGAGGTTTGTCCAGGATATTAGATGCTCTGAGCTTCATCTGTTTCCTCACCTGTAAGTGAGAGATAGACTCAATCTCTCAGCCCTTCCAGCTCTAAAATCAAATGAGAAATTATGATAAAAATACTATACTTGTTATTATTACCATTATTCCAAATGGTAAAGTAAAGATTGTTCTAAGGTACTTAATAGCCTGCTATTCTCCACTGGCCAGTGCTTAGTGAAGGGAGTGAGGCAATCCAGGACTTATGACTGGTCAGGGCGTCTTCCCTGGGGAACAATGTCACGACAGCCTGCTTGGAAAGGAGGACTCCATGGCAAAGGGAATTGTAAAGGAAATTGCCACTGTCTCCCTCTTACAAGTTGCTGAAACTCATTTGACAGCAAAAAAGATACTTTGCTAAGAAATAGGTTATTGTCATAAAAAAGTTAATCTGACTTTTGGCTAGAATAAAAGACAAATCTTCTAAGTTTGAACTGAGGAGAGGTGCAAAGAGGAGCAAGACAAGGTCCCTTGCATTTGCGTTGGGGAGGCGGCCATCTGTGCCTGAAGCTTTTAATAAGGGTAAGTTAAATGAGAACACAGGGCAAACACATGCGATTCGGGGGTTGGTTCCAAGGTGAGTTGGTGAATGAGTGGCACAGAGTGGCCTGTGGGGGCTAGAACAGAGACATTAGTGGGAGCCAAGTTCATGGAGTCTGAGGTTTAAGAACACACAGTGAGTGGCCAAGACTGCAGCCTTGCTGGTTCCTACAGAAGCAGAGGAGACCCAGGGTGGCAGATGAAGAAGGGAGGCGGCATACTTCTCGGGAAGGCCATACTTCCTAGGCACCTCCAGAATGTCACCCTTGGGGCATGATTAAACACAGAGAGGCCATCTCCGCCTGCACTGATGCTGTCTTGTAACTCTACTTTGCAGGATTTACTCGGGAACTTGGCAGATTTTGAGATCTCCTAATAAGTCTTTCAAGAAAGAGGCCTCTGGTTTAGGAAAGTCTTTACCAACGATAGGAAAAATCACCTATTTGTATCATCCAGACTTTCTCCTGGAATGGGCAGGAAGCAGCAGGCATTGTGGAAAGCATACTGAACTCAAAGTCCAGATGGCCCAAGCTTTGGATCTTGGACAAGCCACTTAAATTTTCAGGTTCTCAGTTTTCTTATTTGTAAAATGGGGTTAATTCTCACAGTCAGTGTGAGTCTCTGAATCAAAAAGAAATGTTCTATGTGGAAGAATTTTGAAACTCTGAAGTTGTTACTGAAAACTGAACATGTCTGATGCAGCTTCCTCGCTTACTAATTCTTTGAGCCTTGTTTTCTTGTCTGTAAGATGGAGATAATCGATTACAACACATACCACTCAGGGGCATTTTGAAGGTTAAATGAGGTGATGTGTGTGGAGTGTTCAATATGGTGCCAGGCTCCCAGCCTAGAGGATCCACGTTTGTTCCTCCTCTTTCTCCAGTGGTTCTGCTAAGTTACAAAGCTCAGTCGTAGGGAAAATTTGAAGTTGCCCGCAAAAGTCTCCATTGTAAACACTCTGGTAACTGGTAACTGTCGCCTCTGGAGAGGATCTAAGAATTAAAACAGCTTTGGTCCACCTGTTCAGTCCAGCAATTCACAAGCAGACAGACATCTTTATAAAGACAGCTCAAGCACCTTAGCAAACTGAGTTTGCAGGCAGCAGCCCACCCTGACCGTCCTCTCCTCCTTTCTGGGCCTCTGAAGGCAAACGGGGAGCAGGTGACAAAGGGTGTGAGGCCAGCAGTGAGGAACCTCAGGAATCTGCCTCCCAGAGGTGGCTCAGCTCCTGTCCAGGCTAAGAGGGCCCCTCTGTGGTCCGGCAGCTGCATCGCTGAGAACTGAAGGTGATGCCAAGTAGTCCTGCCAGCCTTGAACTCCATGATGAATGGGGTAATTTAGTGTCGTGGGTTCTGTGCAGAGCAGGCAGTAAATCCTTGTTTGTTAGATTGCCCTAAGTACTGGGTAGTGCTTTGCACTGGCTCAGGAAACCTCAAATTATCCAACATCAGAGCTTGATTTGCCTCTCTTTTGCGTGCTTGCTTGAAGTCTTTGAGACTGCCTTTTGACAGATTATCCTGATTCCACCTCCTGGTCCCATTTCCTTCGCCATCGCTCAGCTGGGTTGGCTGCACTCAGAGCTCCACCGCAGTCCTTTCTCTCCAGAGGCAATGCCACCCACTGCCTTGGTTTCCACCCTCACATCATGTTGATGCTATGTGAGTTTCTGTCTCCAATCCCCACTTATTTCCTGAGCTCTGTGTCCGTATTTCCAGTTGCCTGCTAAGATGGGTTCATTTTAATGTCCCATACGACCTCACGCCCAGAGCATCTCAGACCAAACTCATTGTTTCTTCTACATTTTGGTAAAACAATTTTTCCTCCTTTATTTCCTGACTTGTTTTATAGCATCATCACTCAACTGGAGATCATTTTTGAAACAACTTCCTTCTCATCTCACCAGTCATCAGATTAGAAAAAAAAAAAAAAAGCCCCCAAACTCATTTCCTTACTACTCATCTTCGACATCGTCACCAGGATTGTATTGTTAAAAATCAGCTCTGTTTCTGCATTAGTCAGAGTTCTCTAAAGGGCCAGCACTAACAGGATAGAAGAAGATATGAAGGGAAGTTTATTAAGGCGTATTGACTCACATGATCACAAGGTGAAGTCCCACAATAGGCCATCTGCAAGCTGAGAAGCAAAGAAGTCAGTCCGAGTCCCCAAACCTCAAAAGTAGAGAAATCAACAGGGCAGCCTTCAGCCTGTGGCCGAAGGCCCAAGAGCCCCTGGCAAATCACTGGTGTAAGTCCAAGAGTCTAAAAGCTGAGGAACTTGGAGTCTGATGTTCGAGGGCAGGAAGCATTTGGCACAGGAGAAACATGGAGGCCAGAAGACTCAGCCAGTCTAGTCCTTCCACGTTCTTCTGCCTGCTTTTATTTTGGCCTCTCCGGCAGCTGATTAGATGGTGCCCACCAAGATTGAGGGTGGGTCTGCCTCTCCCAGTCCACTGACGAAAATGTTAATCTCCTTTGGCAACTGCCTCACAGATACACCCAAGATCAATACTTTGCTTCCTTCAATCCAATCAAGTTGACAATCAAAATTAACCATCAGAGTTTCTATCTTTCCATTGCTCAGAAACCTCTTAAGGCCCTCCATGGTTTGTAGGAGGAAGACTAAGCCCGTTAGTTAGCATGCCTGTCACACTTTGACCTGCATTTCCCACCTGTGCCAGTGTCTCTCAGCCTTTTTCTTGCCCAATGACACCCGAGGGATGGGTAACAGTGACTCATTACTTTAGTAATACTTACTGAGGATCGGGGGAGGGACCCTCCTAGGTCGGCGTTCAGAATCTGTGATGGAGGCAGGGATAGTAAACATCTCCCTGGAGGGCCTGGCCCATAAGCCCCTCCTGAGTCTGGGACATGTTTCTTGCTACTTCCTCTCATCATCCTGCTCCATCATGGACTCTGGCAGCTCTGTGCCTCTGGCCATGCTATTCTCTAGGCTTGGTATTTCCTTCCTTTCTACCCTGCTTGTTGCCAGATCTTGCGGGCTATATTGAGATGTCTCATTAAGTTGGAAATAAGATTGCTCTCTTGAGAGTTATGCAAGAATGGAGCATAGTTTAGCCTGGGCTCCTCTAGAAAGCAGAGCCTGAAGCCAAGATTAATGTGCTGTTGCTTTATGGGAGAGGTAGAAGGCAGGGGATGAAGGTGAGGGAAAAAATGGTGGTGAGAAAAGGGGGGATGGGAAGTGATGTGAGGCACTACCTAACAGCATTGCAAGCCATGGAGACACAACAGGTCACCTGGCAGGCAAGGGTAGCTAGGGGAAACCACATTGCAGGACAGCCCCTGCGAAGGAGAACCAAAGAAACCCACCTGCCCAACTCCTTCCCTTATCTCTGTCCCCAGTTATTTACCCCACACCAAGTTGACTTCTCTGTGCTTCCAGGTTCATCTCCCAGCCCCTTAGTGGCCACTCAGGGAGCCAGATTCCATACCTTATGGGATCACATTCCATCCAAGTCTATATGTGGACTGATGACTTGGGTGAATCAGGGCTCAGTGTGTGGAGCATGACATATAGTCCTGGGGATCCCATTTGTCCTGGCAGGTAGGAAAAATACTATAGCACAGAATGAAAAAAATCTATATTACCTATTAAGGTGGCACTGAAGACTTTAAAGTAAATGTGTCTGTAGGAGTTTTGTTAGAATATACCCCAAACTTTCTATGGGGCACATATTTGTTTTTTCCACAAAGGATCTGAATTGCCTTGGATAAGAGTACAGGCATGTGAAGGCATCTGTAGGAGAGAGAATAAAGAGCTCCCAACCAGGAGGCCTTAGCTGTGATGGAGTAAATGTGTTATATTAGCTGCAACTGGTCAGCAGTGGAGCCCCAGGAAAAGAAGTACATGTCCACACACTAACCAGGAAAGCGAAAGTCTTGACTACTAAACTTCCAGGCTTACTGATAAAGGTGTGCATAATGTGGAGACTGGGTGCAGGAGTATGCACAGCAAACTAAGTTTTCCCGCTGTATTCACAAGAGCATATCATCATAAATTGTAGGCTGTGAAAGATGTTCATTTTTCTTCATAGTATCTGTTCATCCTATTTTTATTAATAGTCTCCAATTAATGTTGTGATTCACCCTCCCTCATTCTAAGGCCACATATTTTAGGCATGGTCCAACCCCCAATTCAAGGGCTAGAGCATGGGATAAGCCTAGACTAGCAAGCACTTTTCATTCCTCTGACTATAATGTGTGAATCTTAGGACTTCTGCAGATCTACTAGAAAAGAAGTTATGTCCTAACCTAGTTTTGGAGTTTAGAGTGTGATGCTGGAGCTACTGCAGCCACATTGCTGTCATGGTGGAGAGAACTTGTCTGGGATAGAGTTAACCGAGAGGAACTAGGACAAGAGATATAAAGAGAGGAACTAGATCCCTTTGGGTTATTTTATTAAGTCATGCCTGGGATCAGCTCTGCTTCTGTTTTTCTCAATTGTATGAACCCTTTTTTGCCTAAGCCATTTGGGTTGGGTTTTTTGTCATTTGCAACCATAAGAATTCTAATGACCACTCACACATCAGACCATCTAAGCCTAATGGCAATTACACATTTGCTTCCTCTCACTTTCCTTGATTTCATTTCATTATCACTAAGCTGCCTTCTGATTATTGTTGATTTTTCAAGTGGGTCTTTCCAGAGGGAGTAAATGTACTGATCACTTATGTTCATAGGCTCTTCTCATCCGAATAACAGGTGTTTTTGTTTACCGTTTGTGTGTGTGTGTGTGTGTGTGTGTGTGTGTGTATGAGGAAGTAAGTGGGTTTTCTGAGTTTATTATTTGGTTACTGTGAGCCTGATTCTTCAGAGAATGTGCAAACTGGGTTTCTGGTTTAGAAGATTGAGGGTCACATTCTGGATTGTGGGAAAATTGACCAGAGTGATAAATACAGCCTCTGGGCCGTTTCCCTTGAAGAAAGTGTTGAAGAAGTGAGTGTTTGATACGTTTCACTCTCTTGTCCTTCGAGAACCATCTGAAATATCTCTTCCTCCTCCTTTTGACTTAGGATTTTTCTCAATCACTTTCCCAGCTGAAGACCTCTAGCTGATGACACCCCACCGCAGGCCTTGCTTAGGTACACCGCCTGACACAGGAGGCACCCTGTTCACTCAGCCCACCCATGCTGAGTCTAGCTTGTGCACTGGCTCAGCCTGTGGCTGGGTCAGGCATGCCCCAGCCCACCTATGTTATAGCTTGTACCCACGTGTGGTGGTTCCTGAGCTCCTGTCCCATGTCCAAGAAGAATGAGAATATGCTGACAATTGAAGTGTGAAGAGGATGGGGAAGAATTTTATTGAGTGATGGAACAGCTCTCAGTGGAGAGGGCACGCTGAGAGTTGTTCCAGGGCACACTGAGAACTGAGGGGGTCCCCTACTTCCACAGTTGGGCGATTTCTGTCTCAGTATGGCTGAGTCCGGGGCTTTTGTGGGCTCAGAATAGGCGAGTGCATGCTGACTGGTTTGTGAGTATGCAGAGAAAGGCTAAAGCAAATGCACCACTCAAAGGTTAGTATGGCAGTGTAGAAAACCAATTAGGAAAGGTTAGGTATATGTAAAATAGTTGAAGGGTGGGGATCAATCAGAGGAAAGCATGCCAAATGGGAAGACAGGTTCTTAATCTGGTCCATGGATTTGACTTGTAGCTTGACTTTCAGGCTTTAAACTGTCTTTGGCTTGGAGGTGGGGTTTTACCAGTTACTTGCCCCTATCTGCCTAGGCATTTGTCTGCCTCTTGCCACTATCACTTTCATGTTCATTGACTCATTCAGTCAACAATTACTTCCCAAGCACTGGGAACACATGGTGAAAAAAAAGGCAAGCAGTGCAGCTGTGGAGGGTAAGCTGAGGACCAGCATTGGGTGGCACAGACCCTGAGCAGTTTGGAGGTCACAGAAGATTAGGGCCCTGGAAAGGGTGGACTGGGCATGGTGTCAGGAGCATCCATGGTTTTGGACTGTAGCAGTTTGTCTGTGGTAGCACATAGCACACCAGAGACTAGCTGCCTGGAGACAATTGGCAGAAGCAACAGCCAAGAAAATCATCCAGATCAGTAGCCTGGGAGAATGAGGTGCACCAGGCATGGGCCACCAACTAGGGCTGGCAAAGTAACAGCAGACAGTGAAGTAGAATTTTAGACAGAAACTGGAGTGGGGACAGAGACTCTGTGAATGGAAGGAAATCACCCTCCCTTCCTTTGGAGACTTTTTTTTAAGAGACAGGTACTCTATCACCCAGGCTGGAGTGCAGTGGTGTGATCTTGGCTCACTGCAGCCTCAACCTGCTGAGCTCAAGTGATCTTCTCACCTCAGCTTCTCAAATAGCTGGGATCATAGGTGTGTGCCACCACACCCAGATAACTTTTAAATTTTTGGAGAGACAAAGTCTTGCTATGTTGCCCAAGCTGATTTCAAACTCCTGATTTCAAGTGATCTTCCTGCCTCAGTCTCCCAAAGTGTTGGGATTACAGGCATAAGCTTCCACACCCAGCCTTTGGAGCTTCTTAAGGAGACACAAGGAAGCAGGACAGAAATCCTGCACCTTGGTAGGTGGGGGACATTATCTAGAGCAACTATTAAAACAACTTTCCTATCGTAGGACCTAAGGGATATTTTGCTTTATAATTGTTCCAGTAAGGCAATTCTGTTGACAACTACCAATCTCCTCTGTTCTCTACAGGTATGAGCAGTGCTAAAGTGGTTTCATTCTGGGTCCAGACCTTTCCTTTCTTTGCCTTCTCTTTAGCTGTTATTTGCTGATGAACCCTATTGACCCATGTCCCTTGCTGGCTCCTGCTACTCAACACTGTATTGGTTGCTCCCTTACCTCAAAGTTTGTAGACAGATTGTTGTATACTCTCAATCTCTCTGTCTGCAACTGTTTACAAGGATTAGGCTTTAATGTACACAGACTTTCTGCCTCAATTGTATAGGCTTAATCAATTTGGCTTCCTTTATTTCTTTTTTATGAGATCTATTGTCTTCTGATTACAAAAGAAATACATGCCCATTGTAGAACTCAATTGATTTTCTCCAGCTTTTATTTTAAATTTGCATTTCCTATGAATGCCCATCTGGGCAATTTGGGAGATGCTGGAGGGGCAACTCTCCTTGAATGCAAATGCATCGTAAGCAGCCTTTGCTGGGGAAAGGGTTTCCGGAGGAAAAGGACTGTTCACAGCTGAGTGCTGCCTGGACAACTCCTTCTCATTGTGCAAACATCCTGCCCCTCTCATTGTTTTTTTTTCACCCCCTCTTTTTTCAACCTGCTTTTAACAACAGCTAGAATTAAAAGGGATTCACTTACCAGAAAATATGGTCTCACCAGGGCTTTGCTGTGTACTTCTTTCATGCTTTCCTCTTGGACATGTGATTTGAAGGGCTAACTCATTTACATAAAATCTCATTCATTCGTGTCCTGGTTTAACAGGGTACACTCTTAGGTTTCTGAGTATGCGAGGGTATTACATTTATATTCACTTGGTCAAAGTAGGAAAAATTAGGTGCTACACATTTTCTTGTACTCTCTTCCTCTTCCTGAACCTGTTATGTACTGTAGGATCCTATACATGAAAACCACCTGTTCTGATAAATGCCAGTGGGGGGAGGTAGCATTTATGGAACATCCAGTCTGTGTCACTCATGTATCTTCCACCACAACTCTGTGAGGAAAACGTTGTTCCCAATTTACAAATATCCCTGTAGTATGGATGAACAAACTGGGACTTAGAGAGGTTAAGTGCTTGCCCAACAATTTCAAGTTTGGCCAGCGAAGTTGCTGTGACTTTGGATAAGTCCTTAAATACTATTTCAGGGATAAGACCAGAAAGATTGCAACTTGAAGAGAACAAATTAGATTGTTAAACTGCAAAGACCAAAGGTGTTGCTTCTCTGTCCAGATTTTTTTCAGCTCTTTCCCATTCTCCTTTCTCCTCTTAAACAACCCGACCGGCCAGTTGCCAGGGATTGATGTACTGCTGGGTGCACAGCTGTGTGTGCATAGACAGGAGAGCTAGAAGAAAACCTACTGGCTTGGCTGATGGAGGTGACAGCTTGGTAATGGACCTCGGAGAGTATATATATGAATTAAGCACCTTTCATTTCCTTTGCTGCAAAAGCATCAATTAAACTTGAATAATCTATGGGTTTTCCCCATTTTCAGACAAGAAAATCAGCACAAATTGGCTAGAGTGTCTTTTCCTCTAGGGTTTGGTCATTAATCGTCTTCAGCTCTTTCCTGCCCTCACCATCCCCTCCTTCCCCAAAAACCCCAACAGCCATGTGCTGCCATTTCTGGCACACACTGCAAACATTTACTAGGCAATTTGTTCCATCTCGAGTATAATGAAGATATGCATTCAATGTTTTGAAGGCTGATTCTAGGGAGAATGTGCCAGTCTGTTCAGCTTAAGATTCGTGTAGAGCTTATTCAGAGTCCCTTTTCCAGGTTGGCCATATTGATTGGCTTTGACCTCACAGTCTGGTCTCTGGCTGGTGCTCTCCTGCACTTGAGCCAAACAGATGTATCTCTGCAGGCC
This sequence comes from Rhinopithecus roxellana, assembly GCF_007565055.1. Classification (NCBI taxonomy): domain Eukaryota; kingdom Metazoa; phylum Chordata; class Mammalia; order Primates; family Cercopithecidae; genus Rhinopithecus; species Rhinopithecus roxellana. Next base: position 87,177,493 of record NC_044553.1, on the reverse strand, counting down.
TCTCATCAGACACCAGCCGGAGACAGCCTCATCTGTCTTTGAAAGGTCTCCCCCAATCCATACTCTTGTTTTGAAGTAACACTGGAAATGCTGTGCTGTAAGAATTGATATGGGCAAGTATCTTTCCCTCATCCTGGAGTCCCCTTTTCCAATGGTTTGAGTGACTCTGGGCTCACCTGATAAGACCGTGGTTGCCTAGAAAGAGGAGCCCCCAACAGGTCATCCAGCTCCTCCTTTGCTTCCAGGCAGGGATACACTCAACCTTCCAATGAAACGTATCTGCTTTTCTTTTCTTTTTTTTTAAGATGGAGTCTCGCTGTGTCACCCAGGCTGGAGTATAGTGGCATGATCTTGGTTCATTGCAACCTCTGCCTCCCAGGTTCAAGCAATTCTGTCTCAGCCTCCCAAGTAGCTGGGACTACAGGCGCCCTCCACCATGCCTGGCTAATTTTTGTATTTTTAGTAGAGACAGGGTTTCACCATATTGGTCAGGCTGGTCTGGAATTCTGACCTCAGGTGATCCACCCACCTCAGCCTCCCAAAGTCCTATCCTAGGATTACAGATGTGAGCCACTGTGCCTAGTCTTTTTTTTTTTTTTTTTTTTTTTTTTTTTTTTTTTTTTTTGAGACAAGGTCTCACTGTGTTGCTCAAGCTAGAGTGCAGTAATGGGATCATGGCTCACTGCAGCCCCGACCTCCCAGGCTGAAACAATCCTCCCTCCTCAGCCTCCCGGTTATTGGACTACAGTCGTGTGCCACCACTCCTGGCTAATTTTTTTGCATTTTTTTGTAGAGATGTGGTTTTGCCATGTTGCCCAGGTTTGTCTTGAACTCCTGGGCTCAAGCGTTCCACCACCTCAGCCTCCCAAAGTGCTGGAATTAGAGGCATGAGCCACCATGCCAGCCTCTCCTTTTTGTAAGGGCAACTATCCATTGAGTGCCAGATGAGTGTTTCTTAACATCAGCTCTCAGCACAGCTCTGCTGGGCAAAGTTAGGCTGAACCATGAAGTTGCTGATGTGCAAATGCATGTGTCCTGCAAAACAGGCAATTTTATGTGGTTTAACCTAATAGGTATTATTAGCTCCATTTTCCAGATGAAGGCATTAGGGCTCAGAGAGATTTAATGTTTTTTCTTTTTTTTAAGCCAGAGTTTCACTTTTGTTGCCTAGGCCGGAGTGCAATGGCGCAATCTCAGCTCACTGCAACCTCTGCCTCCCAGATTCAAGTGATTCTCCTGCCTCAGCCTCCCGAGTAGCTGGGACTACAGGCGTGCACCACCACGCCCAGCTAATTTTGTATTTTTAGTAGAGACGGGGTTTCTCCATGTTGGCCAGGCTGGTCTCGAACTCCCGACCTCAAGTGATTTGCCCACCTCAGCCTCCCAAAATGCTGGGATTACAGGCGTGAGCCACCGTGCCTGGCCGTGGAGGTTTAACATTTTTTTCTAGTATGTACAAAAGTCAGAGTTTCTACCCAGGGTTGAGTGGTTCTAAGTCCCACTCTTTTCTTTAGTTTTAAAAAAGTTGTAACATTTTTAATCACCCAAAGAAGCAGAGTATACATAGACATCATGTTTATATAGAGTTGAAGTCTTCCTTACTTCCTCTCTCCCAGAGAAGTGCACCATGCCACTTAGGTCTGCAACAGCCCCATGCATGATTTACACTATTACTCCACGTAAATGTACCTGTGGACGTGTGATTGCAGTGTTTTTCATTTTTTTCATTTATACTTTTATTTGTGTAAATAAAAAAGTATCTGAGACAAGTCTCAATCACTTTAGAAGTTTATTTTGCTAAGGTTAAGGATGTGCCTGTGAAGCAGCCTCAGGAAGTCCTGAAAGCGTCTGCCCAAGGTGGCCAGGCTACATCTTGCTTATTTGTTTTAATAAGACATCAGTTAATACATGTACTGTACACTGGTTCTGTCTGGAAAGGCAGGACAACTTGAAGGGGTGGGGAGAGAGGAGGGCTTCCAGGTTATAGGTGGATTCAAAGATTTCTTGATTGGCAGTTGGTTGAAAGAGTTTATCTAAAGACCTAGAATCAATAGAAAGGAGTATCTGGGTTAAGATAAGGGGTTATAGAGTCCAAGGTTTTTGTTATGCAGATGAAGCCTCCGGGTGGCAGGCTTCAGAGAGAATAGATAGTAAATGTTTCTTATCAGACTTAAAAAGGTGCCAGACTCTTAGTTAATTCTCTCCTGGATTAGGAAAAAGATCTGGAAAGGAAAGGGAAAATCTACATTTTCCTCATGAGAGATAACTTTGCAGGGTCATTTCCTTTTAGTGTCTGCTGTCTGTCATGTTGGTACCTTATTGCTACAAACAGTCTGCTTCGTCGGTCTTAAAGCCTCTGTTTTAATGTTAAATGCTGGTCAGCTGTGCCCAAATTCCAAAGGGAGGAGGGTGTAATGAGGCATGTCTGACCCCTACTTTGCATCATGGCCTGGACTAGCATTTCAGATCAACTTAGGAATGAATGCCCTTGGCAGAGAGGAGGGGTTCATCCAATTGGTTGGGAGGCTTAAAATTTTATTTTTGGTTTACAATTGGTATCAGACTGTGACTTACCTCTTTTTCCTTCTGTAACTTGTTTTTTACTCAACTTTTATGTCCTAGATATTTACCCATGCTTTGTGTGTCTAGTTCTAGTTCATTTATTAACTGTGGAATCATGTTTTATTATTTGATAAGCCACATTTTATTTATCCATTTTCTGGTTGATGTGCCTTCTGGTTATTTCCAATTTTCCAGTATTACAAATGGTGCTGCAATGAACATGCTTCTATGTGTCTCTGTACACACATTTGAGAATATCTCTAGGAGTGGGATTTCTGGGTCACAGAGCACAGGGATCTTCAGTTTCATTGATTATTTCTGAATTGCATGCCAAAATGCCCACATCAATCCACACTCCTCTTAGCCACATACGAGTTTTCATTTCTCTGCATGCATCACTGCACAACATTGTTAGAATTTTACATTTTGCTGATTTGATGGTGTAAAATGGCATATCATTGTTGTTTTCCCCATTCCTTTCCCCTACTTTCTTTAATGAATTCAGAAGAGCTGCCACAGTCTGCAAAGATGTCTCTGTGTGCTGATTTGTTGCCTACGAAGGGAGAAGGAGGAACACTGGGTATAGGTTTTATTGAACAGCCATGTGGTCTTTTTGCTCTGTACCATGGATGCTTGAGGTGCATAGCACTCAGTACTGCTGACCACCCCTCCTATGCTGGAAGAATTTCCCATATCATGTGTCCTGCCTCCCTAGGTAGAAACCAGAAACTCACTTCACTAGCCGCCCAAGGAACAGGATTTTAGGCAGAGCTTATGACCTGCAAGCAGACATACCCACATAAAGCAAATTTGGAACATGAAGAATGAGGTGCTGTATTGTACGGGTCTAGTTTGGAGAAGGGGTAGAGAGACATCTACTTTCGGAGGTCACAGTGGTGGAGCTCCTGAAGGTGGCATCCTGGAGCCATGCTCAGCTATGATTGTTGTGATGGTGTGTTCCCCGGAGCAGTCCAGAATGCAGCTGTGCACCATTCCAGAAGGCAAACCTTCTTCCCTGACCCTCTTAGATGTTCTCTGAGCTGTCCTTTATTCAATACCTTTCTGCTTAAACTGGAGTGGATTCTGTTTGTGACCAAGAACCCCATCCAAACTCTCCTTTATTGAGGTCTTTATATTTGCCAGCGTTTCCCACACAATCTCTAAGTATGTCTTAGAGATAAGAGCAGATACAGCAGATGTCTCTCTACCCCTCCTCCAGACTGGAACCCACACGGCGCCTCATTCTTCACGTTCCAAATTTGTTTTATGTCATATGTCTGCCTTACAGGTCTTATATAGTACTTGTTAGAGATTCGTGTGGGAGACACTGGCAAATATAAAGACCTCAAAGAGTGAGAGTTTGGATGGAGTTCTTGGTCACAAACAACAGAATCCACTCCTGTTTAAGCAGAAAGACATTGAATAGTACTCCACAAAGCAGGTATTAGCCATTTTAGAGATGAGGAAACCAAGACACCAGGGTAACTTGCCCAAGGCCATGTGGCTAGCGGGTGGTGAAGCTAAGCTGGGTTTGAACCCAACCCCAACTGACTGCAGACCCCATCAGATGGAGCTTGCCTCCTCCTACCTCTGGTTGCTCACCTGCACGTCACTGCTTTTTCTACTTGCAGCACTTATTGCAGCCTAGGATTATTTTATTTATTGGCTTACTTGTTTTCTATCTCTTGCAATTAACATATCAGTTACATAGAGAACAAAGACCAGTCCTTGTTCACAATTGTACCTCCAGCCTTAATATCATACTTAGCCTAGCAGGCATTCAGTAAATATTTGTTGGATGAGTAAATGAATTGAACCAATCTACCATGGGTTTCTTTGGGGGAGATAACCCTACTTAGCATTTCTGTTAAACTCAAAAATATGTTCAGTACTTTTTAGCATGTGTTTTTTTCATTCAATTGTAACAGATTATGATGTCTCATGCCTCTTAGAATCTGAAGTTGTATCTAATGCATTTTTTTCCTGTATTTCCTAGAGATTTTAAGTCCTTCCAATGTCTGTTCACATGTGCTGCAGTGCTTGTCCCCAGAGTCTGCATTCCCACAGCCCAGATAGTTCCAGGGTCTCTGGGGCCAAATGACAGCCCATGGCAGAGCTGGATAAGAGTAGAGCCACTCAGTCAATACCCTTCACTCACTGCATGTCTTTCAAAGTCCCGTTCTGGACGGAATCTCAGCCCTCGAATTTGGATAAGTTATGGAGCCAGAATAGTCTCAGCTTTTCACCTGTGGGAGATGCAGGGCCAAATGGCCTACTGAATCCATCGAACACCTAGCAGGCATCTCCCACCTTGTAACCATTCTGTTTCTAATCCCTTCATTTCGTTTCAAACCCTAACCTCTTACCCTTATGTCCTTTCCCATAAATTCTCCATTCTATATTCTTCTGGACCAGTGTTTCATGATTACTGTTTTAAAAATGAATAAAGACCAAACATAATGGCTTTGTGCCCAATTCCTCCTCCAACAAATTCCTTGAAGATGGCCATTTTGAGTTGTTTCTTCTCTTTCTCTTTTGTTCTCTCTTTCTCACGCTTAAGGTCCAGAGTAGAGAATTGTTGATTAGTTCCCAGAATAACCAGGATTGTAAGACCCAGCTCGATTTCCCTCCTCTTAAATTCACCCTGACAGGTAGATCCTGATACTGGAACACATTGAATGGGTAGAGAGAACTTTGACAGAAAGGTACCATGAAAAGCAAAGAAATACTGATGGTATCTATTGATGTTGTTCTCCCTAAACTGTTATATGGCAGACTACCTGATGCAATGGAAAGAATGCATGCTTGTGGAATTTTCCAGGCCCATTTGAATCCCAGTTTCTCCACTTACTGGCTATGTGTCCTCAGACAAGTTGCCTGACCTTAACCTGTTTAAGATTGAGTTTCCTCACTTGGGAACAACCCTTGTGGGGTTGCAGTGCAGTTTAGAGATAATGTGTATAAATTACTCAAAGAGCAGGCACTGCTCTTACCAAAGCTAGGACAGGGCCTGACTTGGGGCACCCTCCATTCCTTGCTCACTGCCCTGCCCAGTGCATACATACAGACACCAAACCTCACACACAAACACAACACTATACCATACAAACACATACACACTGCACACACACTACACATTCCATACACACACCATACACACACACACACACACAAACACAACACTATACCATACAAACACATACACACTGCACACACACTACACATTCCATACACACACCATACACACACACACACCATATACCATACACACACCATATACCACACACCATACACACACACACACAAACACTATACCATACAAACACATACACACTGCACACACACTACACATTCCATACACACACCATACACACACACACTCAACACACAACACTATACCATACAAACACATACACACTGCACACACACTACACATTCCATACACACACCATACACACACACACACCATATACCATACACACACCATATACCACACACCATACACACACACACACAAACACTATACCATACAAACACATACACACTGCACACACACTACACATTCCATACACACACCATACACACACACACTCAACACACAACACTATACCATACAAACACATACACACTGCACACACACTACACATTCCATACACACACCATATACCATACACACACCATATACCATACACACCATACACACACACACCTCACACATGCACACACGAACACATTATACCATACAAACACATACTGCACACACACTACACATTCCATACATCATGCATACCACACACACCATACACACTTCACACACAAACACACTATGCCACACACATACACACTGCACAGACACAATACACACCATACACACACCATACGCACAGAGTATACACATACCACACACACATACCCCCCACACCACACACACACACCCCACACACAGACACAACACTATACTATACAAACACACACAAACACTGCACACACACCACACACATTCCATACACATACCATACACACTGCACACACCACACACACACACCACACACCTCACACCCTCACACACAAATACAACACTATACCACACAAACACACACTGCACACACACCATACACACCACACACATACACTATACATACATACTACACACACCCACACCTAACACACAAGCACACTATACCATACAAGCACATACACATGCACACTGCACACACACACCACACACACACTATACACACACCACACACACACTATACACACACCACACACACACTATACACACATACCCCCACCGTCCCCACACACAACCCACACAAACACACTATACTGTATGAACACATACACATACATACTACATACGAACCACACACACACCACACACACCATACACACCACACACATGTTACACACATACCATAAACACATACCATAAATGCACACACACACACGCTACACCACACACACACACTGCACACACCACCACACAGACCACATACACACACCATACACACACAACACATGCATGCATGATACACATATACACACCACATACAGACCACACACACACAAACACATACCACGCACATACACGCACACACACCACACACATTCACACAGCCACAAGCACACACATACACACAAACACACATGTACACACATGCCACACACATATGCAACGCCACAGTAAACATAAACATAAGCACACCACACACATACTGCACTCATGCCACACACACGTATACTACATATAAATACACACACTACATACAGACACACATCACACATATCACACACTATGCACACACACACTACACCACATAAACACATAGACACACCACACACATACACACTGCACACATGTACATACACCACACACACCACACACACTGCCAAAATATACACACATGCATATGTCATACACACATACATTATACATATATCACAGACCTTGCACAAACATACAGCGTGACACCATACACAAACATATACACATGACACACACACACACACACACACACACACACACTTTAGGCTCCTTTCTCATCCTCCCAGCTGACCTAGTGAGAAAGGAGAATCTCTGCTATGCTTTGAACATCTTAAAGACCATGTTGATTTCACTTGGAGAGAAAGGGATGCAATTTCGCCATTCCACTGGAGAGGTTCAAGAAAGTGAATGGAGGGAAAGAACAAAGTGACAATGTGGGGAGAGATGAATAAAAAGGCTAATAAAAAATCCATCAACTTTTTGGTTGTAGTTCTGGCAAAAGGATCTTGGGGAACAGCAGGTCAAAACTATTGCCTCGAAACATGTGAAGATTTGGGGTGATGATTTGTCTCTTCTTTTCACAGCTAGGTTCAAGTTGGCTCCTGTTCTCCTTGGATGGGCTTGCTGCAAGAGATAAGCACATACTAGCAGCATCACCTTCAAATTGCATGAGCATTCTCTTCTTCAGAATGCCTTGAGTGTATATTATGTGATGACGGAGGAACTCTTGGGATGTGTCAGAGCTGACAGTCATCTGCCCTTATTAAGCCCCACGAGCTTTGGCAAAATAGCAACTTGTTTAGATTCGTATTGGATTATGCTTTTGGATCAGTCACTAACCAGCAGTGTAAAAAATACACACAGTCTTTTTACAGGTATATTTCATCCCATGTAGTGATCTTTGGGGTGGAGGCAGGATGAACTGGAGCACACCCTTTTCCAAGGAGAGAATTTAATTTCTTGAGTACTACTGGGCTTAGCACCTTACTGGTAACATTCTCTTATGATAGCCTCACCAATTAGATGCTGTTATTCTGTCCATTTTGCAGATGAAAACACTGAGTCAAGTAGCCTCCTCAGGTACTCAGAGTAATGCTGCTAAATGTGGTGGGGTCAGGACTCAAACCCAGGGAGTTCAACTCCAGAACCTGTGCTCCCACCTACTGAGGTATAAGGATGCCATCCAGCACGGTGAGGCTGGGGCTTACTGTCATCATGGGCAAGGTCAAAGACACACCATCAGGAGAAATAAGCTTCCTCATAGGAGACTGGACTACATTTTCTATAAGGAATATTAATGTTCATGTTGGAGAAACATGAACCCCAGTGAACAGTTTCTCCAACATGAACATTAATTCCTAGACAAAGTAGTGAGAAAATCAGCTGTGAGCCTCGCTGGTGGGAATAAGCTGGGTTGTGGGCTCCGTCTCTGCTCTCATTCTCGGTGCCTGAGTGATTCTTATTGGGATTAGTTGGTGCTTTGGCTGGAAAAAGACCGTCTCAACCCTTGCTGGATGTTTGGCATCCCTGGCCCTGCAGCACTAAATGCCAATAGTGTGCTGCAGTCACTGTGGCTGTCCCCAACACTCACTCCATTTCCAAATCTTCCCACTCTACTTGGGAACCAACCAGAGGACATGAGATGCTGGAGCTGGAGGAGGTGGGAAGGGAGGGGACCGCACCCCTCCTCTGTGTTTGTGGAAAGGGGTGGAGTTTCCACTGTAAAGAGGAGGGCTGGGTGGGGCCCCTGAAGGAGAGGGGCTGCATGAAAGGTATAGAGACTGAGAAAGGGAGAGAGACGGAGATCTGGGGAAAGGAAGCTTTGTTTGAAGGCTCAAGCTTAGGAAGCGTCTCCTTTGCAAGTTAAAGTAATAGTCATTCTGCTTTCTCATGGCCTGCTGCTCTCGGAGATTATAGTCTGCTCTGGGCTTGACCTGGGAAAGGTCCAGTAGGCAGAAAGTGCTCTGGGAAGGGACCACAGTGCTTCTGAACCACCTTGCAGTGGCTCCAGCCAAGAAGGGACTGAAGGCAGCCCTCTTCACCTCACAAAGGCTCTGTGGGCCTGCTGTGGCACGGAGGACACCTCCAAGAGTGGGGCATGGTAGAACTGCAACACTGGCACGAGGGATTTAGGAAGGCGCTCCCTTTGGGAGGGCATTTCAGAGAGAAAGCCACACTTAACATTGAGTTATATGCAGTGCAGTATGAGCTTATCAGGCTAATTCAAACCCCTCACCTTGTCTAGGATATACCAGAGGAAGTTGACCATGGAGGTGCTATGGAAACCTGTGTTTTTTCTCATGTAAATTTTAAAGAAAATCAGTCGTTCCTCAAGAGAGAAGGCAGGTGTGGGGCCCACATGGTATGGTAGGGTGGTGGATGGACCCAGCTAAGCCTGTTGCTCCTGGGCCACGGTGAGAAACCGGCTGTGGTGAGGTTGGGTGCCTTCCCACAGCCTGCTGATCGGGTGGTGCAGGGGCAGCTATGGGCTGGTAGTGATGCCCTGGGTATGAAACCCAGGAGTATGTGCAGGAACTGTGGCTGACCACCCTAAGGAGGTGCTACAGGGAAGGAAACACCAGGGACAGAGCCATAAAGGAGGGAACGTGGATTGGAGGATCCAGGAGCATGGGAGGTTTATAGCTCAAGGTGGCAGATGCACTGGCCCCAGTGAACAGCAGCTCAGAAGCCCACGTAGGTAAACAGCCATGGCTAGGCCCTAGGCAGGGAATACTGCATTTACTTTTCATAAATTCATGAAGTAGTTATATGCTTTTGACTGAAAGCAATAGGAGGCCCAGTGAAAACAAAGAGACTTAGCGATCCAGGCTTTTTAGGATTGGATGCTTGCCTGAGATGCCTAAGCACATAGAAGACACTTGGAAGCCCCTGGTGTCAAAGTGTCTACTGGATGTAGATTTACAAGGGCCATGGCAATGGAGAATGGTTGGGGAAGTGATCCCCAGGGAAATTCCGCCACGGGTACACCTGCCCTCCTTCTCACCACACCAGGCACCTTCTTCAAGTTTGAGTCCCTAAGTAATTTCTTAAATCCGACCTAGCCGAAATCCAGTCCCCATACAATCCAGATATTTAAACACTCAGTGCTCCAGGGCTCTGTCCTTACTTCTCTTCTCCATCTCTACTCACTGCCCTGGTGACCTTGCTGATCTTTTCTGGTCTCACAGCTTTGATTACCTTCTATTTGCTGAGGATTCCCAAGTTATATCTTCAGGCTGGATCTACTCGGCAACCTCACTAGATGTCCACTGGATTTCTCAAACTTGACACATCCAATGGAAACCTCTGATCTTTTCCCAAAACCTCCACATGACTTGCAGCTCTCCCCATCTCAGCTGATGGCCACTCTGTGACCTGGTGGCCAGTCATCCTTGATTCCTCTTTCTCACACCCATATTTAACACATTGGCACGCCCTGCTAATGCTTCCTTCAACATCTCACTTGGGTTCCCAGCACTTCTCGTCACCGCCACTGCTCCATTCCTGGTCCACGTCGTCATCAGCTGCTACGCAAATGTGGTGATGGCTTCCTAACTGTGTTCTCTATTTCCCCCTTTGCCCCTTGCAGGCTAATCTCAACACAGGTGCTGGAGTGGTCCAATTAAAGTATAAATCAGATCATGTCACTCAAACCCTCTGCTCAAAACCTTCCAATGGTTCCCCATTTCACTCAAAGTAAAACCCAAAGTCCTCACAATGGCATCACATGCTCTGCCTATTTTGGCTATGATGACTTCTCTGACCTCGCCTTCTTATATGGCTCCTGTCATTCACTCTGCTCCAGCTACATTCCTGTCTTCCCATATACTGTGGCCCCCTTGGGGCCCATGCACTGGCTGCTCCTCTGGCTAGAATGCGTCTTCCCTACATATCTGCGTGGCTCTCTGCCTCACGTTTTAAAAATCTTTGCTGAAACATCATCTTTTCAGTCAGGCCCACCCTGACCACCTTAGAGGGCAAACAGATCTTCCCTGATCCCTGATACTTCTTATCCTCTTTACCTTACTGCATATTTTCCACAGCAGTTGCCACCAGTATCTAATATATCCAATCATGTATTTATTTCATACTCTTAGCCTCTTTCTCCTCACAGGGACATAAGCTCCATGACAGCAGAGATTTTTGTCTGACTTGTCTAGTGGTGCAGCTCTAGTATTTAAAACAGTGCCAACAGGAGCTTAACACATACTGTTGAATGAAATATTCCCCTTAAGTTGGAATTCCTTCGGGGGAAAGGAGCTCTAGGGATCTCACCGAAGTGCTTTCTGATGCGTCTCATGTTTCTACTTGCTAGCCCTTCTTTCAGTACGGTTGCTGTCCATTTAATCTTTGGGCAGCCATGGCATCTGAGATTCACTGCCTTGCCTGTTTTCTCTGCTTTCCAGATTAGGTTGTGCTGATCTAGTGAACTGCCCTTTGGAGCTCACCTTAGCCAGGTCATACCGCCACTCTGGGAACCCTGGAATGGTATCTCTTAGCGTGGGCTTTCTGGGCCTCCTGGGTCCCTTACCCAAGCCCTGACCTGACAGTCCGTGAAACTGAATCCCTCCTGTCCCTGAGTGCACATTCCTAGTTCTCCTAGAGTGTGGCTCTGCTTTTTTTCCCTCTGAGCCAGAAGCTTGGCAACAGAGAGGTAACGGCATGGATGAGAAATAGGGAGTACATTTGAGGACACTTAAATACAGCCAGGTAAGAATGTCTTCAAGGCTGGGGATGAAAATTGCTGTGTGTTCATTTAATGAAAATGACACAGAAGAGCCAGTGTTAAGACAAAAAATAATTCAGAGATTCTAAAAGTTAGAATTTATCAGTATGCTGAGAATTCTTTAAAATTCTAATAAGCTTTCAACATTTATGCCGTTTGCTGGGCTTAAAGAAACTCAAGAAACAAAGAACAAGAATTGCCTCTTAGGTAGGACAATGATGTCTGATGCATCTATTTCCCTTGCTACATTCTATTTCCATTTCATTCTGAGATCCTACTAAATTTGGAAGGTTGCCCTTGGGTTTTCAACATTGCAGGGGATGATTTAAATCTAAATCATAATAAAAAGCCACTGCTTTTATTGGACTTTTATTTTATAAGTTGATGGAAACATTTCATATACACATTAGGTTTTGTAACCCAATCTTGGTACTTGCTGGGTCCCGGAGGGGCTGTTTCACTACTTGGGAGTTCCCTTGTGTTTGCATTATCCCTGCAAGGCAGAAGGAGAAAATGCTTTCACTGAAGCTAGAATAGTGTTTTATTTGAAATAATTCTCATTTAAGGCAAGGCACACACATTCCAAGTGCACACACATGCGTCTCTCTTATATAGGCTGCATCATAAAATCACAGAGTTTTGGAATTGAAGGGACCTTAGAGATCATCTGTTCTAACACCAGCATGTTACCTATGAGGAAACTTCTGCCAGACAGGTTAAGTCCCTCATCCAAGGTCACAGGCATCTAGTGAAAGAGACCAGACTACAATTCAGATTCTCTGACTCAAGTCTAATTTTCTTTCTGCTACACTATATTGACTGCAAAATAAGATAATGTATATGAAATCGCTTTGAAAACGGAGATGCATTACACAGGTGTTGAGTGTGGAGAGGGAGAATTATAATGAGCTTGCTTTCTTCAGAGGTGAGCATGACTGGCTCAGGTCTCTTCCCAGATAAAGTAAGTTCATGGTGTGTGAATCATCAACCATATTTCTAATTAGGTTTCTGGGTGTGACCTCCAGAAAATGAGCATCAAAGGAGTCCAAGCAAAACACAGGCTTCATTCAAGTCCAGCTCTTGTATAGCTCATCTTTTTTTTTCTCACCCTCTCTGTCTACCTCCCTCTAGTGTCCACCTTTAGTTATTGCATGTGTGCCCCGCAGAAAGGCTGCATGCATACTATACCATCCACCATGTTCACTATTATTTGTTCTAATTATCCCCCTATTTCTTGATATCAGCAGCTGTCATCAAGACCAAATTAGGATGCTTTTTATATCAGCAGGAGTAAATGACTAATATAAAGACCTGGATATTAAGAAAAGTCTTTAAAATCGTTTTGTGATTGGAATGATAACACATTCAAAGTTTGGTAATTAAATGGTCTTTAATAGACTTAAATCACACAAGAAGTCTTTATAATTAATTGAAATGTTTTAATTACAAACAAGTATAATTATTTTTGAGGTATAAGGCCTATTAACTAACACATGATTCATTAAAAAAATTACTACTTTACTTGGAATGCTGTCAATTACTAAATATTATTCCAAATTACTTGAAAGATTAAAATTTTATTTTGGTACTATTGATAGATTAATGCATTAAATCATATAGTGATTACAAATAATATTTAATTAGTCCTATGTTGCCTTCTTTAATATATAGACATATCTATATATCTATATTTAGCCTTCAGTCATTGTAATGTGTTCCCTTGAAAGAAACGCGTCTAACTTCATATTCCAACTAGGACCCTTGTTAATGTGTAAAATATTGACAAGAACACTCACAACTCCTTGGTAGGAGATTCTTTGGTAGTGTTGCCTAAATGCTCTGGACCAAGTAAAACCAATAGGCTACTAACAAAGCCTGTAAACTATGGATCCCATTTCCTGATCTTAAAAGATCCATTCAAAAGTCTGAATGATATTTACAAGTAAGAGCCTTCCACCATGTTCCCAGCTCTTTTCAGCCTGTGACAAATAGGTCAATGTGCACAGTGAGAAGGGGAACTGTGCATTGTTCTCCTGCTTCATTTCTTGAGCTGGCTCTACCTCCTGTCTTGATCCTTCACCTATCCCTCCACACTCCTCATTGTCTAGAGATGCACACATGGCGCCATGCACACCCGTGCACACACACGGCCACACATGCACTCTGAAGGCCAAAAGGCAAGAAGTCGTTCAGTTGGATGGCTGTAGCTGGGTCTCAGAGGAGACGGCGTGCAGCTGGGAGCGCCATGCTTGCTAGTTTACTTGCCGCTCAGCAATAAGGAGTGCTTTGCCGACAGACTCCTATTGCTTCTTCCCCTCTTGAGGAGAAACTGTCAAACACCACAAGAATAAAAATTAAGCTACAAATAAAAATGTTTACAACTTTCAATAGAAAGTCAATCCTATTTTAACACTCCAGAAGTATGCTCCAAAAAGTTCAGTGACACAAATTGCAAGGGTGCTGTATTGCCGCATGAATGAAATGACCAGACGCCCGTGATCGGAATGGGGCTTGGCAGGGATGCTTTCGGGAGGAGTTTCACTGGACCTCTGAGATAGGAAGTTGGAGCTGAGTATTGTTTCCACTGCTGATACTTTTTCCTTTACCTTCTTCTGGCAACAGACCTCTCCTTCCTCCCTGTTGGGTGCATGTGTGACCCAGAAGAGACCAGTCACAGCTGCTCATCCCCAGCCACAGGGGTGAGTCCAGGGACAGACACAAAGCAAGGCAGAGTCCTTCCCCAAGACTGTGCTTTCTTCCTGAGTCTGTAAGGGCACAAGTCCAGCTCTCTGGTGGCTAAGGAAGCGGCCTTTTCAGAATGTGCAGACTCAGGGAAGAGGCAGGAGTGGCTGCCTAAGAAAGAATGCCCCAGTGCCACCGTCCCCAGGGCCAGTTGCACCCATATTCTTTCTTTGCATCTTAGGATTTTCTTCCCTTTTTGGCATAAGTTAACTTGAATAGAGTTTCTGTTACTTGCAAATGAAAGAATCCTAAATAATACAGAAACGACTCCAGGATTTAGGTCGGAAGACACATTAGTGAGGCAGCGGTTGCAAGTGACAAAATTCCATCTTCAATTAGCTTAAGCATAAAAAATAAAGGATTGTCTTGTGGAACAGAAATGTTCAGGAAAGACTTTCATTTTAGGTTCCCCTGGATTCGAGCACTCAAATGATGTCTTCAGGATCCCACTGAAGGCATTCTGGAAATGCCAGCCCCAAATATGCCACTGTGGTGTGCTGATGACTTGGAAGTCAGGGGACTTGGGCAACAGTGACGCAGGCAGAGACTTTCTCTGAGCCCCCTTATCTGCCTAAAGACGGATCCTCCAAAAGGAACTCAATTGTCATGAATCCCCTGCTGGGAATCTTCTCAACTGGGGAAGATTAACTCAGCTCACAGGAAAGAAGAATAGCGGTTGGCGCCAGCCCAGGCAGATTGTCACCTCTGCTCCTGAGACAATATTTGTTACCAGAGAGACTTTTATCTGCATAACAAGACAGCCTTTACTCAGCACACATTTCCTCCCCTCATGCTCCCATAACTTGTGTCCCCACTACCCCCAGAAGTCCCAAGTCCCTATTCCTTTCTGTAGCTCAGGATGCTGCATAAGCTTCAATCACCTGGCCCATCTTCAAGGTTTATTCTGCAGGACTCCCATCATATGTACCTAATTAAACGTGGCTTTTCTCCTGTTACACTGTCTTATGTCAATTTAATTCATAGCCCAGCCAATGAACCTAGAAGGGTGGAAGGAAACTACTTTTTGCTCCCCCGCACCACTTTTTCTCCAGCCCTCTGCCCCGTCTGTCTTCCCCAGTGTTAGTTTTCTTCCCAGGGTGGCTCTCTCTACACATGGCAAATATCCGCCACCTTGCACCCCACCCCACCTGAGGAACTCTGAGCTTGCAAGTTTCTTAGTTTCCACAAAGCAGAAGGAAAATGCCCCTCCTTCCCCTGACACCCACATCACCCCCAAAGTGAACTAATCACTGAGTCCAGAGATGTGGGTGCTCCACTTGGTCAGACTTGCTCTGGGCCTGACCTGGAGGTGGAGCTACTTTCTCACTGCACAAGCCGGATTTTTGCCATAGAAATGGGAGAAGGATGACCCCTACCAAACCCCACCTCTTTGGGAGAAGATAAAACTTGTGATGAAGGGAAGATTGAACACAGAATACAAGGAACAGGCAAAGCAGATCAGAAACTATGAAGCAGCAACAGAGGCGGCCGGAAGATAACAAGTCATTCATGCAACCCACTGGCTGCTGAGACACCGGACATCCACAGAGCGTCTGCTGTGCACACAGGGCAGCACCAAAGCAATGCACATTTTGGTTGCGGAGCCAGCTCCTGAAACGGAATCAGAGCAGGCAGCTGGCAAAGCAGTTCAAGGTGGTCTAGGGCGGATGGCAAAGAGGAGGATGAGGTGAGCACCACCAACCAGCCATCCTACATCTGCTCAGCTGAGGTGGCGGCATCCTCCTGAGCACATAGGATGTGAAATCTGCTGGTGGCATTTTGTTTTTCTCTCCTTTTGGTGTGTGTTTCTCTTTCTCTTGGCTTGACTATTGTGAGAAAGGAGGGTGGGCTCACTTAGCTGTAGATGCCTTTCCTGGAGGCCTAGGAGCCTTTTAAAAAGGCACAGGTGTGTGGTGGCTACATGGTATCACCTGGGATTTACTCCCAAAATGGGTCAGGTGTAAAAGAACAGCCATTGATTAATGCTGATGAGCTGAAGATGCATTGCTTACCCTGACTGCTCAGCATGGAATGTGTGAGTTATTTCCAGGAAATCTAATTACTGAAGTTTCTAGTTTGCCTCTCCTTTCCCTGCGATGCCGGCATTTGAAGCACTGAAAGCATCTTTAGGGATCCTGGGTGTTACTTTAGACTCATCTCTCCTCCCTGTAGCACGTGGCCTTGGAGAAATGGGATGGGAAGAAATCCCAGTCTGAGAATTGAATTAAAGGGAAAGGAGATGCCTGGCTTCAGAGGAGAGCTATGATTTTGGGGGGTAAAGGAGATAATCTCATCTTTTTCATAGGAAGGACTTTGCCCTTGGGGGGACCCAAAAGCAGAAAGAGATTCAGAGGTTGGTCTAGTTAGCTGTGGAAGTCATTGGTAGGGCAATAAATCCATCCCAGCTGAGCAAACTGTTTACTTACAGAACCAAACCAAGCAAGTCGGGCCTTAATAGACTAAAGCTGGTTGGCTGCTTCCAATCCTGAATTTGGTTCTGTCCTCCAAATACTGATTTAAAGCACTTTTGATTTCACAAACTCCTCTCAAACCTGGATCAGGAGATGGTATAACCTTGGCTGTAAGCAGGTGGAAAGGCAGACGGAATGAGGAGGGCACAAGGAGTCAGTGAGGGTTTAGCTCCATTCTCTAGATACCATATTCTTGCAAGGGGGCTGCCGTGTACATAAAGTGGCCCTGGGACTTTGGAGCCCTGCCTTTAAACTGGCATCAGCTGGAGATGCTAGAGGAATAGAAGACAGGTTCTTGCCCTTCCGGAGCAAACAAGCAACAAATAACAATCCATGGCAAGAATACCTAGAAATGTTCCTATTAACTGGGATAAGAGCAACTATCAGTTAATGCAGCCTAGGTAGCTCAGCAAGGGACCTGGGCAGTTGGACATGCAGATGCAACAAGGAAAAGATGGAGTTGGGCTAGTCCTCTGGAGGGGGTAGGGCAGGGGCTCAATTTAGGTTCTAAAGATGGAAAGAGAAAAATTGGCTAAGACATCACTCAGTACCCACTGAGAGCCCACTCTGGGCAAGACTTGGCAGGAAGGATTGGAGTTTGAGCCAGAATGTATCTCTTGATTCTGCCGAAACAGGGCCTCTCCAGCCACCGTCACCCAGACCCAGCTGAGGACCACCCAGGAAGACAGGAGGTGGGGAGGGAAGGCAGCAGGGTCAGGAAGGCAGAGTCAAATTTTCACCTGCTGCATGGTTCCCATAGTGACCAAGAGGCAGCTTCCCCTTCATCCCCTGAAATTTCGCTGAAAAATCAACTCACAAAAGGCAGATCAATGGAAGAAATGACATATAAATATATATATAATACATATAAATGTATTAACATGCATTGGGGGAATCACAGAGGGGCTGTCCTATGTCTGCCTCACGAAGGGGTACAGATGGTTGTATACCCTCTTTCTTAGGAGGAAGGGACATGGGGACGTGGGGTTGATTTTAGAGGGGTAGTAAATGATTTTTAGGGGAATTCAATGGGCTTGAAGAACATGTAGTGACCTGGGACAAAGTCTGTTGGACCCACAGAGAAGACCATGGTTTGTGACAAGTCTGTCCAAGTCTGTTAGACTTCAGTCTTTCTTCCCATGGTATGAGTTAAGTTAATGAAGACTCAGGGAAGGGACTGGAAGTAACTGTTTTCTTCTTTGGTGGCTCTGGACGTTAGGCAGATGATATGGTTTGGCTCTGTGTTCCCACCCAAATCTCATCTTGAATTGTACTCCCATAATTCCCAGGTGTTGTTGGAGGGACCTGGTGGGAGATAGTTGAATCATGGGGGCAGTTTCCCCCATACTATTCTTGTGGTAGTGAATAAGTCTCATGAGATTTGCTGGGTTTATCAGGGGTTTCTGCTTTTGCATCTTCCTCATTTTCTCTTGCTGCTGCCACGTAAGAAGTACCTTTCACCTCCTGCCATGATTCTGAGGTCTCCCCAGCCATGTGGAACTGTAAGTTCAATTAAACCTCTTTTTCTTCCCAGTCTCGGGTATGTCTTTATCGGCATCATGAAATATCGGACTAATATAGCAGATGAGGGAACTTCAGAGAGCAGCTTCCTCCCATGCTTTGGGAGAGACAGAGGATTGAGAGACAGGAGGGAAGCGAAGGCCAGAGAGACCTGGAGGCTGCTTCTTCAGTTCAGCATGTCATGGTGCCAGATTTTGGGGTACTGGTTTCTGACCCCTAACAGTATCGGTTCTAAATAATAATTAGAATCTAGGAGAAGGTCATCTGTCATTGTGCAATGGGATGTGTTGACTGTACTCAGGTCTGGGATTCAGACTCCATGGGTGGATGACAGTAAGTATCATATCTCCCCTAATTTCTCTACTACATTCAGAAACAACGGCTGTCACACCATTTAATTTGTTCTAAAGAAAAATCAAATATGTCCCTGAGCTCCCAGGCACCAATGATAAGAAGTCAAGATTGGTTATGGGTTAGCCCCACCTCTCCCTGAGGATCTTGCAGAAATCCCAGGGAACCTAGGCGGGGTATAATGTTCTGGGGCAGAGCCCCTGGTCGCCACCCACTTAGGGTCGATATTGAGGAGAAGACAGGAGGAAGGGCGTGCCCACTCCTTCTGGGTAGAGTAGGATCTTGGCAGAGGCTCCCAAACTTCCAGGTCTGGTGTCCATCTCCTGGCCACCTACACATGGCACCCTTCAGGGAGAGGGTCA
Source organism: Rhinopithecus roxellana (assembly GCF_007565055.1). NCBI lineage: Eukaryota > Metazoa > Chordata > Mammalia > Primates > Cercopithecidae > Rhinopithecus > Rhinopithecus roxellana. The sequence goes on along the minus strand of NC_044553.1, from coordinate 87,157,990 downwards.
GCCACCTCTGGGTGCTGTGTGGGAAGGGGAGGGGGCACAAGTCCATGCCACTTATGGACACTGTCTGTCATCCCTTCCTGCTCATTGGCCTTGAGGAAATCACCCATCTCTCCTCCTGGAATAAGCTGTTCCCCTGACTTGATCCCTGCACCAGCCTTCCGGAAATGTCCTGGTCCTCCAATATGGGGTGTGTTTTGGGGTGAATGATGGCACATGTGCATAAGCACGGCTATCTTCTGTGCATTTGCAACTTCTGGCTAAACTCTGAACTGCAAATGGCAGGAACCCCCCAAGACTGAGGAGCGCAGATGTCCATCACAAAGGCCTGTTAGGATGAGAGAGGGATAAATGCCTCTCACTCTTTGACTCCCACGGAAGCAAAACCAACACAAATTACTCTCTTAGTAAGTTATTCCACATATACCCCGTTTGCATTCAGGGCTTGGTGAAAGTGCCTCTCTCTGCATCTACCTGGTTACAAGGGGGCAGAGAAGCCTGGGAAAAATGAGATCAAGGTCCTGAGAGTGCTCTGGTTGCTCTCACTCCCTTACCATCATCATCACTATCACCATGAGCACACACATGCACATGTGCACACACGCACTAAAGTACAAAGCAAGAAAAAAAAAAGTGCCAAATCTGACAGTTTGGGCTGACTTAACCAGGAAATGACAGCAAGGCCTCTGAGTAGAAATCCTTCCAGGGAGGGGGTGGTGCCTCTACTGGCCAGGCCTAGTGAATGGTGGCATGTGCCATGGCAAGTTTAGCACGTGATCCAAAATGTGGATCCCCCCTCCACATTGACAGATTGGAGTGGCCCTGCTCAGTGACCTAGGCTGATGGTTGTGGATGTTGAGTAGAAGGAGCTATGCATGATGTGGGCGCATCCTGAGCCCTTGGTGGAGGCTTCTGCAGCTTGGACTGCAACAGCAGAGGCTAAACCTGGGAAGGCTGGGCTAGGCAGCTGGTAAGCCATGCTTCTGAGCAAGCCATGGCCCTGAACACTGCTCCTGTCTCCAGAGACCCTGGCTTCTTTTCTGGCTGGGCAGGGGTGGTGCCTAAGTAAGAAAATTCCTAAGGAGGGGCTAGTGGTGCAGGGCTGGGGCCTGTATCCTCAAGGGACCCGCCTGGGGTCTTGGCCCTTCAGCAGGCTGCCGTAGGGCAAGGGACCCTCAGAAACCAGGCGAAGGCTGGAGACCCTGCCAGGAAACTGGGTGGGAGTTAGAGCTGCTGAGCCCTGGTGCGGTCATGTAAATATCATTGTTTATTTGCAATGGTTGTTGTTAAATGCCAGCTGTATCTGGTGCGTCTTATTCTCAGTGGCATTGAGATACCGATGGTTCCTCACCACTCTAGGTAAGGCATGGAATGGTAACATGTTCTAACAGATAATGAAGATTGTGTCTCTGGAGGATTTCCTCCTAAATTATAGGCTGTCATCTGAATCATGTGGTACATTTGGCATTGGGTTTAGCAGGTGATCCACATTATGCATTAATGTAGCCATAGAGAAAGAAAATAGATTAAAATAAGAAATATGGGGCCGGTCATGGTGGCTTATGCCTGTAATCCCAGCACTTTGGGAGGCCGAGGTGGGTGGATCACTTGAGGTCAGGAGTTCGAGACCAGCCTGGCCAACATGGTGAAACCCCGTCTCTACTAAAAATATAAAAAATTAGCCAGGCATGGTGGCGGATGCCTGCAATCCCAGCTACTCAGGAGCCTGAAGCAGGAGAATCACTTGAACCCAAGAGGCAGAGGTTGCAGTGAGCCGAGATTGTGCCACTGCATTCCAGCCTGGGTGACAGAGCGAGACTCCGTCTCAAAACAAACAAACAAAAACAACAACAACAAAAGGAAATATGGAAAGAAATGTGGAAGAAAGCCTTCCCAGCATGAAACACGATTACTGCCTGCTCATCAATGTCTTCTTTCTATCAGGTTGTTAAGCAGGTAGCAATAATTTATTTTAAAAATAATTAAATCTTCTCTCAGAACATGTGCAATATTTGTTATTGCTGTTGTCATCCTCATTATTGCAAGCTGTCAATTACTTCAGAAAGCAGAGGTGTAAGTAGCTATTTGGGTCATTTCTAATCTCTCTCTGGAGGACAATTGCTTCTTCTAGCACTGTTCTCCCAGGCTTTGGTAGGCCTGGTTTTAAAAGGATCTTGAAATGAAGTCCTGCCCCATCCCTGGGAAAAGCCTATTCCATGGTTATATCTGATCACAAGGATGAGTTTCCTCTTGTTATTCTTTCTCAACTTTCTTTTCTAAATGTCATCCTAGCAATCATTAATCACAGTGAATAAAAGTTATAATTAATAGAGGCCCAAATCGTTCAAGTGGAAGATTACTCTTTTGAATTCTTGTATTTTTCTTGGAAGATGTCCTCAAGTTAATTGTTTAGTATTTAGGGTTTTTTTTTCCACAGTCTCGCTTCCTAGAAGAATGAATTGATCACAGTAACATGGGGGTGAGGGGATTATGGATAATGTATGCAGGAGGCCCATGTTAAAAATAAACACAAGGCTGGGGGCTTTGCTGCTCCCCCTGCTGGCTTTTTAGAAAGGAAAAAGAGAAGGAGCCGAGACTCAGAGCTATGTAGATCCTAAGGAAGCTGTGGGGGTGCCGGTGAAACACGCAACCAAGCGATTCCCACTGTTGGGTTCCATTAGATGTTGAGCTGGGCTCCGGGTGAAAGAGCACAGTGGGTGAGCAGAAGAGCTCGCTTCCAAGCATACAGGAGGGTGTGGTGGCTGCAGGGCCCCTGAGGCCTGCCTCTCAGCACACTAAGAAATTGTTTCTTTTAGATGGAGCCATCTTGTGTCCCCAGGATTAAAAACCTTCATCCACATTGGGAACAAGGGACATTTCAAGTTCTAACCCAAAATACAGAGGTAACCATTCAAAAGTCAGGCATGAAAGAGTGCAAACTAGAAACGACACGCTGTGAGTTTCTGGTTCTGTGGTTGAGGGGAGAGGCAGAGAGTGCAGAAGTGTCCTGAGCCCCTCCCTGTCCCTGACCTGCTGGCTTGGCAACTCAAGAGAGCGTTCCTCCTGGGGCAGCGTTAGGATTATGTTCCCAGGTACAATTCATATTTATATCCCATGTTCCCTTGTTGGCTCATTGGTGCTGCTTGTTTTAAAAAAGGACATCACTGTGTATTCTCAAGCTCAGCAACTTCTGGGTTACAAAGCCCCAGGGAGGAGTCCTGTTATACTCCGGACTCTGTGTTGTTTGCAGCATCTTGCTGGCATTGGGTTACAACGTCTGGACCTCATTCCGCTGACCTCGATTCACCCTGCTGGCCTTGGGAAAGTCCTGAATCAAAGGGCTGTCAATTGTGACAGAAATCTATGACAGAGAAACAGAGCGGCTTGGGCATCTCAGCTGAAGTCCTGTACTATGCAGGGATGGGGACAGAATGGCAGCGCTTAACTCCAAGTCTAAGGGGCTAAAATTCATTCATTCATTCACTCATTCACCCACTCACCCAAAAGGCATTAATATAATTGCAAATTAGTTCCTGTAATGCAATATACTGCAAAGTGAGACCCTGTGCCTTTTCATCTTTCTACATTGTGATAAATTTTTGGCCAAAAGTGGCCTTGATGATTCTTCCCTATATCCACTTTTTAAAAATATGGCTTTGCAGTGTTCTCCATGAAAGAGAAGGAATCTGTTTCTCCTGCCTTTGAATCGAGGCTGGTCTTGTTACCTTCTTGGATCCAGCAGGCATGGCAGGAAGGATGGTTTGGAGCCAGGGCCTCAGGAGGCCTGGCCCACTTCTGCTCTCACTCTTTCAGAATCCTGCCACCTTCAGAGCAGGCCCAGTACAGTGCTGTTCTCAGTTGGAAGAATAGAGAATAGAGGTGAGTCTGACTGTCCCAGCTTGAGGACATCATAGATCCTCTTACAGCCTGCTGCCCCTGACCTGTGTGAGACCAGCCCAGGTAAGAAATGCTGCTGACTGCAACCTTCAGCTGACTGCAGACACATGTAGCCTTGTGAACAATAATCAGTGCTTACTGTTTTAAATCACTGTTTTGGGATGGTTTGTTACACAGCAATAGCTAAGATACTCATGCACACACAGAGAAGGAGCATGCATCAGTGGAATTTCCACTTTGGTGGGAATATAGAACCAAGTGCTAAATTTCCCATCAAGCATGCCAAGTGCATTCTCAGCAATGGGCACACACAATCTGTCCACTGACCCTGGAGGAGTCTGTTGTTACTAGGGATTCCAAGATTCCTTGTCCATCTGCAGGGCCATGGAAGCTAAAGGAGACTGTGACATCATCGCTGGAAAGCCAACTCACTTTGGATAGCTGAAATGGGCTGGTTCCAACTGCAGCCAGGCTTTTAGAAATGGGGGAGGGGGAGAGTTGTCATGACAACCAGCATACTCTCACTGTGCTACCTAATGCTTATGGTGGTGGGGTTCAATGACTGTTGTCCACAGCGGGCCCAAGGTGAGGGTGAGGCAAGGCAGAGGGCTGGGCATATCAGGCAAGACAGGCCTGGTTTTGCCTAAAGTGATGCCCCAGACTGACTGGCTAGGTGAATACCCACCATTATTAAGGTAATGCAAAGACTCTAAGAAGAGGATAACTCATTTTCAGGTGTGCAAAGTAAGGAAAGCCCACTTGTGGTGGTGGTGGTGAAGAGAGCTGGCCGTGTGGATGAGGGAGCGCTGGTCTGGCTTTGAGGACGCAGGAGGTCCCATTGCTGGTCCCTTACTCCCTCATCTTCGCCACCTCCTGGAGAGGCCTATGGGCTGTGCAGCCTCTGATGAGCGTGTGAGAAAGACTGTTGCTGCTGGTCTCATTATTTGTCCTTTTAGGCAAAGAAATTCCTATACATTTCAGAACAGAGAACTCACTGTGTGCCTGTAAATGCCAAGAAACCAAGACACCACCAGTTAGGAAGGCTGCTCTGTGTGCTGAAGCAGGAGGTGGGGTACATGGGCCATCCTCAAAGGCTCATAGTGCTGGTATGGGACACCCCAAAGCTAGGCTTGGACTCAAGTCTATAGAGGCAGGGTTTCCTCTCAGTGGTGCTTGGCCTCCTGTGTCAAGTTCCCATGGGGGGCTCGTTGGACATGTAGACTCCTGGGTCCGCAAACCTACCACCTCAGAATGAGGGGGACTGGGTCTGGGAATCTACGGGTCTAGCAATCTGCCCTGGATGCTTCTAGCACACTAACTTGGAGAACCACCACCCTGAAGGAAATTACCCCGGCCCAGGAGGACCAGCAGGAGGCCTCATGTGCAGGCTCCAAGGCCTCGAGGGCAAGTACAGTGCTCCCTCGGGCCTTGAAACCACCCTGTTCTGCACACGTTTCCTCTTCTCTCCCAGTGGCTTCCAAACATACCTGCACACCAGCATTGCCCGGAAATATTTTTCCTAAATATGTATTTCAAGGCCCCCTCCCAGATTAACTAAATCAAAATCTCACAGGACAGGGCCCAGAAATCAACATGTAATTTTAGAAAAACCACAACAACAAAAAACACTCTCGAGTAATCTTTGATGCCCAGTCAGAATGAGGGGACCACTGGGCTCTGCTGATCGGGGTCATACGCAGAGGACACCGATAGGTAACTCATTCTTAACTCAGAGATCAAGAATCCAAATCCACCATCAGCCTTGGAGTGTATTCACCCAGGATATGTGTATTCTCCTTTTATTTTGGGGGCGCTCTGAGTCAACTAATTCTTGAGTCTTTGAAACTCAGAGGGAGAACAATGAACGTGAACTTGTAGGAGGCAAACTAAAACAACATGCCATCTGCAACAAAATCAGCATAAATTCCCCAAATGGCATCGTGCTGCCAAGACAACTCTCCAAGGCTCCGCTCTCTGCCTCAGTAGAGTACAAGCCCTGGAGAGGTTCAATTATCCTCCACACATGTGCTCCTAGGGAGCCAGGCAAGAGAAGAGACTGGAATGTTCAACAATAAAGTTCCCAAGGTTTAGAATACAGGGAGGGGCAGGTAAGCCAGAACTCGATTGCAATTCTGTTATAGCTTTGATTGCTGATAATTGGTCAATGGTTTGGTTGTGATACTTGCATTATTAACCTAGTTGAAAAAATAACTGATAGATGGTGCCTTTCTTAGGGACACACATCACAACTGAATATCCATTCATTCATTTGACAGATATTTATCTACCATGTGCGAAACACTGGACAAACCACACAGCCTCTGCTTTTAAGTTGCTTATGGAAAGGGAGGGGTAACATCATCGAGGGGCCACCAGTTAAGGGGTTTAAGGGAATATTGTTCAGCTCAGGAAACATAAGGTCATTTTTAGGGAGCAGATTAGACTTGAGAAATTGGTTGTGTAGCTTAAGGTGACAGCAAGTACATTTGGTGGAGGAGGAAAGACGGCACAAACCACACACGGCCGCAGCGGGTGTGGGATTGGTTTGGAGAGCAGTGCTGCATTCTGTTATTTTAGCACAGAAGATTGGAGAGCTCTCAGGGTGAAAAAGGGGGAATGGGAGATTGAAGGACGGCAGGCCGAGAGGTGGGGTGGCCTGTAGACAGCATGAGTGTCCCATGCTCCTGGACATAGCCAGTGATCCTGGCCACCTTTTCCACTCACTCTGCAGAGAGCCTTGGGGTCCTTTTCCACACTGCGCACTCCACAGCCACCAATAATGCTTTGGAGTTGGCTCATGAGGAAAACTCTTCCAAACCCTTCCCCCATGCTAAGGAATTAGCATTTTATTCTGGAGACAATGACTGGAGAAAACAGTCTTCTTTTTCCCATTTGAAGGGGTGATATAATCAAACAAGATCTTCTGGATGGTTAATCTGCCCACAGAATCTGAAAAGAACTAGGATGGGGCAGGGAATAGGTGAGCCTGGGAGGCCAGCGACGAGAGGATTGCAGCTGTTCGGTGGGAAATGAGGAAGCCCTCACTTAGGGAGGCAGCAGTGACAGAGGGAGCAGGAAGGAGAGGACAGAAGCAAGGGCCCCTTGGAGGGGAGAACTGGAGGGGCTGGGAAGCTCCTGGAATATTGGCGGCTGGGAGGTGGGAGAGATCAGATGGCTTGAATTTCATAGCTGAGATATGATGGTGCCCCAGTGGAGGAAGGGAGCTCAGGAGAAGCAGGCTTTAAGGGGGTACTGGATGAATTTATTCTGGAATACTGAGCTGAAGAAGCCAGCACCATGTTGGGGGATGGTCAGGAGAAGTTGGGAAGTGTGGGACCAAGATCAGCAAAGAAAAGGAGCTAGAAATGTCCCTTTGGGAGTCATGGACCTACAGGTGATGGTGGGAGTAGATAAATCATCCAGGGAAGGTCTGTAGAGGAATCAGAGGAGGAGAGCACAGGAAGGAAGGCAGAAGACAAGGGCAGCCTGTGTATTGAACCTGTCACAGGACAAATGGTGCTTGTCTTTATCCTCCTAAGTGTAGTTGTTTCCTGACTGTTTGAAAATATCTACTTTCACGCATTAAAAGACTCTGGTGAATGTAGGACCCTCTCCCCAACCCTATTAACCAAGTTCAGGAAAAGACCTAAAACCCAGGTACCAGTTAACAAACATCCATGATTCATCTCTGTGGACACTGGCTTTTTGTTGGTACGTGGATGCAGACATGTAAACATGGCCTATGCAGATGTGCTGAAGAAATCCCCTCCTGAGTTCTGGAGCCCCGTGCATTGTTTTCCTTAAAATGCCCCTTAACTGCCCCTGTAGCCTAGATGACAGAGCAAGGGAGGGTTCTCCAGGGCCAGCCTAGTCCCTGCCAGGCGACCAGGTGGTGTTACAGTGTCAGAGGAAAGTTTCTGGTACAGAACCTTGGTGCAAAGGGCTTATTTACTCCTTGCTAGAGCATCTTCCATGGCTTGAAGACTGAAATGGGCCACACAGCCAGGCTTGATCGTGAAACATGAGGCCTCCCACAGCCACAGACGCAGAGTGCTTTGGGCCTCAGGGACCAATGAACCCCACCCAGTGTTTAATCCGGTTAGCACCTCGATGCATCCCCAAGCAGGCTGCTGAAACAGATAGCAGGAGCAACATTCTGCAGAGATGTGTGCTGAAAACAACATCCTAATAAATGCAATAGCACTATATACATTCACGGACAAAGGTAGACTCCAACACTGATTGCCCGAATTTCCTTTAAAACGCACCTTGGCCATCTTTGCAGAAACTTTCAGCATCCGGATTCCTCACTGGCCGCATTCCCAGCAAGAATTCTGGTCCCTCTGTCTCCAGAAGGAAGTGGTCACCTGCACTTCCTCCCCACTGTCCGTCTTCTACGTCTTAGTCCTCTGGCTCCTCCTCCTTGCTCTGCTCTTTGCAGGATCTGCCTTGGCCTTTCTCACATTCATCGCCTCCTTGACTGCCGGCTCCCTCTGGCCAGGCGGGGCTTCTCCTGTGCCTATAGCGGCTTCGGGGTGGCTGCTGCATGGCTGGGGCCCCCTGCTTCTTGGCAGGTGACATTCCTGCCCTCTTGGGGAGGTCATGGTGGCTTTCTCACCAGAGATGTCAACCACGCTTACTTTAGCTGGTGAAGGCACTGCCTTCATCCTTGAATTAGGCACAGAGTTTGCCCTTCTGAGGGGCTACAACATCTTCACTCCTCCCCAGCATCGACCTAGGGAGGTAGTAATGACAAAGATTTTCATGGCCATAGTAGTAGTAAGAACCAACACAGATTGTACTCACCATGTGCCAGGCCCTATTCTAAGATCCTCACAAGGTGGACTCTTTAAATCCTTATGATAACCCTACAAGGTTGAATAGGCATTATTATTATCATCCCCATTTTATAGACGGGGAAACTGAAGCACGGAGAGATTAAATAACATGCTCAAGTTCCATGTAAAGCCCTGAATGCCAAGACTGAAATGTGTGAAGCTCTGGACAGATGTGGTTGCTGTTATTTCTATTATTAGATCATGTCTGCCTCTGGTTGGCTGTGATCTTGGGAAACATGCCTTGTCTTTCTCAACCTCAGTTTCCTCCTCTGTAAAGTACAGATCATCTATTCCAATTGTACCCTCCATGCCCTTAGTTCATCTTGTTCCTGCTTTTCTGCAGAAGGAATCCTATTTTCTCAGATATTCTCTTTCTTTGTTTTTTTTCTGGGTTTTGCCAATAAATTATTGCTTGACTATTTTGGAAGCTTCCAGAAAGTAACTTGAAATAATGCTCTGGGGCCTTTTGTCAGCTCCCCTTTCTATGAGAGGGCTGTGGAGCCACAGCTGCCCTAGCTGTCTCTAAGAACCTTCATTAAACCAGCGTTTTGATGCTCAATCAATGTTTTCCAACCCAAATTTCCTCTGGGAGAGGAGAGGAAGAGACGGGAGAGCCTAGGTCAGTCCTCAATCACGCTTCTTCTCTCATTACATCTTGGGTCTCCAACGCATTGATTCCCCGCACCCTGGGATTTGGCAGAGCAGAGGTTAGCATCAAGGACTCCCCCTTGGCCATCAAAGGATTTCCTTTTCTTGGAATAACCACAGTGACAGAGGGTGCTTTGGTTTTCTTTCCTGATCTGTTGCCATTTATAAGTGATTGAAGTTCTAAGCTTCCAGTCCCCCATTGAGACAGGCAAGCCCATGGGCTGGTCGTGTGGGTTTAATACCACTGTGCTAGCAGGATGTCCTTTGATCCTGTCCTGTAAAGTCTAGGCAAATGACCTCCCAGGGGCTCCAGGGGTCCCAGGCCAGGGTGCTGAAGGACAGAGTGTTAAAAAGAGAAGTCTGTCTCTGAGTACTGCAAAGCACAATGCAGCGTCCTTGCCAAAGCAACGTGGTGGAAGCCTGCCTGGTATTAATAGCAACAGCAAACATTTATGGAGCGTTTACAATGTGCCAGCTGCCATGCTAAGCACCATTTAATCCTCACAATGACCCTCAGAAGTAGGTATTATTATTATACCCCCACCAATGCTTTGTAGATGGGGACCCTGAGACTGAGAGAGGCTGAGCTACTTCCTGGATCTCACAGCTATTGCCAGGCTCCCAGCACCAAGGCTCACGCCCTTATCCCCTGCAGTCTGCTGCCTCCCTCCCCAGTCCTTGGTGCTAAGGGCCTCCCAGTGCAGATAAAGCTTGCAGAAGACAGCGGCTGAAGGGCTCCCTTGACCCCGTTCTCGAGTTTGCTCGTCAGGGCTGGGTCTTGGAGCTGGGGATTCAGAAGCTCTGTTATCAGTGTATGTATGGGGGATTGATCCCAGGGAAAGAATGCTTATTGATCTCACAAGAGGATTCAAGACCTCCACATGCAGATGTTACTGCACAGGGGGAATCGTTCCAGCTGCCTGCATGGTAATCCCTCCTGGCAGGTGGTCTGCCCAGGAGACCAACCGACATGGCAGATAGGGAAGTTGCTCAAAGGACATTTCCACCAGCAAACAACTCTTCTCTTCTCTAGAGATCTCTCTGCCTGGTTTATGGATACCAGTCTTTGGAATTCAGAGCACTTTCTGTTTTGATGTTTATTGGAGATGGTCCAATGCATTCTTACTCACCAACTTTTATTTTCCAATATTCCTCCTTAGGCCTTAAACCTGTTGTTACAACACTGCTTTGTGAAAACCATGGTGGAATTTCTGAGATTAGTTGTTTTATTTCACACCAATACATTACAAATTCTGCATTCCAAAGAAGAAACAGAAAGGGAAATGGATTAGGAGGCAGGAAAACCTGGTGCCAGGCTCAGTTCAGCCCCAGTGAGCCTTGTGGTTTCGGGCAAGTCAGCCCAGTGAACGGGTTGGACTAGGGTTGGCCCAGATGCCCTGGCCTGGGAGAAGCTCAGCGTGGACTCCCGTCTGGGGCTGGGATGAAGAAGAGATGACTGAGGCATGTGGCTGGGGAATGAGGGGAGCAGGGCTAATGGTGGGGGAGGGGGAATTGAACAGTTCCTGACAACCGAGTACACGTCCAGGCTGCTTCTGAGTGAAGAGATTTTCGTGGCCGAGGGTCCACCACTGAGTCCCGTTCGGAAGAAACCCACTGGGCCGATGGCAGAGGGTCCCGCTCTGAAGTATGTGGGAAATAAGGAGGAAGATCCAAGATGAACAGCGTGGATGCTCTTCTGGTCACCTTCATTTCACTTCTAAGCCTCAAAGTTGATCAAGACAATTTATTTTTAACTTCCTTGTCATGGTAGGTGGATTATAAACTACCTTCTAGAAAAGTGATTGCCAACCTAGAAATCCGAGGTTTCAGGTCCCATTAGATATTTGAACTCTCTTCAATATTTCAGAAAGTCTCTTGTAAGCTGTACATTTACACAGATAATAACGTATTTACTAACAAAAATGCCAAGTTTCTCTGCTCTTTGGTTAAAATTATGCTATTAATTTGGTATGATGATTCATGCCTCTAATCCCAGCACTTCGAGAGGCCGAGGTTGGCGGATCACTTGAGCCCAGGAATTCGAGACCAGCCTGGGCAACACAGTGGGATCCTGTCTCTACAAAAATAAAATTTTAAAGAAAGGATTATCCTGTTAGTTTAGTGCAGTGACACTGGTGATCTCATGCTAATCTGAAGAGCTGATTGGCAGCCATCTATATTTTGAATAAGTAATAAGTAGGGAAAAGGTAATGACATACACTTATTTTTCTATCATTTACACTCTGCCCTACAAAGTAGATTGGAGTGCCTGGATTACTGCTTGAAATTTTAATTGTAGAAAATTTTTCCTAACATTAGGGTCTTGGGGGAAAAACCTAACGAAAGGAGTATGAGGAAATGAAGGGTTGGAGGGCTCTTTGTAGTTCATTATCTCTCATCTAAAAGGTAGGTGGGGTCAGCAGAGGACACCTAGAGGCCATTTCATAAGGGGGGTGTGTGGGCTTAGCTTCACAGATGCCCTGCCAACTTGGGGGCACAGATAACTTCCCTCTACCCTCTAATAAAGCCACTATATGCTTTGTGTTTACCTGGGTTCTTTAACTGTACCATTATGTAAATTTGCAAGAACTGACTCAACTCCCAACCCCTCTCTGAAACTATACCCTATAGACCAGAGTCATCACTTGATTTTCTGAATGGCTGTGGCCATTTCTTCTCTACCACGTTTAGCAGGTAATTAGTCACTGCCTGGGTGTCCTCAGTAAGTGTCCCTAGGTTGTACATGTCTCCTGAGGCCTCATGATCATGGTCTCTCAAATCTTCAGTAGCAGAAGATCTGAAACAGTGCCATAAATACCTTAGCATGATATAACCTTTACTATTTCAAAAATGCTGTAGTGGTCATCGCCGTGCACAATCCCTACATCCATCAGCTGAGTTAAGCAGGAGAATGTTAATATCCTCATTCTACAAATGAAGACATGGAGGCTCAGCAAGGTTAAGGGAACTGTAGGCAAGTGGTGGGGCTGGAATATTAACCACTGATGTCTCATTTTCTTTCTACTGTGCTGCCTTTCTAGGTATTCAATTCCAGGTGCAGTGGCTTTTAAACTTTATCACCTTACTTTGGTAGGACTGCAACAAATATATTTCTTAGAGGATTCTAGTGGGTTCTGGTTGTTTCCATTGAGTGGTATGGGGCCAGCCCAGGTAGCATTGAAAGTCATGCTGTGGATTTCTTTGTTTAGTAGACTTTATTTTTCCACCTGATACCTGGTCCAGCCAAGGACTGGAGAGCCTCTGACCCTACATTTCTGTTCTGCCAAGAGGACTGAAAACATAAAAGCCATGCTGGATGAATAGGGCTGCCCAGTAGGCAATGAGAAGCGAGGGCTTTTGAACAGGCAGCAATCTCCTTTCGCCTCACAGACCCCGACTGCTTGTTGTTTGGCTGCTTTGTCTCTGTGTCACTTTCTCATCTTTTTGTAACCCTGCTGCATCCCTGAGCTCTGATGCTGGTTTCACCAAGGCAGCAGCTTCTACCCAAAGCCTCACTTCCCTTCTCAGTGAAGTCACAGGGCTGCCCTGGAAGGAGGAGACTGATGTGTCCTTCAAAGGCTACAAGTTCAGGCCCTGCCACTCCTGGGGCAGAAGCCCATTTCACCAGCCAAGAGGAGGATTTTAGCTACACCTGTAAGTTGCCTGCCAAGTCTCAATCACAGGACCCCTGACACACCAACACCCACCTGGGAGACTGAGCAAAGAATCGCTTCTTTCTGAGGCAGCCAAGTGAATAGATGGTGGGAAGCATCTGCCTGAGAAATGCATTTCTCACAGTAAATAACATTTACATGATTGTGCCTGCAAATATCACCGTGGCATTTGCTCAGTTGAATACGGTGCCTCTGCTCACCTGACCTTCCCCTGGCTCCAGGCCCACGATGCTCCTGGGGTCCAGGAACTCCACCTTAGGGAGGGATGCTCCCCTCAGCTCTGTCCTCTGAGGAAGAGACATATCCTTCTTGACTTGGCAGACGTGTCTCTAGTACACATAGCATCTGGGTTTTGAGCTAATTTTGATCCGAGCGGTCCATGTGGAGACCATGACAGTGAGGATTTTCTTGATGACCCCTTACACTTTCTATTTTCTGCCTCTCATAAGCTGCAACCCTCATGCTGATAGGTCTTTTCCATCTATTTTTTCACTGTATTGCTATGGCACTGTGCCATGTGTGTAAGCTTCCCCGCTTTGTCTTGTAAATGTGTATTGTCTCCTTCGAAAGATGGTCAGCTCCCAGAAGAGAGACCGTATATGTTATTACACTGAGTCATTCGTATACATAAATATGCTGTGCTTATGTATTTATAAGATCTTATGAGCATAAAGAAATATATTGAAGGGTACGTATTAAGGTGTTAACATAGATTATCTGGGTGAGAGGTGGCTAATATAGATGGAAGAAGCAGGAGAATAGGAAAGGGTGGTTAAGCACAAAATTACTGCACTTACCCGCCAACTTCATGAGGAAAAAGTATTCCTGGCACATCAGTGTGACTTTGGGGGCAAAAAAAAGAGAAAGCCAAGATGATGAATTTTTTGACCACATTTATGTGAAAATCTACATATGGATATATGTAAAGAGAGTCACAGAGTAGAATGAAGGAAGAGCAAAGGAGTACTGAGCACATAATAGACATTCAATAAATATTTGGTGAATGAATGGATGCTGTATGTGATCATTTGTAGATGTGAATTTTCAAGCAGATAATTATTGGCTAATATTAATATTACACCCGCAGTGCTCGCAGTATGTTCTCATAATCAGAATCACTAACGTTCTCTGGTTCATGGTTAGGACTATCTGCCTGAGAGAGTCCCAGTTTACTCGAAGGTTACCCTGTTCACCCACCAGAACTAGCTGGGGAGGTTGCTAAAGATGGAAATGACAGGGCCTCAACCCTGCTATACTGACTCAGCATCATGGTGAGGGAGGGAGTGGGACTTGGGAATCTGCATTTTAACAAGCGTCCCAGGTGATTTTTATGCTTATTAAAGCTTTGGAGCCATCACTCTAGGCATTGTTGGTTGCCAAAGTGATATACTGCTTTTATAATTAACTTTATTCAGACAAGGCAAAACAAAGAAAGATTATTATTTACTATATTTAAAAAATCATGCCTCATTGTCTGACCTTCCTTTGTTTTCTAACTGATATTTAAAAGACCTAATTCATGTGAGCTTGCTAGTGTGTAGACAGAACTTCAAAAGAATCCATCTAACTTGGCAGGAATCAAATACCTGAACCGAAATTAACTATCTTCTCCTGTGCCAGCTTTGCGCAGTGATCTGCCCAAGTGAAAGAATCATGGGCCTTTTGTCACCCTAAAACAAATTTCCAGAAAGAAAATGAATACATAAAACGTAAAAAACCTATGGTGAATAATATAACCAATATATACCCAGCTTATGCTTTTTCAAATATATTTTTTCATAAAACATTATTGGAAAAATTGTATAGTCCTCAAACACATCCTCTTTCCCCCTTTCCCAAAGGCAACCACTTTACTGAATTTAGTGATTTTATTACCATAATATAGTATTTGTAAGTTTTTACTATATATTATATTCATACACACAATTTGGTATAACACATCTTAAACTTTATCTAAACAATATCATATGCTATGCATTTCTCTGCAAATAGGTTTGTTTTGTCCAATGATTTACCATGTTGACATATGTAACTCCAGCTCATTTTAACTATTATTAGTATGGCCTAGTGTGATATAGCATTGTGTAGCATAGAATGATATTAGTGTAGTGTGCTGTTGTAGGAATCTGGCACCATTTTTTTTTTTTTTTTCTGAGACAGAGTCTTGCTCTGTTGCCCAGCCTGGAGTGTAGTGGTGCGATCTTGGCTCACTGCAACCTCCGCCTACCAGGTTCAAGCAATTCTCCCACCTCAGTCTCCCATGTAGCTGGGAGTACAGGTGCATGCCACCATACCTGGCTAATTTTTGAATTTTAGTAGAAACGAGGTTCACCATGTTGGTCAAGCAGGTCTCAAACTCCTGACCTCAAGTGATTCTCTTGCCTCAGCCTCCCACAGTGCTGGGATTACAGGCGTGAGCCACCACACTCATCCCACCATTTTAAATCTATTCTTTATTAACATTTGTTTTCATTTTTTAAAAACTATTATGAACACTGCTGAAATGAGCTCTTTTGGTGAATTTCTCCTGGTGTATGAGAATTTTATGCACCTAGCAATAGACTTGCCTACATGTATCTCCAGCTTTAACAAATATTACCAAATTGTTCTCTAAAGAAATTGCATCAATTCATATAACTGTTTCTTGACTATTGCACCAAGTTTTCTGTGGCCTCAAATTTACGAGCAGAAAACAGACATACAAGCCAAAGAAACAAAATAGCTTTGAAAACTCAGTTATTGGGAGAAAGTACCAAACTGTTCTTTTTCCAATCTGGAGGTATTTCTTCCGTGTGACCACCTGCCTTCAAATACAATCAGTGCATATTGGTTAAGCCCTGCCGACTAGGCATTTGCAAGTGGAGGGCTCAAAGTACACAGGACAAGAGACTTGTCCTCTGAAGTTTAAAAACTAACTGGAAAGCTAAGACATAAACTATAGATAAAAGCTAATTATTAAATAACAATTTAACAGTAAGAGAGAAGAGATATCCCTGGGCAGTACTGATTCATCACTGGACAAGTCGAGCCTGCATTAATTCCATAGGAGTTCACAAGATGGGCAAGTCAGAGTTTCTGTGATTCTGATTTGCCACAGAATGGTTTCCTAGCAACCATTACTAGCTGAGAATCAGCTAACTCTGCTGTTTTGAACCAGACCTTTCTGTTAGAATAATGAGTCAAATAAATGCCAGCTTAAGGTAGAATTTCACCACATAAAACTGTATTTGAAATATACGACTTTTGAACAAAGATCTAAAGTAGTTTCCTTCACCAGAACTTAACAAAGGTGGATGTGTGGAAATGGAAGTGGCACCAGATTTAGGGACTTGGACACCTAATTTTTCTCTGGAGTAGGGGGGTGGGCAGTGGTGACTGAAGAGGCAAAAGGTAGTCGACTCAAGGAAAGTGTGGGGGTGGGGGGACAACAGAACCCCACATGGGAATTATGGAATTGAATAATTCCCTAGTCACACCTGGTCCAGGAAATTTTGGAGTTCTTATAGGTACAGGGTTGGGAAATTTGTCATTTGCACATTATTCCTGGAGACTTGCTTCGTATCACCAGCTTCTACTTTGTCCCCAGAGACATTTCTACTTCTACTTTGTCTCCAAGAGACTGTGCATCATGTTTCCTGGCACAGAAAACTCAGCCTTTGCCTGATCGTTTCTTTCTAGATCTCTCACCACTTCCTACCACCTCTGAGGATGACTGAGCGGAAGAGGAAAGACCTTGAGGCTATTGCGGGAAGCAGGCCCAGGGCGGGGCTTGTTTTGAGCTTTTCGAGTACCTTACTGTGCACTTAAGTTGTTTTCATTTTTTAACTATTAGGAACGCTGCTGAAATGAACTTTTTGGGTGAATTTCTCCTGGTGTATGAGAATTTCGTAGACCTTGCCATGGACTTGTGTATGCGTGTCTCCAGCACCCAGTAGAACCAGACAGAGGAAGCACAATTCATCACTGACAGAGTTTCCAAACAAACTCTTCCAGCTCACACATGACAGAAAGGAATTTCTTGGCCCTTCAGATAGAAATGTAGATTCCCAGAGTTCTGGAGTTGAAAGACACTTTACAGTTCAAATACATAGAATCTAAAGCAACAGACAATTCTGCCTTGTGGTTTATTACATATCTGTGCCCAATGTCTCCTGGAGAGGAAACTGCCTCCTACCTTTCCCCTTTGTACAAAAACAATGATCAGATACTCTGAGTTTAAAAAAAAAAAAAAAAAACCTAGTCAATAAAATTGAGAATGAGATGTAAGTTAAGAGATCCTAAAAAAATTTTTTTATTATTCTTAAAATCTCCTAAGGTTTTAAGTTTAGTTGAATTAAGATTAGAGTTTTGTTAATGATTGCTCACTTGAGCACAATTTTCCAGTACCGTAATTTCTATTACATATTGAATTTCATGGAAAGGCTTTAGATATCAATATTGTGCCAATACGAGAAATTTACTGACAAATTTTTTGTTTGTTTGTTTGTTTGTTTTTGAGATGGAGTCTCACTGTGTCACCCAGGCTGGAGTGCAATGGCACAGTTTCGGCTCACTGAAACTTTCACCTCCCGGGTTCAACTGATTCTCCAGGCTCAGCCTCCCGAGTTATTGGGGCTACAGGTGCGTGCCACCATGCCCGGCTATTTTTGTGTTTTTAGTAGAGACGGGGTTTCACTATGTTGACCAGGCTGGTCTTGAATTTCTGACCTTGTGATCCACCTGCCTCGGCCTCCCAAAGTGCTGGGATTACAGGGTTGACAAATGTTTTGTTTCAAATGGTAGACTAAGCCATACGAGTGCATTTTAGGTGTTCCTTGACACTGTTTTTTTTTTTTTTTTTTTGATATATCAATTTTTATGAAAAGTGATTACTTTCTTTGAATGTAGTCATAAGAGTCTAGGCCCCATCAAAGTTGGTGGGTCTCCTGGTTTCTGTCACCTGAATTCAGCCTCTGTTCTGGTGGATACAGTGGTGTGTGGCATCTGTCTCATACAAGCCTGCAAAGATTTGTTCAATATTCAGGCATTTTGTGAACCAGAAAGAGTATTCAAAATTAAATGATATAAACCCACACTTCAATAAATTACTTTTAAAACAAAGCTAATAAGTACTCAAAATTCATGACTTCCTAACGATTTGGCTATATTTTACTATTGTCTATGCTCTTGGGTTTTCTTTGTTACACCTGGTGAATCTGTCTGGAAATGCTACTATCTGTGTGCATCTCTTCTAACAGTCTGTTCGGTAACATTATGTTGATACCATGAAACCAGCTGTGGCGGGAGCATTTACACCACTAAAAATGGCAAACACTACAAATCAGGGCTTTTATGGGAGAGCCAGTTGTTAGACATTTACCAACACGCTCTTGGGGCTCATGTCACCTCTGAGGTGACACTGAATTGTGAATCCTGGCCAACATTCCTTCTGCCATCTGGCTCATGGGTTCCCAGTTCTAAGCAAAAGACAGTCAGAAAGAAGGTACTCTATAGTCACTTCTTAAATTAAAAAAAAATGAAACACCAAAAACCTCATAAAACCCATTTCATAACTGACTGTTAGGTATCATATTTTGTTTTGTGGGATTATTCTGAGGTTTCCACCTGAAACCTCTATTCCCGTGGCTAATGGAGACATCTCTGTAAGGCTGATTTCATCCTTTTGAGTACGTCTTATTTATTTTTCATAGTGGGCCCAGCCGAATGGCTGTTCTGCCTGTTAGGGAGCTGCCTTCCGCAGCTGCTCTGATGCAACACCTTTCACCCACCCCTGGAGAACCAGAGAGCCAGAAGTACCTTTGGTTCACGCTGATTATTAGCAGCTTAGCATCTTGAGTGCTAAACATACTCCCCCCTGCTGGTTAAATCCCTTGTTTTTTCCTCTTGGTTGCACCAAGATAATCACTAAGTATTCATCACACAAGGGCAGTGTGCTAGGTTCTGCTTTGTCAGGAAAACAGGAAGTTTTTTTTTCACTGATGCTCAGAGCCAATCCAGCATGATATGGATTTAATGAGAGGCTGGAAAGAGCCCAGCAGACAGCCAGGTATATGATGAGAGACCTGTTCCCAGTCCACTGGAAGTCCAAAGCAGCTGATACTAAGGCCCGTATGACAACTGGATTCTTGGTACACTTTTGAAGATGCTGATATATTCTTAAAAAAAAAAAAAAAAAAAAAACAGAGATGAAAAACTGTACTGTCACTAAGAGTTTGGGGTTAAGTTTCTTGAGGCAGAATAGATATGGATCCAGCCATCCATTCTTGATAACTAATTAAGCAGTACAAAAACCTAGGGTCAAGTCTGCTTTGGCTCTTTGAGACTCTCTTGCCTATGGACGGGGCTCTGGAAATAGCGGGTGTGGAAGGTAAAAGAGAATCCACCTGCTATTGGCTTGCTTCCTGCAGGGTGATGCTTGTCGTAGGGGATACCAAACAACAAGAGGTCATCTTCTCTGAGGAGTTTATGACACTGAATGAAACTACCATTGAAACTTTAAAAAAAAGCAACTGTTGGCCACCATGCCATCCCTGGTGATAGGGGTGAAGATGTAGATTTCGTACCTCCAGTACATTCTACTCCCTCTAGTTTCTAAACGAGGTATCTTAGAAAAGAGAAAGGTATAAAAGGAATCACTGATAGCAACTTAGCACTTCTAGGCCCTGACTACCCTCCCCAGCTTCATACTGAGTCAAACTTCCGTGTTTCTCAGAAGGGAAAAAGAAATTAGAGCAAAGCCACAGTCTCTTGCACAGCTCCGGGAACGTGCTACCCTTGACACCTGCTGTCCTATCCCATTTTGGGGGGCACGGGGCTGCCCAACCTCTCTGTTTCTCTGCTGCTGTTTCAGAGACTCTGTAATATGCATACTGGCTCCCCAAGAAAAGCAGAAGCAAAAGTGGTAATTTAGTTGGAAATCATATACCACGGGTTGAGTTTCATGCTGTGTTGGTCCCATAGATGCAATTAGTTACCCGAACAGCAGAAAGCTTGTTCTGTTGTTGGCAGGTACCTTGGCACATCACCCATGGAACAGATGGCTACTTGCTCCACAAATTAGATTTCCAGATGATTGCATAAAAGTGTGTCATCCAGCCACTCCTTCCTTGCCCTTCCTGCCTCTCGGACGGATTGGAATGAGTCTAGGTAACTGCACTGACCTTCTGCCAATTAGCCATTCCTCTGGGTGGGAGTACAGAGGAGACAGGGTCTGAGGGAGGCAGGGGAGTCCACTCTATGCAGACATTTAATTAATCTGCAACGTGCATATCATCTTGCCCTTTCCCTCCCACCCCCATCCCAACTTTCCCAAATGATCTATGTACTGACCTGAAGGCACCTGGTTTCCCTTTAATCAGCCTTGATGGCCAGGTTGGAAGGGTTTTCCCTGCTCCAGGTCTACTCTTCTGAGTCATAATGCTGGGATACAAAGAAGAATCCTGCCCCGTTGCTAAGGGGTCAAATAGGAGGTGACTTCTGTGGCAGAACTGCCCACCAGTCTCCTCCTGTCCCTGCACTCTCTTCCTAGAGGACTTACATTTACTCTAATCAGACAAGGGGAGTCCTTTCATCATGTCCCCTTTCTATCTCAATCTCATTGACTAAAAAGGGACCAATTCTGACTGGCCAGAAGCCAATCAGATTTCCTCTCTTGGAAAATGAAGAGAAAGGAATCAGGCTGCTGAGTGGGATCAATGCGCGGGTGCTAGGGTGAAGGTCCAGGCACGCTTGCTACAGGGGTCTCCAAATGGGCCCAGCTCCAGGGTCTACTTGGTCACCTTCTCCTTGGATCCACTTAATCCAGACCTTTAGAATAAATATCCCTTTATTTAAATTTGCACAAGTGGTTTCTGTAAGTAAAATGATTCCTCTCTGGTGCAACCCTTACTCTACTTTCTTCATCAAAGGAAAGTCACAGAAACCATGTCACTGCCTTGACTATAACTAGCTGCCAAATCCTGAAATGTCAGATGCCCACCACTGTGCCAGGTAAATCATTCCTGAGCCAGCACCACAGTCAGATTCAGTCATGAATGGAGTGGGACCATATCTGGATGCCCCTCACCTGTGCTCTACCCACTAGTGTAGATCACGTTGCTTGAGTCTTAAAACCATGACATCAGTGTTTTTTCTTCCAGTTGCCAAAGGGACCATGCTGAAGGGACTGACCTTCTGTGTTTTGGGCTTACTCAGTCAGTGATGTTGGGGTCATCATACCAGTTGGGTTGGCTACTGACTGTACTGCTTGATTGTCTTGACTTTACTATAAGGTGGTTTAAAGTAGAGAGAAGCAGGGCTTCTCATGACAGAGGTAGCTTGGGACATGGATAGTCCTCCAATGAGGAGGCAGCTGGGCTCAGGCACAGAGCTCCTGGAGGTGGGTATAGGACATGCCCTGTCAGCTGGAGAAGTCAGTCCTTTTGGTTTTATTTCTTTGGTTTGCTTGCTTTTGCTTATTTATTTTTTCAAAATTTTCAAACCAACCTGCCTGCCAGGGTGTGTGCCAGGAGCCCATTGGACTCAGTCTTTATAAAAGGGATGGTTAGCTCTGTGGGTCTGATGAAAGTGACCTTCAACATTCCCTACATCGGATGGCAAGGGAGATCAGGAACATGACTCCTCGCCCTCATTCCAGGCTCTAGACTTAGGACCTCTGAGACCAAGCTCTTGTTGGCTCAACCAGTGACCACTGTCTGTTAGCTGCTTGGAGACAGTCCTGTATGGGCCACTGGGGCACTGGGGAGCTGCCGGTCTGCCTTAAGAGGGACTCAGGTGAAGCAGCATGTCTCTTGTCATACTGTATTTGGCCAGGAGAGACTGACTGTGGGTGATGAACTTGTCTCCCTGTCTAGTGTGTTCCTTCTGTACTTGCTGATCTGTTCCTGACAGTGAAGTCCCTGTCATGAATGTGCTAGGCCAGTTCGATCAACCTCTTTGGCCAGAAATGTGTGACTTTGTTTACATAAGACAAGGCGGCCAGGTCCACCCATAGGGAAGAGGCCAAGCAAACTGCAAAATGATCATTTCCAGGTGTGTCCAGTTTTAATTCAGACCCAGCTGCCTCAAGCAATCAGGCCAGTGCCTCTGCGACACCAGGTTAGCTGAGGTTCCAGCAGGCATCAGCCCTTGTTCCCATGGTCTGTGTTCATTTATCTTCTTTAACTTCATGCTGACCTGTTGTTTTATTCCTCAAAACCCCTAGGACTTTATAACCAGATGATTCTAAAATTTAAGTAAGTATACACTTGGAAAGTGGAGAAAATGTATTAAGACTCAGACCTCAAGCAATGGCCAGGTTATAGGCTGCCACAAATCAAAAGCAGGCTTCTTGGCATTTCACACGGAGGGACTGTCTCTGATTGGGGGCAAGTGGTTTGCCCTGCTCTGCTTCTCGGGTGAGTGACCACACTTGACCTTTCTTGTTTGGGAGTGCCTTTGGCCTCATACCTGTGACTCTTTGGAATGCTGGCAATTTAGAAAGGGTTATCTCTTCAACTCACTACCTGAAAGAAAACAAAACCCTAATAGCATGATTTAAAAAAATACAACCAAGGCAAAAATACATCAAAGGACCAACAAATCATTGGATCTGCAGTAGGAGTGGGGAGAGATGGTTTTGCAGGACAGTTTCCAAGCCCCAGATCCTCCCCCTTTTTTTTTTTTTTTTTTTTTTTTTTTTGAGACAGAGTCTCACTCTGTCACCCAGGCTGGAGTGCAGTGGCCGGATCTCAGCTCACTGCAAGCTCTGCCTCCCTGGTTTACGCCATTCTCCTGCCTCAGCCTCCCGAGTAGCTGGGACTACAGGCACCCGCCACCACACCCGGCTAGTTTTTTGTATTTTTTTTTTTTTTAGTAGAGATGGGGTTTCACTGTGTTAGCCAGGATTGTCTCAATCTCCTGACCTCGTGATCTGCCTGTCTCGGCCTCCCAAAGTGCTGGGATTACAGGCTTGAGCCACCGTGCCCGGCCCCAGTTCCTCCCTCTTTACAGTTCTTGTCATGCAGCGCAATGCAATTCAAGACTGACGTCATGTTGATATCTCTGAGACCACATGAGGCCATTTGGTGAGGCAATACCTATTGGGTGTTCGCTTTATAAAAGGCTTGGGATTAAGACCTGAGTGAGGAGAGAAAGGGATCTGAAGACCTGGTTCTTGTATTCACAGAGTTTGCGATCTCACTGGGAGATATACTGAGGTCAACAACTTAGAGGTAGTTCTTGGAAATCATAAACTACAAAATACAAATGGCATAAGGGGCACCAGGGAGGGGAGGGACTGAAACAGTGAAAATCCACCCATCTTGTCTGGGATATTTGACAAACACATTTTTTGTTAATATACATCCAACTAAGTCCCAGATCTAGCCACATGGATGTAAATATCACAGGGGCCTTTGATGTGCTTAGCTACTCAAATGCTTAGCTACTCAAATGTTTGGCTGATCAACATCACTTGGGAATTGTCACCAGTGGGACTATTAACCAGAGCCCGGTGTTGGTTAGTCACCAGCTTCTTTTCCCTTTGAAGTCTTATGAGGTGAGAATTTATTCCTTGCCTTGCTGTCACTGGATAATATCGTTACACGCCTATATATTGCCATCACCCTTTCACCAATAATGTATGTGAAGTTAGTATTCTTGTTGGATGTAAGGGCAGTCCTATATCTGGAAGTAGGTGCATGGAAAAGAGTATATATTTGAAAGCTTATGTGCACTCACAGCATGTGAGAGGACAAATGATTCCAATAAAGTGTGAATGTTTTGATTTCCAACATTAGTCCCCATGAGGCTATTTCTTCCTATGTTCTTGGCTGGCAATCCAAGGTAACTGACACCACGTGGACATAGGCTCATTGATTCAGGTCTCACAAGCCAAGCTGCCGGGCTCCCAGGAGATTCTGCTTACTTACCCGAGGTGAATAACATGCTTTGCCTCTTATTTTTTAAGGTACACTTTCATGAAAACAGCGAATCACATGCATTTTCTAAAACTTTACTGCCGACTTTAAAAGATGGCTGGATTTTAGGGCAGTATTTAAGGAAATAATCAAGAACCCATGGGCCATGTGGTGAAGCTGTTCAACAAATCTTGGCATATTGGTGAAGATACCCTGGCAAACTTGAAAGACATAAATCTAGGTTGAGTAAAAAGATGTGCTATGTCCTACAGTGGGTATATGGAGTTTATTATCCAGAAGAGGCAGATTATACCGAAGATGGGAATAACTTAAATCTTTAGATTGGTTCCAGGGTTGAAGATCAATGAAAGGATATTGAGGAAAATGAATTTTAGATGTATATGACTATAATGTTTTTTAATGAGAAAGGATAATCTCTGTACTCTCCTCCCAGATAAAATATTCCTTGGGACCAAGTTGGGAAAAGAATGATGGGCCCATCTAATTCAACATAGGAGGCCCTTTATATGGGGCTGAAAGCAGCTCTCTTTATTAAGGTGACATGTGACATTATGTATAACCTCGTCTGAGACAATTACGAGCCTAAAGTAAATGGAGTGGCTCTTGCTTAGTTGACTGCCGGCTCAGTAAGGATCTGCCAAGTTTGTGTAACTTAAACTACATTAAGAAAAGCCTTGGACTAGAATAGGGATAGAATAGTTCCATTGTGCCCTCCTCTAAACAGATCACTTCTGGAGTGGTCTGTTCCAGGCTCTTGAAGTGCTACTGATGTTACAAGTTGGAGAAATAATACACAAACATGTATGTATGTGTGTGTGTGTGTGTGTATATATATATGTTTTTACCATGCTCTAGGGCTCTCAAAGAAGATACATTTATTAACTCCCTGAGCCTCACGATAAACCCAGGATTTCATATTATCCCCATATTGCAGATGAAAAATCTTGAGGCTCAGAGAGGATAAAAAACTGATGCCAGGAGGTAGAAATTCTAGAACTTAAACACAAGCTCTCTAGCACCAGGACTGGTGTTTTTTACACTATACCATACTGCTTCTCTGCACTGCAAAAAGCCCAAAGGCAGGTGGCCAGGACTGAGGCTTCAGAAAGTCACATTGTAGAGGGAGCTTTTGAAGAACCTGGAGACGCTTGGCCTGAAAAAGAGGTTCTTTAGAGGGCCCCTGATAGCAGTTGTCAAATATTTGAAACCTGTCATATGGAAGAGGGAGGAGATTTCTTTGTAACTCTCGGGGTCAGAATTAGGACTAATCGATTGGAATTATGCATGAAGCCAGAGGGTGAATGCAGAACCATGTCTGAAAGGATTGAGAAGTGCTGGAGCTGCAGAACTGTGTCCACACAGGTCATCAAAGCAATGACTGAGAGCAACAGGAGGGCCTGGGAAGGAAAGAGCCTTCCAAGCATTTCGGCAGGTTGGGGGGAGGCCACCAGCGCACACGCACATGCGCACACACACACACACAGACACACACACACACACACACGCTGATTTTCATCAGTCTGCAGCCCGCGTCGGCTCAGTTTTGATTTCCCTCCTAGTAGTTTTCTTGTTCTGGGGCCCTGTGCTGGAGGGGAACCCTGGCTGGTCAGTTTCAAAAGTTCCTAGTTCAGAGCAGACCACAGATCCCTTGCACGCCCCCACTGGCTTGAGCAAAACCCCTCCCAATAACAGCTGCTGGTCTCAGGCCTGCAGCGGTTCCCATCTGTTGGTGTTTGGAGTTCTCCCATGCTGGGTCTGTAGCTGCCCAGGACTTCCCTCTACTCCCTCACAGATACTGAAGGTGCTCAGGGCTTGGTGGTTTATCCTGACCTGCTTGTATTTGGGGTTCATGGGGATACCCCATCAGCTAGTTTGTGAAAAATGTTGTCCCTGGCCAGGTTTTTTGGTGTTGCTACTTAGTATCTGTGTTTTTAGGTGGGTATTTAGGAAGATCCAAAACCTGTGTGGCCGTCGTCCCCACCATCTTGCCAGAATTCTCTAGCCTCCGACTGTTGCTTCTTCAAGCTCCTCTTCTATCAGCTCTCTGGGTGGGTGCTGGGAATCTGCTGATTCCATTGTGTCCAATGGCTTCTTAGAAACTATCATTAGTGTATAAGAACACAAAACTTCTGTGAAGGGGCTCAGAGGTACAAAGTAAGTTAAGCTCTTAGAACATAAAAAAGAGAAAAATGAAAAAGATTTACAAACAGATATCAAGAGGTGTTTTTTCCCAGTGAGTTATGATCCCGGGCCTGGCAAGATGGGCTGTTTAACCACATTTTGCATTCTTCACCCCAGTAGAGAGCAATTCTCACAGTTGGGTGTCCGGCTCAGTAATCTGTCGGTTTTGCCTGACTAAAGTCACATCATTGATTGATGCCAAATCTTGCTCAATTAAAGGTTCATTTTTCTTTTGGCTGTTGGCAAATGCAACATTGATTATGGGTTATTAGCATCCACCCCCTCAGATTTCAAATGCGCTGGGAGCGTTTGCCTGCATACCAACGACAGCAGCAGCACCTAGGGCCCGCAGCCATCTTTCTAATCTGGGCCTAAGGATACCTGCCAGTATGTCTGACTGCAGGGAAGGGATTTGCTCAGTCAGGCCCTTCCTAGGAATATTAAAAGGAAGAAAAGGATCTTTTCCCAGTCTCCTTCCCATTCCCAACCCCCTACCCCCACCTCCAAGCCAAGAGAAATGGTGATATTTTGTCATAACATCTGGGCTCTTTTTACTTGTTGGTTCAACAAGTAAAAATTCATTTATTCGTTTATTCATCCATTACGTATTTTTTGAGTGCCGGCCTGTAGGGGAAATGAAAAAAGTGCAGAGTCTATGGAAAGATGAGACCGAGTCTCATAAGCCCTGTGTGAAAATAGCATCCTTATTGCAGGAGGGCCTAAGCAGATTGTGGAAACTGAGCCCACTGCTGTGGCCACACCTTTCCATCATACCGCTTCCTCTGCAGTTCTCTGAGGAGACAGCAGCCAGCAGCCCTGTCCTCCAATAGCCATTCAGTTCTCACTTCCCATATTCCACCTTGGAATCTCCCCATGGAGAGCGTGTCCTCCAGCCCCTCTATTCACCCCTCGAGGCCTTAAGGCAAGCGTCATTGATGCCAAGGCTTTCCAGGAGGGATAGTAGTTTCTCTTCCCTGCAGGGCTGAGGCCTCTGCAAGGAGCCCTCTTGTGGGGTGGAGTCCATGTCCCCAGGGCCATCCCTCTAGAGTTTCCTTTGCGTTCTTGCCTCTGTTCCTGATGGGACCCACAGGTCTCTACTGTTTACCCAGTGCATTGGTTTCCTCGGGCTGCTGGAATAAATTGCCATACACTTATTGGCTTAAAATAATGCAAATTTATTATCTTATAGTTCTGGAAGTCAGATGTCTTACTGGTCTAAAATCAAGGTCTTGGCAGGGCTGTGTTCCTTCTGGAAGCTGTAGAGGAGATTCCGTTTCCTTGCCTCTTCCAGTTCCTGGAGGTTTCCTGCATTCCTTGGCTTGTGTCCCTCTGCTCTGTCTTCAAAGCCAGCAGTGTAGGATCATCTCTCCTCTCTGAGCTCTGCTTTGTCATCCTGTCTTCCGACTCTGACCCCTGCTCCCTCCTCTTGTGAGGACCCTGTGATGACACTAGATCCAGGATCATTCCCCCATCTAAATCACATCTGCAAAGACCCTTTTGCTATATAAGGTAATGTTCACAGGTTCTGGGGATTAGGACATGAACATCTTTTGGGGGCTATTATCATGTCTGCCACACCCAGCCCTCATTATCCTGACCAAGGCAGGGAGAAAGCCTCAACTCCTCAGCTTAGCTGAGACAAGCCTGACATTTGTCAAAATGATAACTATGAGAGTTAACATGTAATGAGTGCCTGCTTCAAAAATCTCAGGCTGTAGAAAAGCTTTAGACACGTGTTCTCATTTAATTCCTCTCCAACATCTCAGGTAGTTGAGGAGACTGAGGCATGAGAGTTTAAAGAGCTTACTCAATGGAATCAAACCAGGGAGCATCAGAAGCAAGCAGCATATGGCTTCCCTGGAAAGGAAGGTCACCTGGGAAGCTAGCGGAGCGGAGAGATAAAGACTTATTCCCAAATATTGCCTGCAGCAGCAGAACTTTAAGTATTTTATATGAAAGGCAGGGGATAAAACTTCTCAAACGCCTTTGTGGCCAGTGTCAATTAAGCACCATCACTCTAGGAGGTTGCTAATCAGACATTTCTGTCTAAAAAAGTAACGCTGCTGAAGTAAGCACGACTTCTCTACGAGCTACAGAATAACTGTCAAGCTTGTTAGTGGAAATTCTCGCCCCTCCTTTTCCTCGGTGGTTTGTTCAGGACTCTGCTGCAAAAATGCCTCGAGTGCTTTTTCTAGCCACAATCCCCAGACGGGTCTCTTATCTCCTTGCTTACTTTTAGCGGCGATGTGGATCTTCAGGAGTCTAATTTTTCTTTTGGAGGAGAGCTAGCAAATCTTCAGAAGAACTCCGCAGTCCTATAATCCTTCTGACTGCCGGGTGAAAGATTGGCCTGGAGACAGAGTTTGCAGGAATGAAAAGGTCCCACAGCTACTTGCCCTAAAGAACATGAACCCACGGAGAATCCAGGAAATGAAAATAAAATGCCCAGTTTTGATATAGGGCCAACAAGACAAATCTTGTGCATGGTTCAGTGTTAAATAATGTCCTTAATCCTCAGCCTTTGGGACCTGGTGTCTCCGCTGAACGTCGATCAGCTCGGGTCAGAGTCTTTGCCTTGGCTGGACTGGCATTCAGTCCAGCCATATTCATATTCATCCAGGCATATTTACTGTGCCCGCTGTTCGCAGGCACAGTAAATATTTGTCCTGTCAGACAGTGTCTGACTGCTCACATGTCTTGTTTAAGAGATAAATGTCAGGAATCTCTCTCTTTCTCTCTCTCTTTTTCGTGTGAACGACAAAGCGGTATACAGACATCAATATCGTTCCCACTTGCCTAACAACTGTGAGACCTCAGATAAAGATGAAAATCTTCAGAGGTCTCATATCCTGATTGGGTTTGTGTCAAGTCAAAGTGAAGCCACCTCAGCCTCAGCAATATACATGCCATTGATAGCACAGCCTGTTCCAGGCCAGAAGCACTTCTGTTCTGACAAGTCTGTGTTATTAAAAAGTTAAGGAAAGCAGAGAAGGGAGTACAAAGATTAGATTTTTCAAAGATGAAATTACAAAGCTAATGACACTGAGCCATCCGTTTGGAGAGGTAAGGAAATCCACAATGAGTTTAGGAGATATCAGAAGTCCACAGGAAGGATGAACCTAAGGAGGAAAAAGGAAGAAGAAAAGGAAAATAAGAGCACTTCTGCCTCAGAGATATTATGTCATGATTACAGGGATCAAGGATAATTATCCATTAGAAGGAAGCACACATGAGGGTAATGTGTCATTGTTGCAAGCTAAAACCACATCATTGGAAATAATGACATCACACATTCCTAACTACACATTTATAAATATGTAGCAAGTGATCCATGGGGAAACTGAGGCAAGGTTTCCTTCCTTCCTCCCTCCCTCCCTCCCTCTCTCTCTCTCTCTTTCTTTCTTTCTTGATGGAGTTTTGTTCTTATCACCCAGGCTGGAGTGCAATGGTGCCATCTCAGCTCACTGCAACCTCTACCTCGTGGGTTCAAGTGATTCTCCTGCCTCAGCCTCCTGAGTAGTTGGGATTACAGGCATGTCCCACCATGCCCGGCTAATTTTTTGTGTCTTTAGCAGAGATGGGGTTTCACCGTGTTGGCCAGGCTGGTCTCAAACTCCTGAGCTCATGAGCTGCCTGCCTCAGCCTCCCAAAGTGCTGGGATTACAGGCATGAGTCACTGTGTATCTTTCTCGTGTGTGTACTTATAGAAAACTAGGGGTGATGATTCTGATTGGCCATTGGGAGCTTCTCTCAGGCTGAGGAAGGGGGTGAGAAGCAGCAGGAGACTTTTCTGATTTTGGAGGGAGGGGTTTATGTGCTTACAATAATTATTCCAATTGTCACTAGGCAGGGCCACTCTGAGGAACTGGTAAATGGAGGTTCCATGAGGCTCGGGAGTATCTGTGGTGAATATTTTGCTTCCAGAATGAGTGCACTCCCCAAACAAAAATTAGAAAATGAGCTTTATTAGAATCATCTTGTGTGCCTCTGAAACCACGGGATGAATTGTTCAGTGCTTAAGAATTTGTAAACTACATTTCACAGAACACATGTCCTCATGTGGTACTCCCAGCAACCATAATGGAAAGTTTAGTCATTATTCCTGTTTGACAGTCGAGGAAACTGAGAGCCAGGGAGTTGCATGATTACTCAAAGTTACACAGCAAAGTAAGTGTCAGAGCAAAGTAAGCATCAGGGCAGGGGAGGACATGGATTGCTTAACTCTAAGTTCTGATGTATTTCATTTGTTTTGTATTTCCATTTATTGCCCCATCTGGCCCCTTGTCCAGTCGGAACCTCTCACTATTTCTGTCTATGGGGCAGGAAAAAGCCAGAACTTTGGTCCAGAGTCTTCATTAAGACTTTTGACTGAATGTGGAGTGAAGGTTCTGGACCTCCCTGACACTACGATGAGGATCCTCATCTGTGCTGTCTGCCTCGCCCAGGGCCTTGCCTTTCCCATTAACACCAGGCCTTCCTTAGTCTTCACAAACGTGGGCCAAAGTATATAAACATTCTAAAATCAGCAGTTGATGAGGATGTTTATTCATTCAACAGATGTTTGCAGAGCTCCACACTAGACACTGTGCCAGGCACTGGGAATCCAAGTGGTGCCTACCCTCATGAGCTTATGAACGCATCGTGCCCATCATCTGATATGAAGAACTATCTGTATCAAATAATTAAGAATTACTTGATAATAATTTGATGTTAATAGGAAACATAGGAAACATAATTACAAATGGGGAGACTAACTATGAAGGAAGAGAGTACTGTGTTAAAGCAGCATATATCAAAGAGAGCTGAATGAGGGGGAAGAGAGAAGGTAGGCACAATGTGCTCCACTTGCTCTCCAGGTCACAGCAACCTCTTCTAGTTGCTCTGATCCCTAGAGAGCCACAGTGGGTTCCCTTGCCCTCTGACTTTTGTGTGGGTTTAGCCAATGGGAGACACCAGCGGGAGATCAGAGAGTAGAAGGGGAGGGGTGGAAGTGTTTCTAGCCCGGGCTCCTCCCCGTTGGGCTACAGTTTAGCAGTGTTGTGTTCCTTTTCTGGAGGTCACAGCTGCTGTCAGGAGACCCCTCTCCTACAGTCGCATTGTCCTCCTCTTGTGCCTTCAGACCCAGGGGTGGCAACAGGGTCCAGCTGAGGGTGCTTCTCCAGCCCTTGCTTGTCTCCATTGACCCTGTCCAGACGCTGTTACATGCCCCTTCATTAAACTCCCTTCACTCGCCCTCTTGGAGTATGCTGTCTGTTTCTTGCTGGGACTGTGATCAATACTAACAGCTACCCTGAGGAAGTGACTTTTGGTTGAAAATTATCCGAGAGAAGAATTTGGGAGAGGGGAAGAGAGTGTACTAGGTAATGAAGAACACTGTTGGCTGGAGTGAGCAGGACACATTTGAGAAATGAGAATGTGGCTGAGTATAGAGTAGAAGGGCCAGAGCGGTAGAGATGAGACTTGAGAGATAGGTCAGGGCCCAGATCCTAGGTATACAGCTGTGCAAGCTGTGCACTGCACAACTTCAAGCGGAGCTCCACACAAACTGTGAGACAAATGGAGGCCCTGCAGGGGCCAGACCTTGTTGGATCTTATGAGCCATGCTAAGGATTTGGATCTAGATTCTAAGAGCAATAAAAAACCACTGAAGAATTTTAAGAAGGGTGGGATGGGAGGGGGTAGAGAGAGAGAGAGAGAGGAAATCAAATTTGCATTAAAAAAATACCACTCAGCTTCTGTTCATTCAGGACAGAAGGCTCTGTGAGGAGAACTGCTTAAGAAGTCAGTGTTGTTGACCAAGTGAAAGAAAATGGTGGCTTGGACAGGGATAGCAGTGAAATGGAGGGAAATAGATCAACTTAAATATTTCAAAAGCAAAACAGTGTACTTGCTGGCAAATTGGATGTAGAAGGTAAGAGGGACAGAGGTGTTGTGGGTGACTCCAGATGAATTCTGTTAGCTGGTTAGATGATGGAAACCCTCTTGAGCTTGGAGAACCAAGTCAGGATCAGTTCAGGGGCAAGGCTGTGACATTGGTTGCCTTGAGGTATCCAAGGGAGTCTTCAAATTCTGAAACGCTGCTGGGAGCATAACTGAGGCAAGGACTGGAAACTGCTGGATTTAGCAACTTGGAGATCATTGGTAGCCTTGGTTTTTTTTTGGTGGAGCAAAGAGTCAGATTGGGGTGGTCTGAGGACTGAGTGAGAGGTGAGCAGATGTTGTCAGTGTGGCTGGACACCATTTTTGAGACACTTGGCTGCAACAGGGAGGAGAGAGGCTGGGTGCTAGTTGACTGATGAGGATGTGGTGAGAGAGGTTGTTTTTTTCTTTAATGGGAGTACATTCTTCATGAAAATTCAATGGAAATATAGAGCTTGCATGTTCAAAAGAGAAAAAGGATCACTGAAAGTAAAGATTCCTGAGAAGGAGGGGATGATGGCATCCAAAAATAGGTAAGAGAACTTGCCTCAGATTGCTTTGATTGAACTTCTTTATTATAGGAGAGGGAAAGGAAGAGAGAATGCACGTGGATGTGGGTGGATTGTAGCTCTGAATGTGTGACTCTGAAGGACTTTCCAGATGGTGATTCCTATTGTCTATATGAAACATGAGACATCATCTAGACATCACCTGCTGAGACTGAGGGGTGAATATGAGTGGATGTGAGCATGCATGTGCATGCACAAGTGTGTATGTGTGTGTCTGAGCTCCCATGCTCATCCAGAGTTTTAAAAGAAGCCTAGAAGATTTGACATAATATAGTATTAAGTAGAAAGTTGAAATTGATAGGACCAGGAGTCAGTTCCAATCCAGAGCCAGGCTTATGGGCAGGGTATCAGCATTTATCGAAGAGAACAGAGGAGGCTGGGGCTCCTTGAGCGTGGTTTCCATCTTTTCTCTTGCACCCCACCTGCTCCTTAGGGACAGCAGATGAGGAGAGAAAAACCTAAGGATATACTTAAAATGTTACTGTGATATTTATAGTGTTGTGATGAAAATAGAAAATCTGTGGATGTGGCTTAAGTGTGGGGAAAAGAAATTGATCACTCAGGGATCCTGTGCTTCTCTGAAAAGCTGATCTGTGAAGAATTCCTTGTTAAGATGTTAACACATGGATAAGTGATGTAAATATTTCAAGACCACAAGTTGAAGGGTTAGGACTTGAATTAAGAAGGCAAGTTCATACCTGTATATAACAGTGGGATGTTTTTAATAATATGTGCCATCTGTTGGAGAGGTATTACATACTTATTGCCAAGAAGAATCTAACTCCCCGGTCCTGATGCTTCCATGAAGAAATGTTAGCTCTACTCCTTAGGAGGAAACAGCACTGGAGAGACACTGTTGATTCCAAGGTAAAATGTTAGGAAGCCCCCTTGTCTGCAGGCTATTGCCCCGTCTCTTGTCTGTCTCTACTGGCTCCAAAGCTAATCTTTTAGACTCCGTTTTTTTTCTGTATTTCACTTGCGCAGATCATGAAAAGGAGAGGGGGTGATTTATAGCCCCCCCTCAAACCAACCCAGCCACAATTAAGGGCCTGTTAGTGCCAGGCTTGGATTTTCATACATCATCTTATTTAATCTTAAAACACCTTGCAAGGCAAGTGTTTTTAATTCCAACTTATCTCATTTAATCCTTACGACAACCTTATGGGATCTATGCTATTAACCTTAATTTAGAAACAAAGAAACTGAGGCTTAGAGATGTTAAGTAAATGAAGTCACTCTGTGGGTGAGTGGCTGGTTTCAACCCGGTGTTTTGTTAAAGGCAAACAAAGCCCAGGCTCCTTCTCTATGCCACACTGTAGCTGCCAGGGACGCATTTTTCAAGGCCAAGTCTCAACTGAAGTTGTGAGATTTGGCGGGTCTGGAAGACCTCACTGGAGGTTGTGATTAAAGTTAGAATCCAGTTCTGTACCTGTAATGATGACTTCTCCTGCCTCTCCACAGCCCCTCCTGCACAGCCCCAAACCCTTGGAGGTGGTTATTGAATGGAGCAAGACCTATGCTTTGACAGTGCAGATCACAATCACACTCATTCAGAAGTGAGTTAAGACCCCTACCTACCCTGCTTTTCTTGCTTCAGCCTGGTATATCTTCCTTAGGAAACTGGCACATACCTAGAGCCCCCTTTGTGCAGAACTCAGTGACGAAGGCCATGGGGATCTATGAAAGCAATGGGAGACACAGTGGCTGCTTTGCTCAGCTTTATTTCGGGACTTTGTGTGCATTTGAAACTAACATATTTTTCCAACAACACAAGCCCCTCCCAGGTTTTCCTCCATTTGCTGACAAATAACTTCCTCAAGAACAAAGACTGGGACCCAGACCCGAGTTTTTGGCTTGGCCTAAGTTGGGCCCCCAAATGCCCTGTGGTCTCCTCTCCTCACTTCCCTTTTATTTCTGCGGCCTGGAGAAGGATTTGAGCTCAGTGCAATCAGGAGCCTGCTTGGCTCAGGGCCACTGGGATTTGGACCCAGTTTCCTTCTGCAATCTCTCTTGTAACTCTCCAATTGGAATTCATTTAAATTGTCTCTATGTTGTACTGCCTTGCTTCAAAAGACTTGTTCCACTGTGGAATAAAAAGAGTTTTCATAAAATGTAAAGGCTTATGCAAATCGTGTCCTCTCACTACCATTTCTTCCTTCTTAACCTAATCCCTGCTGCCCTTGGCTGAAGTTCAGAGGCTTTAGAGTGGCCAGAGAGGAGCAGGAATCTGAAAGCAACTATGACCTGGATCACTGCTTACTGAGCACTTACTCTGTGCCAGAAATGGTGCCAAGCTTGTTACTTCATTATCTCATTTTCCTTCTCAATACCCTTAGGGTAAGATGTTATTAATATTCTTATTTTAATAGAGATATTAAGTAACTTGCTCAAGAATACGTAGCTTCTGAAAGGGCTACGTTCTCCTGCTGGCAGAACTGGAAATCCAAGGCCTGTGAGTGCTGTGCTTTCCAGTGAGATGTCTCCTTAGCCAAGAACAAGGATAATGGGGCTTGAGAGTAGAGGAACAACAACAACAAAAAGAAAATATGAATCACCATGATGGGACTTCCTCAAAGAGGCACAAGACTCAAGACCATATCCTGGGTGGTGAAAAGGTATGAACTCTGTGGTCAGAAAACTGGGTTCAAATGTTGCTTCTGGCACTTAGAACTGTGCAATTGCAGGTAAGATATTCAACCTGTTTTAGCCCATTATTATTGCCATATTGCCATTGTTGCAATAATAATAATAACAACAATAATTTCCAACAAATCTTACTATCTAGTTTATTTTTCATCTTGTATTTTTTATTTCTGGTGTATATATGAACGTACGGCACTTGGGAAATGCTGCCAAAATGATAGATATTATTCGTAATTCAATCGTTTATTCAACAAGTATTTATTGAGTGACTACATAGTTATTTTATTGATTTTTACCCCACAGTTACAGTGCTTACAGCTTAAGAACATTTCAAGTACCTGCAAGAATGTTAGAAACTTAAAATTAAATTATTAATTCCAAGATAGAAAGCAAAATTTAATAAATGCTCAATTGAGTGTCTATTAAACTAACATTATGTCAACCAGTTAACCGTTGACAATGCAATGCTTTTATAATTATATATAAATAATAAATATAATAGAGTTTACACCACAAAAACAAAACAAATTTAACTTGTTGATGGATACTTTTTTAAGTTTTAAGATAAAACCATGACTGTCAAATAAATATACAAAGTGAACATATGTCAAATATTTTATTTAACTTATTAATTCATGAGGACATCAGTAAGATGTTACAAGTAGTTCAAAGGAGAATTCAAAGAGCAGAGCTATATGTAGGTCATGAAATGAATTTACAAATAAATGCAAAATTGGCTTTTTCCATAATTGTTGGAGTGGAGTGGGAATCAACTGTTCCTCCACCAGACAGAACTAATTTGCATGTTTATAGACAAAAATTGTTTGCTTTGTTATCATTTTATTTTTATAACTTACAGAGTCATAAAATAGCTCAAAGATATGAGAGGTCTAAACCATATAGCATTAGGTAAGCCAAAGTGGTATAGTCTAGACAACGCATAGTTTTCCAATAAAAACATCCAGTAATCTCTTTGGTAGCTTTTAGTGCATTTCAAAGTCTTTCATAATTTTTTCTAACTATCTCCTTCCCCCCCTTGTGATTACATAATCTCAAAGAAAGACTTCTTGATCACAAAATAAGGCTGATTTCAATTAGGTTTAGCCTGATTGTTTACATAGATGCAGCAAGGATGTTAATTAGCATATCGTTTCTCTTAAGTTTGCCAATCTTTGCAAATCTTGAGCTATATAGTACTGAGCAACAACTAATGCCACAAAATTAACTTATGTCTGGGAGTTTTCATAAAAATCTCAGATGGGTTTAAAAGCCTCTACTATTTACTATCTTGAGGCTAGGAAATCAATTCCAAGAAACTCTCTATACCAAATTTCACCTGCAGTAACCTATGAATTTGGGTGAAATCCGTTTTTCTTACGGTCCCTGAATATTCTAAAGTTACTGGTCTACTAGAAAATGACCTTTCTAACCCTCTGAAAGCTAGGGACTCTGTCAGCCAGGAACCAGGCCAGCTTTCCTGGGAGGGCTTTGGAGGCACTGATTCTCTAAGTATAACCAATTTCTGTTTCTTAAAGCAAACTGGTGGGCATATCTGATTAAATGAGCACCATTCTCAGATATGACACTTCAGACAAGGCCTTGATTTCACTATCAATTTGTTTAATTATATTCTGGTGAAAAGCAGGACCAATTCCTACCAAAATTATGCAAATAGCTATATTGCCATGAAAAGTAAGGAGGTTCTTTAAGAGTTTCTGAATTCTGGGAACTGAATGAGAATCAGATATTTCAAATCTGTTTCTTGAAAAAAAAAAAAATTTTTTTTGAGACAGTTTTACTCTGTCACCCAGGCTGGATTACAGTGGTGCAGTCCCGGCTCACTGCAACCTCCGTCTCCTGGGTTCAAGCAGTTCTCTGCCTCAGCCTCCTGAGTAGCTGGGATTCTAGGCACCTGCCACAATGCCCAGCTAATTTTTGTATTTTTAGTAGAGAGGAGGTTTCACCATCTCAGCCAGGCTGGTCTTGAACTCCTGACCTCATGATCCACCCACCTTGGTCTTCCAAAGTGCTGGGATTACAGGCATGAGCCACTGTGCCCGGCCCCCGCTCAAAAAGAATATTTTTAATTGTACTTTAAGTTCTAGGGTACATGTGCACAACACATGTTTCTTCAATACCTATTTATTGAGAGTTTTTAACATGAAGGGGTGTTGAATTTTATTGAAAGCCTTTTCTGCATCTATTGAGATAATCATGTGGTTTTTGGTTTTGGTTCTGTTTATGTGGTGAATCATGTTTATTAATTTGTGTATGTTGAACCAACCTTGCATCCCAGGAATAAAGCTTACTTGATTGTGGTGGATAAGCTTTTTGATGAGCTGCTAGATTTGGTTTGCCAGTATTTTGCTGAGGATTTTTGCATCAATATTCATCAAAGATACTGGCATGAAGTTTTCTTTTTTTGTTGTGTCTCTGCCAGGTTTTGGAATCAGGGTGAGGCTGGACTCATAGAATAAGTTAGAAAGGAGTCCCTCCTCCACAATTGTTTGAAATAGTTTTAGTAGGAATGGTACCAGCTCTTCTTTGTAGAATCTGGTAGAATTCAGTTGTGAATTCATCTGGTCCTGGGCTTTTTTTGGTTGGTGGGCTATTACTGACTCAATTTCAGAGCTCATTATTGGTCTGTTCAGGGATTTAATATCTTTCTGGCTCAGTCTTGGGAGGATGTATGTGTCCAGGAATGTATCCATTTCTTCTAGATTTTCTAGTTTATGTGCATAGAAGTGTTCATAATATTCTCTGATGATTATTGTATTTCTGTGGACTCAGTGGCAATATCCCCTTTCTCATTTCTGATTGTATTTATTTGGATCTTCTCTCTTTTCTCCTTTATTAGTGTGTTAGTGGTCTATCTATTCTATTAATTTTTTCAAAAAAACAGCTCCTGGATTCGTTGATCTTTGAATGATTTTCTGCATCTCAGTCTTCTTCAGTTTAGATTTGATTTTGGTTATTGCTTGTCTTCTGCTAGCTTTCAGATTGGTTTGCTCTTTGTTCTCTAGTTCTTTTAGTTATGATGTTAGGTTGTTAAATAGAGATCTTCCTAACTCTTTGAGGTGGGCTTTTAGTGCTATAAATTTCCCTCTTAATACTGCCTTAGTTGTGTCCCAGAGATTCTGGTATGTTGCATCTTTGTTCTCATTAGTTTCAAAGAACTTCTTGATTTCTGCTTTAATTTCATTATTTACCCAAATGTCATTCAGGGGCAGTTTTTCAATTTCCATGTAATTGTATGGTTGTGAGTGAATTTCTTAGTCTTGATTTCTAATTTGATTGTATTGTGGTCTGAGAAGTTGTTTGTTGTGATTTCAGTTCTTTTGCATTTGCTGAGGAGTGTTTTACTTCCAATTATGTAATCTATTTTAGAGTATGTGCCATGTGATGATGTGAAGAATATATATTCTGTTGTTTTGGGGAGTTCTGTTGATGTCTGTCAGGTCCATTTCATCCAGTGCTGAGCTCAGGTCCTGAATATTTTTGTTAATTTTCTGTCTCAATAATATGTCAAATATTGTTGGTGATGTGTTAAAGTCTCCCACTATTATTGTGTGGAAGTCTAAGTCGCTTTGAAGGCCTCTAAGAGCTTGCTTTATGAATCTGGCTACTACTGTGTTAGGTGCATATATATTGAGGATAGTTAGGTATTCTTGTTGAACTGAACCCTTTACCATTATGTAATGCCCTTCTTTGTCTTTTTTTTTTTTTTTTATCTTTGTTGGTTTAAAGTCTGTTTTGTCTGAAACTAGGACTGCAACCCATGTCTTTTTCTGTTTTCCATTTGCTTGGTAGATTTGTTTCCATCCCTTTATTTTTAGCCTGTGTTGTCATTGCATGTGAGGTGGGTCTCTTGAAGACAGCATACCAATGGGTCTTGGTTCTTTATCCAGCTTGCCATTTATGTCTTTTCATTGGGGCATTTAGCCCATTTACATTCAAGGTTATTATTGATATGTGTGGATTTGATCTTGTCATCATGATGTTAGCTGGTTACTCTGCAGACTTGTTTATGTGGTTACTTTATAGTATCACTAGTCTGTGTACTTCAGTGTGTTTTTGTAGTGGCTTGTAAGAGTCTTTCTATATTCAGTGCTTCCTTCAGGAGCTCTTGTAAGGTAGGTCTGGTGGTAATAAATTCCCTCAACATTTGCTTGTCCCTCAGCATTTGCTTGTATAGGAAATATAGTGATTTTTGTACATTAATTTGGTATCCTGAGACTTTACTAAAGTTGTTTAAAAACTTTACTGAAGTTGTTAACGAATCTTATTTCTTCTTGCTTATGAAGCTTTATTTGACTGGATGTGAAATTCTTGGTTGGAATTCTTTCTTTGGGAATGCTGAATATTGGCCTCCAGTTTCTTCTGGTTTGTAGGTTTCTATTGAAAGGTCCCACCATTAGTCTGATAGGCTTCCTTTTGTAGGTGACCTGACCTTTCTCTCCAGCTGCCTTTAACAATTTTTCTTTTATTTCAGCCTTGGAGAATCTGATGATTATGTATCTTGGGGATGATCTTTTTGTGAAGTATCTTAGGGGGTTTTCTGCATTACCTGAATTTAAACATTGGCCTCTCTAGCTAGGTTGGGGAGGTTCTCATGAATGATATCCTGAAATATGTTTTTCAAGCTGCTTACACTCTCCCTATTTCTTTAAGGGACACAAATGAGTCATAGATTTGATCTCTTTACATAATTTCATGTTTATTGGAGGTTTTGTTTATTCCCTTTCATTCTTTTTTCTCTATTTTTGTCTGATTGTCTATTATCAGAAAGCCAGTCTTCAAGCACTGAGATTCTTTTCTCTACTTGATCTATTCTGCTATTAACACTTGTGATTGCATTATGAAATTATTGTAGTGTGTTTTTCAGCTCTGTCAAGTAAGTTACATTCTTTTCTATACTGGCTATTTTATCTGTCAGCTACTGCATTGTTTTATCATAATTCTTAGCTTCCTTGGATTAGGTTTCAATGTACTCCTGTAGCTCAATGATCTTCATTCCTGTCCATATTCTGAATTCTATTTCTGCTATTTCAATCATCTCAGCCTGGTTCAAAACCCTTACTAGAGAGGTGATGTGGTTGTTTAGAGGAAAGAAGACACTCTGGCTTTTTTAGTTGTCAGGGTTCTTGTGTTGATTCTTTCTCATCTTTGTGGGCTTATATTCTTTCCATCTTTGAGGTTGCTGACCTTTGGATTTTTGTTCTTTCCTTTATCCTATTTGATGACTTTGAGGGTTTGATTTTGGTGTAAGGTGGATTCAGCCAACTGGCTTTGTTTCTGGAAGATTTTAGGTGGCCAACACTCAGATCCTAACTTTGAGATTGCACACTGTAACTCTGGGGGACTTGTATTGGGCCCCAAATTTGTTCTCTGGCTCCTTGAGGTTAGGAATCTACTTTGTTGGTGGGGGGTGGGGAGCGAGGTGCTCTGACACTGCTGGTCACTGCACTCTAATGGGTGGTGTCAGCCAAAGCATTTCTTAGTGCAGTGACAGCAGGATCCTTCCTCATTCACACATGCCAGCAGCATCAGTAGTGGCAGCTGTGGCAGGGTGCTCATGGTGCCGGGGTGCCTGCCTCCCTGCAGGCATTCACCACAGTGGCAGAGGCAATGCAGCTGTTGAGGACCCTGCTGGCCAATGTGTGAGCAGTCACACTGGTGGTGGTTTTGGCTTGGGGTAGGACACTGGTGGGCACAGGTCTGTGTGACTTCTCTGTGCTCTGTAAGTAGGAATTGTCTAAAATCTGTTTCATTTCAGTTTACAAAAGCAGAGTTTACTTACTTGTCATGGGTTAAAGAAGTGTGAGAAGAGAGGGAAATGGCTTTCTTATAGACTCAGAAAACAGAACATTAAAACAAAAACAACAATATTCCAGATAATCCCAATAAAATTTCCCTTATCAGTATATTCAGTCCTATAATTAATTCCTGTTCCTCTGGATCTTGGGTTAGCAATCTCATGAAGCTGTCTGCTTCTCAACTAAAAAGAGTTCTAGAAATCATGCCTTAGCCCATAGGTGCAGTCTGAAAGTTGTGTAAGTTATGTTACATCAAAAGACTGTACCCAAGAGTCTATTCTTTGAAATGTCAATAGTTTGAAGTACCTAGTATAGTCCTTTTCCAGGAAGCTTTATTTAAGACATAAACTCTGGTCTTCACTTTATAGCATCACCTCAGGGATGTATTAGAGTAAAACAAAAACCATTTGTAGGTAACAAAGACATATGGCTGTGGTTAATTTCTTCCTTTTTTTCTTTTTTTAAGTGCTGTTTTGCTTTTAATGAAGGTAGATACAAAATGCATCAATGCAAAAGAATGTTTTATGTACTCATTAACATAGTGAGTAATGTAAATTACATTTTGATAATGCAAAATACAGTATGTTTGTTAGGCCTCAAAAAAGAAACTACAGAGTTAGCTGCAACTTAAGGTAACTAGAAAGGCTCCTTAAGTTGTTTTTACCCACCACCTTTATTATAATAGTTCTAAATTATATCTGGGGAGGGGATTAAAAAATAATACAAAGCTCTTTTCAGCTGTGGTTCAAAGAACTCTAGTGAAGCTGTATGGCAGTGACATTGTGGGACCATGAAGTTTCCCCAGAAGTATTTCTAATAACGTAGACAGTTAAGAAGCTTAATAGTTTCAAAGTCTGGAAAGCAGCAAAAATATCTTAGAGAATTTAAAAACATTATAAACCCCTCTTCTCTCTTCCAGAGACATTTTAAAGCATGGACATAACTTTAAGGATATTGAAAAAACATCAGTAGTTTTCATAAAGCTTCAATGAACGCCCCAAGGCACAAGTGTTGAAAACGGTCTGTTTACAAAAATGTCACTGTGTTGTACTTTTGGAGGTACAGGTATACTGTACTTGCGGTGAGAGGACAACTTTATTCCTAGTTAAAAGCACCAGATGTGTCAAGCTCAGCTTCCATTTACACAGGAGGCACCCCAAATCCCTACGATAGTGAATGGTTCAAGTACTAGACCACATTTCCAACATCTTACCTGTTTGCTTAGTTGGTACTGAGGTTCTTTTAAACCCTGTAGGTCTGTAGAATATTTTGAAAGGCCAGAACTACCCTGAAAATAGTCTTGAAATCATACAGAGCCTTTCTAAAAGAGCTCACTGGATACTTTAATAGCATTTACATAAAGAAATAAAGACGATAGCTGAGTTTCTTTCAAGTGAAGATGAAAAATAATGTAGAACTAGCATGTAGGCTAAAATGTTTGGTAGTCGATGTCCAAAATTGCCAAGCTTGTTAATATATATTTTTGGTAATTGCTATTGGCCAGGTTAATTTTTTGTGTAAAATATACAATACGTTAACAGAACAGAAAAATCATTATGTTAGACCACTAACAGAAGAAAACCCACAGCAAGAGAAGCATCTATAGGGCAATTAAAAGTTGGGGAAGTTTACTACCTTTAGAATACATCAATACACTCGATTACAGAAATATTTCATTTTTAAGACTAGAGTGCTTTAATGTACTTTTAGTAACAACCCAATCTAAGGAGACTTGGAGGCTTGTGAAAAAGACCGGTCCACCAAGATGCTGCATTTCTAATGTAGGATGGATTAATACTTCTGTAAGAAGGAAGGAACTGAATCACCTCAGCATTGCTAAATGGCGTTTTTCTTTTAAACAGTAACTCAATCTCATGACTCACTTCACTTCACTAGTACAAAATTAGGCAGGAGAAGAACTAAGTTCACTGGTCAGACCCAGAAACAATGATTTGGCAACCTGTAGTCATTCAGCTCATGA
Source organism: Rhinopithecus roxellana (assembly GCF_007565055.1). Lineage (NCBI taxonomy): Eukaryota > Metazoa > Chordata > Mammalia > Primates > Cercopithecidae > Rhinopithecus > Rhinopithecus roxellana. The sequence continues at coordinate 87,114,908 of NC_044553.1, read as the reverse complement.
TGTGTGATGATCGTCAGAAAGCTGCTCAACTCTTGCTGTCCATTCCTTCACATCTGCAGAGGAATTTGATGTAACCACTTCTCTTTATCAACTTGAAGCTACATACAGGCAAAAAGGTCACAAACTGCAGGGTGGCTGAAATGGTCTAGGAGGAAGTTATGTTCCTCCTATAGAGGTGAATTAAGTAATACTTCCTGGGCCTTCTTGCCAAGCAGCCACTTGTCTTCAGCAGAGGATAACTGGCTGAGGTTGCCTATCTTCTGTCCTGGCAGAACCCAGTCAGCTGTGTTAAACGGACACCAGGAAGTGGTCATGGGGCTTTTAAGCTTTGGTTTGCCAGCTCTGTCTTCCTTGGGACTTCCTTCTTTGTATGGCGGCCAGATAAGCCACTCTGACAAAGAGCTGTTCTTTATGACTTGGAAGGAATCAGAAATTCTAAAAGGAACCATTACCTTTAGTGCCTTTGTTCTGTTACTTGTTTTCTAGAAGGACAGAGCCACATATTCAGGGAATCTTTATGCTTCTCAGGCTCAGGTTTTTGTTCCTCAGGCATCACAGTTTTATCTTTTCCTTCTTTCTTCAGAAGCCACTTGCACAGAGCTTCCTTCTCACAGTTCTCGCCACACACACACTCTGCAAAGCTTGTGCAGGGCTCATTGGCTTTGCACATCTCCTCTACCTTACATGGATCCTGATGCTTCTGGACAAGCCAATCTTCAGTAACCATGCTGAGGTGGACAATGGTTTCTTGGCCTCCAAGTGGTCATTCAGGCACTTCAGATTGCCCAGGTTTCCAATCTCCACCCCCTTGGACTTGTTGCCCTGACAGTTGGTATGGGAGTTGGTCTTGACAAGTCAATCATTCACATTGTAGGACTGGCACAAGTGCTTAAACTTCTCATTGGTTTCACGACTGCCATTCTCAAGCTTTTCCAGCTTCTGGGGTTCCTAGGGAGTCACCAACCAATCTGATAGGTCTGTCCCATCTTGATCAGGAAGCTCTTGATCTTCAGTTTCAATGGAGAAAGAACTGGTAGTGGAATGGCTATTACACTTTTGATAACTTGGTTTTTCAGGAACTTCCTGTTGCTGACTCTTGAGGAGCCAGTTTTCTAAGCCCTTTAGGTTTTCCCAGACATTACTGAAGAAATTGCAGGCTCTGATAGAAGTCAGACTATTCTCCAAGGTCTGCTTTTGGGTGAGCCAGTCCAGACAACCACTGGCAGGTTTGCTTCCAAGGAGCCATTTGCTGAGAGGGACAGCTGTGAGGCTGGATTCTGCTCTTGCATTGTGATATAGCCTCTTTTCTCCAGGAAAGGCTCAATATTTGATGAACTAGCATGAGCCATCAAGTGCTCAGGAATTTGAATGGTTTTGAGAGACCCAAATGTGGTGACAGTCTGATGCAGAGCAGTTGTGTCTGCTTCAAAGAGTAGGATGGTTGAATATTCAGGCTTAAGGGTCAAACTGCCCAGTCTCTCCAGGCACACAGAGACTTGATTGGCTAGATCTTTGTTTTGGGTACACTCTAATCAATTATTCTTAATTATAGTCACCCTACTGTGCTATCAAATGCTAGAACTTATTCCTATTATCTAACTGTATTTTTGTATCCATTAGCCAACCTCTTTTTATCTCCTCTTTCCACTCTTCTTGGCCTCTGGCAACCATCATTCCACTGTCTACTGCTATGAGATCTACTTTTTTCGCTCTCATGTATGAGTGAGAACATGGAATATTTGTCTTTCTGTGCCTGGGCTATTTTGCTTAACATAATGTCTTCCAGCTCCATCCATGTTGCTTCAAATGACAGAATTTTATTATTTCTTATGGCTGAGTAATATCCCATTGTGTATATGTACCACATTTTCTTTATCCATTCATCTGTTGATGGACACTTACCTTGCTTCCAAACTTTGGTTAGTGTGAATAGTGCTGCAATAAACACAGTAGTGCAGATATCTCTTTGATATACTGATTTCCTTTCTTGTGAACATATACCAAGCAGTGGAATTACTGGCTCATATGGTAGTTTTATTTTTAGTTTTTTGAGCAGTCTCCATACTGTTTTCCATAATGGTTATACTGGTTTACATTCCCAGCAACAATGTGTATGTATGAGTTCCCCTTTCTTCATATCATCTCCAGCATTTGTTATTTTTTGTCTTTGATAACAGTCATTCTAACTGGGATGAGATGATATCTTATTGTAGTTTTAATTTGCACTTCTCTGATGATTAGTGTTGTTGAACATTTCTTCATACACCTACTGGCTGTTTGTATGTCTTCTTTTGAGAGATGTCTATTCAGCACATTTTAAAATCTGTCTATTTTTAAATCTGATTTGTTTGCTAAGTTGTCTGAGTTCCGTGTATATTCTGAATATTAATCCCTTGTCAAGTGAATAGTTTGCAAATATTTTCTCCCATTCTGCAAGTTCTCTTTTCACTCTGTTGTTTTCTTTGCTATGCAGAATCTTTTTAGTTTGATATAATTCCATTTGTCTATTTTTACTTTTGTTGCTTGTGCTTTTGATGTATTTTCCATAAAATTTTTGTACACATCAATGTCTCAAAACATTTCCCCCATGTTTTCTTCTAGTAGTTTCATAGTTTTGCATCTTACATGTACATCTTTAATCAATTTTGAGTTGATTTATTGTAGATGGATTATTGAGAGACAGGAGTCTAGTTTCATTTTTCTGTGTATAGATACTCAGTTTTCTCAGCACCATTTACTGAAGAGGCTATCTTTTTCCCACTGAATGTTCTCAGCACCTTTGTTGAAAATCAGTCGGTTGTAAATACATGGATTTATTTCTGGGATCTCTATTTTGTTCCATATGTATCTTTTTATGCCACACCATGCCCTTTTGGTTACTATAGCTTTGTAGTGTATTTTGAAGTCAAGTAGCATGTTGCCTCCAGTTTTGTTCTTTTTGCTCAGGATTGCTTTGGCTATTTGGGGTCTTTTGTGGTTCCATATAAATTTTAAAATTGCCTTTTATATTTCTGTAAACAATGCCATTGGAATTTTGAAGGAGATTGCATTGAATCTGTAGAATACTTTTGGTAGCATGGTCATTTTCACAACATTAATCCTTCCAGTCCATGAACATGGTACGTTTTTCAATTTGTATTCTCTTTAATATCTTCCATTGATGTTTTCTACTTTTCCTTATAGAGATAGTTCACCTCCTTGGTTAAATTTATTTCTGGATATTTTAATTTTTTAATAGCTATTTTTAAATGTGACTGCATTCTTAATTTCTTTCTCAGCTGGTTTGCTGTTGGTGTATAGAAATGTGACTGATTTCATATGTTGATTTTGTATCCTGAAACTTTCCTGAATTTGTTTATTAGTTCTAAGAGGTTTTCTTGGTGAAACTTTCAGGGTTTTCTATATGTAAAATTATGTTGTTTGCAAACAGGATCATTTTACTTCTTTCTTTTCAATTAAAGTGCCTGTTATTTTTTTCTCTTGCCTAGTTGCCCTGGACTTTCACTACTATGATGAATATTTTTTTTCTCTTGCCTAATTGCATTAGGACTTTCATTACTAGGATGAAGTGGGCATCCTTGTCTTGTTCTAGGTCTTAGAGGAAAAGCTTTCAGCTTTTCCCCATTCTGTACAGCTATGGGCTTGTCATATATGACCTTTATTGTGTTGAGGTATGATCCTTCTATAACTAGTTTGTTGAGAGTTTTTTTTTTTTTAATCGTGAAGGTATGTTGAAGGTCATCAAATGTGTTTTTTACATCTAATTGAGATGATCAGTTTTTGTCCTTCATTCTATTCATGTGATGTATCACATTTATTGATTTGTGTATGTTGAATCATCCATGCATCCCTGGGTTAAATCCCACTTGATCAGGGTGGATGATTTTTTAATGTGCTGGTAGTTTTTTTTTTGAGAATTTCTGCATCTGTGTTCATCAGGGATATTGGCCTATAGTTTTCTTTTCTGATTGTATATCTGTCTGGTTTTGGTATCATGATAATGCTGACCTCATACATTGAGTTTGAACTAATTCTCTCCTCTTCAATTTTCTGCAAGAGTTTGAGAAGAATTAGTATTAGTTCTTTAAATGTTTAGTAGAATTCAGCAGTGAGGCCATCAGGTCCTGGGCTTGCTTTCATGGGAGACTTTTTATTACTGATCAATCTCATTACTTTTAATTGATCTGTTCAAGTTTTCTATTTCTTCTTGGTTCAGTCTTGGTAGGTTGTTTGTGACCCAGAATTTATCCATTTCTGCTAGGTTTTCCAATTCGTTGACATATAGTTGTTCATATAGTCTCAAGTTATCCTTTGTTATTTCTGTGGTGTCAGTTGTGAGGTCTTCTCTTTCATTCCTGATTTTATTTATTTGGGTCTTTTCTCTTTTTTTTTTTTTTTTTGAGACGGAGTCTCGCTCTGTCGCCCGGGCTGGAGTACAGTGGCCAGATCTCACCTCACTGCAAGTTCTGCCTCCCGGGTTTACGCCATTCTCCTGCCTCAGCCTCCGGAGTAGCTGGGACTACAGGCGCCCACCACCTCGCCCGGGTAATTTTTTTGTATTTTTAGTAGAGATGGGGTTTCACCGTGTTAGCCAGGATGGTCTCGATCTCCTGACCTCGTGATCCGCCCGTCTCTTTTTTTCTTGGATAGTCTAGCTAATGGATTGTTGATTTTATTTATTTTTCAAGAAATTAACTTTTCATTTTATTGATCTTGTGTATTTTTTGTCTCAATTTTGTTCACTTCTCCTCTGATTTTTATTATTTCTTTTCTTCTACTAACTTTGGGTTTGCTTTGTTTTTGCTTTTCTGCTTCCTTGAGATGTAGATTAGCTTGTTTATTTGAAATCTATGGCATTTACTGCTATAAACTTCCCTCTTAATACTGCTTTTGCTATATTCCATAGGCTTTGGTATGTTGTGTTTCTATTTTCATGATTCATGAAATTTTAAAATTTCCTTCTTAATTTCTTCATTGGCTCATCTGTCTAGTTGGTCCTCTTGCTTACATTCTTCTATTTTATATTTTTAAACATACTCCATAGGTAAGATTGATGTATATCTCCAGTTGAGAATTAATGATCTAGAATCCTCTAGATTCAAATTAAAGAAGTAAGGTTTTGGCTAAGTTAGCATTTCAAATAATAACTGAGTTTACAACTAATAATACTATACGCTATACTGCTGTTGTCGAATATCAGGCAAAACATTGCCAGGATACTAATAAATACAGAAAAACTGGAAAGAAACCATTTCTTAAGAGTTTTGATCAGTGTTTTCCCTGAGGTGAAAACATAGGCTAAAAAAGTAAGAACATTGACAAATCCTCAGGGACTTCCCACAAATCATACAATTTCTGAAGTATTCATTTAACTTATACAGATTTCATCTGGGGCAGGCTGAATGTCTCTTCTGATATCTCTTCCCATGAAACTCACATCAAACAAACCCACTTATTTCTAATACTTCTCTTTTTATAAAATAAAAGAGAAAACCTTGTCATTTTTTTTTCCCAGGAGCTTTCTGGGAAATCTCAAAGATGGTTTCAGGTGTTAAAAATATCTTGGAAGTTTTATGGTTTTTTTCTACATTTAGGATCCTATATGGGGAAGGCAAAATTTTTAAAAGTTGTCAGAAAAGTGTAGACACTTGCTTAAGAGAGGCTATGGATACCTAAGAAGCAATATTTGGTTACCTATTTAATTAAAGTGACAATAAAACATTTAAAAATGTATACTAACAGCAATGGAGTTAGAAAAAACTCTTATCTCTTTCATAAATGAGGATTTTTTTCTCTGTAAATAACCAAAGACATTATAAAGTCATCGTAAAAGACAGAAAATTATTCTGGTAAGACACAGAATGTTTCCTCTCTAGGCAGAAAGAATTCTTCACTTTAATTTTGTAAAGTAAGCATAGTATTCTTCACAGAAAGTGAAGAATTACCATTCATATTGTAAACAAAGGCATTCATCAGTAAACTAGGGAAGCAAACCCATCAAAATAGAATGAACTTTCCTAAGATTTTAACACATTTCATCACTTCTTTTCAGACTGAGCTATCATCCACAAAGGTCAAGCTGAATCCACATTCCAAGTGGGGTCTTTCCTTATGCTCTTTCGTATTCTGGGACAAACTGACACACGACATAAGGACCAATCTCAGGTCCAAAAGATCAAAACAAATTTTTAAAATAATTCTATCACATTACTTATATAAACATGCAATTTGTTCATCACTGCTATTCTCAAATTAGACAATAAACCAATATTTTAAAAATTCTCAGCTCTAATTTCTAATATGATATCGATAGTTATAATCTACATACATAGATAACCTTTGAGATCTGTAACAAGTCCCAAAGGTGTAAAATGGTTTGGAGACCAAAAATTTGAGGACAGCTGCTCTTTTTCCATGAAATATCAAAACACAGATACAGTTGGATCTCCCTGTCACTATTGCTTCTTAGTGGCAACCACTTATTAATCATAACTTTTAAACAAAGTAACTAACTTCTCATTTACAGAGAAAAGTGAGTGTGGGATGGATAATTGAGAACTTCCTGCAATACACAAGCATTACAGCAAACTAGAAAAGCTTGAAACAATTTTCTACAGCCATGCACGTCTCTTTTACATATTCTTAAAGTGGCAAAAGTGAACATGTTCATTAATATTACTCATAGATATAGCCCCTCTAGAGCTTATAATTAATTTATTATATGGTACAGTAGTCTATCTTGCTTAGAAATTATGTGGATATTCTCTATATATCTAATAAATAACTCAATTTAATACCAGTTCAAGGTTTTTCTGCTACCTAAGGATCTTGGAAATTATCTTTAAGTTGGCAGGCTACGAAACATAATTATTCTTGAAATAAAGTTTTGGAAATCATGAATCAATTTTGTTGGACACAAATTTATATTATGTACAAATAATGTTTGTGTGTTTGATCAGTAACCTGATAACTATAGGACAAAGCAAAGCCAAGTAGAATAAAATGTATGCTTCTATTATACTCAACACAGATAAATCAGAGAAGACATAACTGTTTTATTAAACCAAACATATTAAACTACAAGTGCTCCTTGATTTATGATGGAGTTATGTCCTAATAAACCCATTGTAAATGGAAAGTACTATAAGCCAAAAACACTTCCAATGTATGATACTTTCTTTTTTCTTTCTTTCTTTCTTTTGAGACAGGGTCTTGCTGTGTTGCCCAGGCTGAGTGCAGTGGTGCAATCATCTCACTGCAGCCTTGACCTCCTGGGCTCAGTGGATCCTCCCACCTTAGCCTCCTGAGTAGCTGGGACTGCAGGCACATGCCACCATGCCTGGCTAATTTTTGTATTTTTTGTAGATATGGGGCTTGTCCATATTGCTCAGGCTAGTTTTGAGCTCTAGGGCTCAAACAATCTGCCCACCTTGGCCTCCCAAACTGCTGGGATTACAGGCATGAGCCACAGCACTCAGCCAATATTTTCAATTTGAGATGAGTTTATTTGGATGTAACTCCATTGAAACTGAGGAATGTACTGAATGAATATCACTTTTGTACCATTGTAAAGTTGAAAAATCCCAAATCAAACCATGGTAAATCAGGAACTGTCTGTAGCCTTATTTGCCAAAGATTTGCTGTAATTATGTGAACTTGGGCAGGGTGCAGTGACTCACACCTATAATCTCAGTGTTTTGGGAGGCCAAAAGAGAAGGATGGCTTGAGCTCAGGTGTTCAAGTCTGCAGAGAGCTATGATTATGTCACTGAACTCCAACCTGGGTGACAGAATGGGACCCTGTCTCTCAAAGAAAAAAAAAAAAAAAGATGGAAGGTGGTCAGGTTGGCTCCTGCCTGTAATCCTAGCACTTTGGGAAGTTGAGGCAGGAGGATGGCTTGAGGCCAGGAGTTCGAGAGCAGCCTAAGCAACATAGAGAGACCTATTTTTACTAAATATTAAAACAAAACTGGGTGTAGTTGGCATGCACGTGTAGTCCCAGGTACTCAGGAGGCTGAGATGGGAAGATCACTTGAACCCAGTGGTGAGGCTGGAGTGAGCCATGGTTGTGCCGCCGCACTCCAGCCTGAGGGACAGAGCAAGACCCTGTTTCAAAAAAAAAAAAAATTACTTGGATTCTTAAAGGGTTTCTGAATTTGTTTCTGCAAGCCTATTTTAGTGTAGTACATTTAAAGTATTAGAAATCCAATCTCCTCAGTTTATTAAAATTTTAGGAATATTCAATTTATAAAAGCACTTATTTATGTCTTTAAGTCAATCAGAATAGAGCTTCTTTAAGAAACCAAAATTTAATTTATTAATACTCTCTTGACGTAGGAAAAGATTTTATACTCATGCAACAAGCGGTAAAGGCTTGAATTGCAGAAATAGATGTCTAGCCACAAAGGAGCTTAGAGCTTCAATTCTACAGTTTTAGCCTCAGGTTAAGAGACAGGAGGCACAGAAACACAAAAACTCACTGGCACAGATATCAAAGGGCTACTCTCCTTCCCGATGGGCACAAATGTCTTTGAGCTCAAAATAGACAAATTGATAAACAAATAAGACTAACCAACCAGATTCTCTGTCATCTTTTGATTTAACAGAAAACAGATTTATATAACATATTAATCCATTTATAGAAACCATTAAATGATCAGACTGTAAAACCAAATTCCTGCTTGTTGTTGCCACCACTGGGGGATGACTTCTCAGCCACATGCAAAAGAAACAAATGAAATGAAACAAAACAAAACAAAACACAGAATTGGTGGAGATGGGGGAAAAAACTAGAGAAACAGTCAACAATGTTCTATTGCTACCCATACTAGTCAGGGTTCTCTAGAGGGACAGGACTAATAGGATAGATGTATATATGAAAGGGAGTTTATTAAGGAGAATTGACTCACATGATCACAAGGTGAAGTCCCACAATAGGCCGTCTGCAAGCTGAGGAGCAAGGAAGCCAGTCCAAGTCCCAAAACCTCAAAAGGAGGGAAGCCGGCAGGGCGCGGTGGCTCACGCCTGTAATCCCAACACTTTGGGAGGCTGAGGTGGGCGGATCACGAGGTCAAACGATCAAGACCATCCTGGCCAACATGGTGAAACCCCACGGCGCGTGCCTATAGTCCCAGTTACTTGGAAGTCTGAGGCAGGAGAATCACTTGAACCCGGGAGGCGGAGTTTGCAGTGAGCCGAGATCGTGCCACTGCACTCCAGCCTGGTGAGAGAGAGACTCCCTCTCAAAAAAAAAAAAAAAAAAAAAAAAAAAGTTGGGAAACTGACAGTTCAGCCTTCAGTCTGTGGCCACCGAGAGCCTCTGGCAAACCACTGGTCTAAGTCCAAGAGTCCAAAAGCTGAGGGACTTGGAGTCCCATGTTCGAGGGCAAGAAGCATCCAGCACGGAAGAAAGATGAAGCCCAGTAGACTCAGCCAGTCTAGCCTTTCCACGTTCCTCTGCCTGCTTTTATCCTAGCTGTGCTGGCTGCTGATTAGATGGTGTCCACCCAGATTGAGAGTGGGTCTGCCTCTCCCAGTCCACTGATTCAAGTGTTAACCTCCTTTGGCAACAGCCTCAGTGACACACCCGGGAACAATACTTTGATTCTTCAATCCAATCAAACTGACACTCAATATTAACCATTACACTACCTCAGGTTCCTCTCCAGGAGCCAAGAATTTACATACTGCCGCTTCAGCTTCCTGGAGATGCATTTCTCTTCTCCGGGAGTGCAGTTTCTCTTGGTCTGTCAGGTGAGTCCACTCTGCACATCGCTGGAAGATGTCTAAAGCTGCTAAAAAAAATTTTGTTTAAAAAGGTAAACATAACCTATACAAACATAAAATGAACATGTCAATAATTTTATTTAACTAAATACAAGAAATAGTATGATGTTATGATGGATTCAAAAGAGATTTCAAAGAGCAGAGACACATGCAGGCATGCAGGGGAGGAAAAGTGACTTTTCCTTTTACTGGTCTTAGAGTTGTAGGCTGGGACCCTTGTAACAAAAGACAGGAACAACAGAAATGCTAACACATTTATTTAACATAAGTTTTTTGTAACACTGGGGACTTCTTAAGAAAAGAAAACCCTAAAGAAACAGCTGAACCTGTGTTTTGATGCCAGGTTTGATGAAGAGGGGAAAGTTGTAGCAGAATGTGGTAGGACAAAGGGAATGAGTAAATTAGGGGAAACAGCAAGGCCTGTTCACTCACACTTCTCCCGGTGTCCCTCCATCTTCAGAGGCAAGAATACTTCTTTCCTCCAGATGTAGGTAGGGAGGGCACCTCTCACATGAAAGGTTTATGATCTCCTTCATGGGAGCAGGGCAGGGGAAAGTCAGAGAGATCTTTCTGTACATTCTATTTCTCAAATTCCTTCAGCTGTAAAATAGTACGCCAAGGTGGGTGGCATATTTTGGGGTAATGTGCCCTGAACTCGGAGTTACGTGTAAGTTACACTTACATGAATTTACAAATAAATGTAAAATCTGCTTTTTCCATAGTGAGAGGGGGAAGGGAAATCAATGGTCTCCCCACCTGACAAAATGTGTTTTCGTGTTTATAGATCAGGATGATTTGCATTGCCACCAGCTATCTACAATTTACAGAGTTGTAAAATAGCTCAAAGACTATGAAAGAGGAAAACCCCATAGAGCAGAAAACCTAAAGGGGTGTGCTTTAGACCACATATAGGTTTCCATTGAAGATATACTCTTGTCTTTCTGTTTGTTTGTTTTGGTTCATTTCAAAGTCTTTTACAAACAAGGCTCAAAAGTATAATTATAAAAATCACACCAATTTTATAGCAAAACAGTAATATTAAATGTGGGCCACAGGCACATTTTACTATCTTTGATTTGATATGAAATGGAATATTAAAAAGAAAGTGAAAGTGCCTAGAATCTATGAAGGTCCCCTTGCTGTTTAGTAGGTGATAGCACCATGTTAAACGATTGGGGGATCACTGAGAAGAGGGGAGATTTGGGCCAAACCTTCATGGGACGTACATCCCATTTCATCATGGTGTACAAAAACAAAGAAAAAACAATTTTTAATTAGGTACTGATATGCAATCAGTAAAATAAATTCAGTTCAGTAAAAAAGGGTGGTGCTGAGGAAATGTAACTGACTAAATAAGGTGGTATAGAAGATATTGTTGGTTGCTGACTTACTATGCTTCACCACTTTTTTGAGATCTGGCCCTTAATTTTTTTTCTGGTGTAGAGGGGCTTAAAGTGTGCAGGGAAGGAAGGCCCTTCCCCTAGTCCCAGGCTATGGTCAAAGCCCATCACGGTAATTCTATTCTCCGTGTCTTTCTCTCCATTACTGCTGAAATTACTCTGTTTCTGGTACTAATATCTCTCTTTAGTGTTACCATTCTCCAAATCATTTTCTTTCTGTTAACCTGTTTAATTGTGAGGTTAATTACAAATTAATTCATTTAAAATTAATTGTGAAAACACATACACACAGTGAAAAGCATATAAAACGAAAAGTAAAAAACAGCTTTTAATAAAATGACCATCCATGTAACTATCATGCAGGGAATAGACTAGGAAATTGTGAGCATCCTCCAGTCTGCCCACGTGTCTTTGCCTGATTGTGGCCCCTTTCTTATTTCCAGAGACAATCACTACCTTGATACTGTGCTAATTCCATCTAGCCTTTTCGTCAGGGTTCTACCACCTATATATTCATCTGAAAATTTTGCAGTTATGGCTGTTCTGAACTTAAGTTGCTTCCTTCACTCAACACTGTATTTGTGAGATGCATTCATGTTGCTGGAAAAATTAATTTTGCTAAGTTTTGCTTAGCAAAACTAATTTGCTAAGTTTCATTGCTATATAGCAGTGTTCTCAAAACTTTTTGCTCTCAGAACCCCTTTGCACTGTTAAAAATTATTGGGAAACGCAAGTACCTTTTGTTTACATGGGTTATATTTATCAGTGTTTAGTGCATTAGAAATAAAAATGGAAATCTAAAAATATTTTTTGATTCGTTAGAAATAACATTAAAACTTCAAAAAGGTATTGGATATATGATAAATCTAGAATTACTGTATAATCCAGCAATTCCACTCCTGGAAACTGGGAACACAAACAGATGCTTGTGCACCAATGTTTATTGCAGCATTTTCCACAGTAGCCAAAAGGAGCGAACAACCCAAATGTCCATCAATGCAATGCTAAATACCGTCAAAATGTGGTATATACATATAATGGAGAATTATTCAGCCATAAATGAGAATGAACTTCTGCTGCAACATGGATGAATGTGAAAAACAGTATGCTAGGTGAAATAAACCAGATACAAAAGGACAAATATTGTATAATTACATTATACAAAATGTGTAGAATAGGCAAATTCATAGAGACAGAAAGTAGATTAAAGGTTTGCAGGACTTAGGAGAGGGAAGGAATGGGAGTTATTACTTCAAGAACATAGTGTTTTGGTTTATGGTGATATAAATAGACACCATTGAATTGCGCACTTAAAAACTCTTAAAATGGCAAATTTTATGTTATATATATTTTAGCATAATCAAACAGGAACAAAAATAATGATAATAAAACCATTACTGTTAACAGTAATGAGGCAGAGCCCTCATGAATCAGATTAGTGCCCTTATAAAAGGGCTTAAGGGAGCTCCCTTGCCCCTTCCCCCATGTGAGGACTCAGGGAGAAGACACCATCTGTGAACCAGAAAGCAACTCTTCACCAGACACCAAATCTCCCAGCGCCTTGATCTTGGACTTCTCAGCCTCCAGAAATCAGAGAAATGTTTCTGTTTTTATATGCTACCTAACATAACGGTATTTTGTTATAGAAGCAATCTGAACTGTCTTAGTCTTACAACAAGTTACATATTTTCATGAAAAATAACTGTAGTTTCCAAAATAAGAAATTAATGAGAAGAGTGGCATTGTTTTTCATGTCTTTAATGTGTGGTTTAAGAGAAGACAGTTGAATTTACATTGGATTTTGCATTGATGTGTTGTAATACTTTGGTTTGGTTGAAGTATCTGAAGGAAATCTAGTTTCCCACAATTATGCAATTGGAAAAGGGAGTAGTTTAATAGATTTTGAAGGTAATTGTGGGCATTCTTCTTTGATATTATGCCAGCATTTGATAAATAGTAATTTCTTAAGAATTTTTTGATTGTGGAATCTGAAACCATATAGTTTTGTCTATCTCGCTCTTTGAGTGGATCTTAAGTTACTTAAGTATGATTTTATAATATTATGCATTGGTCATTTCGAATACGTTGGCTCATGAATTATACATATCTTCTGAATGTTGATGTATTTTATTATGCAATATTTTAAAAATTCCAACAGTTAAAATTGCCACCAATCTCATCTGAAAATTCTTTAAGTTTTGGAAAACTCATAGTGGTGGGACTAGTTTTCAAAAATTCTAATTTTCGTGTGAAAGCTCAGATTTCATAATTGGCAACAAATCCTGTCATTTTTTTCCCCAGGCTTACTTTGTTAATGTTTGAGAAAATATCTGCCAGATTCCTAAGTCTGAATAACTACTGCTGATATCAGTTTGTTTTTCAAATACAAACTGCTGTGTCATTTTAAAAAATTGATAGTTTAGCTCACAACTGAAATATTTGCACAAGTGCCTTTTCTTCAAGGCAGCCATTACACTTTGGAATGCAGCAAAAGTGCTTTATGTATACTTTGTATTTCATCACACAGAATATTTAAAAATATACTAACTCTTCTGGAGAAAAATTGGCAATACCTAGCGAAACAACATATTCATTCACTTTTGATTCAGGAATTCTACCTCTAGGAAATACCTTGAAGACACACCTCCAAGAACACAAAAATTCATGATATACTTTGGATGTTTTGTGCCTTCCAAATTTCGTGTTGAAATGTGCCCTCCAGCGTTGGAGGTGGGCCTAGTGGGAGGTGTTTCGGTCATGGAGACGGATCACTCATGAATGGCTTGGTGCAGTCCTCACAGTAATGAGTTAGCTCTCACTCTATGAGTTCACGTAAGATACGGTTGTTTAAAACAGCCTAGCACCTTCTTCGTCTCTCTCTTGATCTCTCTCTTCCTCTCACCTTCCAAGATTATTGTAAGCTTCCTTACGCCCTTACCAGAAGCAGATGTGGCACTAGGCTTCATGTACAGCCTGTAGAACTGTGAACCAAATAAATCTTTTTTCTTCATAAATTACCCGGTCTCCAGTATTCCTTTTTAGCAATGCAAATAAACTAACACAATGCATATGTAGATGTTTATTTGTTGCAGCATTATTTAGAATTGCAAAGTACTGGAAACAACCTAAATGCCCATACATAGAGAATTGGTTGAATAAACTATATGACATCTACAAAATGGAGCATTATATGGCTATATAGAAGAATAAAGAAGATCTGTAAGAACCAATTTGGAATGATTTCCAGAATATACTGTTAAGAGAAAGAAAGCAAAGAACAAATGAATATCTATAGTATGCTATTCCTTATATAAGAAAAAAAGGATAAAACACACATATCTGCTTGTTTGCACAAAAAAATTCAGGAAGGATAAATGAGATTATCCTAGGGGTGGGTGGGAAGTAATGGGAATGGGGCTGTGCTGATAGTGATGAAGAGGAATGACTTTTTGCAGGGGGGAGGGGGGCATACCAAATTTCTTTATTTGAAGGAATGGTACAAATCAAAGAACTTAAGTGGATGTTTTGGTAAAACTCATAGAAAAGGTAAAGGAAACCCCAACATCCATGCACTGCCTTGGTGACCAGGGAAGTCACCCATGGCTATGGGAAAATTAGCCTAAAGTTTAGCTCTCATTATTGCTCTCTGCCAGGGTGAGCTTGTCAAAGAGATAGTCTGCCAAGCCAGATTCAGGGGCTCCCGTCTTGTGTGAGTTGGTAACATGGTCACCCAATTCTTTGATGGATTTCACCTGCTCATTCAGGTAACATGTCTCAATGAAGTCAACACAGTGGGGGTCATTTTCGTCAGTGGCCAGTTTGTACAGTTCTGGTAGTGACTGATTCACGTTTTTGTTTTTGTTTTTTTTTGTCAAGTGTAATGCACCCTCCATTGCATTCAGCCCACTCTCCCAGTCATTACGGTATGGTTTCTTGATATCCTGAAGGAAGATTCAGCCACCTTGCTGGTTCTGTAGCTTCTTCAGTTTCTCGGCATGTTCCCTCTCTTCATGAGATTGGTGAAGAAAGTACTTGGCAAAGTTCTTCAAAGCCACATCATCACAGTCAAAGTAGTAAGATATGGACAGGAAGAGATAGGAGGCATAGAGCTCTGGGTTGATCTGGCAGTTGATGGCAGCCTCTGTGTCCTGGTGGTGAGGCAGGAGAATAGGGTCTGGAGGCTGGAAACCTAAGGCCGATTTGTGCTGATGTACTAGAACTGAATCAAAAGGAAAACCCCACCTCTCCATGCCCAAGTAACAAAAAGATCAGAGGCTGCTCCCTTTGTGCTGCCTTGCAGATGAAAAATGGAAAGTACCGTTGTAACTTCACTTCAGCTGCTCATCCCCTCCCACAACCAATCAGAGTGGTTGGGGGCCAAATCTTCCTTTACATAGGGTGTAACCAAGTAGCCAATGGGAAACCTCTAGAGAGTATTTAAACCCCAGAAAACTCTGTAACCAGCACTCTTGAACCACTTGCTCCAGTCTGCTCCTGCTCTCTGTGGAGTGTACTTTTGTCTCAGTAAATCTGTCCTTTCCTTGCTTCATCCTTTAGTTGCTTTGCTTGTGCATTTTGTCCAATTATTTGTTCAAAATGCCAAGAATCTGGATGACTCCCAGTCAGGACCCTCCAACAGTATGGTAGTAGTGCTGGCTCACTCGCAAGGGGGATGTGGTCATCATGGAGGCTAAGGAGAGGTGGAGGCGACTGTGTGGCACTGGCGTAGCAGGGGCCTTGGGGCTGTCTGAGGGCTCAGTGAGGAGGCTGCAGAGGGCTGACTGTGAGCCATGGGGGTGGGGTGGGGAGGTGGGGGTGGAGGACCAGCACCGGGTTACATCCAAACACTGTTGAAGCAGGAAACCTCGTGGACTCCCAGTGAAGAAAGTCTAGATACATTGTTGAGTACACTGTTTTGTATAGCCTTGACTCTTAGAATCAGCATCTTACACTTACACCCAAATATAAACAAACACTTCAAAGCAAACAGTATGTAAGGAGAATCAAAATGAAATAAAAACCAGAACAAGCGAATTTTTTTTTTTTTTCAGATGGAGTTTCGCTCTTGTTGCCCAGGCTGGAGTGCAATGGTGTGATCTTGGCTCACTGCAACCTCCACCTCCTGGGTTCAAGTGACTCTCCTGCCTCAGCCTCCCAAGTAGCTGGGACTACAGGCACACGCCACCACACCCGGCTAATTTTTGTATTTTTAGTAGAGATGGGATTTCATCATATTGGTCAGGCTGGTGTCGAACTCCTGATCTCAGGTGATCCGCCCACCTTGGCCTCCCAAAGTGCTGGGATTACAGGCATGAGCCACTGCGCCTGGCTGCGAATTTTTTTAAAAATGAAAAACCTTGAAGAGGATGGGGAAGGAAAGAACTGACCTAAGTTATTTTGAAAAACAGTTACTTTGATTAGATCTTATATGATGAAAGACACAAGAACCTGCACACGGGGCATAGGTGAGCAGTTCTGTAACTACTGTATGTTTATACTAGGAACAAATAAGTATAGATAATGAGAACCAGATTTCTCACTGTTTGCGAAAGAAGCCACAAATAAGGAAAGGAGAAATCCTGGAATAAGCTTTGTGTTGTTGGACTGGAATCAGACGTATTGGTGTGAACTCACGTTTTTTTCAATGGATACACAGGTATAGAATGTGTGTGTGTGTGTGTGTGTGTGTGTGTGGTTTACACTTGATCTTAGCCAAAAGGCCGAGAAACGATTGTGTGTGTGGTTTAATTCTAACTGCCCACTGAATGGAACTTAATAGCAATGAACATGCCTGATTTCCAGACCTTGGTTTCTCCAGTAAAAGGAACCAGAGTTCCACAGGAAAAATGGTAGATTCCAGGGTTTGGGCACAGAAAATACAAAATGAGCTTGGAACATCATATGGTACCAGAAAAGAAGGAAGTGTTTCAAAAGGATAGGGATATGTCAAAACGACACAGGAACCCATCTGAAGGAGCAACCAATGGTCAAATCTAAACAATTTGAGCAAGAAAAAAATAATAGTACAATTGAGTTATAACCTATAGACTGAAACAAATATCCATGAGTCCATACTGATCTAAATAAATAATTGAATAAGTAAATAGGAGAGAAGAGATAACTTTTCCTTACACAGTATTTCCACATCTAGTAATTCAAGGCTACAATCCTTGAATTTCTAGTTGTGGTAGACAGAAAAATGTCCCCCACTCCTCAAAGATGTCCATGCTCTAATCAACATGTTACCTTACATGGCAAAGGGATTTTACAGATGCGATTAAGTTAAGGCCTTTGAGATAAGGAGATTATCCTGAATTATCTGTGTGGGCCTAAGGTAATCACAACCATTCTTGGAATTAATGTTGCACATTTAGGGAACTCTTCAAAAAAATAAAAAATAACAGATGGCATAACTAACAGACTAATGAAGGAGGCCAGTGGAATGGTAACAAACAAAAACTTGATTAATCCTAAAGAGGGCAAAAGAGAACAGAAAAAGAAACAGAAAACAGATAGGACAAAATAGAAAGGTAGCAAAATTAGAAAAATGGTAGATTTCAACCCAAGACATGGAATGAAGTGAATAAAGCAAGAGGCTGAACTCTACATCATTTAAGAAATTATTTTAGGCCATGCATGGTAGCTCATGCCTATAATCCTAGCATTTTGGGAGGCTGAGGTGGGCAGATCACCTGAGGTCAGGAGTTCGAGACCAGCCTGACCAACATGGAGAAACCCCGTCTCTACTAAAAATACAAAAATTAGCTGGGCATGGTTGCGGCACCTGTAATCCCAGCTACTCAGGAGGCTGAGGCTGGAGAAGAGATTGAACCCAGAAGGTAGAGGTTGCAGTGAGCCAAGGTTATACTATTGCACTCTAGCCTGGGTGACAAGAGCGAAAATCTGTCAAAAAAAAAAAAAAAAAATGAAATTATTTTAATAGGTTTGAAATTCTGTGAATATCTCTGGAAGAATACACAGTGTTTCCCTAGGGGCTCAGATGAGAGGAAGCCTTCTCTTTTATTATTTACCTTTATTTGAAATTTTGACCATGTGAATGTATTACATTCCCATTTTAAAAATGTTAATTAAAATAAATATTTGTTGAATGAGTATACTGGATATGAAAATTCATAGAACAGACTTATCTTTTTGGCTTATATTTAGATTTTCTGGTCTTTTCCCCTCCACCTAATTTTCTCTCTTCTAATTCTCTCTTCCTTTTTCCTTTTAACATTTTGTGCCCAATGAGGGGTTACAATGGCTTACAGCAAATATTGCAATTTAAGAAACATAATACACTCCACCCTTTATCTGGACTGTGCCGTGGCCCCCTGGCTCTGGAACAGAATCTATCCAGGGATTTTTCCAGGACTCTGACCTCCTGGAACTGGCTGTCAAGACCTAAGAAGACTGATGATGAAACCAGTCCTCTGGCCACCTTAGCCATAGCCACTACAGCGTGAGGAAGTGCCCGTACTTCCCCAGGAGCCTTCTTCACAGAATGGGAAATCCAGAGAATCTAGTTTTCACTTTAAGAAGTTGGCAGACAAGACCAGCTTAGGCAATATGGAAAAATCCTGTCTCTACAGAAAATACAAAAATTAGCCAGGCATGGTAATACATACCTGTAGTCCCAGCTACTTGGGAGGCTGAGGTGGGAGGATTGCTTGAGCCCAGGAGGTCAAGGCTGCAGTGAGCCATGATTGTGCCATGGCACTCCAGCCTGGGTGACAGAGGAAGACCCTGTCTCCAAAAGAAAAGAAAATAAATTAGCAGAGGAATGAATTCAGAAGCTGCTGCCCTCAATCCAGGTCAACTGTGTGTTTCTAGGACGTTGACTATGTTTCCCTGGCTGTCAGGAGCAGCTGTGGTTGGGAGCCTGCTATGCTAGGATGATGTCTCTGGGAGCATTACTCAGCAACTGCAGAAGTGTGCAGTAATAGACAACAAGGAGACAGAAGTGAGGGTTTCCCGAACAGGTACCGGAAAACATCCTGTACAGCCTCAGAAATGCTTTTCCGTAGCTGATCCCTGGTGGCTTAGCACAGGAGGCTGCCTCACCAAGGAGTGGGCTGCGTCTCAGAGCAGGCAGAAAACACCCAGGCAGAAAATGGCTTCCTCTTACTTTAAGCTTGAAATGCTCCTGGTTTGCAGGGGTTGGTCTCTGGTGATCCTTAAGACCAAAATTAAATATCTGTATATATGAAATTTTTTCATTCAACAAGCTTTTAGTGGCTGTGTACTGTAAGCCAGTACCATGGGCTTTGATTTATCAGTGTTTGGATAAGGATAGGAAGAAAAAGCATTATCAGGGAGGAGAGAGTTTTATAACCTCAACTTCTCACCAGTAGGCAAGCAATATGGCAGTAAGACAAGGAGTCCCAGAATTAATCGCTCTCATTTCTTTTCTGTGAGACCAGTTATTATAAACCAGGGATGGGCAAACTACCTCCTATGGCCAAATCTGACTCACAAACAAATCCAGCTCATGGTCAATCTAGTTCACTGCATCCTTTTATGAATAAAATTTTATTGAACTGCAGCCACATACATTTGCTTACATATTGTCTATGGCTGCATTCACACTAAAATGGCAGAGTTGAATAGTTGAAATCACAACTGTATGGCTCCCAAAGCCTAAGATATTTATTCCCCAGCCACCGATGGAAAAAGTTTACTGAGTCCTGGCTGGGCGCGGTGGCTCACACCTGTAATCCCAGCACTTTGGGAGGCCGAGGCGGGTGCATCACAAGGTCAGGAGATCTAGACCATACTGGCTAACATGGTGAAACCCCGTCTCCACTGAAAATACAAAAAATTAGCCGGGCGTGGTGGTGGGCGCCTGTAGTCCCAGCTACTCGGGAGGCTGAGGCAGGAGAATGGTGTGAACCCAGGAGACAGAGCTTGCAGTGAGCCGAGATCACGCCACTGCACTCCAGCCTGGGCAACAGTGCAAGACTCCATCTCAAAAACAAACAAACAAACAAAAAACCAAAAAAATAAAAACAAAAACAAATTTACTGAGTCCTGTTATGAGCTTACATAGAGCAAGGATGGGTTCAATATGTCATCTGAACACATCCAGAACTAAACATTTCTTAGTAGGGATTGGTAGGCAGGAGAAACTTAGGGCCACACAGACTGGTGGCCAGTTTAGGATTGAACCTTGGCATAACTTAATGTGTACTTTTTCTAGAAGAGCTCATGCTTTACAGCTGTACACATGAGGCAGAATGAATGATGCAATTCAGCAGTGATTAAAGGCGGAGCAGTTTCCTTCCACATCTGCTCTTCTTGGGCAACTGAATAGCAGTCACTGTGAAAGGGGATGGAAAATGTCATGGATTCAGGCCCATGGGGGCAGCAATTAGAAGCACTGGATGTGATGAACACCTAGCTACTACGTGAATGGATCATAAAACAAAATGTTGAATGAAAAAAGTAGGAAAGAAAATGAGATCTACAATGCCAAACCGTTTATGTCGATTACAAATATACGCATGCAAATCAACAATTTGCATCTTTTATACCACTTTATAAGCACAAAGATACACATTGAACACATTAAAATTGCCTTGTGAGGGAAGACAAAGGGAGTGGCTTTGGGAACTAAGAGTGAATCAATTAATAAATAAGATAATGGATAATGGAGAGGCCTCTCATGGACAGATGATGATACTGTGATAAAGTGGTGATAACAACTGAGGACTTTAACTGACAGCACCTAAAGTCCAAGGACAACAAAGTAACAACTGGGAAGAAAGGAAGGAAGGAAGGAAGAAAGGAAGGTAAGGGAAGGAGGGAGAGAGGGAGAGATGGGAGAAAAGAAGGGAGGGAGATAAAAGGAAGGAAAGAAGGAAGGGAGGAAGGGAGAGAGGGCGACGGAAAAGAGGGAGAGAGAAGGAAGGAAGAAAGGATAGAAAGGAGAAAGGGAGGGAGGGTGAGGGACAGAAGGAGGGAGAAGGAAGAAAAGAAGGAAAGAAGGGAGTGAGGAAGAAGGAGGGAAGAAAGGAGGAAACAAGGCTGGAAGAATCTGGAGACATACACTGCTTCTGTTATAGCTTTGACAACTCCATGGGTTTGGGACCCGTGATGACCTGTAAGGACTCAGCCTGCAAACAATTCAGTGTCTTAATGGAGGCAGTGGTGGTAGTGATGGTGATGTGTATGTGTGTGTGTGTGTGTTTGTGTATATGTGTGTGGCATAAGCAGGGTAGGGGTCAGAGCTGGGAAACCAAAGCCAAATGAGTTCAGTCTAGGGCAAGGTAGGATGTGAGAGTCCCAGGAAAGTTAAGATTCAAGCCCCAGTTGGAACTGACAGCCCAGTCAACCTGCTGCTCTGGCGATGGCGGGTGAGTGTGATGTGGATTGGGGAGGGCTTTTGTGCTTTGGACACTCACATGGGCATGTTGAGAGTGAGCTCTAATATAATACTAGCTTCTGCGTGGCCCAAGGACTGAGCAGAAGCCTCGGGCAACAACGGGTTAAAGGACTTCAGAGACAATCACCAGAGTCTGTAGGTGAATGTTCTCATCCTGTGCTTAATTTCCACAACTTGGTTTAATAATTTCTGTTCTAACGCTTATGGGGTTGTTTTGCTGGTCAAATGAGATGGCTATGCATAAAAGAACCATGGAAAAATAAAGTACCCCTTACTTCAGTTATTAATATATTTAAGCAGTGTCTTAGAATATAATTTCTTCTTCCTATCCACCCATCAGCCCAGTTTGCTGGATAGAAAGAAAAAAAGGGAGCTGTAGTAAAAATTCCAAGAAGCCATTTTACTCCAAAAGATGTGAGAAAAAACATAATAGCTTTTATGTTACTTTAGTTACCTTTTTCAAAAGGAACATGTATTATTACACATAATTTTGTCTTTAAACTTCAAAAACTAAATTAGCCCTTTTCCAAGGTTTTCAAACGTTTCTGAGGTGCATCTCAGAACTGCCCAACCTACTGTTAACGTCAATCATGCTGTCCTAGCTGCTGACACTAGAACTTTGTCCAGTCATAATATATCAGCGCTGGAAAAGAAGAAAAACTGAGACATTTCTAAAACTCACAAGTCAGTGGACTTTAGGTGTCAGGAAAGAAAATGAAAGCCCGCTGTGAGAATTGTTCTTGCTAACCCAACTAAGATTGTATTTTTAAGGAATATGATAAATATGCTGGTATCATTTTCTATTATCAAATAGTTTAGATATGTTTCTAAAATAGCCTTTATCTCATTTAAAAATGATTTGGAAATTATGTAGGATCTAACAAAAAAGTGAAACTTAACTGTAACCCACCAAACATTCAGGGAATACACATAGACACACACATGTATGTATGTATATATATGTGCATATATTGCATATATTATACTCATCTTTTGCAACAACAGGTTGCAAACTATATACACAGTACTGAATTCTGCTATTTTTTAAATATAGCCTTACATCACTAGCTCCTTTTCGTGTTACTAAGTTTTTCACAATAACGTGATTGTTAAGTACCAAATAATATTTCATTATATGAATATGCCATGGTTTATTGGAGCTTTTCTATATTTAGTTTACTTATAATAGTCATTACTATTAGCAATAGTATTAGCAATTGCTAATACTATTGACACAGTATGTTATCACTTTTAAGTCTCGCCATATATGGTTCTAAGTTGCTTTTTCGAACCACAGTAAGAGTGTACTTCAGTCAGCAGTCTATGTCCTTCCACACCCTCAGCAGCACTGAGTTTCATCTTTAAAAAAATTGTGGCCAATTTGAAAAGTACAGTGAACAAATTGCTTAGTTCTTCACAGCATCCCTTCGGGGGACATTCTTTCTCCATTCCATAATCATTCGTATCAGACCTTAGAAGCATAGACAGTATTCAGTGATGGCATGTATATCGTATGCTTCCATGTGACACCACCACATATTTTACTGCTTAAATTGTCTTTGCATTATAAAAAAGGAAAACTCCTACGATCCATGTTATTTTAGAAAATATCTTATGCCAACAGCATCTTGCATACATATTACTATTCTAGAGGAAGTCAAGCTTTATTGGGTCAGGACTTCCCTTTCAGTGATAAAGAAAAAAAGCTCCCCAAGGCCTATTTTCTTTTTGGATATTTGACTCTACACAGTGTCGGCCCTCTTATTGCCGATGCAAATTAAGGTATTTATAGCCCAGAGTGTGACACCTTATGGAAGGCATATAGGAAGAACAGGGTGGGCAGCCAGGATGAGGTAGGGAGGGAGGTAGTGAAAAACACTGTGCGACTCCACCCAAAATTGCAAGAGACAGAAAAAAAAAAAAAAAAAAAAAAAAACAGTGTATGGAACAAAGCAAACACCATGCAGTAGGAGGTGGTGTTTTCCAGGGCTTGAGGTGTAATTCACTTTTAAACAAAAGCAGTCCCTTACATAAATGACACATTGCTTTTTCGCTGTCTAGCTTTTATTGAATAGAGAGGCAAGAATAAACTCGGGAAAAAAAAAAAAAAAAAAGACACCCAGAAAGCTTTGGAGAACAGGATGAAGGACCTATGTGCACAAAACCTTGGGCTCAGGGATTTAGGTTCCAGAAACCTCTAGTTAAGACTTTTATATCTCTTACTGAATGAAGGTGGGCTCCTTCCAGGAGGCACCTGTAATTTACCTGTTCACATATTACTTTGTTCTGAGAGTCAACAGCAGTAGAGTCAAATAGTATACATAAATATATATATATAAATTTTTTGCTTATGAGTTTGGGAGATAATAACCTAACGCGGTTGTTTTGGTTGTTTTACTAAAGAGTTATGATGGTTAGGGGGAAAAACACACTTCAGTTTGGAGGCAAGTGCTTAAATCGCTCTCAACTAGCCATTCCTGAAAAAGAGTTTATTCATAACTCAAGGCTCCATGACTTCCCTTTGGCAGCTCCTAGAATTGTTTGCATCACGTCCGGATGGAAACAGCCAGTCTCTGTAGGGTTTCCCTGGCAAACATTACAGAGTAGTTGCTTCTGAGTCATCCCTGAGAAGGGATGCTGCAGGGGAAAGAAAAAGGCATAAACTGACTATTATAGGCTAAAAGAAATATCCCAATTAATTTCTTGTTTTAGCAAAAGTAGAAAGTGTATATACTCTTTTAACCCACTACAATGAGCTTTCCAATTATTCAGGTATTATCTCTCACTCCAAACCCACTCCCTACATAATATTTTGTGATACTGAAGGTGAGATTCTGCAAAGCACACTTCTGCTTTGCTGGACGGCTCTCTACTGTACTTTGCAACAGGGGGTGCTACAGGGAGACTGTGATGCTGAGGAGGCAGGGGACTTGCTCTTACTTACTTTCTGCTGGTTCTCTTTCCTATCAGGGTTATCCCAGCCAGGTGGGCACCTAGCAGGTCTGCTTTCTGCAGTTGCTATCTCTGTGATACCACAGAATTCTCTTACTCTTCTTTCAGAGGCCTAGATAACAATTGTATATCCAGTTAACAATTCTTTACCATGCGCCCAGCACAGAACTAGACTATGGGGACATGGTGATGACGAGACATCATCATTGCCCTCATGGTGTAATCGTTTAGTAGCTGATGAAAGATGACACCTGTCTTAGTCCATTTTGTACGCTATAACAGAATACCACAGATTGGGTAATTTATAAAGAACAGAAATTTATTTTCTCAGTTCTAGAGGTTTGAAAGTCCAAGATCCAGGTGCCAGCCTCTGGTTCCAAGATGGTGCCTTATTGCTGCACCCTCTGGAGAGAAGGGACATTGTGACCTCGCATGGCAGGAGAGCAGGAGAGAGAGAACTCACTCCCATACATCCTTTTTATAGTGACATTGATCCACTCAGTAGCGCAGAGCCCTCATGACCAAAACACCTCTTATTAGGCCCCACCTCTGAATACTGTTGCATTGGGGGTTAAAAATACCCGTGACAGGAAGTACAGCCAGGGCAGTAGACTCCACATGTTTCTGGTTGAATGTTGCATGTTCCACTCTTTAATTACAGTTTAAAGTTCATCTGTCTATCCTATCCTATCTATCTATCTATCTATCTATCTATCTATCTATCTATCTATCTATCTATCATCTATCATCTCATCTCACTTGTCTGTCTTTCCCACTAGTGTGATATGATGAGAGGTTAAGAGCCCCAGGCTCTGGAGTCAGACCACCAGTGTTCCTGGCTCTGTTCCTCACGAATTGTATGTCTAAGGACATGCTCCTTACCCACTCTAAGCCTTGATTTCCTTTTCTGTAAAATGGGAACATCAGTATCTACTTCTAGCTCCTGGGGCTTTAAGGACTGTATGAGATATTGCATCTTACATGCTTAGCCTGGTACTTATTACCCACTAAGTACACATCCAACTTTGGATGTCAAATCTGAGGCTCTCCCAGATCCCCAGGGTCAGCTGGCTAACTTTTCCTTTTGTGTTAAGAGGCAGCTTTGGGGAAAACATGGTTGTGAGCAAGATAGGAGGGAGAAAAATAGAGATCTATCATGTGGTTCTCAGTAACAGTGACAACACTACCACCGTCACCAACAGCAACAACGCAATAATTTCAATACTGGCATTATTCATCAGCCAAGAAGCCAGCACAGAGAATAGAAAACTGGGCTGGGCTCTCCTTTCTTAAGGCATCGAGTGGACTGGAAATAGGCTGAGAAACCTCACAATCAGAGATGTTAGTGGTGGGAGGTCAGAGCTGAGCAAATGAAGCATTAAGAGCTGGTGGGGAATAATGGAGACTTATAAAACAAACAAACAAACAAACACGACCTGGGATATGCCTGTTGGTCATGATGTGCTCTAAAGAAGCTGAAATTAGGAGCCTTGGAGCGTGAGCCCAGCCAACAGCTAGGGAAAGCAGCCAGTCCCCAAAGAGGAGAGGCAGGCTACTTTCAGTCCCTCACTGGAAAATGTAAAAAATGTTTTTGAAGAGTGTTTTGAAATGTATATTGCTAATGCCTCAGAGCAAAAGTATGCAATTCCTGTCTCCAAATAGCTGTAAATCTCTAAATCTCAATTTTTGTATCTTACATTTTTGTCAGAGGGACTTTATGAGTCCATTTCCTTACTCTGTGCACACTCTTCTATCAAGGTCCTTTCAAATTCATTACTTTGCCATTCTCATCACTATCTATTATAGAATGCCCTCTAGAGCATTTGGCAAACTCTTAATGATCAATTCTCATGGCATCCTGTGTTGTTGAATTACCTTGATTTCCCAAACAGTAAGTGGAGGGTAAGTGACTCCCGCTAGGGCTATGTTAAAAACAGGTCTCAAGAGGTGCTGGAGCCCTGGGGTTCTCTGAAGATTACTTGGCTTGGGAGGATCTCAAGAAGAGTTCCAGGAGTCCTCTATGCATGAAATACAAGTTGATGAAGGAAGATGTGGCTGCACAGTAAGAGCCAAGAGAAGGAGAGAAAATCTGACTCTCATGTTTTAACAGTGGGATGGATTGGAGGAAGAGTGTTTGCCCAGTGGTCTCAGAGTGTGGTCTCAGCATCAGCAGCACCTGGGTACTTAGAAATGCACATTCCTGGGCTCCACCACAGCCCATTGATTCAGAGACTCTGTGTGTGGGGCCCAGCAGCTTGTTTCAACAAGCTTTTCAGGGGATTCTGATCCATGAACATGGGAAACCATGTGTCAGCACATGGGTGACTTTTACGACCACCCTGTAAAGTAGCTGAAAGGGACTCGGAGGGTGTGCTGGCCTTAAAACGAGGATGTGATGGGAAATATCAAGCCTGCCTTTCGTAGGAGGATAGAAAGGAAAAGGAGGAAATGCTGTTTCTCATTGTCCTTGAAATTAGAGCTTCAAACTACGGAAAGCAGAGGTGGAAGGAACCTTCAGTTATGGAACCTAACTCCCTTATTTCACTTCCTGAGGAAGCTGAGCCCAGGTTGATGGAAGGAGCTGCCCAGGGGAGAGCCTGAGTCAAGACTGGAACCAGGGCTCCTAACTCCTCGCCCACAGGTCTTTCCCAGCACCAGCTGTGGGGTTCCTTGGAAGGTCACCTGCAGGCTCCCCTCCCTGTCCAGTCCAGACCCACATCACCTCCACCAGGATGGTTTCCAAATCCTCCCAGGCTGCTCTTTTCTTCACGCCTCTCCTTGCCTTCTATATTCCTGATGTCACTTTCTTCTGGGTGTCCTATAATGGCTCATTTATTTATTTCTTTTGTGTCAGATTTCCTCAGCCTCCATAATCTGATTCCTCTATTTCTCTTTACTTTAATATCCCTTTGCAAGCTTGATTGATTCTCTTCTTCCAGCAGGCCCACCCCTTTCTTTTCTAAACCAATGGCCACTACATTTTTTCTATAAAGGGCCAGATAGTAAATATGTAGGTTTTGTGGTCATATAGATTCTGTTACAACTGCTTAACTCTGCTGCTAACAGTGCAAAAGCAGCTGTAGACAATATGTAAATGCATGAACATGGCTGTGCTCCAATAAAACCTTATACAAAAACAGGTAGTGGTAATAAAAATGTTCAGCAAACCAGGGATAGAAGAAAACTTCTTTAACTTGATAACGAGCATCTACAAAAAAACCACAGCTAACATCTTGCTTATGCTTTTTTTCTAAGATCAGAAAAGATCAGAAACCAGAGTAAGATGTCTGTTCTCACCACTTTGGTTCAACATTGCACTGGAAGATTCCGCCTGGGCAATTATGCAAGAACAATAAGTAAAAGGCATCCAGACCAAAAAAGAAGAAATAAAACTATCTCTATTTGTAGATGACATAGTAAAGAGAGACATGACATTTCCATATAGAATATTCTAAAGAATCCATTAAACATGACTAGAATTAATACATAAATTTAGCAAGGTTGTGGCATACAAGATCAATTTACAGAAATGAACTGTATTTCTATACACTAACAATGACATTCCAAAACCAATTTCATTTACAACAGCATAACAGAGGATAAAATGCTTAGGAATAAATTTAACAAAGTAAGTCCAGGACTTCTGAAAACTGCAAAACATTGTTGAAAAAATTCAGAAGATCCAAATAAACTGAAAGACAGTTCATATATATGAATGGAAAGACTTAATATTGTGAAGATGGCAATACTTCCCAAATTGATCTACAGATTCAAAGCAATCTCTGTCAAAATACCAGACAGCTTTTTTTGTTTATTTTCAGAAATTGACAGAGTGATTTTAAAATTTACATGGAAATGTCAGAGACCCAGGTAGGTAAAACAATCCTGAAGAAAAACTGAGTTGGAGGACTTACACTTTCTGATTTCAAAACTTACTACAAAGCTATAATAACCAAGGCAGTGTGGTACTGACATAAGGAGAGATATGTAGATCAATACAATAGAACTGAGAATCTAGAAATAAAACCATGTGTCTATAGTCAACTAATGTTTAACAAGAGCGACAAGACCAATTAATAGAGAATGAAAAGTCTTCTAAACAAATGGTGCTGGAACAACTTGGATAACCACATGCAAAGGTTGAAGTTGGACCCTTACTTCTAACCATATACAAAAGTTAACACTAAATGGATCAAAGATATAAATGTTACAGCTGAAACTACAAAACTCTTAGAAGAAAACACAGGGGTAAATCTGCATGACCTTGGATTTAGCAGTAGATTCTTAGATATGACACCAAAAGCACAAGCAACAAAGGAAAAAAAAAGATAAATTGGATGTCATCAAAGCTAAAAGCTTTGTGCTTCAAAAGGTAATATCAAGAAAGTAAAAAGACAATCCCCAGAAGGATACAGAATATTTGCAAATCATATATTTGATATAGAACCTGCATCTAGAATATATGAAGAACTCTTAACAAGTCAACAATAAAAAGACAAGTAATCCAATGAATAAAATGGGCAAAGGATTTGATAGACATTTCTCCAAAGAAGATATACATATGATCAACAACCACAAGAGAAGATGTATAATATCATGAGTCATTAAGGGAAATGCAGATGAAAACCACAACAAGATACCATTTCATACCCACTGGGATGGCTAGATTGAAAAAGACAATAACAAGTGATGGCAACGATGTGGAGAAATTTGAATCCTCTTACAGGGCTGGTGGAAAAATAAAATGGTGCAGCCTTTTTGGAAGAGTCTGACAGCTTCTCAAATAATTAACAGAGAGTTACATATGATTTAGGAATTCCACTTCTAGGTATATACTCATATATACTCAAGAGAAATGAAAATATATGTTCACGCAAATACTTGCACATAGAATCTCATAGTAGCGTTATTCATAATAGCAAAAAGATAAAAAACCCAATATCCATCAAATGATAAATGAATAAACAAAGTATAGGTCTTTATATAATGGAATATGATTTGGCTTTAAAAAGCAGTACTGATACATGTATAACATGGATGGATTTTTAAAAATTATGCTAAATGAAAGAAGTCAGTAACAAGGGCAACCTATTGTATGGTTCCATTTTTGTTCATTCTTCAATTCAAATTTTTTAATTTTCAGAACAGGTAAATTTATAGAGATAGAAAGTAGACTAGTGGTTTTCTAGGACTGATGTGGGGGGACGACAGGGGAAAGAGAGAAATGGGGACTGACTTCTAATGAGGTTTCTTGTATAGTCAATGAAAATACCAAAATTAGATTGTGGTGATGGTTGCACAACTGTGTGTATTTACTAAAAGATTGAATTTTATACTTTAAATGAATTGTGTGGTATCTAAATTATAATTTTAAAAGCTGTTAAAAACAAACAAACAAACAGATGGCAGGTTTTATTTGACCTGTAGGCTCTAGTTTGCTGATCCCTGCTCTAAACTTACTCAGATTTTACCCATCATTGAAGATTCATGTAAATCAAGCAAAAACACCCATCTATTGAGGCCTGTGATTTCTCTGCTGTAGGTTCTCCTGTCTTAACTAGTTTACCAATATTTATTGAGGTCTATCGTGTGTTAGAAACTGTGCTAAGTATCTGGAGTACAAAGATTACTTGGACACAGTTCTCTTCGTAAAGAAGCTTAGGAAGAGATTCTTGCTTCTTGAAACCCTCTCAGAGGGGCGGAGCAAGATGGCCGAATAGGAACAGCTCCAGTCTCCAACTCCCAGCGCGAGCGACACAGAAGACCAGTGATTTCTGCATTTTCAACTGAGGTACTGGGGTCATCTCACTAGGGAGTGCCGGACAATCGGTGCTGGTCAGCTGCTGCAGCCTGACCAGCGAGAGCTGAAGCAGGGCGAGGCATCGCCTCACCTGGAAGTGCAAGGGGGAAGGGAATCCGTTTTCCTAGCCAGGGGAACTGAGACACACAACACCTGGAAAATCGGGTAACTCCCACCCCAATACTGCGCTTTAAGCAGACAGGCACACCAGGAGAATATATCCCACACCTGGCCGGGAGGGTCCCACGCCCACGGAGCCTCCCTCACTGCTAACACAGCAGTCTGTGGCAGTCTGCGGCGATCTATCTGCAAGGCAGCAGCGAGGCTGGGGGAGGGGCGCCCGCCATTGCTGAGGCTTAAGTAGGTAAACAAAGCTGCTGGGAAGCTCGAACTGGGTGGAGCTCACAGCAGCTCAAGGAAGACTGCCTGTCTCTGTAGTCTCCACCTCTGGGGACAGCGCACAGCTGAAGACCAACAGGGGAAGCAGCGGGGGCCGGTGCAGACGCGAACAACTCTGTCTGACAGCTTTGGGGAGAGCCGTGGATCTCCCAACGCGGAGGTTGAGATCTGAGAATGGACAGACTGCCTGCTCAGGTGGGTCCCTGACCCCTGAGTAGCCTAGCTGGGAGACATCCCCCACTAGGGGCAGTCTGACACCCCACACCTCAAAGGGTGGAGTACACCCCTGAGAGGAAACTTCCAAAGGAAGAATCAGACAGGTACACTTGCTGTTCAGCAATATTCTATCTTCGGCAAACTCTGCTGCTGATACCCAAGCAAACAGGGTCTGGAGTGGACCTCAAGCAATCTCCAACAGACCAACAGACAGTCCTTCTGACTGTCAGAAGGAAAACTATCAAACAGGAAGGACACCTATACCAAAACCCCATCAGTACGTCACCATCATCAAAGACCAGAGACAGATAAAACCACAAAGATGGGGAAGAAGCAGGGCAGAAAAGCTGGAAATTCAAAAAATAAGAGCGCATCTCCCCCTGCAAAGGAGCGCAGCCCATCGCCAGCAATGGATCAAAGCTGGTCAGAGAATGACTTTGACGAGATGAGAGAAGAAGGCTTCAGTCCATCAAACTTCTCAGAGCTAAAGGAGGAATTACGTACCCAGTGCAAAGAAACAAAAAATCTTGAAAAAAGAGTGGAAGAATTGACAGCTAGACTAATTAATGCAGAGAAGATCATAAACGAAATGACAGAGATGAAAACCATGACACGAGAAATACGTGACAAATGCACAAGCTTCAGTAACCGACTCGATCAACTGGAAGAAAGAGTATCAGCGATTGAGGATCAAATGAATGAAATGAAGCGAGAAGAGAAACCAAAAGAAAAAAGAAGAAAAAGAAATGAACAAAGCCTGCAAGAAGTATGGGATTATGTAAAAAGACCAAATCTACGTCTGACTGGGGTGCCTGAAAGTGAGGGGGAAAATGGAACCAAGTTGGAAAACACTCTTCAGGAAATCATCCAGGAGAACTTCCCCAACCTAGTAGGGCAGGCCAACATTCAAATTCAGGAAATACAGAGAACGCCACAAAGATACTCCTCCAGAAGAGCAACTCCAAGACACATAATTGCCAGATTCACCAAAGTTGAAATGAAGGAAAAAATCTTAAGGGCAGCCAGAGAGAAAGGTCGGGTTACCCACAAAGGGAAGCCCATCAGACTAACAGCAGATCTCTCGGCAGAAACTCTACAAGCCAGAAGAGAGTGGGGGCCAATATTCAACGTTCTTAAAGAAAAGAATTTTCAACCCAGAATTTCATATCCAGCCAAACTAAGTTTCATCAGTGAAGGAGAAATAAAATCCTTTACAGATAAGCAAATGCTTAGAGATTTTGTCACCACCAGGCCTGCCTTACAAGAGACCCTGAAGGAAGCCCTAAACATGGAAAGGAACAACCGGTACCAGCCATTGCAAAAAATACCAAAATGTAAAGACCATCGAGGCTAGGAAGAAACTGGATCAACTAACGAGCAAAATAACCAGTTAATATCATAATGACAGGATCAAGTTCACACATAACAATATTAACCTTAAATGTAAATGGACTAAATGCTCCAATTAAAAGACACAGACTGGCAAACTGGATAAAGAGTCAAGACCCATCAGTCTGCTGTATTCAGGAGACCCATCTCACATGCAGAGACATACATAGGCTCAAAATAAAGGGATGGAGGAAGATCTACCAAGCAAATGGAGAACAAAAAAAAGCAGTGGTTGCAATCCTAGTCTCTGATAAAACAGACTTTAAACCATCAAAGATCAAAAGAGACAAAGAAGGCCATTACATAATGGTAAAGGGATCAATTCAACAGGAAGAGCTAACTATCCTAAATATATATGCACCCAATACAGGAGCACCCAGATTCATAAAGCAAGTCCTTAGAAACTTACAAAGAGACTTAGACTCCCATACAATAATAATGGGAGACTTCAACACTCCACTGTCAACATTAGACAGATCAACGAGACAGAAAGTTAACAAGGATATCCAGGAATTGAACTCATCTCTGCACCAAGCGGACCTAATAGACATCTATAGAACTCTCCACCCCAAATCAACAGAATATACATTCTTCTCAGCACCACATCGCACTTATTCCAAAATTGACCACATAATTGGAAGTAAAGCACTCCTCAGCAAATGTAAAAGAACAGAAATTATAACAAACTGTCTCTCAGACCACAGTGCAATCACACTAGAACTCAGGACTAAGAAACTCAATCAAAACCGCTCAACTACATGGAAACTGAACAACCTGCTCCTGAATGACTACTGGGTACATAACGAAATGAAAGCAGAAATAAAGATGTTCTTTGAAACCAATGAGTACAAAGATACAACATACCAGAATCTCTGGGACACATTTAAAGCAGTGTGTAGAGGGAAATTTATAGCACTAAATGCTCACAAGAGAAAGCAGGAAAGATCTAAAATTGACACTCTAACATCACAATTAAAAGAACTAGAGAGGCAAGAGCAAACACATTCAAAAGCTAGCAGAAGGCAAGAAATAACTAAGATCAGAGCAGAACTGAAGGAGATAGAGACACAAAAAACCCTCCAAAAAATCAATGAATCCAGGAGTTGGTTTTTTGAAAAGATCAACAAAATTGACAGACCGCTAGCAAGACTAATAAAGAAGAAAAGAGAGAGGAATCAAATAGACGCAATAAAAAATGATAAAGGGGATATCACCACCGACCCCACAGAAATACAAACAACCATCAGAGAATACTATAAACACCTCTACGCAAATCAACTAGAAAATCTAGAAGAAATGGATAATTTGCTGGACACCTACACTCTCCCAAGACGAAACCAGGAAGAATTTGAATCCCTGAATAGACCAATAGCAGGCTATGAAATTGAGGCAACAATCAATAGCCTACCCACCAAAAAAAGTCCAGGACCAGATGGATTCACAGCTGAATTCTACCAGAGGTACAAGGAGGAGCTGGTACCATTCCTTCTGAAACTATTCCAATCAATAGAAAAAGAGGGAATCCTCCCTAACTCATTTTATGAGGCCAACATCATCCTGATACCAAAGCCTGGCAGAGACACAACAAAAAAAGAGAATTTTAGACCAATATCCCTGATGAACATCGACGCAAAAATTCTCAATAAAATACTGGCAAACCGGATTCAGCAGCACATCAAAAAGTTTATCCACCACGATCAAGTGGGCTTCATCCCCGGGATGCAAGGCTGGTTCAACATTCGCAAATCAATAAACGTAATCCAGCATATAAACAGAACCAAAGACAAGAACCACATGATTATCTCAATAGATGCAGAAAAGGCTTTTGACAAAATTCAACATCCCTTCATGCTAAAAACGCTCAATAAATTCGGTATTGATGGAACGTACCTCAAAATGGTAAGAGCTATTTATGACAAACCCACAGCTAATATCATTCTGAATGGGCAAAAACTGGAAAAATTCCCTTTGAAAACTGGCACAAGACAGGGATGCCCTCTCTCACCACTCCTATTCAACATAGTGTTGGAAGTTCTGGCTAGGGCAATCAGACAAGAGAAAGAAATCAAGGGTATTCAGTTAGGAAAAGAAGAAGTCAAATTGTCCCTGTTTGCAGATGACATGATTGTATATTTAGAAAACCCCATCGTCTCAGCCCAAAATCTCCTTAAGCTGATAAGCAACTTCAGCAAAGTCTCAGGATACAAAATTAATGTGCAAAAATCACAAGCATTCTTATACACCAGTAACAGACAAGCAGAGAGCCAAATCAGGAATGAACTTCCATTCACAATTGCTTCAAAGAGAATAAAATACCTAGGAATCCAGCTTACAAGGGATGTAAAGGACCTCTTCAAGGAGAACTACAAACCACTGCTCAGTGAAATCAAAGAGGACACAAACAAATGGAAGAACATACCATGCTCATGGATAGGAAGAATCAATATTGTGAAAATGGCCATACTGCCCAAGGTTATTTATAGATTCAATGCCATCCCCATCAAGCTACCAATGAGTTTCTTCACAGAATTGGAAAAAACTGCTTTAAAGTTCATATGGAACCAAAAAAGAGCCCGCATTGCCAAGACAATCCTAAGTCAAAAGGACAAAGCTGGAGGCGTCACGCTACCTGACTTCAAACTATACTACAAGGCTACAGTAACCAAAACAGCATGGTACTGGTACCAAAACAGAGATATAGACCAATGGAACAGAACAGAGTCCTCAGAAATAATACCACACATCTACAGCCATCTGATCTTTGACAAACCTGAGAGAAACAAGAAATGGGGAAAGGATTCCCTATTTAATAAATGGTGCTGGGAAAATTGGCTAGCCATAAGTAGAAAGTTGAAACTGGATCCTTTCCTTACCCCTTATACGAAGATTAATTCAAGATGGATTAGAGACTTAAATGTTAGACCTAATACCATAAAAACCCTAGAAGAAAATCTAGGCAGTACCATTCAGGACATAGGCATGGGCAAGGACTTCATGTCTAAAACACCAAAAGCAACGGCAGCAAAAGCCAAAATTGACAAATGGGATCTAATTAAACTAAAGAGCTTTTGCACAGCAAAAGAAACTACCATCAAAGTGAACAGGCAACCTACAGAATGGGAGAAAATTTTTGCAACCTACTCATCTGACAAAGGGCTAATATCCAGAATCTACAAAGAACTCAAACAAATATACAAGAAAAAAGCAAACAACCCCATCAAAAAGTGGGCAAAGGATATGAACAGACATTTCTCAAAAGAAGACATTCATACAGCCAACAGACACATGAAAAAATGCTCATCATCACTGGCCATCAGAGAAATGCAAATCAAAACCACAATGAGATACCATCTCACACCAGTTAGAATGGCAATCATTAAGAAGTCAGGAAACAACAGGTGTTGGAGAGGATGTGGAGAAATAGGAACGCTTTTACACTGTTGGTGGGATTGTAAACTAGTTCAACCATTATGGAAAACAGTATGGCAATTCCTCAAGGATCTAGAACTAGATGTACCATATGACCCAGCCATCCCACTACTGGGTATATACCCAAAGGATTATAAATTATTCTACTACAAAGACACATGCACACGTATGTTTATTGCAGCACTATTCACAATAGCAAAGACTTGGAATCAACCCAAGTGTCCATCTGTGACAGACTGGATTAAGAAAATGTGGCACATATACACCATGGAATACTATGCAGCCATAAAAAAGGATGAGTTTGCGTCCTTTGTAGGGACATGGATGCAGCTGGAAACCATCATTCTTAGCAAACTATCACAAGAAGAGAAAACCAAACACCGCATGTTCTCACTCATAGGTGGGAACTGAACAATGAGATCACTTGGACTCGGGAAGGGGAACATCACACACTGGGGCCTATCATGGGGAGGGGGGAGGGGGGAGGGATTGCATTGGGGAGTTATACATGATATAAATGATGAATTGATGGGTGCTGACGAGTTGGTGGGTGCAGCACACCAACATGGCATAAGTATACATATGTAACAAACCTGCACGTTATGCACATGTACCCTAGAACTTAAAGTATAAAAAAAAAAAAAAAAAAAAGAAGCTTAGGAAGAGATTCTTAAGGAATCTCTGGTATTCCTTATGATCAAAGAATGTGATACAAATCTGACAGGCGAAGAGATATTTGATCTGGTAACAGAAACAGGTGAAACCAATTAACCAATGCAAAGTGAGGTGATATGGACATCTCAAAACATGTTCTTGGTAGAAATAAGGGATATCTAAACTTTTTTGACAGCTGGGTGTTGAGGGAGTGCTGATCAGAGAAAATGGCAGAGTGGTGAATTCTAAAGGGATATGTAGGCATTTGCCAGGTGGACAGAAGAAAGGGGCATTGCAGAGAGACAGAGAGAGAGCAGTGTGAGCAAAGCCTGGAGGTATGCATCAACAGTGTGCATCTGAGAACCAAGTGGCTCTGTAGGCTGCAGAGCTGGGGGAGGCTGGAGATGGGAGGCTAGGCTAGTATGGGCTCCCTCTTTTTTATCTTGACATCCTACTTCTCTTTTCTCTCAAGCTGCTGATTCCCTTTTGCCCCCAGTTCCAGGGTAAACTTTTTTGACCCACAGTGTTCTCCTTCTCCAGGCAGCCACATTTTCTCCTTTTCTTCTTGGTATCTTCCCCTTGCTTCTTCACTGTGATGGATTCAATAGAAAATGCTGTCTATTTACTAGTCTTCTGCAAATCTCACATTACCTTCTGTTAAGTCTTTCCCATTGTTCTCACCAGTTTTGCAAAGAGTGTCCTGGCTCATCTCCTTGACCCATTAGCTTTCTTCAACTTTTTGATAGCTAAAAATCCACAGGTCAGCATTATGCTAAGTTCTGCTTTCTGCACTTGACCAAGGACAAGTGCTTATCAGAATTCCAGAAAGATTCATTCCTGTATTTTCTTCCTAATGTTTTGCTCTAACCAAGAGGACAGAGCGAGGGGGTCCTATGGCCGTGCCATCCATTAGACATGACTATCATCTTGTGGTTCCTGGAATCTCCCAGGTCAAGTGCCTTTTGCATGGATACCAAATTTGTCAGGTGAATGATGTGGTCCCCCTGGTCAAGCGCTTTTTAAATTCTGCCCACTATGACACTGGCACTTCATCGTTTTAGACACAGGAAACCACATACCTTGGCTCTGGAATTACAAAACAAACACATCTGGTCCTGATGTGCTGCCGCCAAAGTATAATCTAATCCAAATCTTATTTGTGACCATAATAAGAATATTCTGTGGAATTAAGAGAGAATAAGAAGAGACGTGACGAAGTGGCAGAGAAGGGAAAGAGTCATGGTAATCTGGGGGAGAAAAAGGGAGTTTAGGAATCTAATGTAAAACAGTGTATGCCAAGACCAAGATGTCTGTAGGGGGAAAATGTTGCTTTACCATTCATTGCTTTTAATGCTTCATGCCTTCCTAAAGCTGGTCATAAAAACTCTTGGAATAATAGTAAGAAAAGTCAAGTTGATATTTGTTGGGGATGATGTTGGGGCGGGCTTGCTGGTGTGACAGTTCAATAGATCCCCGGACCAGAAGCCCAGCTTAGCTCACCACGGGTGGCCTTGACACCACTTCAAGGAGGGAGAGGGTGAGGCTGCTGGTCACAGGAGTGCATCTCAGCGCTGCAACATCAGGCTTTTAAAAAGGTGCCAGGTCAGAAATGTGCATTTAATAGCTTGCTCGTAATTCATTTTAATTTTTTCAATAAATCTCCATATCACAATCATTATTAAAAATTAATCATAGAAATTAAAGTTTCTTTTTAAGTTGGGTCCCCAGTGTATTTGTCAGCATTGTGAAATGATTTTTTTTAAATGGGTTTTAAGAGGGTAGTGAATGGGTGATCTCCCAGCTTGGAGAGGAGGAGCTAGAGGCAGTGGTGGAGTCATTCCCAGCTGTATGAGTAAGAGCTGATGGTTTGAGACTTTCCTTCCACCAGCAGCACTCTAGGGCCTATGCTGACTGTCTCTGTTTCCTCTTTTTTTTTTTTTTTCCTGTCAAAGAGATAACACTGATCATCTCAAATATCTCTTGGCCTGTCAGATTTGTATCATATTCTAAGTACAAAAACTCTGAGCCAGAAAAGGCATCACACCTTTCCCTGGCCTTCCTTTTACTTGAATCTCCTCCTCCCCACCCCACCCCACCCCCCGCCCCAACTCCCTCTTTTTCTCAGAAACCACAGCAAAGCCCTCAGTCACCAAGCAAGCACTCATGAGCTCTCATGGTGACCCGAGCTGGCGGTCGTCTACAGCAGCAGAGTCTGAAACCCAAATTCAGTCAGCCAAATGTTTTGCTGGGTCTACCATCTCTGATTTTACCTCCCTCTGTCCTTAACCATGAAATAAACCACCCTGTGACAAACCCAGGCATGCCTCCAAATGTGGCATCAATGAAGGGATTTAATTTCTCCCACTGCCAAGCTGAGGGCCTTCCTGAATCTCTGAAAACTAAAGGCTCAGGGCCTCAAAGAGGTCATGTCTCTCTTCCCTGGGAGTTGTTGACATAGTATTTTTTTCAATTATTCTGCAAGGGCTGCAGCCCAGTGTAGCCCATTGGGAGGGTGAAAATCTTATTTTTGAATTTCTAATTAATATTTCTTCTCACCTTCTAGGGGGCCTCCTCTGGGAGGCTCCATCAGTTCTGGTTAGAGGGCAGCTGGCCTCACTGCGTGAACACTGCCTGGAAATGTTGTGATCCCAGAGCTGACTTTGGTGGAGTTCGGTGATGAGCTGCATCATGCAAAGTGCAGCCTTATCCAGGACGCTTCCCTACTCACCAAGAGCTGTAACTGAGGAGGCCACTGGAGCCATTAAAAGGAAACAAAGACAGGAAGCCAGGTTACTTATGCCTCCCTATTTCCAAGGGCTCTGGCAATGCCTCTGGTCAAATTCCCTGTCCTGCCCACCCCCTCAGTAGGAGGGATTCACAGGGCAGTGTGGTCTCATGAATATTTCTTGCATTAAGTTCATTAAACTTCAGATCCCTCAAGGTAAACACCAAATGGGGAATGAGAGTTTCCTGCCTGGAAGATGCTGAGGTTAAACATGGAGAAATAAACCATTCACTGATTTCAAACTTTTCTTGTTGTTTCTTTGACTTTTGCTCAAGACTTCCATATGCTTAATGCTAGATGTGGGGATGTGGGGATTCGGGGTGGGTGGTGTGTGTGTGAAGGTCTAGGGAGGGAATATAGGGTGGGACAAATTGGCAGGTCCTGGCTCCTCTTTTATTACAACCCCAAGACTAATTTGAGGCACTTCATGGGGAGCATTAGTAGACAAAGCTGCCCCTAGGTCCTTCAGCTTCTCTCTGAAGCAGGGGCTGAAAGTTTGCCTACAGGTAACTGATCAAAAGGAACAGACCAACACTGTCAGGGTGTGGCAGGGATGCCAGGCTGACTCCTGCCGGCACCCTCAGATTTGCAGGATGAGGGCTGGACTGTCATCTTGTCCTGGACCCTGAAGCTGCTTTCCAGTGTCTAAGGCAGTGCTTAAGGTACCCTCACTGCTCCACAGCTGTAAGATGTGTGGCAACTAATTTCTTATAACATTTATAATGAAATTTGTTGATTGTTTACTTAAGAAATGTTTTCCTTATTGTCCCTAGAATATTGCCCCTGACATTTACCCACACTTGAATATGCTTTCTGGCATAGGAGAGGGCAGTCGAGTCATAACTAGCATACTAGGTGTCCAATGTGTGTCAGTAGCATCCGTCGGACAGTGAAGCCTAATGATCCAAGATAGGCATTTCACCGTTCACTATGCAGGATACTGAAAAGGCTAAAACAACAACAAATGCAACTATTTGTTGCATGGGCAAAGAAGGGCAAAGGTTGAACATGGTAAGGGGATTCTATCTCTTATACCAACTCTGATTGGTGGAGGTTCCCTGTAGAGAGGCATTTTGGGGCTGTGTCTGGGCTTAATGAGCAAGAACATCATGATCTATTGATGAGGGTGGTGGTCACCCTCATGTATTTGACATAAGCATAAGTAAAGTGTAGGGTGGTTTCCTAACCAACTCCATTTCCACTTTCCCTAGTCCCTTTTCTTAAACTGCTCCCCCAGGAAGAGGCAAGCAACAGCGAGACTCACAAGTGTCCATTTCTGTCTCCACCAGCCCAGGAGGAAGAATTTCCATGAACTTTGGCCCCCTATGCACTGCAGCAAGCATGACAAGGGCCTTTCAGGCAGCAAGGCAAGTCCTTAGTATCCCTTCCACCCCATCTCCCTCCCACCTCTTGTGGTCCTTTGTTGAAATTAAAGCTTAGGAACAGGCATATCTCCTCTAGATCTGTAAAATCCTGTGGAAATTTCAGTAGTGGCACTGGTGACAGTTGTGCCAGGCTTGGGAAAGACATTTTGGTTTTTATATATATATATATATATATATCTCATACAAATTATATGTTCATATTTTAGCTCCAGACTTTCTTTGGTAAATGCCCAGAGAGATAAGAAAAAGGACAGGGAGTGATAAATTGCTTCAAATACTCAAGAACCTCCAAATTCCTCACTAGATGAAAAGCAAATTAAGGATCCTTGACAGGTTAAAATTCAAGTGTTTGGGGTTTCTTCACTGGAGCGAATGAATTTCCAGTTTAATAACTTTCTTAGAATTCCCCCTGCTACTCTACACTGTGATCCTTTCAACAACATGAGCTTATTCCTGGTATGTGTCATGAGTTTTAAATATGACAGTGGCTTTTAATTAAATCCTTGTTTATCATGCAGTTAATGGGCTAAAACTAATGACCAAAGGAAAAACAGGCTTTCAGTGATTTTCTCGCCTATCATATGATAGGCGAGAAAAACAGTAAAGTTATTTACTTGAGGGTGAGTCCGTATAAATGTCATTTCCCCTATTTGTTCTTGTACGTGAGTTCTGGAATGATTTGCGACAGCCAATCACTCTGCCTGGGTACATCAAGAAATTACTATAAATCTGCCCGCAGGAGCTTAGAGATTCAACATCTCCCTTTAGCCAAGAGCTGCTGCTAGGTCTGGGCATGCCGCCATCTGCAATGCGATCCTTGAAATTTGAGATGACAAATCATCAGGGTCACCTTTCTCTCTTTTCTCTTTTTCAGTAATGGAAATAGAATTAAAGTGTTTACTTTAAGAACTTTGAGCACGTACCTGCTAAACACACAGTCACTAGCCTGATTTACCTGGCCTCATTTCTGTGTGTGTCTGCCTTCCGCACCCTTCCGCATCATTGACCCCTCCTCACCCACAATTTCTAAATACTGAATAGGATTTTGAATGTCGTGAGCACCGAGTTACCTTCTCTGCAGTTTTGCTGTGTGACCTTGGGATGGTCACTCAATCACTTGGTACTTCATTGTTGTTTCCAGCTATAAAACAGGGATAATCATACTGCTCTTGAACAACCAAAACAAGGTGTTCTGACAATCAGTTATGGAAGTGAATGTTTACAATGTAAGGAAGAAGCCACAAGTTCCTGACTCTCTTGGATATTCCTGGATGTAATCCCCTGAGTCCTGGGCAGGAAGGTGCCACATAGACACAATGTAGATGGTGGGGATGCTCATGGTCATTAGCACAGGTACACAGAAAACTCATTGACTCCAGGGCACTGTAGTGAGAACGCACTAGAAGTAGAGTTCCCAAGTTGACCATCATGGCCATCAAAATGTTTCTAATTTTCCTTACTTAATCCAAGCCAGCAATCTCAAATTTCTTCATTGGTCATGGAGGAGGGAGATATGATTCAGTCCTGAGGATTTTTGAAGCCTCTAGACTGAGAGGTCTACGTGGGTGGTCCCATGGATTCCATGGATAAAATTAAATGGTTTGTGAACTTGGGAAAAAAGTCTTCATTTTTACTAGCTTTTAACTGAAATTAAGTATTTTTCTGTTACTATAAATATGGGCAAAAAAACCCCCACAATAGTATTAGCAGTACCTATGTCTCCCTCACTGTCAGAAACTGAAGATATTTTCATGGCATTACTATTGTTGCACATACCTTCAAGTATCATTTACACTGATCACTGCTTTGAAACCGCAAAAGTTATCAGACCAGCTGCTAGATTGGTTAATAAAGAACACATGTGTAACAGTATTTCACACATTTGATTAAAAATATTTTTAATTTCAATATAATTGGTTTTCATTGAAACCCTATGTATTTGACTTTGTGTATCTAAAAACATTACTCTGGCTGTGTGCAGTGGCTCATGCTTATAATCCCAGCACTGTGGGAGGCTGAAGCGGGAGGATTGCTTGAGCCCAGGAGTTTGTGACCAGCTTGGGCAAAACAGGGAGACCCTGTCTCTGCAAAAAAATTAAAAAACAAAATTAGCTGAGCATGGCGGCCCGTGCCTGTAGTCCCAGCTACTAGGGAGGTTGAGGTGGGAGGGTGGCTTGGATCCAGGAGGTTGAGGCTGCAGTGAGCCATGATTGCACCACTGTACTTCAGCCTGGGCAACAGAGCGAGACACTGTCTCAAAAAAACCCATTATTCTATAAGCGGTCATAGGAGTTTAAGGCATGGAAAGGTTGAGATTGCCTGTCTGCATCTATCTGCTGCCTCTCAGGAACTGAGGCAAAAGCTTTGAGCAGAAGACAGAGCCCAGGCCTCCCAGTCAGAAGGCCTGGGTCTGAGCCTTGGGTCCATTTCGGTCTAACTGGAGGCTCACTTAGCTTCTATGAGTTTCCATCCCCTCCACCTCATTAAAAAGAGATGGTAATAATTTCCCATATGGTTGATGGGAGTGGGGATTAAATGAAATAACAAAT
Source organism: Rhinopithecus roxellana (assembly GCF_007565055.1). Classification (NCBI taxonomy): domain Eukaryota; kingdom Metazoa; phylum Chordata; class Mammalia; order Primates; family Cercopithecidae; genus Rhinopithecus; species Rhinopithecus roxellana. Next base: position 87,071,781 of record NC_044553.1, on the reverse strand, counting down.
GTCAGGATGTTTTGTAAACTGTAAAGTGCTATGCAAATGCCAGGTATTAATATTCAGTGGTTCCAGGCACTTTTACTTAGCATTTCTAACATCAAGCCAGTAATGAAAGGGAAATGGAAAAAAAAACAAAAAGCAAAAAAACAATCTGGAGGCCAGATGTTTTGTGTGCAAGAAACAGGAGGAGAAAAGTACGTTTGTGGCTTGAATTATGGAACTTTCATGTGTGTGGTTAAGGATATAATGAAATCAGATAGATCTGGGTAAAAATCCTTTCTTCTGCTTAGTGTTTCTGGCAAGTTTTTAAAACTTCTGAACCTTAGTTTGTTCATCTGGAAAATGGGAATTCTAGCTATCTCATAGGGTTGTTGGTAAAGATTAAATAATGCTTATTCCTATGCCAGCACAAAGGGTTTAAGGGCCATGTTTGGATATTTTTCCAAACCCATCGTTTCTTTAATTAACTAAAATTAAGCAAAATTTAAAATTCCATTTCTTAGTTGCAATAGTCACATTTCAGATGCTCTGTAGCCACATGTGGCTAGTGGCTACCACAGAATTGGAGAACATTTCCATTATTATGCAAATGTCATTGGACAGCACTGTGACTCTGTCTGTGAAGGGTTAAATCTGCCCTACAAGCACAGCCTAGATGACAGTGGGTTATTTATTTATTTATTTTTTTGAGACGCAGCCTTGCTGTGTCGCCCAGGCTGTAGTGCAGTGGCGTGATCTCAGCTCACTTCAAACTCTGCCTTTGGGGTTCAAGCAATTCTCCTGTCTCAACCTCCTGAGTAACTAGGACTATAGGCGCATGCCACCACACCTGGCTAACTTTTATATTTTTAGTACAGACCAGGTTTCACCATATTGGTCAGGCTGCTCTCGAACTCCTAACCTCAAGTGATCCACCTGCCTTGGCCTCCCAAAGCGCTGGGATAACAGGCATGAGCCACCACACCTGGCCTACGGTGGGTTAATTTTGTAAAACAAAGCCACAAACAACCTGGGATCTACCCTTCTGATACCCTCCAACCTCCCCCACTAACCCTTCTAAATCTTAGCAGGCTCCAGGTATGGAAAGTGCCCACTCAAGGCCTGTTTGCTCAGAGCATTGAGCATGTCTCCAGTGCCCCCAACACAGTCTCTGGACCTCACGATGATTCTCAAGGGATGGTCAATGCAAGAAAAAGGAGCATTCTTTCTGTGGAATCCTGTTCTTCCTCTTCCACTCCTCCTACCCATTTCTTCACAACGTCTCTGATTATTCTCCCAGCGTGATAGTTCCCATCCTCTGTAATCTCCCCTACTTCTGGATTTATCTAATTAGAATTTAAATTAGGAAAGGATTGTAGGAAAAGTGGTGATTTCAGTGTGCCTTTTCTCTTTGTGTGTTTCACGGTACAGTAGTCCCCACTTATCCACAGTTTCACTTTCCCAAGTTTCAGTTACCTTTGGTCAATCATTGTCTGAAAATATGAAATGAAAAATTCTCGAAAAAAAATTCATAAGTTTTAAATTGCATGCCATTCCAAGAGTGTGATGAAATCTCTCACTTTCCCTCTCTGTCCCGCCTGGGACCTGAATCATTTCTTTGTCTAGCACATCCATGCTGTACATGTCCCCTCCTATAAGTCACTTAGGAGCTGGCTGTTATCTGATCAAGTGTCAAGGTATCGTACAGCTTGTGTTCAAGTCACCCTTATTTTACTTAACAATGGCCTCAAAGCACAAGACATGTGATGCTGGCAATTAGGATATGCCAAAGAGAAGCTGTGAAGTGCCTACTTTAAGTGAAAAGGTTCTTGACTTATAAGGAAATTTTAAAATTTTAAAAATCATATCCTGAGGTTGCTTAGACATTAAATAGGAATGAATCTTCTATCTGAAATTGTGAAAAAGGAAAGTGAAATTCGTGCATTATATGTGTGTGTGTGTGTGTGTATATATATATATAGGTTTCAATACTATCCATGGTTTCAGTCATCCAGACTAAAACTTAGGCACTTCAGACCCCCAGGATATGGGGGTCTTGGAACATATACACCATGGATAAGGGGGATTGCTGTAGAGGAGAACTTGATACCTACTTCCTTTTTTGTTTGTTTGTTTTTTTACCTACTTCTTTTGTTTTTGTTTTTGTTTTTGTTTTTGAGACGGAGTCTTGCTCTGTCACCCAGGCTGGAGTGCAGTGGCGCAATCTCGGCTCACTGCAACCTCTACCTCCCAGGTTCAAGTGATTCTCCCACTTCAGCCTCCCGAGTAGCTGGGACTACAGGTGCGCGCCACAATGCCTGGCTAATTTTTTTGTATTTTCGTAGGGTGTTTCACCGTGTTAGCCAGGATGGTCTCGATCTCCTGACCTCATGGTCTGCCCGCCTCGGCCTCCCAAAGTGCTGGGATTACAGGTGTGAGCCACGGCGCCCGGCCACCTTCTTCCTTTGATAGGGCAATAGCACTGGTCTTATTTGCACAGTCTCATTAAGCTGGTAGAATGGGGGTCACAAAACCAGCAGCCCTGATTTGAAGGATTTCTCTGCAAAGCATTCACTATGCCTCAGTTTCTCCTTTCTAAGATGGTAATGCCACTTCTCACCACTCATCACTTTCCAAACATACTGGAAGCACTATAAAGAAGAGGCTTATAAAATCACTCTTACCAACTAAGAAGCTTAAAATCTCTTTCAAGATGCTTTTCATCTGCTTTCCTTTTCTCAACATATTCTTGGAAAAGATAACCTTCTCTCTTACTTAACTTGTGTGTTTTCTAAAACTAATGAACTAATTTCCACTCATTCCAAAGACATCTTTGTATATACAATATATGGGTCATTGGAAGGGAGGAAAAAACTATAACTTAGAGAAACCTGTCCCCTATTACTTCTTAAATATGAAGATTTATTAGTTAAGTAATGCTAGCTGTTGTAACAGACAAATTCCCAAATATCAGTGGTTTAACACAACGGAAGTTTATTTTTTGTTCACACCTTGTGTTTCATGACAGGCTTTCCATGATCAATCCTGCATACACAAAAGAACCTTCTTTAGTGTCTCTACCTGTTAGATCTTCTAATAGGCCAGCACATTGGATAAGAGAGAATGAAGGCTAGAGCAGAAGGTTTACACAGGTGAGGCTGGAAGTAAGGCACAGCACCTCTTCCTTGCTGAACACACTCTCTGCAACCTGTCCCACTACATGGGGACTTGCTGCAATGGGACTTATTAAAAATTATTCTAGGCAGATAGAGAGGAAAAGGGGTCCTTGGAAAGTTTCCATCTCTTTTAAAGCAGTTCCAGAAACGTTTCTTGTTTAGCAGGAAAGCCCTGGTTCTTAGAGCCGGGCAGGCAACCTTTGATATGCAAATGTTGGCCATTAGAAACTGGGTCCAAGGGAACAAGGCCATTCCTGCCTCCTTCTTCTTCCCCTTGCCCCACACGTTCCTGGCAATATGGCTGCCCCCACATATCCCCACGTGTGTAGAACATCATGGCGCCCTGTATTTGCATATTAAAAGGCTAGGGTGGGAGAGCCAGTTTTTTCCGGGGCTAAGTGAATGACATGCCTGCTCAAACCAATCCTCTGAGCCCTATGCAAATCAGACACTGCTTCCTCCAGCCTCTCCATATACCTGGCTGGTTTCTGCGCACTTGGGGTCCAGTCTCTCGGCTTTGGAACCGCCCCCCACTCTGCCTTCTCTGTACAGGGGAGCTGCTTCTTTCTTTCTTTTCTCTTCTTTCTTGCCTATTAAACTCTGGAATCCTTAAAACCACTCCATGTGTGTCAGTGTTATTTTATCTAATTCGACTTGAGACGAAGAACCCTGCTGTTCTTCCACTCATCGGAGCCTTATCATTGCTATGGCAAAGTTTGACTTTCATGCACAGGCTTCCTCTTTTGCCAGCACAACAGCTGGGAGGGCTTGTAAAACCCCACCAACCTCAATGTTTGTTGCTCATTTAGACCAGAACTTCAAGTCTTAGCTGGGTGGAGTTGGTAAGATCCACAATTATTGACAAAGCTCCTCATCTCCACAACAGAATCCTGACTAAAGAGGATGGGAGGTCTCCGGCCAAGCACAGAGACCCCATCCTAGATTTCATTTCTCTGTTGATAAAGTGATCATTAGGATCTGTGAGTTTAGAGAGACATCGTCTTCAGTGAGCCACAATAATTCCCCCTGAAAACTGATCAGTGACATCTCTGCCAGCCAGAAGTACCTTCTGTAAGAAAGGAAAGGAAAGGAGCCCCAGGTAACCCTCAGCTCTTGGAGTCCTCAAAGACCATCCCCCTACAGGACCTTGGCCCCAGATGTTTCATATCAGATCAGCTTTTCCTCTCCCCAGGGCTCTCTCTAATCATCTCTCACCACCCAAGGCAGTGTCAGCTCAAGCAAGGAAAACTAATTTTAATCCAAGGGCAAGTAAAAATATAATTAAGAAGGTAAATCTGTTTCCCAAATAGCATGCAGTTCTCTGTTGACTGTGCATTTTTTAAAGTATCTGTAAAGACAAAAGACATTCATTCATCAATACAGATACAGCTGCTCATTTGTGCAGTTTGCAATGAAATACAATTGCTTGTTTTTAAGAACCCAGCTTCTGCTGCCCAGTGAGATCTATTTTGGAGGGCAAGAGAGGAAAGAAGAATTCTAACTCAAACCATGGCGCAGAGGGAAATAAAACCCTGCGCAGGCACAGACTTCCTTTTAAATAGGAATGTGGATGAGAAAGACCTAGGATCTAAATTGTCCCCCAGGGTGGAGCTGCTTTTTGCTTGATGTTATCTCAGCACCTTCACCTCACTGATGAAGCCAGTAGATCAAGATGAATAAGCTTTCTTAGTTGCCTTGTTATTTAAACCCACAAGCAGGCCCCTGCCCTTTCCTGTAAGGCTGCGGTGGAACACCTTAGCTGTCGCCTGGCATGCTGCTATGTAAACAAACCAGGCTCCAGATCGTTATTTCAGCAGGTGATTCACAATGAAGGAGCGGCAGGCTGGGTCCCCAGAGCACCGGGTCCTTTCCTGTCCATCCCCCTTTTCTGGAGGGCGGGAAGCTCTTTAGTATGCCCTACTTAACTCCAAATACAAAGAAGTTCGCTCTGTTCCCAAGAAGCCATTCAGTCATAATAGATACAGTTAGAATGATAGCCCAGAGGCTGTGGGTTAGGAAAACACATTTATTAGAGAAGGATCCCTTTCATAATAATTAAGTGACACAAATGAATGCAAGTTAATGAAATCTCAATGGGATTGAATGTGCTCAACCATGGCCCCCACCCCCTGCCCTGGGCAGCAGTAGCAGAGCACGAAGACTCAGGAGGCACAATGGGACCCCATTCTCTCTCTCTCCTGAAATTCTCCCCATCTCCTCCCAATGCTGATCTGAGAGGTAAACCCCTCAAACTCTCCTGGAAGGTGAATCCTGAAGGAGAGGGATGCAAGGACATGGATTGCTGCATTCTGTCCCCTTCTGGTGTGATTCTGGACGGTCTTTCTATACTTCAGCCTCAGGGTTTGCCAGATACAGAATCCTCCCCAGGATATTTTGAAGAACACGAAGTGATTTTTTAAAGAAAGCATTGAAACAAAAATAAAAAGCACTGAAGATGACTGCAATAATACATTTACACAATTTTATCATCCATCCATCCATCCATCCATCCATTCAACAAAAACTTATTGGATATCTCCCTATATCAGGTGCTGGGGTTATAGCAGTCAATGATAATAATAATGATGGTGATGATAACAACAACAACAATAATAGAACTAACAATTGCTCCTGATGTTTCCCAGGCACTGTTCTAAGTGCTTCACCTACATGCCACCCATTCATCCTTGCAACAACCCAATACTACCCAAGACAAGTAAACAAGGCATAAACCCTTTCGGGAAAGAGCATGTAACCCACAGGTGAGGGAGAAAGCCAGGAGCTGAGCACACGTGGGGGCCCTAGCTCTCTGGAAGGCTTTGAAGGCCTCTAGAGGGAGTGTTTCCAGCTGAGCTGAGGCAGGAGGAGGAATGGCTTGGAGCCCAGGAGCGTGCTTAGAGGGGACTGCAGAGGCCATAGTCCCTCTGGCTGGAGTTTAGGGTAATGGTAAGAGGTGCTGTGGGGTGGAGAAGAGGCTGGGAAAGACTTCCTAAAGGAGGTGACAAGTGACCTAAACGATGTGTAGAGTTGGCCAGGAAAGGGTTTGGGGCTGGGGAGGCTGAGAGCCCTGGGGGGTCTAAAGGGAGCTGGACCACAGAGTGTTCAGCCAATAGGTCCCATCAGGTGGTGGGGGCAAGAGAAGTGGCTGGGGGTGGGAGCAAGCCCACCACACAGCTTTGAAGCTGTATGCAGGAAGTTGGATATGGTTGTGGAGAGCACTGTGGCTGCAGCATGCAGCATAAATCCCAGAGGGCTAAAGGGGCATGGACGGTGGGGATGTGACTCCTAGGAGTCTGGGTGACTGTTGAGGGCCAGGGCGGTGGGAAGGCGGCACGAGGCAGGTGATGTGTGGGATAACCAGAAAGCAGGGTGGAGAGAGGATGGGGTCCAGGGTGACTTCCAGGAACCCAACAGATCTGCAGAGTGGTGGCAGGCACACCACTGTGAGGTCTGCAGCCTTCCTGTCTGAGTTCAGGTCACACTTCCCTGACTTCCTTTACTTACAGGGGGAGGGCTACTTCACCAAAGGGAAATGACTGCTGCTGTGGGCTGCTCTGCTCCTTCCCTGCTGTCCCCCAACCCCAACTATACCCCACTGCCCACTTTGGTCCTTGGCGTCTAGCACATACCACTGGTAGGTGTCCACATAGCTCTATAGCCACAGGGAAGCCACTTTTGGATACACATTCTACATGGTCAGGCTGGGGCCTTAGGGCCCATTTGGCCGGGCTCAGTGTCTGAGCTTTATGCGCATGTTTCCACATGTTCTCTGACATCAAGCCGTGTCATCTATGGGCTTTTCCTTCTCCTATAAGATTCTTAATCTGGGATCTCAGACTCTTTCAGGATCTGTGGACTCCAAGGGAGTCCAGGATCACCCTGGGATTATATCTAGAATTTTATGTGAACATGAGGGTTTTTTTTGGGAGAATGTTTATAGCTATCAGATTCTCTGAGGGATTTGTGATCCCCCAAAACTTAAGACCCATTGTTTTGGGCTCTGATTTTCAAGGTTAAAATTTTCCTGGCTAATTTTCCTTCTTATTCTCACCATTGCCTCCCAATGCTAAAGCCCTTGGATAGCGTTCACCTCATCTCTTCACAGTATTGCCAGGAATTCAAAATCAGCATCTGCCTTTTAAAACCTATCTCCATTTTGCCCTGAAAAGCCTCCACTATTCTGCATTATATATTTTTAAATGCTTGGGTGGGCACAGTGGCTCATGCCTGTAATCCCAGCATTTTGGGAGGTCCATGTGGGGGCATCACTTGAGCTCAAGAGTTCGAGACCAACTTGGGCAAAATGGCAAGACCCTGTCTTTATCAAAAGTACAAAAAATTAGCCAGGCATGGTGGCATGCACCTAGGGACCCAACTACTCGGGAGGCTGAGGTGGGAGGATTGCTTAAGTCTGAAAGGTGGAGGTTGCAGTGAGCCAAGATCATGCCACAGCACTCTAGCCTGGTGACAGAGTTGAGACCTCATCTCAAAAATAAATAAATAAATACTTATTCTGCATATTTATAGTTTATTGTATTAATAGAAAAAATTCTTATTATGGTGTCCTTCTTGCAGATCTCCATCCCTTTTGAAGAGGGCCAAGTTTGCCATGCTTTTGCCTGATTTCAGGCCTTCTGACTTGGTAATGACAATGGCTAACATTGGCTGGGAGCTTGTTATAAGTCAGGCACTATGCTAAGCACTTGTATTATCTAATTTAAAACCCTTAATGCCATGAAATAGACATTATATTATCCCAATTTTAAAATAAGAAAACGGGGCATACAGAGTATAGCAGGAAGGATGTGGCCGAACCAGAACTCAGAACCCAGAACTAGAACTCAGGTAGCAGAGTTCCAGAGCCTCATGTTAGCCTCCCATCAATCCACAGATTCACTTCATCTGTTCACTATCACTGTCTAGCTTGCTCCCTAGCCTGGAATCAATAACTTGGAGTCAATGTCATCTGAAGTCAGATCCTAACCCCTCTCACTGATGTCCCTTTTGGACAAGAGCTGTTTCACAGAGGAAGTGGTAGCTTTTGAATGATAGGAACACTGTAGCCAACGTCAGTATCTCTTGTCAAGAGGTGATGTGAATGGCCAGGGAAGGTTCTGCTACTGTCTCTCAAATACTTTCCTAACCTAGAATTTCCTAGTATCTGAAATTCCAGCATTAGAGAGTAACTCCTTTGGATTGGTTTTGTCCTACCCAATCCTACTCCAACATACACTTGAGTCTCTTAAAAAGTAGGAATCACCTGGCATATGAATCATGGAGGCCCATGCGCTATGGCATTAGCCCTGAACAAGTTTGAAATCAGAGGATGTTCAATGAGCGAGGCAAATATGTAAAAGGATACTATTGAAGGTGTTGCCAAGGACCAGCCCTGCCTCTGCACCATATTGGAAGGAGTTTCATGCACTAGGCTCATCACAGGATCTTCCGATACTAACTCCCTAGTGCCTTGGCTTTTGCTTCTGCAGCTAAGAGAGACCGAAGAAGGACCACCCAGCACTGTCCAAGGCTCTTTGGGGGTAAGTTCTCTTGCCTATCTCCTTTGTGAGGTTGGGGAGCAAGTGACCTATCACCTCTGGGAAGTCAGTCAGTGGCCTGACATTTCCTGACATTAGAAGGATCAGCTCTGGTTTCTGAGAAAGGTGGTCCTATGATTATCACAGGGGCAACATTACCCCCAGAGGGTTGCAAGGCAAGTGCATGTAGCTAATGGCATGAGGACAGGTAGAACCCCAAGATACTTCCCCTGGGCATCAGTGTCAAACAGCAGCTTCTCCTTTTTCCTGTAGGGGGGTGTCTGGACTTTCATGTGTAAGAGGCTTTAGTATGGGCTGCATTGTGTCCTTCCCCGCCACCACCAGATTCATATGTCCTTATAATAAAAGGAAATATAGGCCGGGCACAGTGGCTCATGCCTGTAATCCCAGAACTTTGGGAGGCCGAGGTGAGCAGATTACTTGACGTCAGGAGTTTGAGACCAGCCTGGTCAACATGGTGAAACCCCATCTCTACAAAAACTACAAAAATTAGCTGGGTGTGGTGGTGCATGCCTGTAATCCCAGCTACTCAAGAGGCTGAGGCTTGAGAATTGCTTGAACTTGGGAGGCAAAGGTTGCAGTGAGCTGGGATTGTGCTACTGCACTCCAGCCTGGGTGACAGAGCAAGACTCCATCTCAAAAATAAACTAACTAAATAAATAAATAATAAAAGGAAATGTGGAAACACAGAGAGACACCAGGGGTGTGCAGGCACAGAAGGAGACCATGTGAAAACGCAGCAGGAGGGTGCCCTTCTGCAAGCCAAGAAGCACGACCTCACCAGAAACCAACCCTGCTGGCACCTTGCTCTTGAACTTCCAGCTCCCAGAAGTGTGAGAAAATGATTTTCTGTTGTTTAAGCCACCCACTCTGTGGGATCTTGTTATAGTAGCCAAGCTGATTAATGCAGGTTCCATGAGAGTTAAAGCAGGCGTCTTCAGAATGAGATGGACCTAGATGATCGTTTGAGATGAAGGAAGAAAACATGGTAGGATTTATTTCTATTGATTTTTATCTGACTCTATGCTAGTTTCAATTTCTTGTATATGTTTTAAAATGTACCTAATAGATGAAGATGGAAAGACATGCGTAAAATGTATAGACACATGACATACTGGGGGATGTGTGCTGAAACAAATTTTATGGATGGGGTAAAACCCAAAAGTGTGGAAACCACTGAGCCCAGATAGGTGGCCATCTGTGTATCTCTAAATCCTAAAGACAAATAAGAATAATTTCTTTTTTTATAATTACAAGTGCCCTAAAGAGTTTATCATCTATTCCCTCAGCTTACTGAACATGTCTGAGGAGCTACTCCTTGCCTATATCAGGGGAGATTTATGTTGTTGTTACTATAATTGTTATTTATGAGCGCTTGTGAATAATGGTTCATAGAATTGTATTCTTTCGAACAGACTAGAGGCAACAGAAAATTGATCCATTAAAAACAGTGCTTCTCTTAAACGTCTCAATTTGACCCATCTCCTTTTTTCTTTCTGCACTTGAAGACAGCAATTTAGGATCCTAAAATTGCCAGAATTACTAAGCACTAATAGTATGAGGGAAAGGCATTTTGCAGATCTCAGCAACTTTCCCTCCCAGTCCTACCCAGTTGTATTCAGGCCCAAATTCTGGTCTCAGACCAGACTTCAAAGAGCCTGGCCAGACTGAGGGAGTTGAGTCTCATTAACCCCTGTCTCTAACCACAGGGACTCTGCTCATGACCCATTGAAAATCTGTCAATAGGGAAGGTAAGTGTACGTATCCCCATTTTTTTTTTTTTTTAAGTAATTGTGGATCTAAGACTCTGGACATCAAAGAGAAATCCTGTCAGGCCTTATGGTCCCCTGAGGAGGTCATGGTCTACTTCAGGCCGATGGCCAAGTTCACTCTTTGCTTGGTGATTAGGCAAGAACCATTTATCTCCATTTTAAGGGGGAAGATCCCCTGCTGGGATGCTGAAGTGGGCCAGTTTGTCCTGGCTCAGCTGAGCTCAGACTCACTCAATGGTCTTGTAATTAAGCAGGACTTAAAAGCTCTTTGGAGTGACTTCCCCTGGCAGATATTGCTGAAATGTGAGAGAGTATTTCTGATATACATGGTAGCCTTGCATCAAATTATACCAGCAAATGTTTGAAATGGAAAAAGTCAATGCTATGTTGGTGACATTAAAATTGTCTCTTTGGCTGAGTGTTAATCTTCTTTCATTGTTTAAATGTGCCTACCAGGCCCAGGAGAGTCACAAATCTGCATGAAGGGGAACGCTGCTCTTAGAATTAGCTGGCAGATATATGGTTTTCCTGACTGCTGGTGAGGAGGCTGTGCAGGCTGTGCATTACTTATGCCATTAATACTTGGGAGTCACCATGACCCATGTCCTAAATAGGCGCCCCTTTGACAGGAGCATAAGCAGAATTGGCCCCCAAAGTCACATTGCTTTTGAGACCAATCAGGCCATTTCTAGTTTGACCTCTCCATGGTGAAATGGAACATAATATCGTTTCAGGACAACATCAGTCACCCACAGAGCCATGTAAAAGGCCTGATAGCCTTGCTCAGACCACACACAGATTTGTTTCTCAGCTTTCTGGAATAAGTGGAATGTGACTACGTAGCAAAAGCAAAAGCAAAAAGGTACTCTGCCAGCAGAAGATCTGGTGTGGGATACTGACTCTTCTTTTTTACGGATGTGAGATCTTAGGTTAAGTAACAACATTTCTCTGGGTCTTGGTTATATATTATATATAACAGAGTAACAGTATGTATATAAAGGTATTTATTATAAAGGTATTTATACATATATATATACACATATACATGTGTGTGTGTGTGTGTGTATATATAAAGGTATTTATTCTTTTCAGATTTCTTCCAAGAAAGAATATAAAAGTATACATATGCTGTATATGTATATGTACATACATACATATATGTATACATATAATGCCTTTATATATGTAAATACCTATTACCTTTATATAAGTATATATAAAGATATTTTTTATATATAAAGGTATTTATAATATATATAAAGGGATTTATTATAAAGGGATTTATTTTAAAGGTTACAAAGATTTATTACAAAAATTTGACTACAGTGTATCATTGCCAAGTTATCTTAGCATAAAGTTTGAAACAATCTAGGCCCCCAAAATGGTAGATATTTTATATATATGTATATACAAACATATTTATATACCTATATACACATATATGTATATATGGTAATACCTTTCTATATATAAAATAAGATATATAATACCTTTATATAATATATACTTGTATATATATATATACATATATAAAAAAGTATTAGAAATCATCTCTGAGTTATAAAACTAAGGATGATTTTTACTGCCTTTTCTTGTTTATTTTTACCACACATTCTAAGGAAAAAAATCACAAAAAAATAGAGCTTTCATATGAAAAGATGGTCAACATTATTAGTCATTAGGAAAATGCACATCAAAACCACAGTGAAATACCACTTCACATCCACTAGGACAGCTATTATCAAAAAGATAGATGATAACAAGTATCTTCGAGGATGTGAAGTAATCAGAAGCCTTATACATTGCTGGCACAGTCATCTTGGAAAACAGTTTGAGAGTCTCTCAAAAAGTTAAACATAGAGCTTCCATATGCCCCAGAAATTCCGCCCCCAGGTATGTATCCGAGAGAAATAAAAGCATACATCCATAAAAAACTTGTACACAAATGTCATAGCAGCATTATTCATAATAGCCAAAAAGTGGAAACAATCCAACTGTCCATCAACAGAAGAATGAATAAACAAAATGTGGTCTACCTATACTACAGAAGATTATTTAGTTGTAAAAGGAATGACATATCAATGCATGCTACAGCACAGATAAACTTTGAAAACATTTTGCTAAGTGAAAGAAGCCAAACACGAAAGGCTCCATACTGTAGGATTCCATTTATATGACATGTCCAAATATGCAAATTCATGTAGATGGAAAGTAGATTAGTGATTGCCAGGGGCTGAGGGTAGGAAGAACGGCCGGTGACTGCTAATTGGTACAGAATTTCTTTCTGGGGTGATGAAAATATTCTTGAATTAGATGGTGGTGATGGTTACACAATTTGTGAGTATGCTAAAAACTACTGAATTGTACACTTATCCCCAAAACCTCCAAAAGTAGGGCTTTCCCCTCTGCCATTAACTCTTTCACATACTAACGAGTCACAGTCAAGGTTTCCCCACATACGTGAGACCAGTATCCCGGAAGCCCTTTCTCTGTCTTCAGAACCACAGGAAGTACAAAGTTCAAAATGTATGAACACCGTGTTTTTATTTTCTATATTTGGATGCTTTGACATCTTGGGATTTTGCTAACCCTGTAGGGACTGCCTCTTCCAGGGCTACCTAATTCCTAGAGATAGTAAACAAATAGCCCATGAGCATGCCTTTCATACACAAACCAGCCCATCCAGAGCCCACACCCCAGCCTCTTGCTTTATGGCTCTCACATTCTGGGCCACTCTCCCTTTCCCTAATCATCCCAGAGCCAAGTACCAAAATACCAGGCAAGGCTATTCCCCAGAGCCTGCTGAAATTATTCAAACTAGCCAATCCTAAACCTGCTCGCCTTGCCTTGCTTGTTTCTTCCTGCGGAAACCACAATAGAAGCTCTTGCCCACCACGTATTCCCTTGCTCCTGTTTCCTCCTGTTCCCCTGGTGCCTCCTGTTTTTAGAGCTCTGTGAGTATAACAAACTTCTCCCTTCATGGCAGTCATTTCCATGTCTGTGTGTCTTACCATACCCGATTAAAACAAATCTTGGGTAACCTTAAGTCAATGTACCTCTGGATGCCTGTTAAGCCCTGGCCTGATACATTGCAGGAAGTCACATGACAGTCATAGACATCAGTGCTTCTAGGAGATAAATAACAGAAAAGGCAATAACTGGTATTGTTGGAATCTTCCTCCAGGACTCCTGAATCCCATGGTTAGGGACTGATTTTTCACATCCACTTTGTCCACACATAGCAATTACACATTTCTACCCCATTATGTGTTACTCATGGAAACCCAGGTCTTAAAGTTTCCACATAAACACACACACACACACACACACGCATGCATAAATCTATCACACACATATATCCCAGTGTCTTATTGGTATGTACGTGTGTGTGTGTGTGTGTCTCACATCTGTGATGGAGTAGGAAGTAGGAACTGGTTGATTTGGGTTTGCTCTGAATTACCACATCTAACTTGACAAAATTAAAACGGTCCATCTTTCATTCTCTTCTTTCTCAAAGTCTGACGGGCCATCTGAGACATAAAATGGGATTAACCCTTAAGGTACTAGAAACAATCCTCCGACAAAGGTGATTGTCCCTGCAAATATGTAGCACACAGCCACATAATAGACCCCAGCTCCCTTTCCCTCAAACAACACAAGAAGTTTCATTTTTATGGAATACTAGTATATAAGTAAGATAGAAACAACTGAATTTGTTGAGCACAGAAGTTGTAAAAGTGCCCCCAAGGTCTTGAAGAAGTAAGTGCACAAATTGTGTACCCTGGGAGACAGGGAAGAGAAGAAAATCAGCCTTGAGAAGGCAAACCCAAACCTGGGATGAGAGACAGTCATTCCAGGCTGTTTGTGGTCTGAATTCAGCTGGTAATACATGAGTACCCTGTGCATCCTGCCTGTTTTTTTCCATAGCCCTTGGAGAATCATCCTTGCCTGACCAGATCCACTAAATAGGAATAAAACCAAACCACACAAAATGCAACACCAAAACTGGATAAGCCTGTACTGTCTTTGATGAAGATCTTTCTTCTCAGACTTACTAAATGAATGTGGATCAATGGAATCAGAAACAGTCACCAAGATCTCACAGAATTCTTCACCTGAGGTCAATATAGTAGGTCTTCACTTGACATCCTCAGTGGGTTCTTGGAAACTGTGACTTTAAGTGAAACAAGATATATTAAAAATAAACTTTTTTTCCTCATCAACTTCATGATGAAACCCAATGACATTATTGCAGGAAACGACATTATTCAATGACATACTGTATCTTTTGCTTTAAGTCACGTTTTACGAATAAGGATTTACTGTATCTTTGTTTGGAGTATGAGATTCCTTATCTGTTAAATAGGGGTAATAATAATAACTATTTTATAGAAATACTGGGAATAATAACAAGGTAATGCATCTAAAACCTCGACATATACCAAAGGAAGGAAAGACAATGTCCCAAGCTTATACAACCTGTTAGAAAACTGAGACTCATTTCTGCTCCTTTAAGAAAAAAAAGATAAAGGAAGAAGAAGGTACAATCTATTTCAAATGATTAGTCGTCACATCATTTTCCTTCTAAAGAACACTCTCCTTCTGGTTTGATTTTGGATCCACAACTAATGTGCAATTCCACTCCAGTTTCCCTTCAGCAACTCTCCAGAAGTGCAATATTGGTTCTTTGTCTTAGGGATATTTCACTTCCTCAATCATGTTAAATCAAACAAACCTTCCATACCAGCAAACAGAAAGGAGCAGCTCTGGGCCTCTGAACTAATTTGCACTAGCAAAACTGATCAGGTCCTCCTCCAGTGTCTTAATTAGGAGTCTTAATCCTTTTGATTTAAAACCGGAAGAGATACAGGACATGGTAGGAAATTCTTAGCATATTTATTCAATACAGACAAATAGGGCTTAGAAAGTTCACTTAATATACAGTGTCAACAGAAATATATGTCCCTTTCTTTCTAATAATTCTTCTAGGATAAAGTGTGGCTCACTCTCAGATTGGAACCATCAGTTTTCATGTTCTCTTTCATTTAAAGAGACAGTTATTTCCAAACCACTCCATGTTTCCAGAGATTTTTGACTGGTTTGCTTTATTTTCTCCTCTGACATAAGGAGAGAGTGGCTCAGAGAATATATGCAATATTATTCACATTGAATTTTTAAAAATGTGATGAATGGGTGGTGGTTGATGGAGGTTGAATGCAAGAAAATGAAAATAGAATAACAATGATTATGAACTATCTCTGCAGACTCGAATAAGTCTTTCAATACAGATGCCAAAATGCCTTGGATTTGGTATAAGGTAGGTTCTACTTGAACCCTATCCAAGCTGGTTCAGTTCTGGAGGAAACAAAAGGATGTTGTCAAGGTACACTGATATGGTGCTTCCAAGGGAGTGCTAACATGTATGTTCAGTAAATAGGACAGCAGGGGACTCAGGTCAGCATCAGTGACATCATCCATTTACATGATTGTTCAGGCTTCTGGGCAGCTTACTTTTTATAAGACCATGTGCATATGGGTATTTATTAAAAACTAGGCAAGGGTGTTGATGACTGGGTGAACTGCAGACACTTTCAAAAGGTTTATGTGAAAGAGATTCCACGGCTGTGCGGTTCCAGTACCCTGCCCAGGCCATCAAGCCATTTTCTCCTACAGAAAAGTGGTCAGATCCTCAGAAACCACAGCTTCTTAAGAAGAGCACCCATAATTTTGGATGCATCTCAGCATTGAACCCAAGCGATAGTCATTCATGGAATCATTCCTAGGATACTCTAGAGGAGCCTCAATACCTTGATCTAGTATAGTCTTTAATCATACTTAATAATCAATGCACTTGGTGCAAACTACCTGGGCTCAGGTTCACATTGGAATCAGTGGCGTCACGTTCCTTTTCATGTAAAAAGGCAGTCTTTTCAGATCTAATTGTTCATGAATGGAAATATAGCCTAAGTTAATCTATGTTAATAAATCTTAAAAGAATTAATTTGATTACTTTTAGGAACATGGGGAGTAAGCCTAAATAGGCAAATTGTAAAAAATAAAATAAAATAAAAAATTAACCACAGGTGTTTAAAATACTCTCTTTAATGTGTAAAATAATGAGCTGACACACTATTTTTTACGTTTAAAAGCCACTGTCATATCTTTTATTTCCTCTTATTATTCTTACAGTACCCCTAGGAAGTTGACAGGCCATATTTCTATTTTGCAGAAAAACAAAATAAAACGAAACCGACTCAGAAGGAAAGCTAAGTAACCTGTCTAGGGAAATACAGATGCAGGATTGGAGTTTTTTCTTTCTACTATCAGACTCTAGAAGGATTTGCAAGGAACATATTGGCTGTCTGTGTGTCACTGAGCACTTCTAAAAGACTGACAGGTGATACCGAAAAAATGTAATCCTCTGAAATATCTTAAACATCCACCCCTGCAGTTTTGTTTACAACCTGAAGCTGCACTATCCTTTAGGCAACAATCTGCTTGAGATAAGACAAACTTCAAAAATTCACATTCCATCCACGTTATCAGTAATTCTGAAACTGGTAAAATCTAAGCCAATAAGATTTTATCGTTTACTGCTCCTTGGCACATAACCACTACACACAATCTAAAGCCTGATACTACACAATTATCCTATAAAGTGGGCATTTTTTGGTCTCCCAAAAGTGCTGCTCGGCTCCACATCAATGGGTGAAAGCAGGAACATAAAAAACAGCCTCATGTAACTGTGGGTAACATCTCACCTGCAGAGATGGGGAGGGCTGAGCAGGTTTGGATGTTGGCAAATACATTCCCCAGTTTCCCCAACGATGTTATTGATTAGTCTGCTGCAGACCCCAATCATGGGAAGAGACAAGCTGCATAAGCATATGAAACAATTACAGATCAGCACACCCAGCTGGCTGTCAGCACAGAAAACTGCAAGCACCACTGAATAATTATGGCTTGAGCTATTGATTGAGACCACGGAAGAGCGTCATCCAAATGCTTTTAATTTGCCAAACAGGGAGAAGTGTGCTGGAGAGAGGTTGCTTCCAATAACTGCATTTCTTCCTCTGCTAATTAAGGGGAGAACTTAACAAGGTGGTGGGGATTGTTTTTAAATCTTGCCCAGTTAAATCAATGGCCAATTGAAAGGTGGTGAATGAGAGATGAAGGGCTTGCCTTACATGGCTTAAATCAAGTGGTCTGGGATGAGTGTGGATCCTATGGAAGGCCCTAGGCTGGTCAAGAACCCAAGACCGTCACTGGTCAGAGGGCTCATGTCACACTGGTAAAAGAGATGATGGCCCTAAGGCTGAGACAGCAGCTGGAGATGATGGCCCTATGGCTGAGACAGCAGCTGGAGTCTGAGCAGAGTCAAGGTCTCCTCCTTGGGTTCATACACTTTTGCTTCCCCACTGTGAGGTTTGTCTATCCCTTAGTCTCTTCCATCCTTGGGCCTCATCCTTGATGAAGAACATTATTACCCAATTGGAGCTGATGGGTGATTTTATAAAAAAACATTATTATTAACTGACGTTTATAATTTATTTAGACTGCCTTAGTTTTGACTTAAGGTCCTTATTCTGTTCCACCCATCCAGGATGCCACAGTACATGTAGTCATCATATCTCCTTAGGCTCCTCTAGGCTGTGACAGTTTCTTTGATAATGTTGGCAGCTTTGAGGATTACTGGTCAGGTATATTGCAGGATGCTATTGGAATTTTTCTGATGTTTGTCTCATGCTTAGACAAATAAAAAGCACAGGATAAAGTTGGCATAACCAAGGCGAGGAGGTAAAATTAACTATGGATAACAAATGTACGCAATAATCCCCCTTCCTCAAGCATACCACTCCCTTCCCCTGACACACAAACATTTTGTATTCCAAGTGGTTTCGATAGCTGGATAATTTTTTTCTCTACTGCCACCTCTCCTACTATTCTTACGTATTAATATCATTTTAAGTCTTTCAAAGGATATTAATCAAGTTTTTATTATAACACAATAAAACCCATGACAATATGTCTTCACTTTTGTTTTAAGCGCTTCACATGTGACCCCACATGGTCATAATTGTCTTAAGATCCCAGTACTACTGGGATTTTAAGATTTGAACAAACTCTTCTCAGAGGTTACACTATACTAAGCTCCTAAGACAACTTCACCTATTTGTACCTCTCAAGAATAGCTTTTAAACTTCAAAAACTGTCAGATATTCTACCAGATGAAGTGCCCATCATAAAAAGAATAAAAAGTTAAATAGAGCTGGAGTTGCTTAACGTAGAGAAGAAAAGACTATGGGTGACCTAATTACAATCTTCTTGAATTATGGAAGATTGAAAAGAGTCACACAGACTTGGGTTCTAGTCCTGGCTCTGCCACAAACTATGACCATGGACAAGTTACTTGACCTCTCTGTGCTTCAGTTTCCCATCTGGAAAATAAGTAAAGTAATGCTTACCTGGGAGGGCTGTGGTAGGTTTACAGGGAGGTAATGTATGTAATGGGCTTAGCACAGTTCCTAGAACAGGCTGTGTTAGTCAATAAAATTTAGCTTCCACCTCACCTGCTACATGATATTATTACCTATGATGAAAACAAAATCACTTAATATTTTTATGAGATTTGATAGCTTAGAAAGCACTTTCTCATAATTTAGGGTGACAACCACTGTCCTAGCCCTTCAAAGCCCAAATAAGAGGAAGTGGATTTTAATTCAAGGTAATACTGATTTTGGTTAGATAAAGAACATTTTTGGCCATGGAGATAATAAAACTCAAGAACAAGTTTTCTGGGGGCTGTGGACTCCATCCTTGGGGGAGATTCAAAAGGGAGTGGGTGTCTCAGGGCACGCAGCCTTGACTTCACCCCCACCCAACTGCTATCACATTCCTGGCTGGCGGGAATAACATTGTGAAGTTCTGGGATGCAGAGGAGGTGAATGAATCACTCACTGTGCATCCTCTGGACACTCTAAACCTATTTCCTGCCTCTGGGAATCTTCCAAGTTCTGCCTCCTGAGCCCACAGTTTCCTGGAGTTACATTTGTGTGGTGGAAATAAATCTTAGTGTATAACCCAGTGTGAAAATAATATCTTTTTTCTGTATTTTAAAAAATAAATCTAAATATAACTCTGATCCTCCTAGCCGGGCTTGTGAGAAACTCAATTTCAGTCATTTACAGGCTGCTCCCCAGGGTTGCACCAAGACTCTGGGGTTCCACCTGGTGTTAAAGCACTGGGAAGGCTCTCTGGTCCTGCAAAACCTCCAGGCTGTGTTACCGGTCCCTGGCCTTATCACAATCACAGTATTAACCATGCAGATTGCAGTTGTCTGGTTAGATATCTGTCTCTCCTTTTAAAGAGTGAGTCACTTTGAGGGAAAGGGTGGTGTCTTTTATCACGAGATCCCTGGGACTGGTGCATGGACTATTAGGTAGCAGGGTGTGGTGAATGAACAAATGTTTCCTTTATAGGACTTAGTCCATTATGTGCTACTGTAACAAAATACCACAAATGGGGCAATTTATAAAAAGAAATTTAGTGGCTCACAGTTCCAGATGCTGGGAAATTCAAGATCAAGGTGCGGGCAGGTTTAGTGATTCTGATTCCAAGATGGCACCCTAAATGTTTCGTCCCCAGTGAGGAGAGGAATGCTTCATCTTCACATGGCAGAAGGAGGGAGTGCAAAGAGGCAAAAGAAGGCTGAACTCCCCCTTTTATAATGGCATTCATGCCGCCCATGAGGGAAGGTGGAAGTTTCATGGCTTAACCACCTCTTAAAGGTCCTACTCAACCTGTTACATTTCAGCATGAGTTTTAGAGGGGACAAACATTTAAACCATAGCAACACCTAGTACATTTGATGACTTTTTCCCCTAAGACCATGAGCCCCTAAGACCATGACCTTCCCCTAAGACCTGACCATGAGGGAGAGGACGGTACCATTACATCTATTTCCTTAATGCGTGTAGGCCTTAATAAATAAGTGTTCCTTGAGCAAATGATTGAATACTGCTACTTTTCCTGCCCAGTGCGTTGTCGTGGTTTGTTGGTTTGCACACTGCATTGCTCATGGGCAGGACTCTGTCTTAATCACTCTAACAGACTGTCAACTGTTCCCACACCTGTTTTCTCTTTCATAGAGTCTGTGAATTTTAGCTGGGCACTCTTACAGAGATAGTGTTTTCCAGGCTTTCTTGAAAGGTCACATGACTAAGTTCTGGCGGAAGAGATACCAGCAGCAGTGATGGACACAGCTCACGGGATTCCTTCCGCCCACTGACTAGGGTGCAGATGTGATGGGAATTTGTCCTGGACCAAATTCCCCTTGTCCTTGAGAGGAACACCCTAGGAATAGTGGAGCAACAAGAGAGGAGGAGGCTGGGTCCCCAGCACTTTGGGTCTTCCATGTTGGATCCAGGCTGTTGGGTGCAAGAGAAATCACTTCTATCTTATTTAAGCCACTGTACTTGCTGTCTCTATGAAAGCAGCCAAATCTTAATCCCGAATAATACCTTCATCTTGGTACCCTCATTGCCTGCAGCCTGGTGCCTGCCATCAGCAGGCCACCGTGGCTCAAGACCCCTTCCTGTCCTGTTCACTTTCATGTTTTCATCCCACCATGGGGAACTCCCAGGGAAGGCTGCGCAGAAGCCAGGAGGCAGCACCCTTTGCAGCTCCAGCCTGAGTCGGCAACAGTTTTCAGTTTAATGAGATGACACTAATGATTGTGCCTTTCTGGGATGAGTGGGCCTGCCCTCCCTAAAGACCTGTGGAAGGTCTGGCATTTTTATCATTCCTGAACTTGAAGGTCAAGGGGAAGGCAGGCATCTCAGAAAGGAGCAGGACCCACAGAACATGCATTTGCTGCCCTAGAATCAAGTCTGAACTTCAGTGAAAGGGGTTGAGCAGTACCTGGGCCTGCTTCACTCTGGCAGGTGCCACTGAAAATGCTCCTTCTCCATCCTCTGCATTTGCCAGGACACGCCACACAGAACACCTGAAAAGTGCTGTTTGCTTGGCCTCTAATGATTCTTCTGGCTTTATCAGCACACACGGCCCATCGACTTCTAGCCCTTATGCAGCCTCCGCAACCCTGATGCCCTGGGGGTGACAGCTGTGGCTCATCCTGATTTCTTCCCTGCTCTGGGTTCTCAAGGGAAGCCATAGACCCTACTTCATGGGTCCCTGCCCCACACATCCTTACTCGCCAATCTCTACCCAATGAACCCCCATTCCTCAGACTCCTTCCCCAAGGATCCCTGCTTACTCCTCAGCCACACTGCAGCCATTCCATTCATGGACCCTCCATGGAGCTTTGCTCCTCTTTTCTGAACCCGGGTGCCCAGGACAGAGAAAGGCACTATTATTCTAACCATCTTGATTTTGTATTTTTGGAGGTGTGGGGAGTAAGCATCCATTTCTCACTCATGAAGATCAGTAGGGTCTTGGGAGGCTGACTTTCTTATTTTATCCAACATCTGTTCAGCGCTTACTGTGGGTCAGGTGCTTTGCTAAGCACTTACAATGTAAATTGGCTTAGGGAATTCTCTCAGTTACCTTGTAAGGCTGGTGCTATTATAATCCCCATTTTACAGATGAAGAGGTATAGGCTGGGGGAGATTCAGGAAGTCACCCTGGTAATCCAGTTCATAGCAGATAAACCCCAGGACTAGGATTCACACCCAAGGAGTCTCACCCAGGTGCCTCCTCTTTCCCTGCTGCCTCAGGTGCATCCCCAGCATTCTAAAGCAGGCGGTCTCTGACACAGATGCAAATGATCTTCACTGAGGGGAGTAGTCTGGGAGGGACCAGCTGATCAGTATCATGCGTCAGCTACACCAGACAAGTGGTAGAGCTGGACACAGAGCATGAGATCAGAGGTTAGACTAATGGAGTGCAAGGCATGTGGGACAGAATGGGGCAGAATGGGGTGGGATGGGGCAGGGTATAGCTGAGAGTAAGGCAGGAGGTTAGGCACTCTCTGTTACTGGGTTTTGGCCACCTGGGTCAAAGAGAGGCCATGTGAGTCGGGGAGCAGTCACCTGGCTTGCAGGTGCTGGTAGGGGCCTGGCATGGGGAAGGGCTGAGGGGTAGGTAGAATGTTAGCACCTCTTCCCGATAGTGAAATTAGTTGCTTCTTACTGCTCCTCTCCCCACAACCCCATCCTTCAGATTCCAGGAGAAGCAGAAGAAGGTTCCAGGGTGTGTGACATCAGTGTCTCCTCCAGTGAGGACAGAGGAGGCCTGAGGGTGTGAGTGTGACCCCCATGTGAAGCCCTTCTCTCTAACCTTGTCTTCGCTCTCTGCTGCAGTGTCCTGCAGGGTCAACGCTAACTCACAAGCAGCAGTCCTTGCCAAACCAGCCTTCCTCTGCCACAGCCCTTCTCCATTTATTTTCAGATTTTATGTGCTTTAAAATAGCCTTGCTGATAGGTGCCAAAACCCAGCAGACCTGAAAAACGCTTACCAGGACGAGAAAACTGAAGGACGCCGGCTTCTCAACATGACTCAAGGCTACACCCACTCTCTCTGATGGTTCCTTTCTCTCTCCTAGAACACATCTCAAAGCACAGAGACCCCTGCAAAAAAACCTTTCCCAACCAGGTCTACCAGACGCTCCCTATTAACACAAATTCTTGTAAAAAGTTCGTTAAAAGTTGTCCAGGTGCGGTGGCTCATGCCTGTAATCCCAGCACTTTGGGAGGCTGAGGCGGGCAAATCACCTGAGGTCAGGAGTTTGAGACCAGCCTGGCCAACATGGTGAAACCCCGTCTCTACTAAAAATACAAAAATTAGCTAGGCATGGTGACAGATGCCTGTAATCCCAGCTTCCTGGGAGGAGAATCGCTGGAACCCCAGAGGCAGAGGCTGCAGTGAGCTGAGATCACGCCATCGCACTCCAGCCTGATGTCACTGGAGTGTCACTCTGGCGACAGAGTAAGTCTCCATCTTTAAAAAAAAAAAAAAAAAGGTTCATTCAAAGTTAATAGAAACTATGGACCCTGAGGGCTGCAAAATGGTCTGGCAAGAAAGAAAATGTCATTTTCATCATCCAGATGCTGAATAGATTCACACTGAACTTGGATTTGCGCTGTATTGGGGGACAGAGGGAGGGAGGCAGGATGGCCGCCAAACACCTGTTCAGCCTCTCTGCTCCTTTCCTCTTCCCCATCAGCCCCTCCGAAGTTTTAGACGCCCAGGAGGGGCTGCCTAAGGGTATTTATACCTAGGGAGGTCTCAGCACACCTTACATCACAGGCTGAACTGGCTGCTTCAACTATTCATTTCCTCAACAAGTGGTATAGTAGCCTCAGATACTTATACCCTTGAAAGACAGAAATATATAAAGTTAATATAAAACATGGTCTTTGACTTCAAGGAGAGTTAAAAAAAAAAAAACCCATAGTGCTAAGGGTGCACATAGAAGGGGCACCCAGTGCCTTTGGGGGTTAAGGAAGGCTCCCCGGAGGAAGTGACCTTGAGGCTGAGACTGGGAGGGTGAAGAGGAGCTGGCAGTCAAGTGGCGGGGATGATGCATAGGGAAAAGATGCTCCGTGCAGAGGGAAGGGCATATGCAAAGTACCAGAGGGGAGGAAGAGCAAGCTGTGTTGGTAAGACGCGAGACTCAGTGTGACTGGAGTGGAGAATGCCAGGGGAATGGGGGGAATAAACAAGGCTGGGAAGCAAGGAGGGCCCAGACACTGGTGAACTTTCTAAACAGCACTTGAAGAGTTTGATCTTCATGAGGGCAGGCTTCATTTTGTTCACCACTGTATCACCCTGGCTGCAATGTCAAGAATTCAGGGCAATCAATGATGCTGGAGGCAGGGAAATGGAAGAGCTCTACCCACAGAGGGCAGAGGGGAGGGAGAGAAGCAGATGGTAGAACCCACAGAGGGCAGAGGGGAGGGAGAGAAGCAGATGGTAGAACCCACAGAGGGCAGAGGGGAGGGAGAGAAGCGGATGGTAGAACCCACAGGCTTGGTGATTGGTTGAGCCGGGTGGGAGGGAGGAGTAGTCAGGATAAAGGGCATCTCAGGGCCCTTTCTTCAGCAAGCACCTGGTGAAGTACAGACTGCAGCCCTGAGGCAGGGCAGCCTCCCCAGGCACAGTGCACTGTGGGCTCTGGGATTGAACTCAGCTCAGAGACTGGGCTCCGGTATTGGCAGGTCTGAGAAGCTCCCAAAATGGGTTTTAATTTACTTGGAAGTGTATGTTGTAGAGTATTTGAAAGCTCTGCGTGTGTGTGTTGGGGGTGGAGGTTTGGGACCCAAACACAGGGTTTCCACTTTTTCAAAGCTTTATGTAGACGCAGCAATCAAGTGATGTCCTTCCTTCATTTTGTTCCTTCAGCCTTTAAAACATTTATTGACCAACTGTCATGTGCAAGGGAGGAGGAACCAATCATTGAGCGCATACTCATTTGCAAGCTTCATTTGTTTTATTTCATTTTGTTTTCCAATGATCCCATGAAGTGTAACTCGATTTTGTGACTTGCCTAAAGCCACACAGCCGCCAGAGTTGAAGCTAGAGTATGGAAACAGTGTTGTTCTTAAAGGTGGTCTTTAGCCGGGCGTAGTGGCATGTGCCTATAATTCCAGCTACTCAGGAGGCTGAGGTGAGAGGATCACTTGAGCCCGGCAGGCAGAAGGTGTAGTGAGCTGAGATCGTGCCACTGCACTGCAGCTTGGGTGAGAGAGTGAGACCCCATCTCGATTCAAAAGAAATTAAATGAAAAAGGTAGAGGTCTTCCAGTCTACCCATATCTTCTTCATCATACCCCACACTTCTAATAATGCTATACATCCAGAGAGGTGCCAGTCTATATTGAGAAAATATGGGAGGAATTCAACTCACGCGTAGGCTTGGTTATGAGGGAAAGTCAGTTGAAGGAGCAGGTAGTATGGGGTTGTAGAAAAAATACAGGTTTTAGCATCACCTAGATCAGGATTCAAATTCTGGTTCAATCTCTTGTAAGCAAAGTGGACTTGCGTGTGTTACCTAACCTCCTTGATGCTCCATTCCCTCATCTGCAAATGGAGATAGTGCTACTCACTTTGCAGGGAAGAGAGATTAGAGAGTATGCAAAGCATGTGGCATGGTGCCTGGCACATAGCAGATGCTTAGTATAAGGCTTCCAGGATTATCTGAGCTGGACCCTGAAGGACAGGTGCCCTTTTCATCAGGAGGAGATGGGGTCAAGAAAGGACATTTCAGGTAGAAAGAACAGAACGAGCAAAAAATGTGTTTGCAGGAAACCACAAGTAGTAGTGAGTCATTTAGCTTTATTCAAATGTAGAAAAACGTACACGAGAGATGGAGGCTGCAACGGCAAGTTAGAGAACAATGAGGACCTCAAATGCCATCTACTTCTCTCCACTCCCACTGTGCTTCCTTGCCTCAGCCTCCAACAGCACCCCAGGTTGCTCACTCATCTCCTCACCGTCAGTCTTGTTGCTTGCAATCCATTCTCCACATTGCAGCCCAGGTTTGCATATAATTTGGACTTCATTCAGCAGCCACAAGAAGCCCCTGAAAGTCTCGAGCAGGGGAATGACTAGGTCAGTACTGTGCTTTAGTTATGTTGTCCAGACAGCAAGTCTGTGTAGTGAGGATCACAGTGCAGCTTAAGCAGCATAGTCACCTTATCTGGGCAGGCTGCCAGGGACTCTCCTCTACCTACCGAGTACAGTCCAAACTCACTCACAGGCTCTGTGAAGCTCATCACTGTGTGGCTCTGGCTGCCCGGCCCTGATCAGCCACTGAACTACCTCACACAACACCCTGATCCCCAGATTATATGTAAACTAGGCTTCTCTTCCTTTCCTTCAGAATACCCCAAATGACAGATGAAAGAGACACAGACCTCGGGATGTGGGTCTGTAGCACAAGGCAGAACCCCCACCACCCCACTCGCACACAGTATTTTTTTGAGGGCTAATGCTTTATCTTAAAAATCAATGTCAGCTAGGTGCAGTGACTCACACTTGTAATCCCAGCACTTTGAGAGGCCGAGGCAGGAGGATTCCTTCAGGCCGCATACTAGCGTGGGCAACATAGCAAGACACTATCTCCAAAAAAAAATTTTTGTTTTTTAAATTAGCTGGGCATGGTGGCACACACCGGTAGTCCTAGCTACTTCGGAGGCTGAGGTGGGAGCACTCTTTGAGACCCGGAGTTCGAAGATGCAGTGAATTAGGATTATGCCAGTGCACTCCCATCTTGGTGTCAGACTGAGACCTTGTCTCTAAAAAAAACCCAAACAGAAAACCCAAAACCAAACCAAATAAAAAAGTTCATGTCAATTTTGTCTTCTATTACGTAACATTCATGCTTGTTTTAATTTAAAAATGCCTTTACCTCACTTCTTGTATAGCTTATTTTACCCAAATATTTAAGCAAAATTAACATCCCTGAAAAGGCACATCATCCTTATTCCGCGGCTTTGAGTGCGCCTTGACCCCCAGCAGTGGTTTCTTGAGCATATCTAATTTGGGAAGCACCATCTTAAATGGTAGCTGTAGCTCAAATTTTCTCTCTGCTAGGGTGCCATTCTCTTTTTGACCTGAAGAATTCCTATTTATACTTCAAGATCCAGCTTCAATGCTACCTCCTTATTTAAAATTCATCAACTGATTTCAGTAAAGAGTTCATCAGACACTCTTCCTGCTAGCCTGCCTGGCCCCACAACTCCCATGATAACTGACTCAGCCTTCCTAGTATTTCCATAGCATTTTGTAATACCTCCATTGCGGTTCTTCTCCCAAGGTGTTCAAACTTACTTTGTATGTATCTGTTTGCCTGCTCTACTAGTGCTGCAAAGGCAAAACCAAAACAGAATCTTATTTTTACTTTTTGGAGCCCATTACAGTACCTGGCATGTAGTAGCAGCTCTTTTCACCATAGAGGATGAGGCCAATAAAGTTTTGAATGTGTGCTGTTGAACTCTTGATGGTGAAGAAATTCACCTGGATCACTGTGTGTTTGGAATTCATGGGTTCTTGGTCTCACTCACTTCAAGAATGAAGCCACAGACCCTCACAGTGAGTGTTACAATTCTTAAATATGGTGTGTCTGGAGTTTGTTCCCATTTAGATGTTAAGATGTGTCCAGAGTTTTTTCCTTCTGGTGGGTTTGTTGTCTCACTGACTTCAGGAGGGAAGCTGCAAACCTTCGCAGTGAGTGCTACAATTCTCAGTGTTACAGCTCATAAACGCAGCACAGACCCAAAAACCGAGCACTAGCAAAATGTACCGCAAAAATACACAGAAAAACGCTGCCAGAAAGTGCAAACGGATCTCCACAGATGGCCACTGCTGGCTTGGGTAGCCTGCTTTTATTCCCTTATCTGGCCCCACCCACATCCTGCTGATTGGTCCATTTTACAGAGAGCTGATTGGCCCATTTACAGAGTGCTGATTGGTCCATTTTGACAGGATGCTGATTGGTGCATTTACGAACCTTGAACTAGACACAGAGTGCTGATTGGTGCATTTACAATCCCTTAGCTAGACACAAAAGTTCTCTAAGTCCCCACTAGATTAGCTAGACACAGAGCACTGATTGGATTTACAAACCTTGAGCTAGACAGAGGGTGCTGATTGGTGCATTTACAATCCTCCAGCTAGACATAAAAGTTCTCCAAGCCCCACTGGACTCAGGAGCCCAGCTGGCTTGCCTAGTGGATTCTGCACCAGGGCAGCGGGCGGAGCTGCCTGCGAGTCCTGTGCCCCATGCGCGCACTCCTCAGCCCTTGGGCGGTGGATGGGATCAGGCGCCATGGAGCAGGGGGTGGCGCTCCTTGGGGAGGCTCTGGCAGTGCAGGAGTCCACGGCAGGGTTGGCGGGGAGGCTCGGGCATGGTGGACTGTAGGTCCTAAGCCGTGCCCGGCCGGGAGGCAGCTGAGGCCTGGCGAGAATTGGAGCACGGCCCCAGCAGGCCGGCACTGCTGGGGAACCCCTCACACCTTCCACAGCTGCTGGCCCTGGTGCTAAGCCCCTCACTGCCTGGGGCCAGTGGCGTGGGCCGGCGGCTCCCAGTGCAGGACCCGCCTAGCTGGCGCCCACCCGGAATTCGGGCTGGCCAGTGAGCCCCACACGCAGCCACAGTTGCCGCCCACGCCTCTCACTCCACACCTCCCTGCAAGCAGAGGGAGCTGGCTCTGGCCTCCGCCAGCCCAGAGAGGGGCTCCCATAGTGCAGCGGTGGGCTGAAGGGCTCCTCGAGGGTGGCCAGAGTGGACCCCGGGGCAGAGGAGGCTCTGTGAGCAAGGGAGGGCTGCTAGCACGTTGTCACCTCTGAACAGCAAAATCACCGGGTTGGCTTGATAAAGCCTCCCGCTCTTGCCTTTACTCAGGCTGAGGATGTTCGCAGGCAGTATCAGAACCTTTCCTCTAATCCTAATTAAACACACCTCTGCTGCCAAATATATACCAAAAGCCAGAAGCTGGGAGGAAGCAAGTGTCTTTAAAAGACATACAGAGTGATCTACCATTGAGATGCCGTCCCCCTTCCAGGGGAGGATTGTGGCTCTCTGGCAATTTTACCATCCTTCATGGGGGGTAGGAGTGGGGGTGATGGGGAAGGAATCTACTTAGCCTCTAGACCACGCCTGGTCTGGTGGTTTTCCAACTGCTCACATGTCTCCTCTGTGGGGGTCGTGGGAGGAGTGGGTCCAGGAGTCTTGCTTGGAGAAGCAGAGATGTCAGTTGCAACACTCAATATTCAGCTCAGGGACACTCCTTCCTCGGTCCGGCTTCCTTTTCTCTCTTTAAGCAGGAGTTTCCCAGATCTGAGATCTCAAGGCCTGGACTCCTGGTCTCCCACACTTGAGGAGCCTGCCTTCAGCAGTTTCAAATGAAGACGGTTTGGCTCCACTGCACCTTCAAGGTCTGGGTTTTGACCTTGAAGATACTTATTGACTGAGGTTATCTAAACAAGGATTTCCGAAGGCTGTAGCATCCAGTGGTTTTTGTGAGTGTGACACCCCTGCTGCCGCCTCTATTTATAAAGTTTGAGCTCTGGTTTTTGATGGTTCCAAACCTAGGGGGTGGGGGTGGCAGTCTTTTCTTTACCTTCCATTTGCCTGTTGGCAGCTCCAAGAGACTAAAATATTCTCTTCCTACAAGCAGTCTACTGAGACTTTGGAGCACAGAAAGAGTTGTTTTAGCCAGAGCGGTTATATGACAGGAATCTCTGCCCAGAAAAGAGGAGATAAATCAATGTTTGCTTAAGGAATAAAGACCAAACTCCTCTGAAAAAACAAAATGTGATTTTTAAATGATCAAAGCTGGCTTTAGTAATCACTGAGGGAACTGAACTCCTTGAAGCTCTCAGTGGGCGCCTGATGGTATCCTTGCTGTTAAATACCAGATTTATTTGGCCATGATTAATTGCCGATGCCGGATTCCTCTCTTCCCCTTGGCGACATCTTCTTCCCAGCTAACCCCAGTCACTTGCTCCATTTTCATCATTATGCTTTTATGACATTTGCATTGGCCACTGTATTATCACTTATATATGGGTACAGTGGAGGGAAAAGGAGGAAACGATGAAGCCTCATTTTCAAGACATATGTTCATGTTGCATTGAATAACATGATATATATCATTTCTTGCTTCAACCATTAAAACGGCAGCTCTCAACCAACCAGTTGGTGGTCCTAATACTTCTCTAAAGAGGAGATTTGAGCCTGTTTGGTGCTTACTACAATAAGTGGCATCATTGTCCATGCAGAGCCTCCAGGATTTCACCCTGCCTCTTGTTCCTGCCATGTGGTCCACCACCAAAACATCCAGTGTGATGTGGACTTCCTCCATGGACCAAGGTTTCCAACACCATGCCAGTCTCAAAACTACCCTCTAATTAGGCCTTCCAAAAGGGGTAAGGTCTAAGTCCGAAAGTACATAAAAAAGGGAAAAGAGAAAAAGTAACCAAGAAAGGATGTGCAATGGGAGGTAATGGAGGGGAGAAGAAATTTTCCTTTTCTTCTTCACTTCCCAGGCTACACCTGGTTAGATGACAGCAGCGGTGGAATTAGAAATGCTGGCAAATTATTTTTTGCCCTTAAAAAAGTTTTTTGAGTAGGTTGTTGATGCCCAGAAAGGAGGAAATAAATCACTGTTTGCTTAAGGAATAAAGACCAAACTCCTCTGGAAAAACAAAATGTGTTTTTAAAATGATCAGGAGTTTAGGGTTGCTGTGAGCTATGAAGTGCCATTGCACTCCAGCCTGGATGACAGAACAAGAACAACTCTCTAAACATAATAAAATAAAATACATTTTAAAAGGCTGTTTTGGAAGTATAAAATGCATTCAGAAATATGCACAAATCACAAATGTACAGCTGAAATAATGTTTATAAACTGAACACACTCATGTAACTAGCACCCAGATCAAGAAACAAGACATGATAGGCACCTCAAAAATCCTCCTCATAGTCGTTATCCCTTAAGATGACCATATTAACTTCTGACACCCTAGAGTAGGTTTGCCCACTTTTAAACTTCCTAGAAGTGTAGTTATATAGTATGTCCCCTTTCAGCTTCTTTTGCTCAACATTACATTGGTAAGATTCACCTATGTATAGGTAGTTTGTTCATTTTCATTGTTGTATAATATTTAATTTTGCACATATGCCATTACTTATTTAGCTTACTGTTAATAAACATTTGGGCAGTTTCCATTTTGGGGATGTTCTAAATAATGGTGTTCTCAGCATTCTAGTTCACACCTTTTAGTGAAAACATGTATGCATTTACGGTGGGTATGTACCCAGGTATAGCACTATTGAGTGATGGGATATGTATATACTCGGCAGCAGTAGGGACTGTCAAATGGTTTTCTGACATGTATGAATTGTACCAGCTTCTAGAGTGTGAACTCAGTGTCCTCTATTTTAGCCATTCCAAAGGTATGAGATGGTAACTCAGGTGGTTTTAATTAGTACTTCCCTGGCATTACCAATGTTGAGCACCTATTGATATGCTTATTGTCCATTTGGATATTGTTTTTATGAGGTTCCTATCCAGATGTTTTGCTTGTTTTTCTGTGGGTTGCCTTCTTCTTATTGATTTGTAGGGGAAGCCATGTCTTTCTGAGTAGTCATCCTCTCCACTTTGTCCATCTCACATCCTTTCAGGGTAATTCAATTTAGCAAGCCGTAACTGAGTGCTATTTGCATGACCGTATTTGGTAATTGAGATGACAAGAGGAGTGAAGCCTAAAAGTCAGTCTGCCCTCAAGCTTGATCCTTGCCCTTGAGGATTTTGGAATCTTATGTCCCTGTGCTGGCCAGAATTCTTAGCTGCACCTCAGCCTCTTCTCTCACTCCCATCCTATCCACACCAAGGCTTGGCCAGATGGGGGCAGGAGTCAGATTGCATTTCTGGAAGGTCGGTGGTTAACTCTTCTGCAGGTTTTCATAAAAGGAACCAAGAGAGGTGGTCAAATGATTTGAGAGAGATGAAGTATGATTGAGTCTGTCTAACTCCACAGATCCCAGCAGGGAGCCACTCTGTGGAGCAGTCTGGCTGTGTCTCCTTTCTTAGGAGGGGATAGCAACAGTAAGTAGCAACAAATTGATATTAATGTTGCCTTACTTCATGGCTTCCAGTAATAGCCAGTACTTTGTTTGGCTTGGAAAACATGAGCTTTCTATGTGGTGCCTCTTTTGGAATTCTATTGCTGTGTCTTCACTGATGGCTTCTATTTATACAGACCCCTGGTATTGTTAGACACAGACATGTATCAGCCATAGAAGTTGGCTAACGGCTGGGCAGAAAATTCTTTGTGAAATCACCGAGGCCTTGTGTTGATCTCATTTTGTGATCTGATATTGTTCTGAAAGATATTGTGCTAGAACGATCAATGAACTGGTTGATCAATGACCTGGGTTCTAGCAACCACCTGACCAGGTTGCTCTGTGACCTTAGGCAAATTACTTAACTTCTCTGAGCCTTTCTCCTGCTCATCTGCCAAATGTAAATCCTAATCCCTGCTAAGACCGGTTGTCAGGTTTCTGAAAAAATAAGGTGGTTATATATGGAAAAACATTTTGAAAACTGTAAAGTTCTACAGAAAAATAATAACTAAAGTACTGCTGCTCACTAGATTTTATTCCAATACAGCAATCAGAGCCCCAGGTCTTCTTTTAACCATCAACTTCCATTTTACCTGTATTAGTTGGTGTTTGGACCTGTTAGTGACCTTTAGCTGGAATTCTTTCATGTAAAAGGCACCTCTTTGGTCTCAATAAACTCTTGTACTTTGGCATTTCACCACATGGCTATTTACTCGGTGACCTTTTCCTTTCTTTGTTTCTTTTCAGGGTCTAGCAGACCTTTTGTCACCTGGACAGGATCCACTTAGGCAGCCTCCAACCTACATCAAGGGATTTTAATTTCCTCATGGCTTTGTTAACATTTCACATTGTTACAGGTCAAAACACAAGGTTATTTACTAGGAACTAAGAAATGTCACTAATCTGAGTCACAGGAGCTCCATGAGTTCCCCATAGGTAGTCAGAACAGCACATGGCACCCATCATCCCAGTGAGTTGAGCATGGGACTGACTCTTCTAGGCTCCTGAGCCCAGTGTGCTTGACTGAGGTCCCATGGGAGGGCAGCCCTCCTAGGCTGGGAAATGCCAACGCACGTTAGATTTGTTCAAGGAGCCTCTACCTTTACTGGCTGCCATTTTGTTAAGGAAAATTCTTTAAAGAATATTCAAAATCTGTTTCCTAACCAAGAAGTCGAGGGAAATGAATATCTTCCTTCACTTATTCAAAAGTCACCCATTCATCTTTTTACTTACTCCTTTGACACTGAGTATGTGAATACTAATGAGAGTGACTGTAATGGCTGTTGATGGATGTGTTTTTATCTTTCGCTCATCTGCTTTATCTTTCTATCATCATATGTATAGCAATAAGATAAGGTAAGAGAGGCTGTGACGAGGAGGGGCCTTATAAGCTCTCAAGGAAAAAGGATGTATTTGATAATTGTCAGAACTAGAACTTTTTAACGCATTCCCATCTTTTGGCTTGCACAGCACTGCTCTTGCTTGTTTTCCTTCTTTGCTGTCTCCTCTTCTAACATTGAAGAGCCTCAGGGGTCCACCTCAGACCCCTTTCTCTTTTCACCACGAAGGTCCCAGCTACTCTCATGGCTACAAATACCTCCCACAGGACTTCGACCACCTGCTGCCTTCCGTTTGTAGCCCTCGCCTCTCTTCTGAGCTGCAGATATGACAAGTACAGTCATATCTCCTGGTTCCAGGACCGTCATGAGTACTAAAACCTGCGAATGCACAAGTCCCCTATACAAAATGGCATCGTATTTGCATACAAGCTGTATACATCCTCCCATACACTTTAAATCATCTCTAGATTATTTACAATACCTAATACAATGTAAATGCTACTATGTAAATAGTTGTTGTATTGTTTTTTATTTGTGTGATCTGAGGTTGGCTGAATTCATAGGTATGGAACCTGTGGATATGGAGGGCCAACTGTGTATCTCCTTGCTCCCTTGAGATGTCCACTCAGTGGTATAAACAGCACCTCCCACTTAACATGTAAACAACTGAAATGTCCATCTTCTCCCCAAGCCTGCGTCTCCTTCATATTTTCTCTGCTCAGCAAAGCCAGAAACCCCGTAGCTGGTCCGGACACCCCTATCTCTTGTCCCCGCCCCATCCCCTAGCCCTTGCACAGGCTTCTCCAAGCTGTGCTCTTCTCACCATTCCCTGTTCCCAGAATGACTGCACTGCCTTCCGAAGACTCCTCTCTCTTCCTCTTCCTCTTGCCCCATCCACTCTGCAGGAAGAATCAGCAAGTGTGAGCTTTTAAAATAAGAATTGGATCATATTCCCTCCCTTTAAAAAACGCTGTGGGAGCTTCCTGCTGCATTTGAAATGAATGGGAGCTGCTCACAGGCCTGGCCGAGCCCCCTCCTACTCCCCACCGGCCCCTCTCCTGCCCCAGCTCAGGGTCTTCCCTCAGGAAGTTCCTCTCCTCTCTGCTTCACCTGGCACCTCCTAGTGCTCCTTTGCATCTCAGCTCAAACCTCACTTCTCAGTCTGCCTCCTTGCCCCTCGATTGATTTTTCTCTGCTGTTACTCTCCTTTTCTTCACGGCCCCTCTGCTTTGTAATGATTATTTATGTGTGAAGTTGCACATTGGTGCGATGTCTGCCTCCGCTGCATAAGCCCCATGGATGCAGGGATTATGCCTTTTTTCCTTTTTTTCTGGCACCATTTTGTATCCTTCAGTGCCAGCACATACAGGAACTTGGCACATATTTGTTGACTATATAAATGCCCAGACTCCAGAAAATCAACTATATAAATTGGAAATATAATATTCTATTTATTATTTGAGAGCATGTAATTGTCGTTTAAAAACCATAACTGTCCTCAGGCCCTGGGCAATGTAGCCCTGACCTTACAGCCTGTGCTTTAGAGGCCCCGCTCTGGCCTCCCTCAGCTTGTGGCCCTCCCCATGGGTAAGGAGTGCCCAGGGCCAATGGGACAGTCCTACCCTCTGCTCCCACCCCAGCTAGCATGGGCGGATTTAGCAAATAAAAATACATGAGGGACAGTTAAATTTGAGTTTCAGATAAACCATTTGTTTTCTTAGTATGAGTATGCCCCATGCAATATTTGGGACGTACTTATACAAGTATTCAGTTTATCGGAAT
Source organism: Rhinopithecus roxellana (assembly GCF_007565055.1). Lineage (NCBI taxonomy): Eukaryota > Metazoa > Chordata > Mammalia > Primates > Cercopithecidae > Rhinopithecus > Rhinopithecus roxellana. The sequence continues at coordinate 87,036,595 of NC_044553.1, read as the reverse complement.
TCAAGTTTAACTCTGTGTCCTGTATTTTATTTGGCAGCCTTAGCCCCAGCTTTTAGACTACATGCCTACAAACCATGGCCTGTGGTCCGAATCCATGTGTGTTTGTATCTAAAGTTTTATTGGAACACAGCCACACCTGTTCATTTTATGTATTGTCTATGGCTGCTTTCGTGATACGGTGGCAAAGTTGAATAGGGGTGAGAGAGACTGCATTGCTCACGAAGCCTCAAATAGTTACCATCTGACCCTTTATAGAAAAGTCAGCTAATCCTTGCTCTAGGTGACTTCCCCTCACAAGTGCCTGCGCAAGCAATCCTGAGCATACTTCCAGATCATGCAGGACCTTTCCCCTGGTCTGACCTCCAGATGGCCCAAGGCTGAGGGGCACAGGGATGTGGATGGGTTTCAAAGGCACGCGTGCAAGGCCATCACAGTGCACGATGGGCTGACGAGGGTGCTGGATGCTGACCCACCCTCAGCCATCCTGTTCTGCCTGCAACATGAGCCTCAGCTTTTGCAGTTTGTACCTCGCCTTCAAATTCATTAGGAAGTTATATTTTTCCAGATAGAAAACATATTTTATTTACTTTGTGTGTTAGATTGACTTAACTTTTAAATAATTAAACATGTGGTATTTAGGCCTTCTTTTTCCCTCTTGACCTGGACCCCTCAAATGTCAGATTGGTTTTAATCAAGGCAAATAAATGTCATAAATAGTGCCATCTTGTGGTGATATCTACCATGATCATCTTTAAACTGTCTTGCTCCCCTGAAAACAGTACCGAAGTCATCAAAGTTTAGGAGCTTGCGAACTTTGCCTACTGTAACAAGGGAAGTTCAGAATTATACCACCAAAGCACTGGGAGGTTTTAAAATGCTTTCTGAGACATTAAAAGGATATTAAATGATACTCAGTATAGTTTTCTTCAAAATTAGTAATTTACGGGTAGTCCATAATAATAACTTCTCGTATTTGTACAGTGCTTTACAGTTTCCAGAGCATGTTCACACACAATTTCCTGTGGCCTCTATTAGCAATGGAGACTCTTATAATCATTGACTTGCCCTAGCTGTCCGTCTAGTCCAGTGCTGTGTCATATTAGAGCCATCTGCTATCAACCACAATGAGGGTTCAGCAGAAAATCAACAGAAAAGTTACACTTCAGCAAACTGGAACCTTGACGATGACCTTCCCTTAGTGTTGCCAGGCCAAGATAATGGATGGGAAGTTTCTAGAAGGGTATCGTGATCCATCCTTCAATATCAGGGATTTGTGCTGATTGCTTACTATCCGCAACATAGCATTTAGCAACAGAGCGACTCTATGACATTTCCATTATTCCTCAAACAACTAAGCCCCCTCTGCTCAGCAGGCAGAGATCATAGGAGATGCCAAAGAGGGCTCCTAGGGGTTAGCTTTCACTGATGCCTTCACTCCAGCACAGCCAGGGGGTGGTCTGAGCTGCTGGGATAACTTTTCATTCCAATCTGTCAGAGATTAGCACCTTGTCCAGGGAAAGCTGTGAAAACAGCTTTCCCCAAACAAGCCAGTGTCTGAGCTAGGGAGTTCACCATCATCAGGGCTGACACACAGTTGAATTTCACATTACAGCTGGAAACACATAGAGGGAATTCAGGGAACAAGACAAGAAGCTGGAAGAAGCACTTTTGTTCAATTATACTTTTCTTAAAGATCAATGGATGCTTCAAAGAAGTCCACTGAGGAGGTCGTTGTGTGGCTTTGACAAGAACAGTTGTGCGTCTTGCTTTGGGGAAAGCCAATCTGAACCACCCAAGAGATGCCTTTCCAACTTTTCCATTGTGCATAATGTGATTTGAGGGAAAACAAGTTTACTGTGCCTTTCATTGTAGACACCTGGGTTATGCAGTTAGCTAGGGGACCAAGTTTATCAGATCCAGGCTGGCCTGCTGAGCTCCAGACTTATTCATTTATTCATGCATGCACTCAATAATGTTTATTGAATCCCATCAATGCCTCAGATGCTGTGATTCGGTATCAAATTAATAAGACTTGACCATGCCCACATGGCATTTATAAGCTGACACTGCTGGGTACCCATATTGCAGGGGAACAGGAAATGCTTTCTCAGGGGGAGACACTTGCATCAGGCTTTGAAGAACCAATACCAGTTAGAAAGACAGATGGGGGTGAAGGAAAAGAACTCAGGTTGGCTGATGCCAAAGCCCATGCTCATAACTGCCAAGCTGTATAACCTTGCAGAAGACATTTTCTGTTTTGACAGAGAACATCTCAAGAAGGGATTTTACCAAGAGAACCTCCGTTCCTAAAGCCCCCATCTCCTTGAAAAGTACTAAGACTGTGTATTCCACAAATGGCAAGACGGGGAGGGATAGCGGCGAAAACTGAAACAGTTACTCATGGAGAGATGGAAGCAACCAGGGGAGAGTACAGCATGTTCTGCTGACCTTGGCCAGCAGGAGGCAGTGCAGAGCTCTTGGAGGAGTTGTTAGACTGCACTCTGGGTGGGAAGGTCCATAAGGGGAAAGCACCCTCTGCAGGAAGGCTGCACCCTCTTTTCGTTGTCTTCACAGTGCTTATTACTTTCTTAAGTGTTATTAGTCAGTTTTTATACTCTTATCATTTCTTTCTGCCTCTCCAGGACATAAACTGCACCGGCAAAGGCCATTTCACTCTTGCCTGTTTTGTCCTCTCTTGTGTTCTAAATGCCTGCATTAGGGCCTGGCATGTGCTAATTTCTTAATAAATATTTTAAAAAGTAAGTTAACATTTGTGTGAAGCTATTTGGTATTGAGAAATAGGCATTGTAGAAAAACTAGGGCCTAGGTGTTGCCTTCTCCTGAAACAGCATCTTGATTAAATGGTCTATTCCACTTTTGCAAGGTGGGTAGCAAGCAGCATGGGAAAACCAACCACAGGAGAATTTCTTTGCTGGAAAAATAGATACCCTTTGTGTAATCTGGGCTGAGTCCTGCCAGAGCCAAGGTAGGCTGCCAGTGCCTAGCCAGAAAGCCAAGGCCAAGGACCAGTGGGCAGGGAGGAGTGGGGGAGGTCCCGAAGCATGGCAGCAGAGAGAATGGAAGGCATGGTTACAACATGAGATGCCCACTCCAGTAAGGGCAATGCAGAGACCAGCAGCAGGACAGTCTGAGGCTCAAGACAGACAAGAGTGATAAACGAGAAAGTGCTAAAGCACTTTAGCTTTGGGATGGGCAGGACAACCTCCTGGGACAGTGAGTGTCTGTGCCTGAGAAACTTTGAAGGCCACTCTCCCTTGCAGGTGAGCCTGTGTTGACTCTAGGGTGAGATTTCTGATTCAGACTCTTACTGTAATTTTGTGATTTGCTTTTAGTGTTAGCCTCATGGCCTCATTCAATTAGGGGCACCACTTTGTCAACTAGATTTCTATATAATCCAAGAATGAACAGCTAGGAAGAACTGCCTATAAAATGTTCTAGTCCAGTCAGTCAGAGATACATATTGGTCAACCTTTGGAGTACGCTGGGAGCTTGATCTGTGAGAACAAAATGTTCCCTTTAATGGCACTTCAGAGAAGTACGAAGAGTGAGACTGTGACAGCCTTCAAAGCTGAGCAGCCTGGGCCGCATCTGTGGCATGCTGTGGGATCTGCTTCCTGGGACCAGGGTGGCAGAGTCAAAAGAGGCGTTTTCAAATTTTAAACGTAATCGGCCCCAACGTGATGTCAGGTTGCTCTTCAGATTCCTCCCCACCTGCCTTGCATTATTAAAGCCCACCTTGGACTACCTACGGTGATCAACCATTCTGGTTTGCCCAGGACTAAGGAGGGTTCCTGGGACATGAGACTTCCAGTTTCAAAACTGGGAAAGTCTCGGGCAAACCAGGATGAGTTGGTTACTAGATTACCTGCATTGCCAGAGGCTTTTGATCCTTCCTTCTCTCGTTTGGCTGTATTAGTTATTTTTATTATTTATTATTTATTTCTTCCCTGATCCTTCAGCCTCCTTTTACCCTTCTCTTGCTTTCAGACTTCCGTCTCTGATTCATGGAACTGTTCTGTCTCTCCAGGTGTCTCAGGCAGCACACTTTGACACCATCTGGGTTGGTGACTGATGAATGGAATGTGTCTGCTGGGTGCTTAGTTACTGCTGAGGATCTTGCAACTAAATTAGTTTGGGACGCATCAAAACTGCTGCCAACTCAGATGAGGCAAGAAAAGGCTATTTCGTAGTCCTTTTTCCTATGATGTGAGGTCAGGCAGAGGCAGGAAACAGCTTCTCTAAGTGTTTGTGTGGTGCTAAAGTCTAAACCATCATTCACACTGTCAGAGTTCCGGAAAAGCAGGTTCTTAACTGATGCATAAGTAGGGCCAGGCAAATGCAGCCCCACAGAGAAAGCTCAAGTTCTGCCCAATGTTACTGATGGGCCGGCATACCCATTTGCTGACTAAGCAAATTAATGAAATGACAGCAGGCATGTCTGTCTAGTAAATCTTCTTGCTGAGATAAGCAAACATTTAGAAAAGCCATTTAAGGTGCAAGTTGCCAGAGAACATTGCTAGTCTCTGCCCCAAAATGTCATACCCTGGAGAGGATGAAATCTATTTTGCTTTCCCCACCCAGGATGTCAGAATCTTTTCAAAGAAGTCTTTGACCTTGCCCTTCAGGGAAAGGGGAATGATAGTTCTTGCCCTATTTATATGTCAGAAATAAGAGAGAAAGGCAAAGATGTTAGACAGACCCAATAATCTGTGACTGAGAGTTCATTCTGCAAGTCTGGGTTTGAAGGTGGCACTTCCACTGACAAACATGACACCTTAATGAGAACAGAAAAGAACTACAAAATGAAATTCAGCCAGGGTTGGTGGTAGGAGCGGGGTGGACTTTGAAATACACTTTAGGTCTTCCTTTAACAAATTACTCAGAATACCCTATAGTTCTAAATACACCTGAATGTGACACATACCACCTTTTTGTGTCATCTAAGGGTCTTGTCCCCTACATTTCTGACTTAGATATGTGAATAAAAAGGAGTTGGGATTCTTAAGTATAGTCTTCCTATAAACCCTATTTGAATGCACTTTCTTCTAATATATACATTATATATATATATATATATATATATATATATATATATATGATTAATTCCTAGCCCGAAGGAGCTCCTAATTTAATGTCTTCAAAATCAAAGCCATCATGTTTGGATGATCAAGTTTCTGTAGGTGGAAATAGCACCTTAAAAAGTGTTATTTTCTTTAATAATAGAAACGTATTTCTTTTCTTTGATAATAGAAACGTAGTTATATTTATGGAAAGCTAGAGAAATGTTGTGGAGATACCTGCTCTCTGTGTCTGTCCCGTATCTCCATGGAATTCTGGAAAGGTGCGTGCCAGTCACCTTGCTCTGCCATCCCTGCCCCAGACATGGCCTGACTCTGCAGGCTCAGATAGGATGGGTGATTGGTCCAGGGGTGGATTGATCCAAGCACAGCCCACTCAGAATCCAGTTGTTTGGGGAGGGGCTTTCACCTCTTTTCTGGGAAATTGCTAGGGTTTCCTGAAGTTATATTGCTGCCACTTACAGGAAGCCTGAATGAAAAAAAGCTGAACAAGCAAAGGGAGCTAAGAGATTGTACCTGGTTGAATGGTCACACACACACACACACGCACACACACACACATCCATGTCCACCTGGAACCTCAGAACACAAACTTATTTGGAAATAGAGTGTTGGAGCAATGCCTCAACAAGCCAAGGGAAGCCAAAGAATGCTGGCAACAGCCTGAATCTAGGAAGAGGCTGGGAAGGATCCTCCCCTGGAGCCTCCAGAGAAAGTGTGGCTCTACTGACACCTTGATTTTAGGCTTCTAGCCTCCAGAATTGTGAGAATAAATGTCTGGGTTTTGTTGTTGTTTCTATGTTTAAAATTACTATAAAACATACGTAACACAAAATTTGCCATTTGGACTCTTTTCATATGTACAGTTCAGTGCCATTAAGTACAATTACATTGTTGTGCAAAAATTTCTATTGTTTTAAAGCATCCCAAGTTTGTAGTCCTTTGTTACAGCAGCCCAAGGAAACTGACAAAGAGATGTAGCAAGAAAGTCCTAAAGATATTGTTTGAATCCATGGGTCCAATCATGCCTGAATTCCCTTGACTCACTGATAGGAGGCAATAAATGTCATTTATTTGCTTCTATTATTATTTTTTGAGTGGGTTTCTGTCACTTCTGTCACATAAAGGAATCCTGACTAGTACAGATAGGGCAGGTTGGTGGCAAATGTTTTTATTGCTGTTCTTTAAATGAAGGTCCTGACACTGCAAGATGAACTCAGGGATGCCTCATTCAGAGTTACACCAGTGCTTTACTCCCACTCTTCTCTCTTGATTCCAGTTCTCTTACTCTGTGAGCCTCCATGCCCACTGTGACATTAACAAGTAATAAAATGTTTTTGGAATGTGAGCCAAGCCCAAAGACACAAATTAAAGAAGAATTTGCAAAGTTGCAGCCTGATTACAAGAAGCCTCATTACCATGTAGGGTAGGGAGATGTAGAAGTGAGGTAACAATCAGTGAATAAGGTGAGAACATCATGTGTCTCAGAGAACTACCCAGGAAGCTCCTCTATGCACACAGCTGCTCCAAGGTAGCCCTAGGTCTTAATTCTATAAGATGGAATTGATGATGCATGGCCAACAATTAATTTCTGTTAAATACCAGCTAGTATTGAAAAATATTTTTAAGTCCAGGATGATCCAAGAAGCATGTACTTATAAATGGCACCAATATTTAGTCAACCAACCGTGTCAGTTGCAACATTTGGATTTAAAGGGACTGGTTGCTTTATATTAATTAACTACAGATTGATTGCTACCTAGATTTGGTGAGATTTCATACAGGTGATTATCCAATAATAGGAGTGCTGTTAAAACTCGTGCCACGATTCCTCTCAGAGGCAAGTGTTATTAAGCAGGAAATGAACAGCTATGTTAAGGCACAGTCAAATGAGGAAAATAAAATGAGGTTTGGATATACGTGGAGGAAGGATGAGGGTCACCACCTATAGTGAGGTCATGGCACAGGTGGAGGATGAGTGGCCAGAATGGGCTATATCCTATCCTTAGAGACACTGTGGTCTCCCAGATCTGGGTGGGAAGGTGAGATCAGAAATAGGGTAATGGCTAGTCATTAGATCACTACCCAGCAAGACTCGCCTTCAGCCTGTGAACCAAGGGTAATGAATAGTTCCAGCTTTCCACTGAAGCTAGATTGAATGGAACATGGTATGGATACAACCAAGCTCACAGATCGAATGTGGGATATATAGGAAGGGATAGGACAAGACCAGGCTCCACAACTTAAGAGCTGAGTGGCCTCAGGCAAGTCTCTTATCTTTATTATCCTGCGGCTACAAAATGGATACGAACAATAGGTTTTCGCAAGGCTTGAGTATCATAGTGGACGTCAAATGCTTTGTGAATTCTCAGGTCCTAAGCACAGAAAGACTGTTAAGCTTGTTCCTGTGGCCAGGTGGGTTTGCTCTGACCACAGACACAGACTGCCTGTGTTGCCTTGGCTTGCCTCCTGCAGGCATGGCAGTAGGGTGACAGCCCTTGCAGCTGGGTCAACAGCAACTTGGTGAGATTTGTCAAAGCTGCTCTAGATTGATGACTCCCGTCTGCTGTGACTTGGCTCACTTCTCATCACCAACTGTGGTTTCATTCTGTCCTCCCCTGGCTCTGAGCTGGTCCCATTTGGTTTCTGATCCACTCCACCTTGACTTTGGGTTTCTGGCTCTCTCCTCAGGATGGCTGACATACAGCCTGACTCAACTCTGTCCCTTGGATGAGAACCATGTCCAGTGGCCAGCCTCTCACTGATAACCCAGAAGAGCCCTGGACTCTGTTTCTGCCAAGTCCCATCCTATGTATGGACAGACAAGAGCACGTGGAAAGCTCGGCCAGACCTGAACCCTCCTTGCGGCTGGAGAGGTAGCTCATTGTTCATCTCTCTGTGGAGAAACAGAAGCTCTGTCTTCTGACATTCACTCCAAAGCCTACCATATGTACAGTAATGACCCCAAGGACACAAGAGGGGAGGTGATGGGAATAGGGGTGGGAGGGGGTGGTGGTGGTGAAGAGGATAGCAACATGGTGGTGGAGTGGGAGGATAAGAGGAAGGTCTCTGGCATCCTGGGGAGTGCCATGACCACCTGTACCTCCAAATGAGTTACCCTGCAGGACTGCAATGAAACTAGGAGGCTAACCCACATTTCCTGACCCAGATTCTGTAGCCAAGAGTATCTGTTCACTTGGCTGAATGAAGGCTCAGAAAATGACATCTATCCTCATGTAAGGGTCTTCAAAGGAAGGCGTGTGTCAAAGCCCCTGGCCCACATTCTCACCTTCCCCAACCAGGTCACACTTCCTGTGTCCTTGTCTTCTCCTCTCCAATTCCTGCAACTCTGCTCCTCCACCCATGGGAAAATGTGAATTTTCATCAGACAGGAAGCCTTGAATCGTCAACTGTGAAATTACCCCCTAAACACCTTCAATGCCTAGTCATATGCACTGTTTAATTTACTTTTAATATTACAGATTTTTTAAAGTGCCACAAAGCTACAGCTCAGCTAAAGATGAGTTTATGTCAACGCTTGTTTAGAGTGGATTTTTGCAAAATTACCTTGAATATCTGAGCAGTTTCTCTCTAGACAGCTGCAGGCTCTGTTGTTTGATGCTGAGCAGTTTGCTGTAAATTAATGCAACATTTTACTCTGCTTTTAGGTAATTCTCTAGTTATTTGATATTTGTATTCACTTGCGGATTTTAAGATCCTTACAAGGAAGGAGAGGAGATCTCAGTTTATATGAACACCTATGATATTGGTGCTATGCAAGGTCATTTACATATCATGATTCCTAATTCTGATCACAACGCAGAGAAGAATTTTATTGTCCACATTTTGCAGATAAGTAACTAAGGCTCAAAAAGGTTAAGCAACTTAACACTTGGCTACATAGTCAACCCAGGTCTGATTGACTCAGGCAGCATTCTTTTTATTGTTTATTTGGTTTGCCTTTTGGTG